>NC_050446.1:16596734-17333776 GCF_903995425.1 Onychomys torridus
CTTCTTTGACCACTCTTTTGTAAGACAATCCACAATCTCAGCTTCTCTCTCTGTCTCTTCTATTCTCTCTCAAGCTATGGGCATGGCCTGGTTTCTTCAGATTGGAATATTTGTGTTTTTCAAGTGCCTTCAGGAAGAAACTGATCCAACAGAACTTTTAGAGTGGAGTGTCATTGTAGGATGTGGGTGGATCTTGAGGTTTTATAGTCTGGTCTGACTTCATGTTTACTCTCTGCTACTGCCTTTGGATACAATGTGACTAGCCACCTTTGCTGACACCAAGAACTGTATCCCTTCTTAAAACATAAGGAAAAAAAAAACCTTTCATCCTTTAAGTTTCTTTCACCATGAATTTTCTCATAAAAAAGGGTAACTAATGGAGCCTTCTGGTGTAGCTTGACTGAGCAGATGATAGTATCACTTCCCCGGTTGCTTATTGGAAACCAGAGAGTCTTCCTTGTGTACTGCCCTTCTTTAATGCCTGCATCTAATTCATCATGAAGGCTTATTGATTGTACGTCCCAAATACCTATCAGATCCATTTGCTTCTCTCTATATTTATTGCTAGCAATTATTTCCTACTTGTATTTTGCAATAGCTTTCTAATTGACTTGCTTTTTATGCGATTACCCCTTTAACAACTCATTCTTTTTACAGGAACCTGAGTAATCACTACAAAATAGAAATGATTATGTTCTGCCCTCCTACTTGCTTAAGGTTTTCCATGATTTGCCATTGTTCTTAGCACATTATGGAGGTCCTAAATTTGACCTTCTATATTCTGCAAATTCTTTCTCTTGCTATCTTTCTACCCATTTCCATTCTGCTCACATATATTGGCTACAACTGGCCTTATGTCTTAGTTCGAAATACTCCAGATACATTATCATTTAGCTTGCCTAAGCTCATGGCTTTCCTCTTACATTGATCTTTGATTAGTTGGTTTTATCATTAACTTGACAATATATCTCAAAAAAGAAACTTAAGGGATATTTTAATTCATGGTTTAAGAAGAAATAGAGTTCAGTATATTGAGAAAGGAAGGGAAGCAGGTTATGAGGCAGCTCATGACAGTGTGCCAAAATTAGGAATAAGAGAGAAGATTCAAAATGTGATTGGGCTATAAAACCTTAAGCTATGCCCCTCCACCCCATAACACCACTTCAAGAGAGAAGATTCAAAATGTGATTGGGCTATAAAACCTTAAGCTATGCCCCTCCACCCCATAACACCACTTCCTCTAATGGGGCTCCATTTTTCATGGTTTCACAGCCTTCCAAGCGAGTTCTACCAGCTGAGGATCAAGTTTTCAAAAACAGGAGCCTATGGGAGACATTTCACATACAAATCACAATCTTCTGCCCCTGGTAAAATGACCATCTCATAAGGCAAAGGCATTCATCACAACTTACAAAGTTCCCATAGTCATTAGTAGTTCTATCATTGTTCAAAAATCGAAAATCTCTTCTGAGAGGCAAGGTAATTTCTTAATAGTTAGTCATTTAAAAATAAAACAAGCTACATATTCACAATATATAATGCACAGGCCCAGCATTGCCATTCTATAAAGGAGTATCAAGGAGAATAGCAAGGAAAAGATCAGACCAAAGCAAGAGAAAGACCCAACAAGACAAAAACGAAACAATCAAGCTTCTGTTTGAAACTGAATCACCTTGGCTTCAATGGTCTGGGGCCTCCCAGTCTCTCCAGCTCTTCTACCTATAGCACATGTGGCTTCCTCCCTTGTGGTTGCAGTTTTCTGCTCTGGACATCCCATGGTCTTAGAATTATCAAAAGCTGTTGCAACTTGGGCTGTATATTCCCAGGTTCATACAATGCCCTTTCAGGGAATTCTTGCAGAAAATCCATCTTGTCATATACTATCTGGCTTCAGGAGCTTTTGAAACCTTAGTGCAAGGCACTGAGACCTCTTACTCTTTTATCTTTGATACCTGAAAAATAGGTACTATGTGGACAACACAACATTGCCAACTTCTGTTGCCTAATCTATTTCCTGATCTACTCTGAACAGCCTGGAAACACTACCCTCTTTGCTGAAATAAAGCATTCTGATGATTGCAAACAGATACAACAGCTTATTAGTCACCCTCTCCCCATAACTTAAGAGTGGAAGTGTTAATTTTCACTCATGGTTCATAGAATCCAGTCTATACTGGGCTGCTTGCTCACATCTCTATGAAGCAAGAATCAGAAAAAGATGGATGCTTGTCCTCAACCATTTTTCTCCTCTTTTCATGTTTTATTCATGCACCCCCAACAATCCATGGAATTTCTCTACCCATCACAGAGTGTATCTTTCCTCTTCAGTTATACTCCAGAAATTCTCTAACAGACGTACCAAAATGTGTCTCCTACTTCCTTCTGAAGCTTGTAGAGCTGACAGTAAAGTTCAACTAGAGGAAAAAAGGACATTTAGTTTTGGGTTCAGCCTAGCCCAGGTCCCCACTTCAATGATCTGAGTATTTCTTGCTGTTTTAAAAAATTTTAAGAATAGATTGTCTCCTCTTCCATATCTAGCAAAGCTGTATTGTCGTCATGGTGGTGGTGATGGTGTGTGTATATGTGTTTACAAATCAAGATTATTTTGTTTTAATATTTTTAAAGTCTAGTGAGAACAATTCTGTGGAATCTAACTGAAACATTGCAGGAATGTGTCATCTGAGAAATTTTACAAAATAATTCATTTAGATAAAATTGAGATTTGTTTTATAAATTATTGTTGCTTTATGTCTTAGTTAGGATTACTATTGCTCTAATGAAACACCATGACCAAAAGCAACTTCAGAAGCAAAGGGTTTATTTGGCTTAAACTTCTAGGTAACAGCCCATCAGTGAAGGAAGTCAGGGCAGGAATTCAAGCTAGACAGGAATGTGGAGGAAGGAACTGATGCACACGGAAGGCACGGACATTCTTGGGCTCACAGATCAGCACTAGGGGAACCAGGAATATTATGCATACATTGTTGTTCCTTCAAAGGAAGAGATGCATAACCTGTTATCTTTCCAGGAGTAGACATTGTTAATAGCCTGAAGACCTTTGCTCTATCTTTGTAGCTGAGGTCACACTGGATTTTTCCCCAGACTCTGGTCAATCTATAGAGCATATCTTTATGGAAAGTGTCACATGTAGGCAATCTATAGAACTCATCTTTATGGAATGTATCACATGTAATTTATAAGGAGTTGTGACATAGTCCCATCTTAAGCTTTATTGTGCACATAGGACTGAGTTAATTGTTACCAGAAAAGTTTTCATCAATTTGTGCTGTGCTTAAATATGCCTAAAATAAACTACTCAGGGTCAGACTACTGAAGATTGAACTAACACTGGCTACTGAGTCATGCTGAACCAAACTAACTTCTTGCCTTCTGTAGATCATGAATCTTTTAGCTGTGGTGGATGCAGAGACCTACTACAAATTCAGAGGCCATGGAGGAGTGCTGCTTACTGGCTTGGTTTTCATTGATTTCTCAGATTGCTTTTTTATGGCATCCAAAGCCAACATCCCAGAGGTGGACCCACTCATAATGGGCTGGGTCCTCCAACACCAACCACTAATTGAGAAAATGAGCCACAGGCTTCTTTACAGCCTGATCTTGTGGAGATGCTTTCTCAACTGATACTCCTTTCTCTGAGATGACTCTAACTTATATCAAGTCTACATAAAACAATCCAGCATACTCTATATTCAGGGTTTGTTGTGGTGTTGTGAGCAGCCCTATATGGACACCCCTTGGGGGAGTGGATGGGGAGGCTCAGAGTCAACAAAACAGACCCTGAGAGTTAGGTGAGTAGCAGAGAATGCAGCAGACTCATTTATTGTAGAAATTGGGCTTGCCTTTATATCCCCCTCCCATTGCCACATTGGTCTTCTAGGCCTCTAGAGATGTGTTGTCCTTTCTCCATTGGCTCTGTTGACCATGGGCCTCCACATCAGCAGTTTCTAGCCACCACAGCAGACTCCACGTTGGCCCAAGGGGGAAGCTACTATAACACATGTTCAATCAAGCTTGAACAGCTGTGGCTGTCTTCCTCCTTCACCTCCACCCTTTTTGTTCATTTTATAGGTAGCCCGGCAGGAGTCAGAGCTCCAAGCTCTGGCCTTGTTGATCCCACCTCAGAAAGCATCCAGCATGATGGATTGTGTCTGTCTCAGCCTGTCTCACAGGTCCTTACCTGTCATTGACTACTGGCCCTTGAAGGGTGACATCCCTGGAGAGCATGCCTGGGTGGAAGGAGGGCATCATACAGTGGTCTCTCAGATTTTAGAGAGCTAGGCACAAATGACCTCTTAAAGAGGGCCATATTCAGGGTGTTTAAGAGCCATAAGAACCTGGAGGGTGGACTTGTTAATTGAGCGTTGCCATACCACATGCTGTAGGAGACACTTAAGAAGAATAATTAGCAACCAAACAATATCCCCATTTATGACATAGGTCATGATCCATGAGATATCAGGGAGCCTTCTGAAATTTTTTCAGACTTTGGAGAGAAATCTGGTCTTAAATGACATAGCCAGTGCCCTAATCATATTGAGATGACAAATTTGTTCCTGGAGTATGTATTGGGTCAACTGACTTCAGACTTAGCATTAGGGTATTAGTTCAGGCATACTGACCTGAAATGGAGGGTCACAGGCCAATAGAGACATGTCACTAACCACCTCCAGCTCCTCTGTCTGTAAAACAAATTGTTGTAAAATGTGAATGGTCTGGTATAAGTGTTGATTGAATAATTCTTGTGCCTGTAGAGCCTCAGCAGAGTAGAAGATAACCTGGTTAAGAGTCTCCACAGTGGTGGCAGTCTGTGTCAGGGCAATTGTAACTGTAGTGGCTACAGCCACACCCACCAGGATGGCAGTAATGATGGCAGCAATAATATCAAAATTGAGTTTTATGCGGGCAAGAGGTTGCAGGTAAGTCTTAGCCATAATAGCGACTGTGTGAAAATGGGTAGCATTGACCATCAGCATCCAAATAGATGCTGTTTTGCACATTAGGATAGCATAGCTTGCATAATTGGATCAACAGGTGGCCAGGTAACAAGTAATGTTAGAGCAATTTAAATGGCTGACAGACATAGAGGTATTAGCCAGGAGAAAGAAAAAAGGAGGGTGGGCACAAACTGGTGTGGGTCCCATGTTACAGTGGACACCAGTGTGACATTGACTCAAAGGGCCTTAGCCCATTCCCCTGAGACATTGTCATGGAAGAAGGTCAAGGCAGTTGGTGGGGCCACAAATGTCCCGGTTCCCCAGGATGGTATCAAACTGGGTCAATGTCAGAGATAGGGAGAGCAGAGTGGAGTTATCAAGTGGGAATGGGGTCTGGGCAAAACAGGGATACAGGGACAGTGAGTGCATCAACAAACAAAGATAGAAAATGTGTCAAACCCAGATGTCTTGAGCTTAGTGGGGGACTTCCACAGTTCATTAGGCCATGGCCATATGCCCACACAGTGTCTCTTGACAAGAAGAGGCAGTGGGGGGCCACTCCTGGGATTCACCTCCTAGGGAGCCAGCCTTTATGTGGAGATGCCAGGAGAGCCAGGAGAAGTAGATGCCCCTACCTAGTACACCAGGAGTACCAGACAGACACAAGGAGAAGGAGAGAAAAGTAGGAGGGTCCCCACACTCACCTTCATGAGGACAAAAAAAAGGAGCCAACTCACTGAATGAGTCACTGAGAAAGGGTGCCATAATGTGCCACAGGTATGAAGAGGAGTCCAAAAGTGTGCTGATAAAGAAAGTGAAAATTCACAAGCCTAGTATCAGTCAACACACCACACTGCAGGCAACAAAGGGTAAAGATCAATGCCCCCCAAACCAGCTGTGGCAATAAAAAATACACCCTGATTCAAGTGGGGGTAGAGGCCAATGCTGGCACAGGGTCCATGAGTCCCTGCTCAGGCACCAGATGTTGCAGGTTGCCCTATACAGACACCCCTTGGGGGAGGGGGTGAAGAGGTGAAGAGTCAATGACACAGACTCCAGGACTCAGATGAGTAGTAGATCATGCTGCAGACTTATTTGTTGCAGAAATAAGGCTTGCCTTTTTTTTTCTTTTTTCTTTCTTTCTTTCTTTTTTTTTTTTTTTTTCTGAGACAGGGTTTCTCTGTGTAGCTTTGCACTTTTCCTGGATCTCGCTCTGTATACCAGGCTGGCTTTGAACTCACAAAGATCCATCTGGCTCTGCCTCCCGAGTGTTGGGATTAAAGGCATGCGCCACCACCACCCTGCTAAGGCTTGCCTTTTTATCCTCCTCCCATCACCTCATTGGCCCTCTAAGCCTCTAGGGATGTGTTGTTCTTTCTCCATTGCCTCTGTTGACTATGCACTTCCACGTCAGCAGTCTCTAGCCTCCATGGCAGACTCTAGGTTGGCCCAAGGGGGAAGTTACTATAGTTCATGCTCAATCAAGCTTGAATGGCTATGGCCCAGTTGGGCCTATTGGCCATCTTCCTCCTACAAGTATTTAGATATGTATCTATTTTACCTTTAGTGTCAATTTTATTTTATTATAGTTAGAGAACTTCATTCATGGACATAATATATTTGATCCCCTTTTCCTCTCCTTCAATTCCTTTCGTTTCTTCCCATTGTTTTTCCTCCCAACTCTATGTTCTTTCTCTCTTTAAGTCCATAACTTGCTACCTGTGCTTACATGAATTGGGACCATCTTCTGGAGCATATAACTTTTTAGGGGCTGTATCCATGAAGAAAATTGACTTCCTCTCCTCCATAATCCACTGATTGTCAAAGGTCATTGGCTGGGGTAGAGCTTTGTACATCTTGGACTTTGACTGGCTTGCTCCCCTACAGGTCTTCTGCATGCAGTTACAGATGCTGTGAGTTTATGTGTAGATGCCATGGCAAACACTGTTTCATTTCAGATATCTACTAGCTCTGGCTATTATAATCTTTCTGCTTCCTCATCTGCAATGATCCCTTAGCCTCAGCAAAGGGATTGTGATAAAAGCCCTTCCATTTAAAGTTGGACACCCTCCACAATCTCTTATTCTGTGTACTTTGACCAGTTATGGGTTTTTGTATTACTTACCACCTACTGCAAAAGAACCTTCTCTGATGAAGGTTGAGAAATTTAGTAATTTGTGGATTTAAAGATAAGAACTTTTGATGGTAGTTTATTACTGTGTCTAATTTAGTAGGATAATAGTATTAGATTCTCCCCTAGGGCTATGACCTAGATAGACAATGCCTTTCTGGTCAAGTTAATGGTACTAAGCATGAGTTCCATATTGATGATTTTTCTCCCTTTGTAACAGGGATAGCACCTTCCAGCAGTATAAAAACAAGGTAGTAGAGAAAAAGCTTCCAAGTGAGTATCAGCTTAATTCTTCATTTTTTTTTTCACTCAGGTGTGTTGTCTTAAGCAATGGCATCTAATCATCAAATTTTGAATTTTAATAGCCTGCATCATTTGGTGGAGGATCTACTGGTCCCTAACAACAATTCAAAAAGAGGTGACAGGCACTTGGTAGTTTATTTGATAGCCAATGGCATCTTGGGGAAGCATCTTAGTCATCCCCATTATAAGATAATTCCATTTCAACTCCTCTTATACTAATGTGTTTAGGAAGCTTTGTATGATAGTAGATTTCCATACACCATCTTTAAGGGTCTTTGATGTTAGTTATCCTTTCCCCATGTTCTCTTCTCTACCCTGCTCTCTCATCTCCCTTCCCATTTAACCATTCTTATTCCAATATTCCTCTTCATAATACCTCTATTCTATCACCCTTCCTTTTAAATCCAACCCCTCCTTATGGCCCCTTTCCAGTTTCCTCTCTTCTATGGGTATTATGGGTATTCAGTTTAAACATACATGTGTAAAGATTCAAATCTAGCATCTACTTATAAGAGAGAAAATGCACTGTTTGTCTTTCTGTACCTAGGTACATCATTTAGAACTATTTCCAGCTCTATACATTTAACTATAAATTTCTTGTTTTTGTTATCTTTTTACAGCTGAATAATATTATACTGTGTATAAGTACATTGTTTTCTTTATCCATTTATCAGTTGATGAGTAGTTTGCTGTTTCCATTTCCTAGATATTGTAAATAGAGCAATAATGAACATGAAGCTGCAAATATCTCTGTAGTAGGATGTAGAGTCCCTTGGAAATATGCTCAGGAGTGGAATACCTGGATCATATGGTTGAACTGTTTCTAGGCTTCTTAGGGGGAGGGGACCCCACAGTGATTTCCACAGTGACTACACCAGTTTGCACTTCTCTGACAATGAATAAGTTTTCTCCTTTCCCAACATCCACACCTGCACTTGTGATCATTTTTATTTTGAATATTAACCAATCTTGGGTAAAATTCTCAAAGTAGTTTTAATTTTCATTTCTATGTTGGCCATGAATTTTGAACACTTAATAACATGTCTCTAAACTCCTTGCATTTCTTCTTTTGAGAATTCTTTGTTTAACCTCAAGCCCGGAATTTTACTGGGTTGCTTTCTTTGTGTTTAGTTTTTTAAAGTTCTTTGTATTTATAGACATCAACTCTTTGCCATATGTATCACCAGTACAGTTTTTTCCCATTCTGTAGGGTGCATCTTCACTCAAATGATAGTGTCCTTTGCTGTTTAGTGAGATGTCACCTGGAATTTGCTAATGTTAATGCTGGTGCTATTTAGACTGGTTCAGAAAGTCCTTCCTTGTTCCTAGTAAAGAGAACCCTAAGAAAGACACAGGGATCACCCAGCAACAGAGAAATGGTTGAGATCTACATGAGCAAACTGGGGGTGGGGTGGGAGTAATGGAGGGCAAGGGTTGGAGGAAAGCGAGCTTAGGGGAGCAGGAGGTCCCAGCTGGATCAGGAACAGAGTGGGAGAACAAGAAAAGAGACACCATGATAAATGAAGACACTATGGGAATAGGAAGAAGCAAAATGCTAGAGAGGTCCCCAGGTATCCACAGATACCTCCACTGTAGACTACTGGCAATGGTCGAGAGAGTGCCTGAGCTGATCTACTCTGGTGATCAGATGGCCAAACACCCTAATTGTCATGGTAGAACTCTCATCCAGTGACTGGTGGAAACAGATGCAGAGATCCACGGCCAGGCCCCAGGTGGAGCTCCAGGAGTCCAATTGGAGAGAGAGAGAGAGAGAGAGAGAGAGAGAGAGAGAGAGAGAGAGAGAGAGAGATGGAGACCATGATTGGAAAAAGCACAGGGACAAATAGCCAAACTAGCTGAAACCCATGAACTGTGAACCAGTGGCTGAGGAGCCCCATGGAACTGGAGCAGGCCCTCTGGATAAGTGAGACAACTGATAAGCTTGAATTGTTTAGGAGGTCCCCAGGTAGTGAGACTGGTACCTGTCCTTGGTGCAGGAGCTGGCTTTTTGGAACCTAGGGCCCATGCTGAGACACTTTGTTCAGCCTTGGTGCAGGGAGGAAGGGACTGGTCCTGCCTGAACTGAATCTATCAGGCTGGGCTCACTCCCCAGTGGAGACATTGCCTTGGAGGAGGTGGGCATGGGAACAGGGGAATCCCTGGCTAATATGTAAAATTAAATTAATTATAAAATAAAAATATTTATGAAAAATAAAAATTAAAAAATTAAAAAGTGGGTTCTAGAAATAATAACAGAGTTCTCAAAAGATAAAACACAAATGCCTGAGAAATATTTTAAAAGTATTCAACATCCTTAACCATGAAGGCACTTCAAATTAAAATTACTTTGAGACTACTAAACAAATGACAACATATGCTGGTGAGGATATGGAAAAAGAGAACACTTATTCCTTGTGTGTGAGAAGTACAAACTAGTAAAGCCATTATGGAAGACAGTGTGGCAGTTCCTTAGAACCTGAAAATTGATCTACCTCAAGATCAGCTGTATCACTCTTGGGCATATAAATATATATGTTGCTACAGAGATAGTTGCTCATCTATGTTTTTCACAATAACCAGAAATTGCAAACAGCCTAGATGTCCATAAACTAATGAATGGATAATCAAAATATGGTACATTTACATAATAGAATATCATTCAGCTGTTAAGACAATGAAATTTGTAGGCAAATGGGAGGAATTAGAAAAAATCTTATTATATTAACCAGACCCCCCAAAGGCAAATATTGTATTTTTTTCTTATATGTAGATATTAGGGTTTAAGCTTTTGGTATGTGTACAACAATCTGAATAACCACAGACATTAGCTACCTAGTAGAAGACCTAAAACAAAAGGGAAATAGAATGTCATGGAATGAAGAGATAAAGGACAAATTAGAATTAAGGGATTAAACAGTGAGTGTCATGGAAGAGGAGGTTAAAGGAGGGCATCTAGGGAGGGACACAATGAGAAGACCTAACTTCTAGATGATCAACATAGGAGGACAATAATATAGTATCAAAGAGAATAATATAGTTTCAAAGGTACAGAATATATTTCAGTAAAATTATATATATGAAGCAGTATTCTCAGTATTAATAATTATGAAATGAAAGTACTGATCAGTTCATCAATATTGTCCAACAATATCAGATGTGCTGCCCAGATTTAATTATACTTGTAAAAATAAGTGTGACAATTTGCTTTTCTGTTAAATAAAATGCAAGATAATGTACATGCAATAGAATTGCTTTAAAATAAAATTTCTTATCCTCAGCAAATGCGTAATTTTTATTTTTATTGTGCATACCCACACACAGGGTCATAATGCTTAAGAAGCTCTGATTTAGGAGACAAAATCTCACAGCAAACTTCTCATTCTGTGGCTCTTACAATCATTCTGCTCCCCTTTCACAATCGTCCAATGCAGGAATTGTGTTGTAGATATATCTATTGGAGGAGAACATGCAATAACCACTCTACTAAACCAGCATAATCCCTAACTACCTACTAAATATTTTTCCTTACACTTACAGGTAAGTGAGTTCTTACCCCTCATCAGAGAAAGTTCTCTTTGCAACAGTTATAGACCATTACAGAAACTAATAAAATCAAACTAATAAAAATTGCACCCACATTGTTTAGTCTTGTATAGTAACATTGTGCACACTGGCCAGTAATATTTAAAATTTATTTTAGTGTGTGTGTGTGTGTGTGTGTAGCAATGGACGTCAGATTCCCTGAGTTGGAGTTACAAGTAGCTGTGAGAAGCCTGACATCGGGGCTGGGAACGGAATTCTGGTCCTCTGAAAGAGCAGCAAGTGGTCTTAAAAGCTGAGTCATGTCTCTAGCCCCACTGGCCAGATGTCTTACAACTAAAGTTGTATTTCAAGGCAATATGGATTAAGGAGCATATTGACTTTAGATAACATACTTTGTGTACTATGGTATACTTACTAACATCTTCCAAAGAAATGTGTCAAAACTATATGATAGTTTGTGGCTTTATTGGCCATTTCTTAGACTGAAGTGCTGGTTCTAACTTTGAGACTCTATATTAATACTCAGGATCTACACAAGAGCCAAATTGGTTATGTTTGGGGATGACAGAGTTAAATATTTACAGTGAGGTCACATAAGGATGTATTTTAAAGTATTTTCTCCACTTGTTTCTCACATATTTATAAAATTTGTGAGTAATGAACTGCATCTTATCCCATCTTCCATTCCCCACCACTGTGGACAGGAAGATAACCACTTTTTTATTTTAAGCAGATAGGATTTTATTACACTCAGAAAAGACCAAGAAAAAAAATCTTCCTGACTATTACCTGAAAGAAAGAGATGATTTGTTAGGGTTTTGGTTTTTTGTTGTTGTTGTTTTGTTTTATCTTTTGTTTTTTGTTTTTCGGTTTTTTTTTTTTTTTTTTTTTTTTTTTTTGTCAAATACACTCAAAAGTAAGAATTACTTATTATAAAATAACTTTTTTTCTTTTTTTAAAATATTTTTTTCTTTATTATTATGTGTTTTAAATTTTATACATCAGCCGTGGGTTCCTCTGTCTTCCCCCTCCCACCCCAGCCCCTCCCCTCCATTCCCATGTCCTCCAGGATCAAGGCACCCCTGGGGATTCATTTAAACCTGGTGTATTCAGTCCTGTCACCTCCTTCCAGACCAAGCAAAGTGTCCCTATGTAAGCCCAAGGTTCCAAACAGCCAGCTCATGCACTAAGGACAGATCCTGGTTCCACAGACTGGGTGCCTCTCTAACAGATCAAGCTATTCAATGGTCTCACTTATCCAGAGGGCCTGATCCAGCTGGGAGCTCCACAGCCTTTGGTTCATAATTCATGTGCTTCCATTCATTTGGCTATATGTCCCTGTGCTTTTTGCAATCTTGGATTCAACAATTCATGCTCTTGCAGACCCTCCTCTTGGACCCAAGGATCACCCAATGACAGAGAAATGGATGAGATCTACATGAACAACCTGGACGACAGTGGGAGTGATGAAGGGCAAGGTTTGAGGGAAAGAAAGCTTAGGGGAGCAGGAGATCCCAGCTGGATCAAGAACAGAAAGGGAGAATGAGGAATAACAGACCATGATAAATAAAGACCACATGAGAACAGGAATAGGCAGAGTGCTCGAGAGGTCCCCAGAAATCCACAATGATATATCCTCTGTAGTCTGCTGGCAATGGTCAAGAGAAAGCCTGATCTGACCTAGTCTGGTGATCAGATGGCCAAACATCCTAACAGTCATCTTGGAACTCTCTTCCAATAACTTACGGAAGTGGATGCAGAGATCCTCAGCCAGGCCCCAGGTGGAGCTCCAGGTGTCCAACTGTCGATAAAATAACTATTTTTTGTTTCATAATTTGGAAATTGTTTTATAAAGTACATCAGAAAATAGCCTTGTTAAATGCTAATGAGAGTTTGGGGAAAGCTGCTTTGACTTTCCTCAGCCTTCGAAATATTTTCTGATTCAAACTCTTGCAACTGTATTTCATGCAGTAAAAATCTGAGAACCCAAAAAGTTTAAGATGAATTATAAACAGCCTTTGGTGGGAACTGCTCATGTGATCTTGCTAGACTTCTCTTCACAAGATTTTCTTTTGTATTACCTTGTACAATTGCCCAAAATTCTATTGTATAGATGTATTTCCAGGATCTGCATTATGACAGATGTCCCGGTAAAACGTCCTTGTAACTTACTCTTTGCTTTAATTTCTGACCTCCACTTTCATTTAGGTCAAAGAATAAGCAACTCTGTAAAGCTTTTGAAAAAATTACCATACTGTTCTTGGAAAAAACAGACTGTGAGGAGGCTTTCCGCTCTGGGGTTGTTGACTAGATATGGTTTGGATGTGTTTTCTGTGGATTCCTAGGATGAAATTTATTCCCTGTGGTGAGATATTGTTTGAAAGTGGAAACTTAATCGGACTAAGGCATTTAGAGGTGTCTTCTCAGCAAGGAGATTAAAGATAAAGTCAACAGCTCCTGCCTCCATGTTCCACACTTGATAGTTGATGCTCTGTAGGAAAAGAATGGGAATGGAAGACACACAGGCATGCTTTCTGGCTGTTTTCCCCGTTTCACACTGAACACTTCAACTCAGTTAGCAAGAACACAATCACTAGATATGGGTCCCTCAGTACTGTACCAAATAACAAAGAACAAAAATAAACCTCTTTATAATGTGGGCTGGCTAGATCTATGTTAACTGGACACAAACTAGTTATCTGAGAGGAAGGAACCTCAATTGAGAAAATTACTTCATAAGATCGAGTGTGGGCTAGCTTATAGAGCATTTTCTTATTGAGTGATTGATGGGGGGAAGGGCCCAGACTGTGGTGGGTGGTGCCATCCTGGGCTGGCTGTCCTGGGACCTATAAGAAAGCAGGCTGAGCAAGCCATGTCAAACAAGTCAGTCAGCAGCACCCCTCCATGGCCTCTGCATCAGCTCCTGCCTCCAGGTTCCTGCCCTGCTTGAGTTCCTGTTCTGACTTCCTCCAATAATGGGCTATGATCTGGAAGCATGGGCCAAATGACCCCTTTCCTCCCAACTTGCTTTTTGGTCACGGTGTTTTGTTGAAGCAACAGAAACCTTAACTGATACAAAAAGACTTGGAGACAGCCCCTGTTCCCACTGTTAGAAGTACCACAGGAGGACTACTACAAAACTAACATACATGCAGAGAGCCTATATCCATGCAGGCTTCCTGGTTGTCGGTTCATTTTCTGTGAGCACCTACGAGACCAGGTTAGTTGATTCTATGAGTATTCTTGGGTTGTCCTTGACCTTTCTGGCTCCTGTAATCCTTTCTTCCCCTCTTCTGGAGGATTCCCTGAGCTCTACCTAATGTTTGGCAGTGTGTCTACACCTGTTTTCCTCAGTTGCTGGATGAAGCATCTCTGATGACAACTCGGGTAGGCATCAATCTGTGAGTATAGCAGAATATCATTAGACATCATTACATTAACATTTTTTCCCTCCAGTTGAGTTTAGTTTTATTTTAGGTCTCTGGGTCATCCAGCTTGTGGGTCTTGATGTTTCAGGCAGTGTCAGGGATGGGCTTACTCTCGGCCTGGGTTTTAGGCTAGAACCATCATTGATTGGCCATTCCCTCAATCTCTAGGCCATCCTTACCCCAGCACATCCCACAGGCAGAACAGACTATAGGTCAAAGATTATGTAGCTAGGTTTGTTTCCTTCTTTCTCCACTTGAAGTATTGCCTGGTCACATGAGATGACCAGTTCAGGCTACTTATCTGCTATTTCTAGGAGTCTTAGTTGAAGTCATCCTTATAGATTTGTGTGAGATTCCCTTGTGCACTTGGCAATGACATTCTAGCTAGACCTCTCTGTTTCTGTCTGCAGGTCTGTGGGTCAGATGAGCATCTCTCTCCTGTATATCTCTCATCCTCCTGGTTTCCCCAAGACCTGGCAGGCCATGGCCATGGCATTGTACCAAGAGAACAAGATTTTTACCTGACACCAAAATGCTCCCCTCCCTTTCCAGTAGTATCTTTTAGTACTTTTCCCCCTCTACCCCAACCTGATTGCCCATTATCCCATCCCCACCTGCCCTTAGTCCATTCACAAAATATGATCGATTCCCCCTTCTGAGGGAGATCTAGGTTCCCCCTTAAACACTCCTTTTTACCTAGTCTTTCTGGATCTGTGGGTTGTAGCATAGTTATCCTTTATTTTACAGCTAATATCCATTTATGAGTGAGTACATACAAAGTTTGTCTTTTTCTGTCTGGGTTACCTCACTCAGGATTTTTTGGTTTTTTTTTTTTAGTTCCATCCATTTGTCTTCAAAATTCCCAGTGTCATTGTTTTAAGAGCTGAGTAATACTCCACTATGTAAATTTACCACATTTTCTTTATACATTCTTCAGTTGAAGGACATCTAGGTTGTTTCCAGGTCCTGGCTATTATGAACATAGCTGCTATGAACATAGTTGAACAAGTGTCCTTGTGGTATGATTGAGCATCCTTTGGGTACAAGCCCAAGAGTGCTATACCTGCATCTTGTAGTAGAAAGAGTCCCAGTTTTCCAAGAAACTGCCACACTGATTTCCAAAGTGGCTGCACAAGTTTGTACTCCCACAGCAATGGAGAAGTGTTCCCTTTGCTCCACATCCTCTCCAGCATGAGCTGTCACTTGTGTTTTTTATCTTAGCCATTCTGACAGATATAAGATGGAATCTCAAAGTAGTTTTGATTTCCGTTTCCCTGATGGCTATGGATATTGAAAATTTCTTTAAGTGTTTCTCAACCATTTGAGATTCCTCTGAGGAGAACTGTCTGTTTAAGTCTGCACCCCATTTTTAATTGGATTATGTTTTTTGATGTCTACTTTCTTGAGTTTTGTATGTAATTTGGAAATCAGCCCTCAGTGGGATGTCAGGTTGGGGAAGATCTTTTCCCATTCTGTAGCCTCCCCTTTTGACATATTGACAGTGTCCTTTGCCTTACAGAATTTTTCTGTCTCATGATATCCCATTTATTAATTATTGATATTAACATCTGTGCTACTAGTGTTGTACTCAGGAAGTTGACTCCTGTGCAAATGCATTCAAGGGAATTGCTCAGTTTTTCTTCCATGAGGTTCAGGTTAACTAGATTTATGTTGAGGTCTTTGAACTTGACTTTTGTGCTGGGTGATAGATAGGAATCTATTTTCATTTTTCTACATGCCAACATCCACTTAGACCAGCACCATATGTTGAAGATACTTTCTTCTTTCCATTTTATAATTTTGGCTTCTTTGTTGAAAACCAGATGTCCAGAGGTTTGTGGTCTTATGTTTGGGTTCTCAATTCGATTACATTGATCAATCTGTGCTGTGGAATAATGCTTTTGTACACTGGTTTAATAAAATGCTGATTGGCCAGTAGCCAGGCAGGAAGTATAGGTGGGATAAGCAGACAAGGAGAATTCTGGGAAGAGGAAGGCTGAGGAAGAGATGCCAGCCTGCCATCCAGGGAGCAGCATGCGATGGAAAACAGGTGAATCCACAGAACATGTAGCAACATATAGATTAACAGGAATGGGTTGAGTTTAAGTGTAAGAGCTAGTCAGTAGTTAGCCTGAGCTAACGGCCTAGCAGTTTTAATTAATATAAGCGTCTATGTGTTTACTTGGATCTAAGTGGCTACAGACTGGGTAGGACATAGGAAAACTCCAGCTACAAACCTGTCTGCTTTTATGCCAATACCATGTGGTTTTTATTATTACAGTTCTGTAGTAGAGCTTGAAATCAGGGGTAGTTCTTTTATTATACAGGATTGTTTTAGGTATCCTGGGTTTTTTGTTTTTCCATATGAAGTTGAGTATTGCTCTTTCAGGTCTGTAAAGAATTGTCTTGGAATTTTAAAGGGGATTATGTTCGATCTGTAGATTGCTTTTGGTAATATGGCCATTTTTACTATGTTAATCCTACCTATCCATGAGCACAGGAGATCTTTCCATCTTCTGATATCTTTGCCAATTTCTCTCTCAAAGACTTAGAGTTCTTGTCATATAGGTCTTTCACTTGTTTGGTTACAGTTATACCAATGTATTTTATATTATTTGAGGCTATTGTAAGGAGTGGTGATTCCCTGATTTCTTTCTCAGACTGTTTATCATTTGTATATGGAGTGCTACTGATTTTTTTTTAAGTTGATCTTGTAACTAGCCATTTGGCTAAAGGTGTTTTTCAGTTCTAGGAGTTCCATGCTAGAATTTTGAGGGTTGCTTATGCACACTGTTACATCATCTGAGAATAATGATACTTTGACTTCTTCCTTTCCAAATTTGTATCCCCTTGATTTCCTTTAGATGTCTTATTGGCTATCTAGACTATCAAGTACTATATTGAATAGATATGGAGAGAATGAACAACCATGTCTTATTCCTGATTTTAGTGGAATTGCTTTGAATTTTGCTCCATTTAATTGAATGTTGGCAATTGGCTTGCTGTATATTGCTTTTATTAAGTTTGGGTTTGTCCCTTGTAGTCCTGATCTCTCCAAGACTTTTATCATGAAGGGGTGTTAGATTCTGCCAAAGGCTGTTTCAGTATCAAATGAGATGATCATGTCTTTTTTTCTTCTTTCAGTTTCTTTACATGGTGGACTACATGACAGATTTTGTATGTTGAACCAGGCTTGCATCTCTGGGAGAAAGCCTACTTGACCATGGTGGAGGATAATTTTTATGTGTCCATCAATTCAATTGGCCAGCATTTTATTGAGTATTTCTACATCAATGTTTATGGGTGAAAAATGGTCTGTAATTCTCCTTTTGTTGATTTTTTTAAATGTGGATTGAGTATCAAGGTGACTGTGGCCTCATAGAAAGAATTTGGCAATGATTAGAAGGCTCTTTTTCACAGCTGACATTGTAAATTGCTTCTCCAATATTAATTACTCTTTCTTTTCTAACAAAAAGCTTTTAAATTTAATTACTTGCTATCATGTCCTAAATAAAGCAATGGCAATAATAATATTTCTCAGCCTAACACAATAGGATTAGTCATATGTTGAGGTCCTTGGTGATAAGAAGTAAGGGAATGTTGCTAGGGGGAATTTTGGGGAATTTCCTTAAAGAAAAGTAAATATGATACGTTCTTTTGCCATTGTTTTTTTCCTAGGTCTTTGCTCTTCCTTCTGTCCTGTATAGCACTTCACTGCTGCAGAATCTGTCACCATCAAGGGAGAAGGGGCTAAAGGCACATAATAAGAATAGCACAGATGAAAGAACCTACTCCTTGTTATCATGAAAACAACATGATGCTTCCATCATAATAGCAGAGCTTACTTCATATCTGCTTTACATAAAAAGCAAAACACTTATTTCCTTATGCGTTTGTAAATTAAGTTTGTTATTCGGTATACTAGTAGGATATTATCTGCCATGTTTAATTGTGGAGGCCAATTTGCTTACTGATTTAGAGAGGCATTTATATTTAGGGCCTATAGACTAATAATGGGTTTTACCGAATAATTTCTAGCATTTTGTTTCCAATTATTTTGTATTCTTTTTCTCATTTTTTGTGCAATCAGTTCTGATATTTTCAAAATATTTATCAAATTTGTTAGCTTATTCAATCATGGTTTCCACTTTGTCATATTTAGAATACATTTTTAGTACATGATCATTCACCTCCATTTCCTTAAGACCTCGGCCTTTTTTGTTAACTGAATGGAAGGGGATGGCTATTGTTTCTTTTATGTTCACATAAGACATCATTGGTTGTTGTATCTATTCTTAATGAGTATTACATAGGTTAAAATACATATTTTGTAGGATTAAATACCTTCTTGGACAAGATAGAACATTAATAAATAACATATATAGATGCATCTCCTAATATCTTTATGATATGTTACTGGAAAAATATGCCAAAAACAAACTAATATTAAAATAGGGAAGAACAGAAGTTGAGGAAAATATTTTCTACTTAAGTTTTTGTATGTGTGACATACATGAATGTGTTTGTGCCCACATAGATATGTGTGCACATATGTGTCCATGTATATAGGGGACAAAACTTGATGTTGGGAGTCTTCCTCTGTTGCTTTCCACATTAATTACTAAGACAGGGTCTATGTCCGAACCTAGAAGTAGCCTTCTTTTGTGGCTACTCCAACTAGTCAGTTTGCCTCTAGGATACAGTCTCTGCTTCCTGAGTACTGTGATTATAGACTAACCTATATATTATGTTTGCCCAGCTTTTATGTGGATTCTAAGAATCTGAATTCCAGTCTTCACATTTGAGCAGCACGTTATAAGCTGAGCCATCTCCTCAGTCCCAGGAAGCTTCTCTTTAAAATTGTGTAGAGTCTTATTCCCACTTCAGCAGCAGAACCCCTGTGGCAGCCTTCTGTGCCCCACTTCACATCTACTGTGGGCCCACAGACTTTCTCCTAATTTTCCTCCCCTGATTCATTGCTTTGTCCTGAATCCCAACCCCAACAGGCACCCCCTGCTAACCCAAGGGCTACTTCTGCTGAATAAGTAAGCTGAAGGCAGATCCACACGTTTCCTACTGCTCTTGAGATCCAGTACCCTCAGTCTCCTCCCCAGCTCTATAGCAGAAAACTTGCTACAGTCCCCCTTTCCTTTCTGCCCCCATACCCAATGGATAACAAAACTCTTCTCTTTCAACCTTCCTTCCCCCAACTCATCCAAGTATCCTAACCTCCAACACCAGCAGGCATTTCCTGTGAACATACCATCTGAGCAAGCCAGGGAAACAGGCAACACACAGCTGTAGGAAGCAAAGCTTAGATAGAGCAAGCATTGGAGAAATGAAGATTGTTGATCATGCAGGCTTTTGTAAGGCAAAGGACACTGTACATAGCACAAAACAGTGACCTACAGAATGGGATAATATTTTCACCATAGCTTCACCAACCCCTTATCAGACAGAGGGTTGATCTTGAAAATACATAAAGAAATCAAAAACTAGATACCAACAAATCAAATCAAAATAAAACAAAACATATAATCCAGCTTTAAAATGGTGTACAGATCTGAACAGGGAATTTTCAACAGAAGAATCTTGAATAGTAGAGAAACACTTAAAAAGAAATATTCAACATCCTTATTCATCAGGGAAATGCAAATCAAAACAAATCTGAGATTCCAGCTTATATCTGTCAGAATGGCTAAGATCAAAAACACAAATGACAGCTTATGCTGGAGAGGATGTGGAGCAAGGGGAACTCTCCTCCATTGCTGGTGAGGGTGTAAACTTGTTTAGCCACTTCAGAAATCAATATAGTGTTTTCTCAGTAAATTTGGAGTCATTCTACCTCACCCAGCTTATACCACTCTTGGGCATATACCCATAGGATGTTCATTCACAAACAAACTTGCTCAACTATGTTAATGGAAGGTTTAATCATAATAGCCAGAACCTGAAAACTATCCAGAAGCCTCTCAACCAAGAATGGATAAAAGAAAATGTGGTACCTTTACACAATGAAGTTTTACTCAGCTGTTAAAAACAATGACTTCAGGAAAATTGAAGGCAAATAGATGAAACTAGGAAAAGAAAAAAGAAAAACAACCATCCCGAGTGAGGTAATGCAGACCCAGAAAGACAAAGATGATATGTACTCACTCATAAGTGGATATTAGAAATCATTATTACAGCAAAGATCACAGATGATTTCCTATATTGCTAGGGAGTTTCAATGGATCTATGCCTAATGCTTTGTTGTGATAATTGTCACATAGAGCCCCGCACCCCAGTTTTACTGTGTTTAAATGTGTGTGAAGAATAGAACATGGCATCAGACTTTCTAGAATTTTTGATCCAGCCTGACTGACCAAGTCCTGCTGTCTCAAGCTTTCATTCTCACCTCTTTGCAGTTTCTTCCCTGCATGCAATGACACCCAAAGGACCCCACAAGAACACAGCCATCACACTCTCTAAAAATCCAGAGAGAAAACAGGAACTAAGAAACAAAACGCTCACCCAACAAAGACAAATGCAGAAATCCACACCAAGACTTATAATCATCCCAATCTCATATGCCTAGACTCCAGAATAAAAATACCATCAGTAACAGCCAAGGCGACATGTCTCCACTAGAGTCAAGCTATCCTACCACAGAAAACCCTGAATATTCCAACATAGCTGAAGCACAAGAAAAAGACTTTAAAACTGCCAGTATTAAAATGAAAGAGACCCTTAAAGGAAAAAAAAATCTAAGAAAATACAAAGGAACAGTGTTAGAAAAGGAATGAGTCCCTTAAGGAAACCCAGGAAAACACAAACAGTATAAGGAAATGAATAAATCCCTTTTTAAAAAATCCAGGAAAACACACAAATAAATGGTGGAAGTAAATGAATAAAACATATCAAGACATGAAAATGGAAATAAAATCAATACAAAACAAAACAAAAAGTGAAACTGAGGGTATTCTGGAAATGAAAAATTTAGGAATTTCAACAGGAACTACACAGGAAAGGTTCATCAATAGAAAACAAGAGATGATGGAGATAGAAGAAATGGATACATCAGCCAAAGAAAATATTAAATCTAAAAAAAACTCTTGAAACAAAACATCCATGAAATCTAGGACCCTATGAAAAAGACCAAACCTAAGAATAACAGTAATAGAGGAAGGAGAAGAATTACAGCTCAAAGAAATTATTTTCAACAAAATCATAGAAGGAAGTTTTCCTAAACTAAAAAAGGAGATACCTATAAAGGTACAAGAAGCATGTAGACCACCAAATAGACTGGACCATAAAATAAAGTCCCCTTGGCATATATTAACCAAAACACTAAACATATAAAACAAAGAAAGAATATTAAAACCTGCAAGGGAAAAAGGCCAAGTATTACATGAAGCTAGACCAATCATAATTACATCTGCCTTCTCATTGGAGACTCCAAAAGCCAGAAGGTTCTGGACAAACTTGCTGCAAACTCTAAGAGACCACAAATGCCAGCTCAGACTACTATACCCAGCAACACTTTCAATCACCATAGATGGAGAAAATAATATATTAAATGATGACAAATTTAAACAATGTCTAACTACAAATCCAGTCTTACAGAAGGTTAGAAAGTAAACTCTAATCCTAAGGCGGTTAACTGCACCCATGAAAACACAGGAAAAATAATCTCAGACCAGTAAAATCAAAAGAAGGGAAACACACACACACATACATACACACACACACACACACACACACACACACACACACACACACACACACTCACATACCACTACCAGTAAAATAACAGGAATAAATGATCATTGGTCTTTGATATCTCTCAATATCAGTGGTCTCAATTCTCCAATAAAAAGACACAGTCATAGAACAGATAGAAAAACGGATCCAAACTCCTGTTGCATCCAAGAAACATACCTCAATATCAGGGGTAAACATTATCTCTGGGTAATGGGTTGGAAAAAGATATTCCAGGCAAATGTACCTAAGGAGCAAGCTGATGTTGCCATTTTAATATCCAATAAAATATACTTCAAACCAAAACTGATCAAAAGAGAAAGGGAAGGATATTATATACTCATCAAAGGAAAACTCCATCTAGATGATATTTCATTTCTTAACATCTATGCCCCAAACAAAAAGGCACCCATGTTTTTAAAAGAAACACTAATGGATTCAATCACATATTAACTATCAACACTAGTGGGAGACTTCAATACCCTATTCTTATTAATGGACAGGTTATTGAGACAAAAACTAAACAGAGAAATATTGGAGCTAACAAATGATGTGAACCAAACGTACATGACAGATATCTTCAGATCATTTCACCCAAACACAAAAGAATATACCCTCTTCTCAGCACCTCATGGAACTCAGCAAAGTCTTAACAGATATAAGGAAATTGAAATAACTTGCTGCATCCTATCAGACTACCATGGATTAAAGTGGGATATAAACAACAACAGAAACAATAGAAAGTTTACAAACTTATGGAAACGAAATAATTTTCTATTGAATGAAATATGAGTCAAGATAGAAATAAAGAAAAAAATTAAAGACTTCATAGATTTCGATAAAAACGAATGTACAACATACCAAAATTATGGGACACAATGGAAGTAGAGCTAAGAGGCAAGTTCATAGCACTTAATGCCTATACAACAACAACAACAACAAAAAGGAGAGATCTCATACTAGCAACTTAACAGCACACCTGAAATCTCCAGAACAAAAAGAAATAAGCACACCCTAGAAAAGTAGATGGCAAGAAATAATCAAACAGAGGGCTGAAACCAATAAAATAGAAACAAAGAGAATAATACAAGGAATTTTAAAAAGGTGTTTTTTTTAGAAAATCAATAAGATAGGCAAATTCTTACTGAAATTAAATAAAAGACAGAGAAAGAATATCTAAATTAACAAAAATCAGAAACAAAAATGGGTACATAATAGCAGGTACTAAGGAACTCTAGAGAATCGTAAGGACATATTTTAAAAACCTATACTCCACCAAATGTGAAAATCTAAAAGAAATGGATATTTTTCAATAGATACCACTTACAAAAGTTAAATCAAGATCAGATAAGTGGGTTAAATAGGCATATAACTACTAGTGAAGTAGAAAGAGGTGTTAAAAGTTTCCCAACCAAAACAAAAGCCCAGGGCAAGATGGCTTTAGCACAGTGTTCTACCAGATTTTCAAAAGAGTTAATGCCAATTCTCCTCAAATTATTCCATAAAACAGAAAGAATATTACCTAATTCATTTTATGAGGCCATGGTTATTGATACTGAAATGTCATAAATACCCAACTACAACAAAAAGAGAATTACAGACCAATATCCCTTTTGAACAAAAACTCTCAATAAAATGCTTGCAACTGAATCTAAGAACACCTCAAAAAGATTGTCTACCATAATCAAGTAGCGTTCAACCCAGAGATGCAGGGATGGTTTAAGATATGTAAATCAACAAATGTAATCTACTACAAACAAACAGAAAGAAATAAATCACATGATCATCTCATTAGATGCAGAAAAGGCATTTAACAAAATCCAACATCCCTCCATAATAAAAGTGCCTAAGAGATTAGTGATATGAGGGACATATATAAACATAATAAAGGCAGTTTACAACAAGCCTATAGCCAATGTCAAATTAAATGGAAAGAAACTCAAAGAAATTCCACTGAAATCAGGAATGAGATATCACTCTCTCCATATCTATTTAATGTAGTACTTCAACACTTAGCTAGAGCAATAAGACAACTGACGGAGATCAGGGAATACAAATTGGAAAGGAAGTAGTCAAAGTATCTTTATTTGCAGGTGATATGAGAATATACATAAGTGACCACAAAAATTCTACCAGCAAACCCTTAAAGCATATAAATACTTTCAACAAAATAAGTGGATATAAAATTTAATCACAAAATTCAGTAGCCCTCATATATACAAATGAAAAACAGACTGAGAAAGAAATCAGGGAAATTACACCTTTCATGACAGACTCAAATAATATAAAATATCTTGGGGTAACTCTAACCAAGCAAGTGAAAAACTTGCATGACAAAAACTTCAAGGCTTTGAAGAATGAAATTAGAAAAGATATCAGAAGATGGAAAGATCTCCCATGCTTATGGACCCCTAGTACTAACAGAGTAAAAAAACGGCCGCCCTATCAAAAGCAATCTACAGATTCAATGCATTTCACATTAAAATTTTAACATAATTCTTTACAGACTTTGGAAAGACAATTCACAAGAAAGAAACAAAACAAAACAAAACAAACAAACAAAAAACCCTGGGAAGCTAAAACAATACTCAACAATAAAAGAACTGCTGGAGATCTCACCATTCCTGATTTCAAGTTGTACTATAGTGCTAGCATAATAAAAACAGCATTGCATTTGCATAAAAGACATGTTAATCAATACAATCACATTGAAGATGTAGGCATAAATCCACACACCTATTGACACCCGATTTTTTTTTTTTTTTTTTATAAAGGAGCCATAAATACACACTGTAAAAAGGACAGTGTCTTCAACAAATGGTCCTGATCATACTGGATGTCTGCCTGTATAAGAAGGAAAATAGATCCATACTTATCACCCTGCACAAAACTTAAGTCCAAATGTACCAAAGACCTGAACATAAAACCAGATACCGAAACTTGTAGAACAGAAAGTGAGGAATAACTTTGAACTCATTGGCACAGGAGAAGACTTCCTGAATAGAATACTGATAGCACAGGAACTATGATCAACAATTAAATAACGGGATATCATGAAACTGAAAAGATCTATAAGGCAAAGAACACCATCATTTGGAAAAAGTGGTAGCCTACAGAATAGGAAAACATTTTTACCAACTCCACATCTGATAGAGGACTAATATACAAAATATATATAGAACTCAAGAAAGTAGATATCCAAAATCCAAATAATCTAATAAAAATGGGGTACATATCTAAACAGAGAATTCTCTATAGAGGAAACTCAAATTCTGGAGAAAAACTTAAAGAAATATTCAACATCCTTAGCCATCAGGGAAATGCAAATCAAAACTAATTGAGATTCCATCTTATACATCAAGTCAGAATGGCTAAGATCCATAACACAAGTGACCACTCATGCTCCTGAGGATGTAGACTAGGGGTCACACTCATTCATTGATGGTGGGAGTACAAACTTATACAGCCATTTTGGAAATCAATATGGGAGTTCCTCAGAAAGATGGGAATCGATCTACCTTGCGATCCAGCTAACCACTCAGGTATATACCAAAGGACACATAGTTCTATCACAAGGACACTTATTCAGCCATGTTCATTGCTACTCTATTCATAATAGCCAGAACTGAAAACAACCTAGATGTCCCTCATCAGAAGAATGGATAAAGAAAATGAATGTTCTACATTTACACAAGGGAGTATTACCCAGATACTTAAAGAAATATGATGAAATTTGCAAGCACGTGCATGGAACTTGAAAAAAAAATCATCCTTAGTGAAGTAATCCAGACCCACAAAGATAAATATGGAATGTATTCACTTATTAGCCATTAAATAAATGATAACGAAGCTATAATCCATAAACCCACAGAGGCTAGATACAGCATAAGGGACTAGGCAGGGCACATGTATCTTCCTGGGAAGAGGAAACAGAATAGATTTTATGGGAGGATTCAGCACAGATAAGGATGAGAAAGGGAGGATCAAGTGTAGAGCAGCCGGGGAGAGAAGGTTACAGGAGGGAATGCAGGGAGAGACTGCTGGAATTGAGGGGCATTTGATGTATGATATGGAAACCTAGTGCAGTGGAAACTTCCTAAAATATTATGAAGCCAATCCTAATGAAGTCTTCAAATATTGAGGGATACAGAGGCAGATGCTTAATTTTAGACTCACAATATGGTGTCTGAATATTTGAAAAAAAGCATCAAAACTAGTTATTCATTTGTAAACAATAAGTTCAAATCTTCATGGAGAAAAATGTTCTTCAGTAGATTTGAATAACTTGAAGGGGAGACACTCCTCCTGAGAGCTAGCTTTCATGGTACTAGAAGTCACCTATGCAAGTTTGCAAAACAGGAAAGCAGAGAAGCAACTAACTGTCCTACATAGCTGTAATGCCTATGAACCACAATGGTGATCAGCATGCCATGAACACCCTAAAGGTTTGAAGTAGGGATGTATACCACAGCGGTAGCCAAAAGCTCACTAACTGGACTGGCACATCATCATGGAGGTAACTGACAACTCTGCAATTGGACTCAAGACCAACTCAACAAATCATGCCTCATACTGGAAACCTAGCCTACTCCCTGAGGCTAATGAAGTCACGGATCTTGGAGGAGAACTTAACAACAACCAGTTTGGCAGAAAAAAAAAAAAAAAAGAAAAGAAAAGAAAAAAATGTAATCCCTAACTGCATTCTAAATATTTGTCTTTGCACCCCTCTTGAAGGAAGTTTCTCATTGCAACAGAGAGAGACCATTGCTGAAAAGCACACCCAATCCAAATGCAGAGTTTGGAGCCTAGTAGCCATAGAAACATCTACAAAACACTCCAGCATTTAAGGCTCAGGGAACATTGCGGAAGAGGGGAAGAAAGACCTTAAGAGCCAGTAGATCAAGGATTTTGCTATAAGACAGTCTCCTAATGTTAGAAGCTACACTTGTGAAATCGCACCAACATAATTGCCTAAGCATGAGTTGAGCAAGGATAATAAAAATAGCCCACGAGGTTTCAGTCTTACACAAAGAACTACAAGCCACCAAAGAATGTAGAGAGTAGGGGAAACAGTCTTACCCAGGAAAGTGTCATCCCACTATTAGTTATCCCACACCAAATGATCAGCCCTCAAAACCCACAGAAAAGTAACATTGTACAGACTGGGAAGGTTATATTTACTAGTATATATGTATATACAAATATATACATCATATACACATGTAACAATGAAGAGAGGCCATGAATTTTAAAGAGATCAAAAAGTATATATAGAACAGTTTGAAGGGATAAAAGGGAATGGGAAAATGATGTAATTATATTTTAATCTCAAAAATAAAAAATAATAAAAAGTAAGGGCACACTGAAAATGAACTCTAGGAATGAGCATGGTTGTTAGGTGTGATAGTTTTTTCTTTGATTTTCAAATCATTTCTCAGTCTTCATTTTCCTTCTTATAACCTGCTTACTTGCTATTTACCATATATTGTGTTGATGGCAATTGGGATCCTTTTCACTCTTTGCTTACTGTGGGAAACAAGGGACATTGCTGGTGTAGCCACATACTAAATTTAAAAAACGATAATTTTTAAAAATGCATCCAATAGATTCTTTTAAGGTGTAATTTATGTTACTGGGTCATAAAGGAAATCTCCAGACAGCTTTCCCTTTAGCTAGTGTCTGCCACTTTGCTACTAACTAAAGATGAGTGAGTGGCTGGCTACTCTGCTCTTATGGATTGTGATACCACAAGACAAAGTAGGAAGAATAAATGGGATTTGACTTCATTGGTTTAACCTCCAGAAGAATCATGAGGCTAAGAAGCGAGGCTGTGGGAGGGGATCAATGGCTGACAAATGAGCAGAGTCTCAGTCAGGTGGAAGGTGCATTTATTTCCACATGATGTAGGAGAATAAATCACTTGCCGAATTCAACAGTCAGGACTGTCCTTGGCAAAACAACACTCCACCTTCCTCTATTTAAAATCTCTGGGAACTATAGGACAAAGGGTACTTTAAAAATAATATAATTTGGGGAATTGGAGGTACATCTATCCAAACTGATGCTTGCCTCAATTAATTATTAAATATAGCATCAAATTATTTGAAAGAATGTGAGTTATCACCTCACCCACAGTCTGTTTACAAACATGTGATCCTTGTTGCCATCAAATCAGGAAAGAAGCTTATTTACAGCCTGCTAATGAGGCATGATCTCTACGTTATTGCTTACTGAGGTATTTTCCCCCTCAGATTGTATTTCTCTTACCGTTTTCTTTTTGTAACTTAAAGTTATCCTTTAGTACAGGAATTCTCTTCCTTCTCTGCATATAATATAAACCTGTTTGATCCATTTTGGGGCTTCACATTTGCCCTTATCCTATTTTGCATGGGTTTTCTACCATTTTGGTTTCAGTGACAAGTAGCTTAAGGTAACAAACACTGTGTTTTACTCCTAAAATAAGAAGGCTATATAGATTTGTTATGGCCCAGATCCCAACTGCCTTGGCATATTGGATCCCAGGATATCCTTACAAGAAGGGCAGAAATACAGGACAGAGCCTAACTCAAATTCCATAATTACATGTTGTTGTATGACATTTTTCTACAAATTGCAACATTCTCCACAAATTGAAACCCCTGCTCCAAGAAGGAAGGAGAGTATAGTGAGTTTCAGGAGATAAACAAAAGGCCACATGTCCAGGAGACCAGAAACTTGGAAGATTCTTGAGGGACTCTATCAAGCAGCATAGAAAGTTGCTAGGAGTGGAGACTCTGAACAGTCGGTCTTCAGAAAGAGAAACTCAGATTGGGAAGCCGCCTGCAAGCCACAAAGAGAGACGCAGGGGCTCAGCTGTCAGGAGTCCTCACCCATGTCAGGTGAGCTTTCTGGCAATACAGCTGCATTTGAGTTATCCCTGTTGCTCATAAGTAACCCCACACCCACACTCTTGTTAGTAATCCCCCAATAAAAACTCATCGATTCACCAAATTGGGCATGGGTGCAAATTATTACTTTGGTCTAATTTGGGGTCCTTTTCTGTAGTGAATAGATGTGTGTGTGTGTTATGACTCCCCTGAAAAAGTCTGTCACACTAAACACTGAAAGCTTAATTTTTAATAAAAGTTTTGTCAAAATTGCTCAGATCCGAGTGACCAAAGCATATAACACAATCAGACCTAAAGTAAAAGAAGTGAGGGATGTCTTCTTAGCAAAAGAGAAAAGAGTCTCTAGGATTCAACCAACACATAATCTACAGAAAAAAAATTTAAACAGTCTAAATAAAAGTAAGAAGTTTATTCCAATGACACAAGGAGTTCTCTGGATGAATACAAAGGCAAGGACTACAGCTGGCCTTTGAGACTCAGAATGAGAGGCCCTTGTACTTGTAAGACTTACCCTTCCCATGCACACTCCCGTTAGATGTTTGATTCCCTTTGTTTCCCCTTTAGCAAGAAAACTTCATTTCCCCTCTTACCTTCATGAGAGAAAGCAACAAAGGTGACATATGACAAGTATCAGGATCCAAGAAGAACCGTCTGTCAATCTTAACTCAATGCTATCAGATAAGACTGAGACTGCTTGAGTATGGATGAGGTTTTCCTTTGCAGAGCTGTAGACAGCACACAACAGGCAAGGGAGCACTGAGCAACGTAACTAATAGAATCCAGCAACGTGGTATGGTGATTATGTTGAGGTAAACTAAACAAGAGGTAAGATCATCACTCTACCTAGACTTCATTTAGCTATAGATTGCCATTTAGTGATTACTCTTTTATTAAACATCTAAGTAAAATTATTACTACAATCTTCATTTCCTATAAAAAGAAAACTGGGCTTTATACTACCAAGTCTTCTAGCTCCTCCTTTGAAAATATGACTTTCTTCTTGCAAAATGCTGTACCCAAGTTTTCAATTTCTCTCTAATATGGAAAGAAAGAAAATACCATAAGTAGATGTCATTCCAATGACAGGCAAGACATCAAGACAGCTGTCTCCTTAGGTAAACAGTTTCAAATGTAGCAATAAAGATATTTTCACTGATCGATATTTAAGTAATTTTGAAGCAAGAGACAGAATAAAAACAATAAAGTTTATTTATATTAGCCTTTATATATCTAAATTTTCTATAAGTAGTAGCAGCAAGTAAATGAAGTATTATATTTTAAAAGTATTGTTATCTATTATTGTTCACAATCTATGTTATTTGCTTATTTGTTAATGTTATGAAGCAGAAATTATACCTCTATGTTGAAGATGAGACAAGTTGAATAGTGGGCTAAAGGTCCCATTGTTATTAAGTGTCATAAATCCAGGATGGATTAATTCCAAAATCTGCACTTGTTTGTTAAGTACCTAGCTTTTTCATTTCCGTGTTTTCCCATGCTAATATTCACTGAGCACTGGGCTCAACTGGAGCAGTGAGTGCGCATAGGAGATGGTACAGGGTAGCCTTATTTGGGAAGAGTGGGCCCCGAACAATCCCTACTCTGCACTGGAGATTGAAGAAAATTAAAGCAGCAAATGGTGATTAAGTATCTATTTGTCATGTTTACTTTTATCTTCATCTTGACAGAGAGTTAGAATAGCTGGTAAAACTTTTATGGATAGTTCTGCACGGCTCTTTCAGGAAGAGATTAATGTGAAAGTGAGTAGACTAAAGATACACTCCCACCACTATCCAATCCATTTGTTTCTGGACAGAACACAAGATTCTATCCACAGAGGAAGGGAACTTGCTTTCTGGTTCTCCTTTTAGCTGGGACATTCATCTTCTTATGTCTTTGGCCATTAAAACTTCTAGTTCCTTTGTCTGTAGGCTGTGGCTCTGGGCTGAATTATACCACCTGCGCTTCTAATTCTCCAGCTTTTTGGACTTCCTTGCTTCCACAATAGTGTGAGCCAATTCCTATAATAAATCGCATACACTATACATATCTTATTGGCTTTATTTCTCCGGAGAAACCTGACTGCTACAGTACTACAGACCAGATAGTCAGCCAGGTGTTGTTGAAGACACTCAGACTTAGCTCATTCTTTCAGATGACAGATTACATATGCTTTAAAGGGGAGCTGAACTAAATGAAGACAAGGAAAGATTGAATTGAAGCAAGATGGGATGTGTTCCCAGAGCTTCAGACCTCAACACAGAAGAGACGATGAGGAGAAATATGAAATGACTTATGAATACCTCCTCTAAATTTTGAAGAAAAAAATCTATAATAAGAGACAATTTTCTTGTGATTTATCTTTTCTAATTGGTCATTTTACTCATTGATGGTTTGATTAACCAATTTTGGGTTAATTATCATTTTACTGCAAATAAATGCATGATGTTGTCCTCTATTTTAGAGGTTAGACAATCAATTTGATTTTTTTTAATGAGGTAAAACCAGAGTTTTAGACAACAAGCTATTCCACACAATTTAAAAATTCCTATAAAGTACAATTTCAGGTACTGTAAGCATCTAAAATGTGTGTGTGTGTGTGTGTGTGTGTGTGTGTGTGTGTGTGTGTTTAATGAAATGCTCTACTGATGTTACTGATACTAATTCTTAGCCAGATGTATCATTGGATAAAATAGCTCCATTTTGACTTTTTTATATTTTTAGTTTTTGAAAGTATTAAATTCAGCTGGGTGTTGGTGGTACATGCCTTTAATCCCAGCACTCGGGAGGCAGAGGCAGGCGGATCTTTGTGAGTTCGAGGCCAGTCTGGTCTACAGAGTGAGTTCCAGGAGAGGTGCAAAGCAACACAGAGAAACCCTGTATCAAAAAACAAAACAAAACAAAAGTGTTAAATTCATAAGGAAATGATGATCCTAAAGATTTTAGAGGTAGAATATTTTGCATGCCATCTTATGCTTATTTTAGTGTTTGGGGCTATGGCTTCAATACATTTGTTGTAATTATTAGTTATCTGTCTAATTAGGAATCAGGAATGAAGCATTTTCACAAGCTTTCCACTTCATTTGCTCTCCTGGAGATGTGATATAACTGTCTTTCAACAGACAGATGACAGCAAACAGTGCCCCTTTTGAAGTATTCATCTTAGGCTAATATTGGGCTAGGCACTTTATATTTGGTAATTAGCTTGGCCTCTAGTTTAATACTACATTTTAAAAGGATTCATTTCTTAATTTGTGAAGTTTATTATTGTATGAGAAATTTGCTTATCTTAATGTCCTTTTCCTTAACTCAGGACTAAAAAGAACAATGGTTTTTATAGGAATGTGTGCATGCGCAGGTTTAAATGGGGTCTGACTTATAATATGCCAAGTGCCATCACTGATGATTATGTAGTTTGAAGTGAAGTTATGACTTAGAAATAGATGTGGCATATGTTCTACACTACTTTAAAAATATGCCTGTAGGAAACTTGAAAAAAAATCACAAATCCTGCTTGAAATGAAGACTTGCATAAATTGACTTGGAATTTATTTCTTTGCATGGAAATGATTATACCTCTCAGCATTTGGACATCAGACAGCTTAAAATCTAATTTTACATTTTGAATAACACAATGAGAAGAGCAACTGCACCTACACCGTTTTTTTATGTCAGACTATATTCTATCTGCTTTTCATGAGTTACCATTTACTCTATAATTTTCATATCCAGCCTATCATATTTAACATGTATATAAGAAAAATCTTAATATTTAATTGGCATTACACACACACTGGAAAAATAAAACATTTTGAGAAAAAAAAAAAAACAAGTAAAAACCTCTTTAAAAAACAAACAAACACCTAGAGCCATGTGCAGAACTAGCAAATTATTTTATTTACATAAAAGTGCACACATACTTCATTTGTACACAGAAAATCCTAAGTATATATATTTTACAATAAATAGTATTTTACTCATGTTTATAGATGAACATAAAAAGATGTCTCAAAATATCATTCACCAACCACAAAATTACAAAAGCCCCCAATGAACTCAAAGGAGGAACTTCAAGCATGGACTACCACATACGAAGCCTAGCACAACTTGTACAAAAGACAAAATAAGACACTGCAGATATCACCAGGAAAGAACAGAATAGAGGTGTGAAATAGAGAACAGAGCTGTTGGCTTTCTGAACAGTGTGATAAGAGCATATTTGTTGATTAGGACTTACCTTCCATGAGTCCTCTGAGAATTTTACTTGATTGATATTGTACAGATGAGAAGTGAGAAAGAAGTTAACATCTACTGCAGGGAGAGTAACCACACATCTCAGGCCCCAGGCCCCAGAAGCCTTCTTCCTTTTGCCTACTCTCATATAATGTCAAGTTACATCATAAAGATGGTTACTCAACTCTTCTAGAAGATGATGATACTGAGACTAAAGTAATTTCAAAAGCTCAGTGACATGGGCATTGTAGGCATCAGCATTTAACATTTAGAAATACTCAAATGTAACTCATTGTTTCCACACAGAATTCTTATTTTCATTCTGATTACCTAAACACACACACACACACACACACACACACACACACACACACACACACAACTTTAATCTGAGGGGCTACAAATAACGAGCCCATGACTGGAATTTTTCTGCCCAGAAATACTTTCTTTTTAATTTTGGAAATGCTCCATAAATGTATTTAAAGTTGGACTGTGAAATGAAGGGAATGAAGTTCTAAACCGTAATGTGAATAAAACGTCAAAAAAAAAAATCTTCCAGCACATAAATATTTGAAAACATCTTCATCTTCATTATTGTTGAGCTGACTTAAACCCACATTTGCTTATCTAGTACCCAAATGGTTTGTTACAATGCCACTCAAATGAAAATCATGAAGATAAAGTGCTTCAACTACATTCTACTCAGAACTGCTCAGATGGTAATCTGTTTGGTTCTCCCGTGATGCTGTAGCCATAAAAACTGGCACCAATATGAAGAGACAGTAGTTTTAAAAAAGGGTTCAACACCAGAAACACAGTCCATCTCTCAAATAGCACCTTTTCAGTTACTTTACTGAATGTACTCTTTCTAAGGAAACCATCCAAAACATTTCAATGGCAGGCTCATTTGAAGAGCAATGCTTATCACATGCATAATTTGGTTCCTTTCTTCACACACGGCTACTACTGATGCTTCTTACAGAGAAGCAACATTTCCATAATGTTACCATCTCCCATGAAAATGATGGTTTCATGATCAGCTTGACTTTTTAGATAAAGGTAGTTATCACCAAAACAAATTCACTCCACATTTGAATATATATATTTATATATTTATATTTAATTTGGAAACTGGACAAGGAATTGTAGTCCACTGCCAGAAATAAAAGAGATCTTTTGCCGTGGTGATCTTGGGCATTTTAAGTAAATTGACATGAGTATTTAGTTTCTATTACTGAGAAGAGATTCATCCAGAAGATAAGTATGGCGTCTCACTATGGTAATTGTAGTCAGGACAAACCTTTTGCACAAGTTTATAATCAACACTGTAAAAGGCAATGTAAATGCAGATGACCTTAAACGGTTTAGAACATAACCAGGACACATGGCTCTGAGTCTGCTCCTGGTAGCAGATCTTGGATGGGTCGAAATTGCACAGAGCGGTCTTCTTTGCCCGATCTGTTTTTTCATACTCAATACGGCAGTTGAAAGATTTGGATTCCTTAGTCTCCAAGGTAGACTGAGGGGATACTTCAAATTCCACTATTTTAGAGGGCGGTACCAAGCTCACGGAAACATTGCCCAGGCCTGTTGAATTGTGTCGGAAATAAACACTGAACGTTCCATTTCCATGGTCAACAATTTTCCCTGTGATAAGCAGGTTAAGCTTGACAGTTTTAATGTTAGAATGGAAGTCGCCCCACCCAAACATTTTCTTGAATTTTCCTGTTTTCACTATTGGCCGTCTTTTAGTTCTTGCCAGTGGCTCCTGAATCTCTGTGATGTTAGCCAGCCAATCCCAAAAATTTTCCATGCTGTCTGAATATGCAGGCTTTGGACCTGGAGGCTGTTTAACAAATAGACGCAGAGGACTGGTAATCCGTGAGTGTACCACATTTTCAACCAATGCTCCTGGAACATCTCTGTCTTCCCAGTCTATACCCTCTGTGGCATGTATCACTTCTTCACTGTCCCAAAAGAGCTGTGAGAAAAGAAGAAAGAAAAATATGCTTTGGGACAGGCTTTGAAAATAAGCATAGGTTGATAAGCCAAAGAGAAATGAGATAATTTAGATTCCAATATCCATTCACACACAGATATGTTCAACAGAATAATGACAAGAGCATTTAATTCAAGCAGTGAAATGGAGAGGTTAAAACTAAATATTACAGCTTCGTTGTTGCTGTGGTTCTCTACATCCTCAGCATTTAATTTGCAGATTGGCTCAAGTAGTATTTTTGGCCCTCATGTGATAAACCATTAAATTTGTGAATATTTGTTCTTTTAGATAGATGAATATATAAATACCAAAAACTTCTACCAAGTAGCCACAAAGTCATTTAAGTATAAAATACTAAAAAATCTTTTAAATTTGGAAAGATTATGGCATTGCATTATTCAAAGACAATACACATCATTTCATTAAAAGTCCATCTAACAATCTGTAACAAAATGATGATTAATATTTCATTTTCCATGGCAAATTTGGATGGAAAATATAATTATATATTTAGTTTTCTTACATTAAGAGAAAATAATGTGAAAAGGTATACATTGATTAAGAGTCTCTATAGCTTAATAGCTTAATTATAATAAAACCATACTCCAATGACAGAATTTCTAAGGAAGACCTATATATCTGTTTTGAAAGTTCCAAAGTATTTTGGTTCAAACCATAGCCATCGAGACAGCATTTTTATTTATATTTGATTTTTCTTTTTATTGTTTTAGGAGTAGAAGTCCTCATGATTTTCTCAGTTCCTTTTGTTATGTCAATGTGGGTTATGAGGGGCAAGATTATGACATATATGAAACTATTACTTGGAATGAATATTTATGAGTGAGTTATAGAGTATGAGAAACAGAGGTTCCTGGTGGAAATATAGATAGCCTCTTATCTTCATGGTACAAAACCACTATTGTAATGATTCCAGAGAAAACTGTCAGCATGATGAAGAGAAGAGGAGCAAAGTGAGGCTGGAATCATACACTGCTTCTCCAACCCACTCACACTTCCAAAGCACGTGGCACAATTCATTTCAGATTATTTTCAATAAAATTTCAGAAGAGAATAGCTTTAGTACAGACTAAAAATATTACACAACCTAGTCTGAGAATGTGATGTTTCTCAACAGTCACAAAACTTTGGAAGTTTAAGTTCTAGCAGAACCTAGTCTTTACCTACACAGTCCCAGAATCACTGTGAGGTAGGGATCCAAAGACTCAAAAACAGTGGAGTTTTATCCTTTTTTTTCTTCAAGTTTTTTTTTTTTTTTTATCACTGAAACTACTATGGTTAGGTTAAAGGTGATTTGATATAACATACATTCTTGCTTTTATGAGAACTCATCCATTCCACATCTTAGGTGTTTACACATACGCACGCTGAGTTGATAACTTCTAGACCCAACATGGCAGGGGTGAAGCTATTCCAAAGGAAGATACTTGTGCCACTCCATTTGGCTAACAAACTGTTTTTTAAAAATCCCAGATGAATAGAAATTTCCCTAGGAATCTCATGTAAAGAAAAGCAAAGGCTGAAGCCTGGTGCCAGCCAGAGGATGAACTTGTCTTCTAGGAAGAGATTTCACATCATTCTGACAAAGTTATCAGATCAACTTGCTTTATAAAAAAAAAAAAAAAAAAAAAAAAAAAAAGGAACCGAGACAATGATGGGAAGGGCCACATTTGGACCAGGGGACTAGCTCAGTTGTGTATTGTAGGTCAGAAGTTTCTCTGGTCCTGCCAAGCCCCTATAGTCCTGTGACCCACTTACAAAATAATCACTCAGAAGCTTATATTAATTATAACTGTTTGGCCATTAGCTCAGTTTTATTACTGACACTCTTACATTTATATTAACCCATAATTCTTATCTATGTTTAGCCATGTGGCTTGGTACCTTTTCTCAGTTCTGCCTTGTCATCTTGCTTCCTATGTCAGTGACTCCTGACTCAGCCTTCCTCTTCCCAGAATTCTCTTTGTCTGCTTATCCTGCCTATACTTCCTGCTCGGCTACTGGCCAATCAGAGCAACACACATTCACAGCATATAGAACAACATTTCATAGCACCTCCCCTTTTCTGTCTAATAAAAAAGGAAGATTTTAACTTTATCATATAACAGTTATAATATCTAGTCTATTTATATTTGGCAAATTCAAAGAAAATATTCTATTTATCCTATATTTATGAGTCTAAGGTTTCATATCTAACTTATCTTTTATCAGAACCAAGAGAAATTATAACTATCTGGTTTTAAACTACATCAAAGTCCCCAGAAGGATATAATATTACCTAAGTAAACAAGAAATGTATTGTAAGCAACTTCTAAAATTCTGGAAACAACAGGGAAAGCTGCCTGCCTGGAAAGTCATCCAAAGTTCCTCTGTAATCTTGGGGCATCCATCTTTAGCCCATAGGACTAATCTCTCAGTCACTTTTTGCTGTGTCCTGTAGAATGTCTGTCAGTCTCCTCTGTGAAGCAGGAAACTGAAGAACCACTTTGCCTCGTTTTAGCAAATTTAGTGGTCACCTTCCTATGAGTCCTGCATGTCCAGTTTATACAACATTTTATCAAAAGTCCAGGCAAAAAAAGTTTCTTGCTCAAATGGCTGTTTAGTCAAGAAGAATATAAACTCCACACGGAGTGTGTTCAACGTCCATCTTCCTCTTTGAAGTCAATCGCTGTTGCCAGGAGCAGATATGTCTCATTGTCCAGGAAAGTCTAAGTTTTTAAAACATTTAAAATGCCATATTCTGTAGATCTTTGAACTGTTTCAAGATTACCTACCTAATTGAAATATATATATATGTATACCTAAAAAACTTAACATGATTATAAGTTTGATTATCATGGATGACTAATTATTAATCTGTATTCTATAATTATAGATTACAATTTTAAATAAGTTGAACATAATACCTTAAACAAGAGTAGAAATATAAATAAAATATAACAAAATTAACTTTAAATTTATATCAATAAAGTAAAATCCATAGCAATGTAAACATTTTAAATAAGTTGTTACTCCTTACCCTATCATATCTATATCCTATATATCTATATCATATCCCCCTTTTTTCTTTTAGAAAGAGATTGACTGTAACCAACAGCAATTTGTAACCAACAACCTAAATAAAGACAAACAACCATAATCCATTTTGGGGGAATGTGGGTATAATTCTCTAAGCTACTTTCCATTGATAGGGGGCGATGGTAGTTTTATGGAGATCTTGAGAAAGTTTGAGATAATGTTCAAGTCCTGGGAAGACCGGATATAATCTTTGTTGATAGGTTCCATCTGTTAAAGTTCAGGAGGTCTGGCTTGATCAAATCTGATCCATCTTAACCTGGAACAAATCCATAGCCTATTGCTTCCATGGAAACAAAGGCAGAGTCTCCTTTCTAAAGCAAGGTATCCTTAGATATACATTTTGAAATTGAGATACCTTTAAAATATTTATATATATATATAAATTTAACTCAACAGCTTTTGCAATCAAATGTCCCTCTGAAGTTAAAAATCCCAAAGACAATATAATCCACACTCTGTGTATGATTTTCACCTTTCATGGCTTATTTTTTTATATTCCTTTTACTTTCTTTTTAAAGACTTTATTTTTTTAAACTTTCTATTTCTTTATATAACTGTCTATATTCCTTTTCTTCTATCTTCCAAGCCTATGTATATTTTTACACACATTGTAAACCAGTTAGAGATTTATTTCATCTGAATCTGTTTTATTGTGAATCTATTGCTTTTAGCTACAGTGGCTTTAGCATGAATCTTAAAGGTACTTGTTAATAAAAACAAACCTGAGGCCCGTTATTGGGGTGATTGCTAGAAGATCAGAGAAGTAGAACAAGCCACAGCTATCTCACCTTGCTAGTTCTTCAGGTGATCCTTTTTCCTCAGGCTGGAAGCTTCTGAGTCCTCCTCCACATGAATCTCAGCTGAACTGTCTGCTCCAAAGCCTGAATGCTTAACCAACCAAATGCTTAAGTAACTACATGCTTTATTCCTTTAGTTCCTGGTACTCAGGCCTTATATACTTTTCTCTTTCTGCTCCCACTCCCTGGGATTAAAGGGTGGGTTTCTGGGATTAAAGGCGTGGGTCACCATGCTTAGCTGTTTCTAAAGTGGCCTTGAACTCAGAGATCCAGCTAGCTCTGCCTCCCAAGTGCTGGGATTAAAGGTGTATACCACCACCGCCCAACTTCTGCTATGGCTTACTCTTCCCATTTTCTAGCCACCATTTTTGGCTTTGTTCTAGTGGCTGTCTGTTCTCTGACCCCAGATATGTTTATTTCGGGGAACACACAATATTTCAGGGAACACAATACCCACCACAAGTGGCTAGTACTGAAGTGGCAGCTTTGGCTGCTGGCTCCACCCACCTCAGCTTTCCAACAGGGCAGAACTATATTTACCGCCAGCTCTGGGGGAACCATGCTTATTGCTGACTTTGTGAAGCAGTGGGTCTATGCTTCCATCCAGCAGCATTTGGCCCCAAAACCTTTTCTTTCTTCCCTTTATTATTTTTTTTTCTGTATTAGCAAAAGCTATATCCACCATACACCATGCTGTGTGGCTTACAGATGCCATTGTGAATAGTGGCAGGAATCTGCCATGTTGCACTCAAGCCCATATGCTGTGAATCTGCCATACTGTAGCTCAAGTCTGCACGCCATGGCATCACTATATCTTGACCTGCATAAGAGATGAAGCAGAAAGCTGTTTCTGGCTCTGTAATTGTGTGTTTTAGAAGCCATTTTTAAACCCTTTTAGATCTTATGGAAATTGAGGAGCCCCACATTGGTACACCAAACTTTGGATGACTATCCAGGCAGACAGCTGTCTCTGTCATTCTAGATTTTTGGAAGTTGCTTACAATGCTCTTCCTGTTTACTTAGGTAATATTGTATCCTTCTGAGGTCTTTGATGTAATTGAAGACTAAATAGTTATAATTATGATTTTCCCTGGTTATGATAAGAGATAAGTTAGATATGAAACCTTGGACTCACAAATATAAAATAAATAAAATATTCTCTTTGAATTTGTCAAATATAAGTGGATTGGATACTGCAATTGTGATTCTTTCTTGATAACTGCTCTATTATATGTAATTTTACTATACTAAAGTTAAAAGCTTCATTTTGGAAAAAAGAAAAGGGCAAGTGCTGTGCATGTCTTTCTGTATGCTGTGAATATATGTTACTCTGATTGGTTGATAAATAAAATGCTGATTGGCCAGTAGCCAGGCAAGAAGTATAGGCAGGTTAAGCAGACAAGGAGAATTCTGGGAAGAGGAAGGCTAAGTCAGGAGTCACTGGCCAGACACATAGGAAGCAAGATGACAAGGCAGAACTGAGGAAAGGTACCAAGCCACATGGCTAAACATAGATAAGAATTATGGGTTAATTTAAGTATAAGAACTAGTCATTAATAAGCCTGATGCAATGGACCTACAGTTCGTAATTAATATAAGCCTCTGTGTGTTTATTTGGATCTGAGTGGCTGCTGACCCAGCGGGACACAGAAAAACTTCAAGCTACAAAATAAGCTTTTTATTTAAACTTAAACTTTACTGTCACAGTATCCCAAAGAGACTTGGAAGGAGCTGTATATCTGTTGATTTTTTCTTCTTCCCAGTGTGACCATATTGAATACACGTTTTTCTGTTTTGCTTTTTCTGACTAATATTTATCTCTTTAGTTGGTGTGTTCAGGAGGGGTTGCTTAGTATGCCTTGGTAGGACTGCCAGGACTACAGTTTTGTACATGGTGAGCTAGTGCTTTAGCACTGAACTATTTCTTTAGGTCTTGGTTCTGATTTATTTTGCTATAGGATTTTTTACAGCTTTATCCAAGTTGGCCTCAGATTCATGAGTCTCCTGCCTCTCTCTGTCCTTTCAAGTGTTATGACTACAGGCATGTGCCAGCCTATCTGGTTTCACTACTTCTATCCCTGAGGTATTAGAGATGACATATTCCCAAGGGAAAGATTTAGGATGTGGAGATCAAACTATATCTGATACTGTAACTGTAGCTTTCTAATTTTGAACTCTTGGCTATATTGTACCCAAATCAATGGCAATAGCCATGGGGTTTAGTTTTCCAGCTCCAGTGCTGAGAACTGAAAAATCTGTGTCAAATTACACATCTTGACCCCCAGTGAGACCAAGGTCACACAAGCAGATAAGATGCCCACTTTCTCTCTGTTTTCACCTGTGTATTTACTTTGTGAGCTTTGCCTTGTTAAGGAAATAAGTCAGAAACACCTGCTGTTTCCTGAGAATCTCCTGTACATGAACTGCTCCTTTGCTTACTGAATAGACTTGACTTGGCACAACTGGAAAACTTCTTTTCTCACACCTGTTTGCCTTCCTGTCTTCCAGAGCATATATTCCTTTGGATTCCTCTTTTAAGATGCCTTTTGTATTTACATTCTTATTTTTTAAAATAATAGGGATGGAGAGATAGTCCAGTGGTTAAAAGCACTTGCTGCCATTGCAGAGGACCTAAACTCAGTTGCCAGAACCTATGTTGTGTGTCTCACAGACATCATTAACTTCATCTCCAGGGATGCTAATGCCCTCCTCTGTCCACCTGCACACACAAGCATATTCACACACATATACATGAATGTAAATAAAATAAAAATTTAAAAGGTTTTATTATTTCATTTTCTCTTTTACTTTTGAGATTGTAATATAATTACATTTCTCCCTCCCCTTTCTTACCTCCAAGCCATCAAATGTACCTCTCCTTGCTCTCTTTCAAATTCATGACCCATTTTTTCATTAATTGTCATTACATGTATACATGCAAACACATGAGCACACACAGACACACAACCATAAACCCATAAATCGAACCTTCTCAGTATGTATAGTTGTTGCTCATTTGTATGCTTTCAGGGCTGACCATATGGTATGGTTCTGGGTAACTAATACCAACTGGGGAGGACTATTTCTTTCACTCCCATCATTTTTTACTTCCTCACAGTTCCTTGAGTGGGAATGAGGCCTTCTGGGCTTTTCTCCGCCCACTTTACTGTGTCTACTATTGTTGTCCTTGTTCATGTCATGTCCAGCTCAGTTTAGGCAGTCATGCTGGTGAGATTTTATGGGTATCGATGCTGACACTACTAGGAGACACAATATCATAGCAAACTTGCTGATCCACCGGCTTTTCCATTATTTGTACCCCACAACTATTACTGAGCCTTAGGTGTAGGAGTTGTTTTTCAGGGGTATCCATTGGGCCTGGGCTCCACATTTCTGTACTTTGATTGGTTGTGGTTTTCTGTAGTGGTGTCCTTCTGTTGCAAAGAGATAAGGGGTGAGGACTACACCTATTTGTGGGTGTAAGGACACATATTTAGAATACAGGAAGGGATTTTGCTGTTTTGCTAATGTGGTGTAAGTAGTTTGCCAATGTGGTGTGTAGTAAGTTTGACTAATACTTCAGAAGAGGGTTTCTAATGTCTGATGTAGAAGTTTTTGTTAGATGGTTTCACCTCTTGGGGGATAACTGTCAGTCCAATGGGAAAATTTCATTTAGACTATATTAAATATCTACCATATTAAACCATTTAAACTTAAAGTTCATTCATTTATTTACTTACTTATTCATTCATTCATTCATTCATTCATTCATTTATTTTGTGTGTGTGTGTGTGTGTGTGTGTGTGTGTATGTTTGGATGTCAGCAGGCAGCTTGCAGGAGTTGGTTCTCTCTTTTTTTTCCCCTTTTTTTAAAAGTATATTTGTGTTTTAATTTCACACATCAGCCATGGGTTCCCCTGTCCTTCCCCCTCCCGCCCCCACCCCCACCTTCTCCCCATCCCCTCCCCTCCATTCCCATCTCCTCCAGGATCAAGACTCCCCTGGGGATTCATTTAAACCTGGTGGATTCAGTACAGGCAGGTCCAGTCCCCTCCTTCCAGGCTGAGCAAAGTGTCCCTGTGTAAGCCCAAGGTTCCAAACAGCCAGCTCATGCACTAAGGACATGTCCAGGTCCCACAGCCTGGATGCTTCCCAAATAGTCCAAGCCACTCAACTGTCTCACTTATCCAGAGGGCCTGATCCAGCTGGGGGCTCCACAGCCTTTGGCTCACAATTCATGTGCTTCCATTTTTCTGGCCTTGCTCTGTGTGTCCAGTTGTCGAGAAGGAGGAGGGACTGTGGGTGGGTGAATTGTTGAGCCCAGGATTGGTTCTCTCTTTCTACCATGTAGTTATTAGAGGACTGTATTCAAGGATTAAATCAGGCTTTGTGGCAAGCATCTTTACCCATCTTACCAGACCCTAAATTTTTAGAACTTTCTACCAACGTATACTTTATTAACAGAACTAAGATACATTGTATTCAGAAGTACTATTGGCCACAAGTATGGGAAATAGAGTCTCTGCTACAAGAAGTTGTCTTTTTTTCCTGTAAGTGCTTTTTGCATGTTGCATGTTTTCCTGAACTTTTTCTGCTTAGAATGTGTCTGTTGAATCGTTGCTTTGTTCAACCTCCCTATCAGTTTTGGTTTTGCTTTTTGAAAACCTATAAATATTGATCCCAATTCAGTGGCAAGAGTTTTCCAATCTTAACTAATTGTAATGGATTTTAGAACATGCAGTAGACCTCAGCATCTTACGAGACCCTCCCTTACTGCTCGGACAGCTGATGTGGTGGTTCTGAGGTTACTCACTGTCTTAATGTTCAATTGCTGTGAAGAGACACTATGACCACAACAACTCTTATAAAGGAAAACGTTTAATTGTAACTGGTTTACAATTCAGAAGTTAGGTCGATTATTGTTGTGACAAGAAGCATGCAGGCAGACATGGTGCTGGAGAAGGAGCCTAGAATTCCACATCTGGATTGACAGGAAGCAGGGAGAGAGAGAAAGAGAGAGAAAGAGAGAGGGGCACTGGGCCTGGCTTGAAATTCTGAAACCCTTGGTCATATACTTCTTCCAACAAAGCAACACCTATGCCAACAAAGAAACACCTCCTAATAGTGGCACTCTCTAATGACCAAGTATTGAAATATATGGGGGGGGGGGCATTCCTATTCAAACCATCATACTCACTAATAAAAGCAAATGGCCATTTACTGATTTTTGGTAAGATATATTTTTCCAAAAGAAATTTATAAAGATGTAACAGAATTTCATCCAAACATATATGACTCCCTTAAGAAATACAACCAAGGCAACAAAAACAAATTAAATCTATCAAGAAATAAATTAGATGAGATTTTATATAAAGGTTCTTTAACTCTTCAGAAAAGATTTTCAATGTGAGATTTAAAACACAATTCTATTCCTAAAATAATCATTCTAACAAACTCTTCTTCTTACAGAAACATACTAAAGGAGCCCTTGATTTTATGGTTGATTTACATAAGATATTATTTAGTCAACAGCACAAACTATAACATTCCCTCCCTGTATTGAAAACCCTGACTTGACGTTTCTTATATAAAAAGTGTTTATTTTATATATACATGCACCATTTGTGTATAAAATATCTACTTGTCATTTAATCTGTTTATCTATTTCCACAGATGACCTTCTCTAATTTGCTCTAGCAATATCATTAGCCAAGTTGACAAAAACTGTACAATTCGACTGAGCAGTGTGCACCATGCTGATTTCTGGAGCTAAGTACAAATCTCAATAAGGAGTTCAGTAATGATTTTCTAGAGTAATTAAAAATAGAAATACATTTCTCATCATCTTTAAATGCTGATGAAACTGCATCCCATTCCAGACTTCCTCCTCCTCTGGTATAACTTGTGCATCTTCCTTTTATTGTAAGTCATCACTATGTGGTGGTGTTATCACTGAGAAAGCACATTTTTATAGGGGATTATAGCAGATATGCTAGATGGTTGCATGATCTAAGCCTCTAAAGTTCATGCTTACCCTCAGAAGACCTTATGAGTGGAGACAGACTAGATAAACAAGCTATGACTCTGCCCTTGCTGTACACATGTAGCCTTGTCCACAGAATCAACATGATATGGTAGGAAAAGAAACCTTTTATTGATCATGGATATTATTTCTCCTTCATAAGTCTATGACCTGAGCCCCAAATTTTCTCATTTATATCTAATGTGCTTTTTTTAAGACAAAGAAAATAATAATTAGAGACTAATCCATAGCACAAGGCCCTTCAATAACCAATGTTTCTTCCATGTCCAAATGCAGAAGCTCATGGCTCCTACTGAACACTGTTTCTGAAGAATTATACAAATTCATAAGTCTCCAAAGAACTGACTAATGAGTAATTGAAGACTGTGTTCTGTGCCATATGATAAATTAACAGCTCAGTAGAAATCTGCCTTCTCAACCAAAGAGATCAATCATTTCCTCATACATAGTCTCACTAGCAATGAATTCACACCTAGATCAGAAATGCTGATAAACTCTCTTCACTGAAAAAATGTGTTTATGGATTTTAAAAATCATTTTTATAAAATTCAGTACAAAAATGTTCATATAAATTAAACATCACACACCAAAATTAACTGCACTCAAAGTCTATATAGCTCAATGAACTTCTGTACAATTGAAATAGCTGTCCTGAATTGAATCTGTGGAGCTTCATATTAAATTTTACACTGTCAGTATTTTCAGCATTCATCCACCATCAAAAAAAGAAAAAAACACATGACACAATTAGAACTTGAAGAACAATTGGCTTCATATCTTCTTCTCTTTGATTCTAGTCCAGTGAGTTCTGCAAGAGGACTTGCATCAGAGTAGGAACCTTCAGTACTGAACAGCATCTGTGAATCTGTGATAAAATATTCTGGAAGAAGACAATAGGTTTCTCTCGGCAAAATTTCCTGTCAAAGTAAAGTTGTTATTTGCTAGCTACAACATGTGTCTGTGTCCCTTTGCACACTTCTGCACTTGCTGGGGCTCTCATGCCAGTATCAGTATCATCCCTGATTTTTGTCCCATCATCTTATGACAATAATGCAAAAACACTTACCTATAAGCACCAAATGGAGTTTTATAAAGGGGAAGAAAGAACAAGTGCTGATCTTTATCTGTTGAACATTTGTTTTCAACACATTCATCAAAGCTTAAATAATTTATGTTTTGTTGGATAAATCAATTTCAATAATCACACACATTAGTTAGACACAATGATATCATATTATCCTTTTCTGCTTCTTACAGAGGAATCCAAAGAAGATTAATAAGAGCTCAAACTGTCATCAATTGGTTGAAGCAGTTGGAGAGAAGCAGGTTTTCATTCCAGTTCCTTTTGTCATGGTGTTGGCGAGAGTAGCTGACAGGCTCAAGTCATTCATCTTACCAAGCTGAAGTTGAATTTCACTGATAATTAAATGCATTTTTCTTATGGGCAGGAAAACTGCAATGAATTTTATAGCAGCAGATGTGAGAACTGTCACAAATTATAGAAATCATTTATTAACCAAAAAGCGTATTTCTCTGAAAACATTCTTTAACAATTTTCAACTATATCTGCTATATATTTTTAATAAGCATTTTATTTTCAAATAATTTTAGTTAACATAAAATTGCACAATATGACATGTTTCAGTGTGCACTGCTCAATTCCCTCCATTGTTAACATTCTAACAAGAAAATGCACTTTTCATAAGCAGTGAAATACCAACACTGATACACATCGTTTTCAGGCCTAGATTTTCCTTGTATTTCTTTTGCCATTCACTGTGTATTCCAGCATCTCACTCTGTCATTGTGAATCTCTATCCATGTTGTCTCACATAGGACATTTGCTCAGATTTTTGTGGCTTGCCACTGATGATCATTTTGAGGAATATTGGACAGATAATTTTTAGAATTCTCCCCAACTTGGGTGTGTCTGCTTTTTTTATGGTTAAGCTGAACTGATGAGTTTGCAGGAAGAACTTGAACATTAGTACTACTTCCTTCCCTTTAATTAAAGAATTTGTGCTAGCAAAATGACTTAACTGCTGTTAATGTTGATATCCTGCTTAAGTAGAGAAAATCCTTAAGAAAAATGTTTTCATTTAGAATTATCATAAAACTTGGATCTTTAAAACAATAGAGCCCTTTAAACTCAATGAGTCAAACATGCATCTTCTGACTTAACAGGAAAACATTAGCTATTAACATGTTCTGCTTAATAAAATAGGAAGTCTACAAAAATTTACAAATAGCCCCAAACATATTGTTTTGACAGAATTAAGTTCATTGACTCATATACTTTTGTTTATCCCTGAGATCACAAGAACTCTTACAGCACTCCCATAGTAGCTTTTAAATCACTGGATGAATAAGAATTGGGGAGTGTGCTGATGGAGCCTGTATATTGTAAGAAGGAATATGTAGGCATAACCATTTGTAGTTGAATATACACATCAAAATAATTATGCTGAGTCACGAATGAATAAAGGAGCCTGATAGAAATGAGCTCAGTCAGACAGTAAGCTCAAAGCACAGAAGAGCAGGACAGAAAACAGGAAATCATGCCATTGTTCTAACACCTTCTACAAAATTTGTTCTGCCTTTGTGCAAAACAAAAAAAAGGTAACAACTCAAAAAATCATATCACTTTAAAGAGATGAAGGGGCTTATGCAATGGACAGTGAATTCTGATGAGACAAATCTATCTGTAGGTACTCTGGCTAAGTAGGTGGAGAGTGCAGTGCAGAGGCATGAGGGGAACTCAAATCCCCTTCACATAAGTTTCATATAAGCACCTGTCACTTTGTAACCACCTATTCAACATACTTTCCAAATACGTTATTCTGGGTACCTGTAATTGTGCTCTTGGCCCTGGAAGTTTAAAACTGAAAAAGACAAACAATATTTGTGTTCTAGGAAAAGTCACACTAATTTTCTGGCCCTTCACAAGCATGAAAGGATGCTATGCTAGACTCCTCAGTTGCAACTCAGTGCTGAGGGGATGACCACTGTAGGCCTTACCAGTGTAGCTTTTACAAGACTGGGGACAGAACAATGAAAGAAATAGCCATCCCAACCAAAGGGAACAGGGGCGGTAAGGTAGAAAGGACTGAGCAGAGCTGTACAATTAATATCAATTTTCATTCAGATAACGAAATTCAAGATGTTCCAGTTGATAGTTGAAAGTGAATGAATTAGTGACTAGACAAATAAATCTGTTTGGGTATTTTATACTCCTTTGCCACTAAAGAGAAATTCTGTATTGATTGGCTTCTAGTTACTAATGAGAATATGATAAAATTATAGATAGTTAAATTTTCTTGTGAGAAGCCAGCCAATATTGTGGTGTTTCACACTACCATATGGATGGCCTGATGCTTAGTGTGTTCTGAATTCCTGGCTTTTCACTGCAGTTCTAGAAAAATTGACCTTATCAGGGTTTGTCTTTCCCCTTTACATGCCCAAAGAGCTAGGAAGAGTTTGTAATAGGTTCAGAAACAGACAGACTTTGGCCATGATTAGCATAATCATCTTTCAAAGTTCCATATAGGTTTGATAGCTTAGTGTTACTTGCTAACGAATGGAACTTGTTCCAGATAAACAATAATATTCCAAGTGAACAGTGTGTTTATAAGAGTCTTAGAAGTCTGCTAATAGATAGCAAAACTTTGTAATATTCTTGATTGTCATTAGACACACTAGTGTCTATATCTAAGAAGAAACAGAATAATCTAACTGTCCCTACAGTTAGACTATCAAAGAGGCATTTATACTACAAAAGTTTCCCCTTTAAAATTTGTATTTAATTTACCATTATTGGGAGGAAGAGAATGCCACAATGCTCATAGTGAGGTCCGGGCAATTTTGTGGGATTGGTTCTCTTCTCCCACCTTCATGTGATACCAGGAATTAAACTCAAGTTGACAGGCTCATGAAGTATGTTCCCTGACCCACCAACCATTGTGCTGGCCCCAAGGTTTCAGATTTCTGTATTTGCACTGAACAATTATATTTACAGTTTATACCAGCTTACTTGAAAATACATGCAGTAACACATACAGCACACAATACGTTGCATAGATTACCTGCCATTGAAAGGGAAGCCTTATGGCTTATAATTATATTCAGCACACCAACAATTTGTATTTCTTTGTCCATAAAAGAAGAAAATCCTGACTCTCCAGGAAAAACAGCAATGAACTGTATGTTTCCATGTATGGAACAATCTAGGTATGCTGATTTAAAACAAAAACAAAACAAAACAAAACAAAACAAAACAAAACAAAACAAACAAGGGATCCAGCAGATGCTACAAGAGAGAAATAATTTTTGGAGGATAATCCAGAAGCACTTATTCATTTTCTTTGAATGTGACAACCATTGCTAAGTATGAGGTGGGGAGGACAAAAACTGGTTTGCTTGATGGATTTGTTTACTGTTATGAAATTATAATGATTGAATCTATATAGCTAGCAACTAATTATTTCACTTGGGTGTGCTTGTTTAAGCCAAGAACTCTAAACTGGTCACTGTTATACAACCTAAAGATAGCTCACAGATCATTTTAAAGCTGAAAAATAGAACCAATAATGAAATGTGTTCTGCAGCTTTGTTTTTGTTGCTTGTATGTAGCTGATAATTGGATTGCTTTAATAATTATGTTCCATTCCCTACAGTTAAAACAAAATGACAACTTGCTTAGCAGAAACACACACACACACACACACACACACACACACAGAGAGAGAGAGAGAGAGAGAGAGAGAGAGAGAGAGAGAGAGAGAGAAAGCTGGTCAGCTTTGAAATACATCTTGAAAAGCACTTTCTCTGAGGAGAGAATTTCCTGAATATTATCTGTACAGTTATGTGTCCATTGGATATATGTGCTTTATTGACGACAAGCACTAGAGCTTGCTTGAGAGTAATATTATTTCTGGTGCTCCATTACAAAGCTATCATAGCAGATTAAGGAAGAAAAAAGTGAAATGAATAACAAAATAAAACATCTGTCAATAGGTTAATTGCATATATTAATATTTCATGGCATTGTTTCAAAATTCATTTTGCATTTGAAAACAAATGGTTGCTTGGGAAAAGAAAGCTAAATAGTAGACATCTTTTCTGTTGAGAGTCACATGTTTGTTTTATCTTTAGAAAACTTTTAATACTCTTCACAATTTTCTAAATTGATGCAGGGACTAACAGGAAATACAGATCTGAAGACAGAAATCTCATCAGTAAGAGCCAAAAAGTTCAATTGCAATGTTTGGCAGTAGTTTTATTGCTAAGGTTAAATATGGCAACTCTTATTTTATCTATATGACAGTAATCATTGACAGAAATATCACCCTTATAAAAAATCTGTACAAATAACTGTGTACACAGTGGGTCACTTTAGATTGGATGTCAGGGAGAGACTGTCACAACTGTGGAGATGACATTTAAGCTCCTATGTGGAAGAGTCTGTGGGTCTCGTTGATGTGACAGGGGTATTATAGGCAGAGGGAAAATGTGTGGGAAGGAGGACAGATGGCCAGACAAAGCTCAGTGAATTCTAATGGTTGAATGAGAATGGTGGGTGGGAGAAAGGGCAGAGACAATATAGAAACGGCAGTCAGGGATTGGGCCAAGTGGACATTAGGCTGAGTGTGTTACTTGATAGCTGTATTTAATAAATATATATTGAGTTTTTATGAGCAAATGTATTGCAACCAGAAAAGTTTGCAGATAATATTTATGGAGCAATAAAGGACATGGTCAATAAGACAAATCGACAGCCTACAGAATGGGAAAAGGTCTTCACCAACCCCACATCTGACAGAGGGCTGATATCCAGAATATATAAAGAACTCAAGTAATTAGAAATCAAAATGCCCAAAAGCCCAATTAAGAAATGGGCTATAGCACTAAACAGAGAATTCTCAATAGAGGAAGTTCAAATGGCTGAAAGACATTTAAGGAATTGCTCAGCATCCATAATTATCCGGGAAATGCAAATCAAAATGACTCTGACATACAACCTTACACCTGTCAGAGTGGCTAAGATCAAAAACACAGAAGACAGCAAGGGGATGTGGAGCAAGGGGAACTCTCCTCCACTGCTGGTGGGAATGCAAGCTTGTACAGCCACTTTGGAAATCAATATGGCGCTTCCTTAGAAAATTGGGAATCCATCTCCCCCAAGACCCAGCTGTAGCACTCTTGGGCATATACCCAAGGAATGCTCAATCATACCACAAGGGCTTTTGCTCAGCTATGTTCATATCAGCATTGTTTGTAATAGCCAGAACCTGGAAACAACCTAGATGCCCTTCAACTGAAGAATGAATAAAGAAAATATGATACATATACACAATGGAATACTACTCAGCAGAGAAAAACAATGACATCATGAGGTTTGCAGGCAAATGGATGAATCTAGAAAAAATCATCCTGAGTGAGGTAACCCAGACTCAGAAGGACAAACATGGTATGTACTCACTCATAGGAGGATACTAGATGTAAAACAAAGATGACTAGGCTGCTACTCACAACTCCAGGGAGGCTATCTAGAAAATGGGACCCTAGGAAAGAAACAGGGATCACACAATGATACAGAAATGGATGAGATCTACATGAACAACCTGGATGACAGTGGAAGTAATGAAGGGCAAGGTTTGAGGGAAAGAAAGCTTAGGGGAGCAGGAGATCCCAGCTGGATCAAGAACAGAAAGGGAGAACAAGGAATAACAGACTCTGATAAATGAAGACCACATGAGAACAGGAATAGGCAGAGTGCTGGAGAGGTCCCCTGAAATCCACAATGATACATCTTCTGTAGACTGCTGACAATGGTTGAGAGAAAGCCTGATATGACCTAGTCTGGTGATCAGATGGCCAAACACCCTAACAGTCAAGCTGGAACTCTCATCCAATAATTGATGGAAGTGGATGCAGAGATCCTCAGCCAGGCCCCAGGTGGAGCTCCAGGTGTCCAATTGTCGAGAAAGAGGAGGGACTGTAAGGGTGTGAATTGTTGAGCCCAAGATTGGAAAAAGCACAGGGACAAATAGCCAAATGAATGGAAGCACATGAATTATGAACCAATGGCTGTGGAGCCTCCAGCTGGATCAGGCCCTCTGCATAAGTGAGACAATTGAATAACTTGAACTGTTTGGGAGGCACCCAGTCTGTGGGACTGGGACCTGTCCTTAGTGCATGAGCTGGCTGTTTGGAACCTTGGGCTTACACAGGGACACTTTGCTCAGCCTGGAAGGAGGGGACTGGACCTGCCTGTACTGAATCCACCAGGTTTAAATGAATCCCTACGGGAGTCTTGTCCCTGGAGGAGATGGGAATGGAGGGGAGAGGATGGGTGGAAGGTGGGGTTGGGGGCGGGAGGGGGGAGGACAGGGGAACCCATGGCTGATGTGTAAAATTAAAACACAAACATAATAATAATAATAATAAAAATAAATTAAAAAAATAAAATTAAGTATTTGAAACAGTGGTTTCCATACTTCCATTTGAATGCTATTTCAGTAGCTTGTATCAGGTTGACATAGTGGCCAGGACAGGAAATCTTACATCTGGGAAATGATTCTCTACTGTTGTGTCCAGCTAATAATTCACTAATTTATGTAGTCATGAGATATGAGCAGCTAGTGAAGAAGGCTAGTTACACTGGAGGCAAAAAAAAAAGAAAAAGAAAAAAAAAAAAAGAAATGTACAAAGGTTATAAAATCACATGGAACAGAAAAGGTTACCAGTTTTATATAAATCCCAGCCACCTTTTCACAGACCCCAGGCACGTGACCAAAGAAATTTCTAGTCCTTAGATTAGTTTAGCCACTGGCTGTATATCACCAGGTGATCCCAGTTAATGCCCTAGCAAGGAGAAAAATTACCAAAGAATATGTTATGTGATTAAAACAAGATATTAATATCGTGTGTGTGTGTGTGTGTGTGTGTGTGTGTGTGTGTGTGTGTGTGTGAGAGAGAGAGAGAGAGAGAGAGAGAGAGAGAGAGAGAGAGAGAGTGTAGTTAAAGTCTAGGAGCTATTTATAACCTGATAGACTAGTAACAGCAACACTCAGAAAGACAGAAGTAACCAGAACTTTCCCTACAGAAATTCCTGTCCAATGTGGACTGACCCTCCGTAAGCTATCAGGAGAGTTCACCCTAAGGTGTTCTCTTTTATAGTACCCACACAAACCCATGGGTCTGATTTTACTACTTTGAAGATTTTATAATTTTTGATGAGGCATGTTTTTGAAAAACCCAGCCCATGGTTTACCCTAGTAATCAGATTGGTGAATACCCTAACTGTCATCATAGAGCCTTCATCCAGTAACTGACGGAAGCAGATGCAGAGATCCATAGCCAAGCTCCAAGGAGTTCAGTCAAAGAGAGGGAAGAGGGATTCTATGAGCAAGTGGCATCAAAATCACGGTGGGGAAACCTACAGAGACGACCAAACCAAGCTAGTGTGAACTCATGAACCAACAACTGTGGAGCCTCAACATTATTGAAATAGGCCCACTGCATAAGTAAGACAGTTGTGTTGCTTGATCTGCTTAAGGGGCCCCCTGGCAGTAGGATCAGGATCCATCCCTGGTGTATGAGCTGGCTTTTTGGAACCCATTACCTATGGTGGGACGCCTTGCACATCCTTGATGCAGGGGGAGGGGCTTGAACAGGCCTCAGCTGAATGTACCAGGCTCTGTGAACTCCCCATGGGAGGCCTTAGCTTTTCATAGGAGTGAATGGAGGGAAGGGTTGAGGGGGGAGGTTGGAGAGACTGAAAAGGGAAGAGAGGGGGATCTGTGATTGGTATGTAAAGTGAATAAAAAATATTCTTAATTAAAAAAAAAAAAAGCCCAAGTCTTGTCTTCCTGAATATTGTTACCTGAGTATAGTCTACTCCTTAGAATTCCACTGGGGACTAACAACGTTTGTCAGAGCAGAAGTAACCCCCTTCTGGAAAAAACAAAAAAAAATTATATACAAACCAAACTTTAGAAAAGACAAAATATAATATTTTAGACTGGACAGAGAACTATGCACAGCAAAGAAGTCATAAATAGAAATGCAAGGCCATAATAACTACATACAAAATATCATAAAGAACACAAACAAGAACACAAGAAATTAACAAAACAGTGACTGCAACCAACACACTCCCTTCAATGGAAACTTTAAATATTAATAGTCTCAGTTTCTAAGCAAAAGCCATAAGCTAGCTGAACCAATCACAAAACAAAGTCTATGTATCTGTTATATATATGAAATACAGATTTAAACTGGGCTTTGTGGTGCATGCCTTTAATCACAGCACTCAGGAGGCAGAGGCTTACCTAATGAGTTTCAGGAGAGCCAGAGCTACACAGAGAGACTGTCTGGATAAAAACCATTGAATAAGTAAGTAAATAATAAAGTAGATAGATAGATAGATAGATAGATAGATAGATAGATAGATAGACAGATAGACAGACAGACAGATAGATAAATGGAAAGAAACAGAGCTAAAGGTGTCACTGCCTTAGAATAAAAGGACTGACGAAAGTCCTCAAACCTAATGGGACTGTGAAGCAAACAGTCATTGCTTACTTGACGAGACAGACTTCAAACTAAAACTAACCAGATAGTAGACACTTCATTCTAATCAAGGGAACAACTAATCAAGAACACATTACTATTCTAAATAAATTTGCAGCAAACTCTGACACATGCAATTTCATAAAACATGTACTACTGGACTTAAACACATAGATTAACATCAAGCCATTGATATTAGGTTATTTCATACCCTGCTTTCTCCAATAAACAGGTGATCTGTACAAAAATAGATAAATGTCAGAATGAAGTAATATCATACATCAAAAGGACCTAACTGGTATTTACAGAATATTCTATACTAACACCAAAAGTATATATTCTACTCAGTGGCACATGGCAGATTCTCTACAATAGACCACATCATGGGACACAAGACACATATTTAAAAATTCAGAAAGTCTAAAACCACTATATGTAAGTAAAACTTAAAATTGACAACAAAGACATCTTTATCCAACACACAAACAGGTTAAACATCTTGTTACTAAACGCTGAATGGGTCAAAGAAGAAAAAAGAAAGAATTCCAAAAATCTCCTGCAACTAAATGAAAAAGTAAACAAGCCAATTAATAGTTTAGCAGATATAAATAGTTTGCTGGCAATGTAAGTTTTTGTTTTTGTTTTTTTAACACTTCTGAAAAAAAAAAAAAAAAGCTTTTTGCAGAACTTTTCTGGAAGGTAGTTTACATTATGTCTTTAAATCTTCGTTCTAGGTCATGAAATAATTAATTGCACTTCTAAAATGTTATTCTTAGAAAAATTTCTACCCCACCACCTGTAACTGATACATGCATAGTGTGATTCACTATTTATACTGTGAAAATATAAAAACAGCCAAAATCTCAAACATATGAAGATACTTGATAGATAACTTTTATATAATTACTTAAACTCTTATTTTCTAGTATTTCTAAATAGTAATGGATTTTAACACTGAGGGGAATTATTTTTTAAAAAATAGCTGTATAATTGTACCTGTGTTATTATTTCAATTATATTGGTAAATAACAAACATGGGGAAAATTAAAATAAATATTTTTAATAATTATAGAACAGAAGTTCACTTATGGTTTCTCTTTTAACTTCAATCCATATATATATTTTGAAAATAACCTATAGTCAGCCAGTATAATTTGAATTAATGTCTTCTAAATAAGATTATAACTACAATATACCCAGCCCAATGTTAACAGACTCTAAATTGCTGTCTATCAGAGCCTTGTTTACTCTTTTAGATCCTGGTGAAATTGAAAAGATGAATTTTATGACTAGAGTGTAAACAATTATGTATTTTACAAACTTAGATACATGTTGCATAGCACAATACCAGACTATGACTGTTAACCAATGTTTATTATAATGAAGTGTAAATGAAAAAGCATTGAAAATATATAAGAATATTTGCATGTGAATAAATACACAGTATAAAAATAAAAGAAAACACAAGGTACTCTAAGTTAATCAAGCAATATATACAAATTTCAATTGCTTAAATACAAAGAACTGCAACACATGCAGACCCTTTTTGTAGTTGTTAAAGACAGTATAGATCCATGGGCTGCTCTTTTCTTTTTTGTTTTGGGTGTTTGGAACAGGGTTTCTCTGTGTAGTCTTGGATGACCTCGAACTTGCTCTGTAGACCAGGCTGGCCTTGAACTCACAGAGTTCTGCCTGCATCTGCTGCCCAAGTCCTGGGATTAAATTAATGCACCACCATTTCACAGTTCTCCTGAGATGTCTCAATGAGTAATGGTGCTTACCTCTAAGCCTGATAACCTGAGTTCTACCCCAGGTACCAGTATAGTGGGAGGAGAGAACTAAATGTCCCGAGCTGACCACTTGCAAGCTGTTCCTGGACCTTCACACAAGCAGTGTGATACCTGAGTATACATGTGTGTATATTCACACACACACACACACACACACACACACACACACACACACACACACACACACACACACACACATACACACACACACACACACACACACACACACACAAACCTCATAAATAGAATGCATCAGGGAGAAGCTAGAATAATAGAATGGATCAGAAGCTAGAATACTAGGGTTTGAAGACAACGTAGAGGAATTGGGCTAATTAAGCAAAGGATATAAAAAAATATTTTATTTTATGTGTGTGATTGTTTTGTGTGAATATATGTAAATGCACCACATGCGTGCCTGGTGCCTTAAAAAAACATATTTGAACTTGATTTGTGCTTTCATAATCAAGCATGCCTGTGCTATCTCCACACTCTAAACCCCTGGTCCATTCACATAAGCTCCTGCACTGGCCTTTCCTGGTTAGCATCCCAGATCTAAACCTGACTGCCCATTCCCATTCTCCTAGGCCTAACTCCAGACTTTAAACTTACACAGTACCATTGCCTGGTAATTTCATTCAGACCCTAGCCCACCTCTGCTATACCCACACTTATAGACCCAGCTCATCGTCACACTTCTAGATGCAGCCCCTGCATCAGCTCAGACCAGGTCATGGCATAAAAACACAACATGAAAGGTCAAGACAGTGTGTCCCCCTTCAAACCCACTAGTCCTATAAAAAGGCTCTCCAATGAGAATTACCTACATGAACCCCAGGACACAGAATTTAATTAATTTTCAAAAATTGGATCAAATAATGCAATTAGTTTAAAAATACATTTTGATACATTTGAAGATAATAACAATAAACACGGTTGGATGGATGGCCCAGAAAACACAAACATGTGACTGAATGAAATGACAGAGACAATCTGGGATGTGAAGTCTGATTTCAGTAAGGAGATAGAAATAGTGAGGACTTAAGCAGAAATGAAGAGGAAATAAGAAACTCTACTCAATGGGAAAACTCAGGGCTTTAAAAATGGAATGGAGAAGCTAGAATACCAGGATTTGAAGATAAAATAGAGAAATTGGGCTGGTTAGGCAAAGAATATAAAAAACAGATTTTTTTATTTTATTTTATGTGTATGAATGTTTGCTTGCATGCATGTAAATACCTGGTGCTTTTGGAGGTTAGAATAAAGAATCAGATCCCCTGATCCTGGACATAGGGATTGTTGAAAGCCATCATGTAAATGTTGAAAACCAAACCCATGTCCTCTGAAAGAGTAACAAATGCTTTTAGCCACTGAGCCACACAATATGAACACACACACACACACACACACACACACACACACACACACACATGTTAAAGGAACAGGAAGAAATTATGGGACATCATGAAAAAAATTTTAAATTATAGGCATATTATGGACTTAAGGCAAGCTCAACAAGAATAAAATCATTGCTGGTACTATAAACCTAGCCAACTCCTAATAAAGTCATGTATTGATGACTGGGCTGATCCAGGGCTTTCCCTGAGGCCTGGTATATGGAAAGGGAACATAGTTCCTTCTCAAAATCAAAAATATACTTGGCAGAGGCAATAAGAGCCTAGTGCTAGGGCTTTGGGAACTTTTCCCTGAGATCCTGATGTAGGGTGAAGAAACATATCTCTTTCTCTAAAACCAGAAATATTCTTGGCAGAGTTGGTAATAGCCTCAGACCAGGGCCTTGAGGGAGCTGTGGCTTTAGGTTCTGAGACTCCAACATTTCCCACTGTACAGGCTATGATTATCCCAAGGCTGCAGTGTGATTGGTCTGTAATGTTCTTGAGCTATCCTGTATCCCCTCATGCAATATTGTTGGATTAGTGTTTTGCTAAATTCATCCTATAATATGATAGTTTCTGTTTATTTTGTAGACATCTCCCATTTTGTTTTATTTCTCCCTTGGAAATAGTATATAAAATTCAGTACTTCTTAATAAGCTTGTGCCGGGCGGTGGTGGCGCACGCCTTTAATCCCAGCACTCAGGAGGCAGAGCCAGGCGGATCTCTGTGAGTTCAAGGCCAGCCTGGTCTACAAAGTGGGTTCCAGGAAAGGCGCAAAACTACACAGAGAAACCCTGTCTCGAAAAACCAAAAAAAAAAAAAAGCTTGTTTGACATAAGACATGGCTTATGCACAAGCTCCTAATCCCAGTTTTTTTTTTTTTTCTCTATCTTCTGTCTTTTTTTTCTCATTCCATGTCACTCCCCACTCAGGACTCTATCATTTAAGAGCAACCTGTTGGTCCAGGTCAGTCGTGGATCTTAAAGGAGAATCTCCTACCACCACTTGACTGCTTAATCCCTTATTCCCATGGATAAGTACAGTCCTCACCTCTCATCAAGGATGTATCTCTTTATAATAGAGGAAGACTACCACTACCGAAAATCATAGCCAATGAAAATATAGAGTTGTGGAACCCAGTCCCAGTGGATTCCTGTAAATGGATACTCCAAAACAACTCTTGTACCTAAGTCCCAGGGAATATTGCAGAAGACAGGGTGGAAAAAAAAAAAAAAAAACCTGTGAAAGCCAGAGGATCAGGGAGTTTGATGAAGTACTGTATCGCTGAGTAATGTCAGAAGCTACACCCATAAAGACTCACCCACACAACTGCCCAAACACGAGCAGAACAAGGATGACATCAATAGATATATCAAAGTCAATGGGGAAAGTCTACACAAGGAACAAAGAGCAACAAAATCAACTATGAAATGCTGAGAGCAGGAGAAACAAACAGTCTTCCCAAGGGCAAAGCACCAGCTGATAATCCAGTCTCAAATGGTCAGTCCCAGAGACACAAATACAAGTAATATTATATAGACTGAAGAGGTTATATTTAGAATGTATATATTGTACTTTGTCAGTATATATGTACATGTATAAGTGCATGTAACAACCAGTAGTGAAAAAAGTGGCCACTGATTTGTAAAAGAGCAAGGAGATGTACATGGGGGTGATTTGCAGGGATGAAGGGAAAGGACAAAATGATGCAATTATATTATAATCTCAAAACTTAAAGAAAACAGTGTCAAAAATAAAAATAAATAAATGAAAGGCATAGAAGAAGGAAGGACTCCCAGGTCAATGACATAAACAAGAACTAGAAGAGGATCATAGAAAACTTCCATGAATTAAGGAAAGACACACCCAAACAGACACAAGGACACAGAGTATGAAATAGGTAGTATCAGAACAGAAAGTCCCCACAGTATATTATAGACAAAATTAAATATACAGAAAGAAGTGATGGTCTGAAACCTGTAAGAGAAAAATACACATCACAAGAGGAGCCCATCAGACCAACAGAAGATTTCTCAATGGAAACTAAATACCAGGAGAGCCCAAAGCAATGTATTTCAAGACCAAAAAGACACAGATGCCTACCTAGACTACTGTACCTAGCACAGTATATGTTGAAGGCAAAATAAAAACTTTCCATGGAAACACACTGGAAGAATTCCCAGGAAACTAGCCCCACTTAGAATACCACAAACAAAAGCTTGGATTGAAGAAAGGAATAGGAATATGCAAGATAGCATATAAAGAAAACAAGTGAAGCTGTAATGACTGAAACACAAAATAGGATTAAGAGCACTGCAAAATAATGAGCAAAGTGAGATGAATCAACACACCTTTCAGTGACAATTTGAAATATCAATGGCCTTAATTCACCAATCAAAAGGGACAAGTTAGTTGGAGGGATTAAGGAACAGAATCCATCTGTCTCCTGCTACAGGAAGCTCATTCTCCCTTCAAGGATAGGCACCACTTTCAAGTGAAAGGATGATGAAAGGCAATCTGAGGAAATAGGACCAGGAGGCAAGCAGGTGTCAATACCCTAATATCTGACAAAGTAGACTTTAAGCTAAAACAAATAAGAGATAAAGAAGGACAATCTATTCTTTTTTTTTTACTTTATAATATTCTAAATTTATTTGACTTTTGCAAAATTTCTCTAGTTATCTATGATTTTGTTTATTTTATTTTATTTTATAATTTAATTTAATTTTACATATCAGCCATGTATTCCCCTGTCTTCCACCCTCCCGCCCCCCCACCCACCTACCTCCACCCCCACCCTCACCTTCCCCCTAGCCCACCCCCCATTCCCATCTCCTCCAGGGCAAAGACTCTCTTGGGGATTCAGCTCACCCTGGTAGATTCAGTCCAAGCAGGTCCAAAACCTCCTCCCAGGCTGAGCAAAGTGTCCCTGCACAAGCCCTAGGTTCCAAACAGCCAGCTCATGAACTAAGGACAGGTCCCAGTTCCACTGCCTGAGTACCTCCCAAACAGTTCAAGCTAATCAACTGTCTCACTTATCCAGAGGGCCTGATCCAGTTGGGGCCTCCTCAGCTATTGGTTCATGTGTTTCCATTAGTTTGGCTAATTTGTCCGTGTGCTTTTTCCAATCTTGGTCTCAACAATTCTTGCTCATACAATCCCTAGACTGCTACTTACAACTTCAGGGAGGCTACTTAGAAAACAGGACCCTAAGAAAGAAACAGGGATCGCCCAATGACAAAGAAATGGATGAGATCTACATGAATAACCTGGACGACAATGGGGGTAATGAAGGGTAAGCTTCAAGGGAAAGAGAGCTTAGCGGAGCAAGAGATCCCAGCTGGATCAAGATAAGAGAGGGAGAACAAGGAATAAGAGACCATGATAAATAAAGACCACATAAGAATAGGAAGAAGCAAAGTGCTACAGAGGTCCTCAGAAATCCACAAACATACCTCCACTGTAGACTACTGGCAATTGTCAAGAGAAATCTGGAACTGACCTAGTCTGGTGATCAGATGGCCAAACACCCTAACTGTTGTGCTAGAAATCTCATCCAATGACTGAGGGAAGAGGATACAAAGATCCACAGTCAGGCCCCAGGTGGAGCTCCAGGAGTCCAATTGACGAGGACAATCTATTCTAATCAAGGGAACGATTAACCCAGGAAACATCACAATACTGAACATACAGAGCACCCAATTTCATAAAAAGTACACTATAGTAATTACAGACATGGAGTAATAGCAACCCAGTCATAGTAGATGACTTCAACAGCTGACTTTCTCTGTAAACTGATAATCTGCACAAAACAAAAAGTCAGAGTGAAATAACAACATATATCAAATATATCTAACATATATCTACAAAGTATTTAACACAAATGAATATATATTTTACTTGACAATACATGAAAGTTTCTTTAACATAGACCACATCATGGAGTAAAACAAACCGTAAGTCATTCTGAAAAACTGAAATAACTTCATGTATCCCATCTGATCACAATGCAATACAGTTTAAATCAAACAGCAAACAAATCTCTAATAATTACACAGATTTTTAGAGACAAAACAACATGTCACTAAATAATCAATATGTCAAAGAACAAATCAAGGAGTAAATTGAAATGTTATTTCCATTGAATGAAAACACACTCACAGAAAAATAAAACCTCAGGGACACATTAAAGGAGTAAGTACTCTGAGATGAAAATACTATGCACATTAAAATATCAGAAAGAGCTCAAGCAAATGACTTAATGATGCAACTCAAAAATGGAATATCAAAAAGAAAAATTATATCACAGAAATTGATAAATGTCTAGATTCATGCAAACCCCGAGGCTAAACTAAAAAGACACCAACAATTTAAACAAATTTAAACAGGCCAAAACAAACAAGAGGGCTGAAACTGGAATAAAAAGCGTTTGAACTAAAGCAAGCCTAGCTCAAGGTGGATTCACAGTAGAATTCTATCAGGTTACCAACAAGATTTATGCAAAATAGTCTAATTTGTTTAAGAAAAAATAAAAAGAAGCACAGAAGTAACCCTTCTAAATCACAATCAAGTTGGCTTTATTCTGAAGATACAGATATGGTTCAACAAATGTAAGTCAATAGATGTAAATGAACTATATAAGTTGGCTTAAAGACAAAAGGCATATGATAATCTATAGATGTAGAAAAAATTCTGACAAAATCTAACATGTGTTTACTATAAAAGTACGAAAAAGTGTAGAGCTGGAGAGACGATACCTCAGCATAAGACTATTATGCCAAACCCACAGCTACATAATCCTAAATAGAAAAAAAAAGAGCATCCCATTAAAATCATGAATGAGATAAAGATTCCCACTATCCCTTTCCTCTTCAATACAGTGCTTGAAGCACCAACTACAGCAACAAAACAAGAGAAGAAAATTAAAGATATAATAAAAGAAAACAAAGAAGTCTTATCTATATTTGCAGATGACATATTACACATAAGATATTGCGAAAATTCCATCAGAAATCTCTTAGAAATCAACACTATGAACACTATTTCCAGCAAAGAGGCAGTTTACAAAATCAACAGTCTTTCTATACACCAACAATAAACATGCTGAGAAAGATATCATATAATAGCCCCCATAGGCTCAAGTATTTTGAATGCTTAGAGAGTGGCATAAGATGGTGTGACCTTGTAGGAGTAGGTGTGGCCTTTTTGGGGTAGGTATGGCTTTTGGGGGGCAGGAATAACTGCACCACTGGGGATGGGCTTTGAGGTTTCAAAAGCTCAAATCAGGACCTGAAATTCTTTCTCTCTTTCTGCATCCTACAGATCTGGATGTAGAACTCTGAGCTATCTCTCTAGCACCATATCTGCCTGTGTGCCACCATACTTTTTTGCCCTGACAATAATAGAGTAAACCTCTGAAACTGTAAACAAGCCCAAATTAAAATGTTTTCCTTTATAAGAGTTGTCATGGTCATGGTATCTCTTCACAGCAATAGAACACTGACTAAGACACCCACATTCACAATAGCTTATAAAATAACCTAGAGAGATTGGGGAGAGCACTAGAAGGTGGGAAGACCTTCCAGGCCAATGGATTGTTAGAATTAACATTGTGAAAATGACCATTTTAGCAAAAGCCATTTATGGATTAAATGCAACCCCAATAAAAATCTCCATGACACTCTTCACAGAAATGAAAATCCTAAAATTCATATGGAACCACAAAGGTCTAGAATAGTCATTGCCACCATGAACGAAAAGTACAATGTTGGAGAGATTACTATTCCATATTTCAATCTGTGTTACAGAGCTATAGTACTTAAAACAGCATGGCACTGACAAAAAAGCAGACGCATAGACCTAATGGTACAAAATAGAAGACTCAAACATGAGTGCATATAACCATGGCCATCCGATATGTAACAAAGGTGCTAAAAAACATACACGGGAGGAAAAGCAGCATCTTTAAGAAATTGGATGAGAAACCTGGATGTCATGAAGAAGAATGAAATTAGATTTATAAACAAGTACAAAACTAAATTCCACAAGTATCAAATACTGTAATGTAGAACCTGAAACTTCTAGACAAAAGCAAAGACAAAAGTATAAGATACAGGAAAAGATGTTCTGAACAGGACCTCATTTTTTCAAGAATTACGTACAGCAATTGACAACAGGAACTTCATAAAACTAAAGTGCTTTTACACAGCTAAGAAAACAATTAGTCAAGTGAAAAGGAAGAGAGAGAGTCAGAGTTAGAGCAAATCTCTTTTAACTATGCATCTGCTAAGAATATTAACATCCAGAATACACAAAGAATCAAGAAAACTAATGACCCTGTTAAAAAAAATGGGCTATAAATCTGAACAGGGAGTACTCAAAAGAAAAAGAAAAATAGGCAAGAAATAACTTTAAAAATATTCAACAACCTAATGTCCTTCAACTGAAGAATGGATAATGAAATATAGTAATATATACACAATGGAATAATACCTTAACTGCATTCTAAATACTTACCCTCCCACTCAAAAACAAATGTAGCTCTCACCCTCAACATATACACTTCTCCTTTTGTAGCAGAGACTACCACAGAAAAAGGAAATCCTTAATTATGCAGGTAAATGGATGAAACTAGAAATATTATACTGAATAAGGTATCCAAAATTCAGAAAGGCAAACACCATAAGTTTGCACTTGTATGTAGATCTTGGCTTCAAATCTTTAGATATGAGCATATAACTGTAGTAACCACAGCAAACAGGACAGTAAAATAGACCATGGGGAAAGGGATAGAGGTATAAAATGGAACAGAGGAACTATAAAGAAAGACATAGCAGTAATGGGGGTAATTTAACCAGGAAAAGAGGAAGGAGAATATTACAGATGGAGAGGGAAAGTAAAGGCATAAGCATCACTAAGAATTTTTGAAAAAGTTTTGAGGAAATATTAGTTTATATTTACTTAAAAATATATACATATACATATATACACATATGTAATATACAAGTGTGTGTGTGTGTGTGTGTGTGTGTGTGTGTGTGTGTGTGTGTGTGTGTGTATGAAGTTATCTCACTTGGGGTGATAACCCTCCAAGAGTCATAGACTCTCTAACAAAAACTGTAGTACCTGACATGAGAAATCCCTTTCTAGCTGTTGATCATGAGAGTCCAAGCAACTCCCCCAAACAATATAAGCAATCACTGCTGCCCTTGGTTGCCCCCTAGAACTTAAGACTCAATTGCTGAAGACATTGCATGCTTCAGTAACAGGATATGGAAAAATCAATGTAGAATTGACCTGGAGGCATCCTCCTTGAGGACCAGCTCTCATACTATCTGAAAATGCTATATAAACTGTAAAAGAAGAAAGGCAATCAATTGTCCTATGCAGATACAAGGCCTATAAACACAGCATGGCAAGACATCCTCAAACATGCAATAGTGGCAATTCTATCCCAGAGGTGATCAAATTCTGTCTACTTGGACTTAAAGATGACCCAACAGGAGGGAATTCCTACCTGGTTTTGTAAACCTAGCCAATTACCCATGAATGGTAAGAGAATGGACATTATGAGAACCTACTACTCCCATTTTCTGAGCCAGTATAAATTATAACTCTATTCTAAATACTTCTCCTCATACTTACAAATTAGTGTAGCTCTTATTCAGTATCAAATTAGTTTTTGCAACATACAGAGATCATCACTGAACTCCATAACCAGCTAAAATAAAGTGAAAAACTGACTATGGGGTGCCCAACCCCAACTGATACATCTACAACACAATCCCTACACCTAAGGCTTAGGGAATATTATGAAGAGAGGGTGGACAGATTGTAAGAGCCAGAGAACTAGGATGTCTGCTAGGGAATAGCATCTTTTATATATGACAAGGAAGCTGCACCCTAAAATCTCAACAACACCGTTTCCTGAACAAGATCTGCATAATGAGAACATCAGCTGACATGCTACTGCGGATGGAGGAACCTTACAATGCCGTGTACCCAGATGCAGATCTACAGACAGCTAATGGTTATGAGAGATGGAGAATTGGTCTTCTCCAAGGATAAGCCTCCTGATAGGTTATCCAGTCTCAGGGGTCAGTTCTAAACACATCCATGTGAGCAACATGAAATAGATTCAATAGGCTGTAGTGATATTGTGTTTTCCAATATATTGTGCACCCTAATAAACTTGTTTGGGGTCATAGAACAGAACAGCCACTAGATATAGAGACCAGAAAATGGTGGCACACACACCTTTAATTCTAGCATGTTGAAGGTAGAGAACCGTCTGGATCTCTGTGAGTTCAAAGCCACACTGGAAATAGCCAGGCATGGTGACATACCTAGGAAGCAATGGCAGGAAGCAGAAAGGTATATAAGGCATGAGGACCAGGAAGTAGGACCTCTTTAAGCTTGTAGGCTTTTGAGCAGCAGTACAGCTGAGATCCATTTGGATGAGGACTGTCAGAGGCTTTCAGTCCGAGGATTTGTAGTAACAGGATTGGCTGAGAAGTTGGCAAGGTGAGGTTGGATGTGACTTGTTCTGTCTCTCTGATCTTTCAGCATTCTCCCCAATACCTGGCTCCGGGTTTGTTTTTATTAATAAGACCCTCTAACAATTCATGCTACAATAGGCTGTATTTATATATGCATACATGTATGTGTGACTGTGTGTGTGTGTGCTTGCAACAAAAATGACAATGAATTTGAGAGTTAGTAAGGGGGATAACAGGGGAACTGGAAGTGGGGGAGGAAGGAAAGGGAATGATATAGTGTCAGTACTCACAAATGAAATTCTCTAAAAAATAGAAGTCTTAAGACACAGGTCTTATTCTTTTGTGGAAAAATATAATAAAAGTTATGTGCTGACATAAAATTGAGGTCTTTAGAACCCCAGGAGAAAAAGAACAAAGAAATCCCACCCCTTCATCATCTGGTCACCTAGGATACCAGATGGATCTGTGAAAGTAATGAACCAGTACTACCTGGCTTGCCAGTTGGTATCTTGTGAATAATTAATTCATTAAGAAATGCCTTCCTTAATAGCACAGAGAAGGATAGGACTTTAGTTTTCTGCATTACCTAGCAGCTCATCTGAATCATCTTAACACCTGGGACCTGGGGGAGGGGTGCTGAGTTAGCCTAAGAGCAGCAGCAAGGGCCAAGAGAATCAACAAAGCTAGCCTGTCCAGGTGAGAGCAAGGATAGTACTTACTGAGCAAGCCTCTAGGACAGCGAGGCAGAGGGTCATTTTCTTCAAGGATTAGCTAAGTGAACAACTTTCATACTTGATGCTGTGGAAACATGTTCATGACCATTTTCCTGTAACTCCAAACACTCATTTTTTTAAATAGGAGGTCGATATATTCTAAGTAGAAATTGAGGCTTTCTGCTTATCTTCCCCACTGCATACTCTATATATTTCTTCAATTGCACATTCAGGATGCCCTTCTTCTTTGCTAGTCTCTACTTTATGAGCCCATCACTGAATTCCTCTTCCCTTTCCCAGACACACTTGTAAAAGTAGATGATAATGACCTCATTTTGCAGAAAGAAAACTTCACAGAGAATTTTAGCAGCTAATCAGTTTTTCATGCAAGTGATCTTGGTAAATAAGGAGATCTAAGTTCCCTTTATTAAATCTTTCGGACATCTATGTATATAAGTTGGTGACATGACCACTCAATGGTATGGTTGGGGGAAAGTTTTTATTGTAGATATGAGGGAAGAAACAGCCAGATACATTTGGAAACATCCAGAGCAGAGAGAAAAAGGAGTAGATTGAACAGGGCCAGCAGACTGGATCTGGCCAGGAGAGAAGCAGGAGCAAGTAGAGAGAAGAGACAGAGAAAGAGAGATGAAGACAGGAGAGAAGGTGGGCAAAAGACCAAGATAAAAAGCATAGCTGAAATACAAGGGTTGTGAGGAGGATGAGAAGCTGGGGGTCGGGAGGGAAGCTCCAGAGCTGGGGCAAGTTTCAGGTGTGTGTTGTGTGGGGAGAAAATCTGAGAATAGCTAGGATGCCAGCAGGAACTCTGAAATGTGTATCAGTGATATTGAGGGAGCCTGGAGACCTGTATATGTTTTGTTATGCTAATAGGCACCACAGACAGCCCTTTGTCCCTTCTGCCAATGATAGGTTCCCCTTTGGTAGAGGAGAAGAGAATCAGCTTCATAAGTTCCTGGGCAATTGTGGCTTTTGTCTCACTAGCAGAATTTGGGGAAATAATTTCTGTTGGATTTGACAATATGTACTCGTGCATTTTATTGCTTCATTCAAATCATTTTTTAACATTATCCATGCCTCTTTGTTTAATGGTACAGGTTTCACCACAACACAGCCCTAAGTGAAATACATATTTAGTTCTATAAACATTTCAGAAATGAGCCTTAATCAATAACAATCTTCTCACTAATACCCAGTTTCTAAAATTTCTATTTTGCTATAACAGTTTATGATACTGTTAGTAAATACTTCTGGGTAGCAGTCTGTATAAATATAATACCACACTACTAATTTCTAAATGAGAATAATGGTGAACTTATTAGGCTTATATTTTGTACTGATATTTAGTTTTAGGTTCTTGCATTGAGTGTTTACAACTATTGGTGATTAAAACTATTTAGGCATTTCTGTTCACACTTAAATACGGGTTTCTCACCCCTTTGTGAAGCTTATACAAATTGGAATATTCAACTATCATACCAACACCTGCTGGCCATCCATCTGTTGGACTTCTTACTTAATGTCCTCCCTCCTGTTTGTTTCATGAATGCCTGGGAGATTTCACTTTACATTTGCTAAGACTGGCTCATTAAAATACTAATTTGAAACTGTAATTATCTGTTGGTTCATTTCAGTGGTCGAAACACAGTGGTGCTGATATCTTCTAGCTGCAGGAGAAATTCACATCTGTTTTTATCCCTTGGAGTCTCAAGTAAGAATTACTGTAGTGAGGACTGAAAGAGATGTACAGAGCTATAAAAAACAAACAAACAAAAACAAAGGCAGGAAAGAATTGTAAATACATGAAATAGACTCAGCTGCAAATCTATTTGTGATAATACCTCTGCTGATGGGAGAGCAAAAGCAGTCAGAGAGAATACCAAGTGACCCAATGTCAAGTAGGGAAACTTTGCACCATGATGAATCTAATTCTAATTCCCTAATCATTGTGGGTAGGAAGTGACATGTGGGCTGGAGAGATGGCTCAGTGGTTAAAAACACTGACTCTTCGGGAGGACCTGGGTTCAATTCCCATTTCTCAAATTGCAACTCACAACTGTCTACAACTCCAGTTCTAGGGGATCTGACACCCTCACACAGACATATATGCAGGCAAAACATCAATGCCCATAAAATAAAAATAATAAATAATTTAAGAAAAGAAAAAAGGAAGTGACATGGGTATGTGATTCCTTGTTTTATGGTAAAGATCAATAATTAGTGATAATGGAATACCATTAATGAGCTGAGGGAATGCCCATTGGTCATGAAAATTCAGGATATTCTCAAAGTTCAAATACAAATATATGAAAAGGAAAAAAAAAAACAGGCCAATAAGAAAAACAGAAAAGACATTTGAATGATAAAATGAATGAAAAAGATGGCTAGGAAAGAAGAGAGCAAGAGAAAGTAAATGCAGTCCTGGGACAGTAACACCAGATGTGGGCACTTCCTATGTACAAGGCACTGTAGAAGGGGATGCTCAAAAGGACATGAGGTGAATGATTACTGTGTGCTCTGTTGACGGGAGTCTTGGATCTGGAAAGTACCGTGTGTACTTATAGGTAGGAAGCAGGTTTGTGGCGGTCAAAGTCTGGACTGGGCAGTACATTGCACAGTGTTTAGTTTTGTCAGAAGTGGCACACAGAGGCACAGAGCGGGCTTCGGTAGGGGCAGGTTCTGCTAGCCACGCATTCCAGGAAGAGAGGTAAAATGACTATTACTCTGGTCAATAGAGAGGAATAATTGGAGAAATCTCCGCAACATGGACCACTTTAGTAATTTTCTAAAAATATTTCTTTCTTATTCTTACATATATTTTATATGTAGGCCTTTGCTTACATAAAATTACAACACTGGCCCACAGCCTCATGGTTCAAATTCCATCAGGGACAACTACTGAAAATTCAAAATGTTCTGAATTTTCTTTGTGTTCTCCATATCCACCCAACTAAAATTGACATGAAAAAAATAATGCAACCTATTATCATTTAGTACCAATGCAGCAAAGAAGGGCAGCTGTTTTCCAGGACAGAATATTCATTGCATAAAACAGAATATAAAATGCCCTCATCTACATATAAGGAGTAAATTAGCAGATTCTGAGAGCAATAACAAAAAGTGAAAGATCTTGAACAAATGGCCAAAGCAAAGGAAAATAATTTAGTTTAGCACAAGAGAAGAGCAAACAGACCCACATCCTTTGTCTGAGCATAGAGATAAAGTAAATGGGTGAAGGATGGAGCTGAATGACACCGAAACAAGGAATCCTGGTGAAAAATTCATTTGGAAATTCTTTAAGGAAAATAGTTCCTCAGCTCTTATTTGTATCTTCTGGAGAAATGGGCCTTGTTTTCCATGTTTTAAATAATGATTATTTAAACCTGGGAGTTTAAAGCCCATTTTTCTTCTATATCTTCAGGACATTGGGATGGGTTTGTTAATTATTTAGCTAATTGAATAAGTCTAATGCTTTGAATCTTGAAGCAAGAAAATAAAAATCCAACATTTCTGTAGACATAATAGATTTAATATTTAATGCTTTAGAGAAACATTAAAGGAAACATTACAGCCATAAACCACTTCTGAGTGCTAAACTCACGAATGTTTCCCAGCTGCAGTTGGAAAATCACAGGCTCAGTATGGATTTCAAGAGAAAGACCAGTGGCAGTCAACAGAAAGGATAAACTGGGTTGTATAAGATTAAAGTAATAAACCTCAGGAACCCTTTAAAGGCAAAGATGCCACCATTAAATATTTCCAGCCACTTGAATGCAACTGAGAGATGGATTCTGGGGGTCATTATCAAGAAATCCAGTAGGTATCTGAGTGGTGAAATTCTAAAAATCCCAACACAGGTTCTATTCACACCAAGATTTAGCTAAAAGAGTTTTTATTGATACTTCTCTGTGTTTAAAGTGGATTCGAGGTTTTTTTTTTTTTTTTCAGCTATAATATTTGGGACATGAGGCAAATAAATGTGAGCTGGGCTGGTATAATGAAAAACAGCAACAATGAGCCTTTTCTGTATATTCTAAAGGATGCTCTGTATGATACAGCCATTACTTTATTTTTTAAAGTATGGCAAACAACCTCTTGAGAAACATTCATTCATCAAGATGATATCATACATATGTCTACCTCTATTTATTCCTTAGCAAGGTAGACATATATTTAACAACATACAAATGGTTAATCTTTATCTAAACTTATACCCATAGGAATCAGAATTTTCCTTTATCATTTCCCTGGATGTGATCATGTTATATCGCCTAGGAAATTGCATTGAAGGATTTGGGTCCAAGCTGAATTTTTATTGCATGTTGTTTCAAGAGTTAGAGATAATGATGGGGACACAAACTATTTGATTAAGTTCTAGTGTTTTCTCACGTGTTCTGAATACAAGTAATTGGCTCCAACTAAAATATCTCAAGCTATTAATGTATGGAGTACAGGTAAGTATGTAAGAAGCTACAAGGCAATGATTAAAAGACAGTCTAGGCTCCGAAAGTAACTTTGGCTTTGCATCAGAATTAATGTTCCTTAAATACTGATCCACAGTCATCAGATAACCTGACTTTTCTTTCCTAACTGCCATCAAGATAAATAGTTGTGTGTTTAGAAACTTTTGTAGCAATTTGACATCCTGACATCATCCAGTGATGTGGCTTTGAACTTCATAAAAGCACCAGAGTAGAACTTAAAATAACAAAAAAGAGGCCATTTGCACAGATGGTTTAAGAATTAAGTACTACATAAGGAGCCAGAAGGATGGCTCAGCAATTCAAATCACTTGCTGCTGCTCCTCCAGAGGACTCAAGTATGGCTTTAAGTACCCTTGTTGGTTAATTTTAGCTCCAGGGGATCTGGAACACTCCTTTGGCCTCTGAAGATACACACAGATAAATCTTTGTTTAAAAAGAAGTAAGATTGCTTGAGACATCGTAGACATTCTACAGAAGGAGGAAGATGCCTGACCAGGTCCTGGTTGAACAACTCAAGAGAATTCCATGTGACATCAAATCAATGGAAGGGCAGTTTAGCACACTTGGAATGGAAGCTGGCCGGTACCAACCAATCACAATGGAGACAGAATAAAAAATCAGGGCTTTAACACCAATATAAGCTCAAGGGGAGCTTTTCATATCAGTGTCCAAAATGTATCAATTGCTTAATGAAGGCTCAACTAAGTATACTCAATAAAGTATAAGAATACTTTATTCTTTCCAAGCATATGTACTTGAAAAAAAATTCTAAATTGGAAATGGATGCTTAATGGTCATGAGTTAGAGGAAAATTTCATCATGGTATAGATCAAATACATACAGTTTGAGGCTCAAATTTAAAATACAACAATTATCTAGAATAGGACTACTATAATACAGCTATTGTACCTTTATTTCTTACCATGAAATTAAAGGGGTATCGATGCTACTTGATTACTATACTCTAGAGTATACATCTAAAGAAAGTAAATTTTGTTCAATGGTATAGAGCCCCTTGGAATACTGTCTCTGTTTTTTAAGTCTAAGAACTATCAAACATTAACAATCTTACATGTTTTCACATTTGTAATTCTCAGAAATTCATAAAACAAACTTCTACAGTGGAGACACCATAACCATATTCCAGAAAATAATTTATAAATAACAAGTACTTGCTTCATTGAAAGAGAAGAAATCATAGTTCTTTAAAGATGAGACTTATTTAATGGTAAAATCAAATTTCCGGTCAGTGTATTCATAGTTAGGAATACAGCATTCCAAATATTGTTGTGACCAATTAGAATGCACACTAAGCGAATAAAAACAGAGACCAGTCATAAACCACAGAGAAGACCATTCTAGTGTACACTAACTAGAGACCCGTGCCACCCTCCAAGGAAAGGGCTTGTTCCATATCAAAGTGCAATGGGCATTTAAATGAATCACTGATTGCTCTGATCTGGTAGAAGAAACCCTAATACTACAATCCAAGTTGAACATCATTAACCTTAAGGAACATTTGCCTGACATCTGTTTATGGTACTTTATGCTATCACTTTTCTTTTGCTAAATACCACAGTCTATTAATAAAGCCTGAAGTTGCATAAGCATTCTGGAAAGCTTAGGCACGCCTTGGAATGCATTTGCTGTATTGGTGATTCACAATATTATTTTCAACTAAAACTTTTGAATACTTCTAACCACATATCCTTTACTCTTTGGTGATATTCATTGTGTATTCCAGTGACAGACCTTGAAATGATCTCTTTCAATTTTTTCTTTCCGGATTGATCCATCATAATAGCCTGCTGAGATCACTTTGAGTCTTGTCAGGCGACACATCCTTTCTCTCACTGAGCCTCATGTCATCAGCTAATTTAATAAGATTGGTCTCTGCCCTTTCAAAAATCTGACCTTGTCAAAAGGCTCTGTAGGTAGCCAAGCTGATTGTACAGATACTTCCTCCAATTCCTTTTTATCAGGTGTAATTTGCAATAGCAGTCACATCTGTCCCCAGATGCCAGAGCTGTCCTCTCTGAAGAGCCTCATGAGTGGCTCTGAAACTGTCCTGATATGCAGGATGTATAATGCACACACTTAGATCAAAGAATTTCACTTCTTCCTGGCATAGAACATGAAGCAATGATCACTTAGAAAATAATAATAGCAACAATACAACAAGAACTTCTACTGCTACTTTCCCAGTGGTGGCACATAGTAACCACTGCATAATTTATCACCAGACTGAAGCAGTCAAACCCCACAAAAATATAAGCATGGGTGAATTGAGGAGTTTTAGAAAGTTTCTGAGCACATAATCATGCCAATATTATTTCTTTCACCAATATTTGAATATTTCAACATCATTAAATCTAAAATAATGTCATTAATCAAACTGATTTAATATTACTTTCTATTGCAATTTAATGTTTCATTCTGTTATCACTGAAAAAATTTAGCTATATTACTAAAAATTGTTAATAAATATTTTAGCAATTTATTTTTCCACATAAATGTATGCTGAAAAATCTTGAAAAGCAGGAACTGTCCTTTAGTTACAAATATTCTACATAGGAGTCTAGAAATAGGCCCAAATGTCAAGTATAGTGCTCATTATCTTTTGAATGTTGTTCTAAATTAAGGATGCACAATGCCAAAAAGTTAATGACTGTTAACTAGAAAACCTGCAATTAAGTAGTTGGATACCAACTTCTCCTTGGGTTAAAAGCTGGAGGACATGTATCCAAGAGTAATTTAATCAAGAATGAAAGAAGAACTGGGTTGTACAATCTACTCTGATTCACTCTCTTATGTTGACAAAATATAGCACAGGATCACATACCTAAGTTGTGTCCATACAGACACAAGGTAGTTTGAAACAAAATAAGAGAGCATTCAAATTCAGACCAATTTGCTATAAAAAGCTGTATTTCCTGGAATGCTACCAGCACTTCAAATATTCCCTTGGTTGACATGTGTATTCTCTCAGCTGGGAGAGAAATATAGTAATTCCAGTCAAGAAGAAGCTAAGCTACTTCAATCCAGAGTATCCTAGAGAGATGCTGGCACAGTCTCACTTATAGTGGACCTTCTGTCTTTTCAGGGCAACAAGCAGCTGGCCTGAAGAAGTGAGGGCATTCTTCTCAGCGTTCTGAAGGCTGAGATTCTACTTTCCCTCCCATCTTTAATTCTACAGCACCCACTGCACCTTCTTTTTAATTGTTCCCCCTGTGATAAAACATACATGAGAACATTTGTCATTGTAACTATATTTAACGGACTATATTTTGAGCACCTTTAAGTTTGCAGTAAACTCAAGAGGAATCTGAGATCCTCTATGCCTCTTCCTCCCATGTCCAATCTGCCCCTATAATCAATATCTATCAGGTGTGGTAGTTTTTTTTCTAAGTTATGAGCTGATATTGACATGTCATAGTACAGAGCCCCTAGTTTACAATAAGATCAGTGGATTTGAACAAATGGGTAAGAATATTTATCAACCCTTATAGATTATACTGAGTGGTTTCAATAAAAAAAAAAAAAACACCCTTTGTAGTTCATCTGTACATATTTAGCCCCCCATTAGTCCCTGGTAACCACTCTTTTTTTTTTTTTTTTTTTACCATTTCCATAGTTTTACCTTTTCAAGAATGTCATATAGCTGGAATCATATGGTAAACAGACTTTCAAGATTGATTTCTTTCCTTTGTAATATGCATTAAAGGCTCTTCCATATCTCTTCTTGATATGATAGGTCATTTTTTTTCAGCACTAAGTAGTGTCCAACTTCCTGGAACTATGACAGTTTTGGGGTTTTTTATTTGTTTGTTTTTTTAACCTAATTTGCTTATGCATTATTTCTTAAATGTTCTCTGAAGGCCAAGTTTGGAAGCTTGTTTGCCAACTTGTGATGCTCTTACAAGGTAACAGGCCTATAGGAGGTGACACCTAGAAAATATGCAAGTGGGAGCATGTCCTAGAAGGGGATACTAGCTCCTTCATCTCTCTCTAATTGCTTCCTGACCACCATGAGTTAAACAGCTATATTGAGTGTTTCTTATCTTTGAGACCAAATTCCTGCCAGAAAGAAGTTGGGAGAAGAAATCTTTATTTGGTTCTCAGAGTATGAGTTCATCAACTGAATAGAGGAAGAGGGCAGGACAAGATGCAGCCTCAAAGGATCTCCTCCTACAGCCTCCTACTTTATACCTTTTCTACCTCTAAAGAAAGCTATTTTGCTAGGGGCACCTGAAGAATCAATCCATTGATCAGTTGTGAGCCCTTATGATGGCTCTGGAGAAGCCTGAAAATACACATTCAGAAGCAGACATTTGTTCTACTGATCTCCCATAGAGTTGACAAGAATATTTTTGTTAGTGCATGCATACTCCTCACCATGATGTTTGCCACAACTACAGTTCCTAAACCCCCAGAGATGGCTAACTGTGACTGAAACACTTACATCTTTCCTCTGTGTGAGTTCATTATTTCAGGCACTGAATAGCAAAGAGAAGCCAACATCCTCAGAAAAGGACACTTTTACTCTTTCCAAATTGTAACCATGTTATGTGTTAGAATTAAATTACATTCATTTTGTTCACTAAATTGTACAATAATCACTACTATGGGGCTTTTGAAGCTTTCCATCATTCCAAACTGAAATTCCATCATTAAGCAACAAATCTCTATTCTTCAAACCCCTTATACTGTACTAATTTGCTTAATATACATATTTTGTATGAATTAGATCACATGATATAGTGGTTTGTATGAGAATGTCCCCTATCAGTACATATATCTGAATACTTGGTCCCTATAAGTTGGCACTTTCTGGTGAGGATTAGGAGGTGTGGCCTTATGAAGAGAGTATGTTACTGACCTCACACTACTTCCAGTTCTCTCTCTCTCTCTCTCTCTCTCTCTCTCTCTCTCTCTCTCTCTTTCTCTCTCTCCTTTATGTTTGAGGTTGAAGATGTGAGGTTTTAGCTTATTCTTCCAGCTGCTGTGGCTGCCTCTTGCTGCCATGCCTCCCCACCATGGTAAGCTCTTACCCCTCTGGAAGTACAAGCCCAAATAAACTGTTCCTTCTGTATGTTGCTTTGGTTGTGGTGTTTTATCACAACAATAGAAAAATACAGTAGTGCTGGGAGCAATGTGAACTACAGAGGTCTGACTCAAGAGGTTTTAAAAGGAAACTAAGCTACAAGTGTGATGTTTTGGCAAATAATGTAGCTGCCTTCTGCTGTTGTCCTAAGAACGTTCCTGAGGCTAAATAAGTGCATTACCTTTAATGCACTTATTTCTTTGGAAGAGGAAATTTTAAGATAGTGTAATATTGAATGTGTGGCATGGTAATTATTAACAGCTCTTATACAGGACTACAATTAAAATGTGCAAGTAGAGCAGAAGAAAAACTTAAATGTAGAGTTTGAAGAGGAAAAGCACATTAGGAAACATAATGTGGCAGTTGCGACTTGTACTGAAAGAGATAAGGATGTTACCCCTGCTAAGGAGAAGCCTCTTATTCTGTGCTGGGTCAAAAGCAATGGTGCCAGGATTGACCTAAGCTTCCAACTTGTGAAAGAGCCTAAACCATTTATTTGTTGTTCTTAGAAAGTGAGTGAATAAAGATACTGATGCTAAAGCAATTCAGGGGACAAGGTCTATCCCAAACTAGTAGCCAAACAGAAGCATGCAAGTGTGAAGGGGTTGTAGATTCTTCCTGAGGTTTTAGAGAGCCATTGAGGCCAGGCAGTGTGTGGCATGGGAGTCTGTGCATGATGACCTTGAGAAGTCAACAGGCCATTGCATGAAGATGTGAAAGTGGAGAGTCCAAAGTGTTGGTGATGCCAGAGCTACCAAGCAGTGCTACAGGAAGTGGAACCAATATATGTTGGAGGGAGTAAAACTGGAGGGATAGAGCCATCTTAAGCCCTTTGACAGTCAAAAAAGCCCTACAGGGCATTTGATGTTTGCCCTACTGGATTTTGGCCTTGTTTTGTTATTTCTTTGCTATGCTCCCAATCTTTCCCTTTGGATGGTAATGTATAGTGTGTGCTGGGGCAATGCAATATTCTGAAAGTGTTGTATACATTGTAAGAGACTGGATTTTTTGCTGGATCTCATGGCAAAAGTTAGCAACACATCTCGAGATCACTTAAGACAGCTGTTCTGCTATGTTTGTTTGACCTGCCTTTAACAATATAATAACCAAACTTACTTGACTCAGATTCCCCAGTGTAATCAGTGTTTTCTACCTAAGCTAATGCATAGCTGTAATCTTAAATTATTGATGACTATAAGTTCATCTTTAATGCATCTAATCCACACATTTATGGATTCATGCAAATTGTGAGGGTGTTAGCAAATGATCTAAAGTATGTGAAACATGAGAATTATGGATGTTAATATGATATTAAAATTTTAGGTTCTAAGTTTACCACACTGTTAAGCCTCTACTTAAATCAATGAATGAGATATTCATATGTTCTTTGTAGTACTTATATATACTGGATACTAAAGCTTCAGAAAAGCAATTAAAATGATAGGCACAAGCTTAAAAATTTAAATTTTCTTTGATCATTTTAAATTGCTTATAATATGCTTCTGCTGATAACTTTGGCCTTTACAAATACTGAAACACATGAGTCTGCATAAGCCTGTTTACAGATATTTATGAACCACTTTCTCTATTAGAAGGATCCCAAAATAGGTTAAAAACAAACAATAGTCCCACTGATGTAGCTAAAACACCTCTTTTTATCAAGTTAGGACAATTCATGTCTCTCATGGCATTCTCCATAACCTCCAAAGACAAGTTATAATTTAATAAGCTTATTTAGTACTCAAAAATCAAATACATGAACAGTAAGTGACTAACTGCTCAGGAGCAACTTAGACTTTAAATTTTAACTTGTTTTTATAAAAATTCAGTAGCTCTGTTACGAAGAGCGGAATTAATACTTACAAAAACTCTACTGATTTTAGTAGAAGTTGAACATTTAACACCAATGTGTTAAGCTTTAAATGTTGCAGTCTTACTATCAACATACGTACCATCACTAAGTCTCACATCTCCACCTTAAATCACTCACCAACACCCTTACAACTTGCCTAAACCTGCCATTTTTCTTTTCTATTCTGGAAAAATCCAGCCTTTATTAAAACATATAAACTCAAGCCAGGCAGTGGTGGTGGCGCACACCTTTAATCCCAGCACTTGGGAGGCAGAGCCAGGAGAATCTCTGAGTTCAAGGCCAGCATGGACTACCAAGTGAGTTCCAGGAAAAGGCGTAAAGCTACACAGAGAAACCCTGTCTCAAAAAAACAATATATATATAATATATATATATTATATATATAATATATATAGAGAGAGAGACTCTGTGCTGTGTTAGAAGTATTTTATTATATTATTTGCTTTTTTTTTTTCTTTTTTTGCTTTCCATGGTTTAAAACTGAGAGATACCTTGGGTCTCAGAAGAGACTTTGGACTTTTAAATAGTGTTGGGACTGTGAATAACATTTGCATTATAATATGATGAATTTACAGGGCCAGGGAGTGGAATGTAGTAGTTTGAATGACAGTGGTTGCCATAGGCTTAGATATTTGAACACTTGGTAGGCAGTTGATTGTGCTGTCTGGGGAGGTTTAGGAGGTGTGTTCTTTAAGAAGGAAGTATATGACTGGAGGTGCTCTTTTAGATTAAAATCCTGGTGCTAGTGATTGACATGTGAGTTTTGAGCTTCCTGTGCCTGCTGCCATGCCTGACTTTTGCTCCCATCCTTTCCTGATGTGATGGACTTGTGTCTTTGGAACCACAAACTCACATAAACGCACAAATAAGTTGCCTTGCTTTATCACAACAGCAAAGTAACTAATACATATCATACTTGTCTATCTGTTTGTTACCTGATTTGTTACTTAGCATAGTACTCCTAAGTGCTCCATGTTCTACACATGTTAGAATTCCATCCCTTTTAATGGTTAGATACACTTGTTTGTATATATACACCAGAATTTGTTTATCCATTAATCCACTGATGGACATTTGGTTGAGTATGCTTTTGGTAATTGTGAGTAATGATGCAAACAGTATGGTGTGCAAGTCTCTGTCTGGGGCACTGTTTTCCGTTCATATCCAGGAGAGAAACTGTGAGTCATATGGTAATGCTATGTTTAGCTTTGTAAGGGACTGCCAAACTTTTCAACAGCAACTGCACTGTTCTCTATTCCCATGAGCAACACACGAGGATTCCAATTTGCAGTTTTTCTTGGGAACCAAGCAAAGTGGTTAGTTCAAATGAGGATTAACTTACAACCATTTGGCTTAAGAATTAATCAACATCTTTGTTTACCATAAGCGATTATAATTTACTGTTATCAGATATACAGTTCTCCGATGAAATTTTTTCACTTTGGGCTTCACAGTTATACTACTAATAAAAGATCAATTCACAATTCCTATGGCTTCTAAACTAGAGAAGCAGTCTAAGCCACACTGAAGTCCCTAGATCACCAAGGTTCAACCCATATCCAGGCTCTATAACTTACCTGACCACTGATGGTTTTGCCTGACCTCCCTTGTGCCATTCAGCACATTTGTTGACATCTTCCTGGCCCTTTAGTTAACATTTCTCTTCATTTTGTCTTCCTAAGGCTTCTTCCTCCTTGTCAAAATGAGATAAGATGCTTTTCTTTTTATCCTGATATTACACTATGCAATCCTATCATTGGCAAAATTACATGTAAAAAAACAAAAAACAAAAAAACTTAGCCAAAGGAAGAAGGCTTATTAACAAATGCACACTTCAACAGAAATGTCCTTATCTTTTTCTTACATCTGTGCCTTCTCTTCATTCATCTGCCTCCTTCCAACTTGAGACCAGAGCTGGATATGACAACAGTTTCCCAACTAGTCTCTGCCCCCTTTTCTTGGCTAATTCCATCTTCTAGGCTACATAATGTGTCTTCATTTTATGATCATGTACTCAAACTTACTCAAAAGTCTGACAATAGCAGTCCTGAACTCCCAAAATGACCCAAATATTTTCTCATGACATTTTAACTGTTCCACAATGGAGTTTTATTGCTCTGAAGTTTTGTGAATCCTAATTGGTCTTAATAAAAACCTGGAGCCAGATTTGGGGTAAATCCTGAAAGATCAGAGAGACAAAGGAGTAAGCCACAGCCACCTCTCACCACACCAACTCCTCAGCCAACAAGAGGGAAGATCCTGTCTCTATGAATCCTCAGACTGAGATCCTGTCTCCATCTGCTTTATATTTCTGTCTCCACATCCCTAGAGCTGGGATTAAAGGTGTGAGCCACAACCACTGCCTGACTCTGTTTCTTTTTTAGTCAGATTCAATCTCATGTAGCCCAGGGTGGCCTTGAATTCCTGATCTTCCTCCTTCCTCCTCCCAAGTGCTAGTATTAAAGGTGTGGGCCACTACTGACTGGCCTCTATAGTTAACTAGTAGCTCTCTCTGCCCTCTGGTCTCCAGGCAAGTTTTATTTGTTAGAGCACAAACAAAGTATCACCACACTCTAGTCTTGTGTGCCTGATAAGCACTTCTATTATCTGACTCCTGACCTGGTCTTTGTGCTTTCCTCGCACCATGATCCAATGTCTAAAGAATTTCCAGCCAGGCAGTAGTGGCACACACCTTTAATCTCAGCACTTGGGAAGCAGAGCCAGGTAGATCTCTGTGAGTTCAAGGCCAGCCTGGTCTACAAAGTGAGTTCCAGGAAAGGCGCAAAGATACACAGAGAAACCCTGTATCCCCCCCAAAAAAAAACAAAGACAAAAAACAAAAAACAAACAAGAAAGTATTTCCAAATTTTGTTCAACAATAGCTTTCATGGTAAAAACTAAAAGAGGAATGAATACTCTTTGCCAGCCTGACGTAGTTTATAATATCTGTTTTGTGTTCAGCTTAATCTGAAAAGCATTCACAAATGTCACAACAACAGGGCATATGGCTAGCTGTCAGAGTCTCTGTATTTATATTAGTGGATTTTTCTTATTGCAGCAATACATGACCAAAGAAACCTAATGAGGGATTTATTTTGGCTTGCATCTAAGGAGAAGTCCTTTATGGCAGCAAAGTCAGCAGCAGGAGCAGAAGCTTACTGATCACATGGCATCTGTTGCAGAGGGGCAGAGTGATAAATTCTTCTGCTCAGCTAACTTTATCTTTTCTAATGCATTCTGGGATGCCAGACCATGGAATAGTGCCACTCACATTTTGGATGGTTCTGTCTACCTCAATTAACCTAATCTAAATAACCCTCATTGTCACACACAGAAGGTTGTTTCTTCTGTGATTAGAAATTCCATCCAGTTGACAATGGATAAAAATCAATCCAAAATCCACTCCTTATTAACTTGACATCCAAACTTATCAGTTCATACCTTTCCATTGATGAATGGAAAGAAGAGTTGAACCCAGGTGTGAATAGTGCACTTGAGTTTTCAGTCTGCAGCATGGGTAGTTACATGATGAAGCAATAAAGACAAATTAGTAAGACTCAGAGCTTGGGCATGTGTATAGAAACTGAATTATGTCTGGGGAAAATTTAAAACAGTGTGTTTCTGCAGAATTCAAAAAAAGCAAAACTATACCCACAGTCATACTACTGGATCAAATTGATGGGTAAGGTTGGGATAAGTTGTGTGGTTAGCTGTTTCAAGTAAAACAGCAAAATTTAGCAGAAGGAGGACAAACATGTTAGGAAGAGAATTCAAAAATCAGGAAACAAGAAGTTAAATCATCAGCCTAAGCCGTTTGTAACATGGGGATCTCCCTTCTTATTCATCTAGTCTCAGACTTCTTTGATTCTAACTAAAGAGTTATTCTAATTTAAAATTGGGTCAAGCATAGTGGCACACACCTTTAATGCCAGCAGACAGGCAGGAAGGGTCAGGCAGATCTGTGTGAAACCCAGGTCAGCCAGGGTTACAATTGAGAGACACCATCTAAATACATAAATAAATAAATAAGTAAAAAGGCTCTTCATTCATGCACTTCCATTCATGTAGTTATAACTATCATTATAAATTAATCCTGCAATATACATCTATTATCAGATTCATTGTGCAACACACACACCAGTTCTATGAGTTTAGACAATGAATATTCATTCCATAGAGAAAATTCTACCCAAAGTATGCTGCTTAGTGTCAACTTCCCCATCCTATCAGTAAGAGGGAGACCCGACTTTAATGAACAGTATTAAGATCAATCCATGTGAGTCTATTTAGTGGGTAATAGGGATTCATTAAGATATAAATTGAGGAAATTAACTCACGAATACAGAACAGAGTAGACAGCTGAAGTCGTCCTCTGATCTGACTGAAGGGAATCCACCTCACAGGCAGGAGCAGGGAGAGGGCTTATAACCCTTCCCCCTCTCCTTTTAAGAGGTGGTCACATACAATGGCAGGAAGCACGGCCTCCTTCAGGACCTGTAGCCCAGGGTCATGGGCAGAGCAAATACCACTACTGAAGAGTGAACATGAGATTGTTGTTTTGAGTGAGAGAGCTGTTTCAATACTTAATCCCCAGTAGTGGACCTGTTTTGGAAAGTTGTGGAGCCTTTAGGAGGTGGAGGAAGTGGCCATTGAGAGCAAGCCTTGAGTCTTTATAGCCTACCCTGCTTTCCTTTCTCTCTCTGTATCCCAGCCTACATCTCACTCCTACGGCCTTGATTTCCTGTCAATAACTGTAAGCCCCTCATGACACACGAGAGTCCAGGTCTCCTCCCCTGAGGAGCTCCAACTGCCGGGGTTGACCCACAGAACACTAACTGCCCTAATGACTGTAACTAGCCCTTACCCTACAGAGAAAAAGCGCAAGCTCTGGACTTGAAATTCCACCAATCCCCATCCTGGAAAGCTTCACCCTGAAAAGTTACACACACACACACACACACACACACACACACATACACACATCCCCCCCAAAAACTCTATATGAGCCCTGCTTTCTCCTCAGTTCTTTGCCGTTTATCACTTGAACAGAGGCAGCCACCCTCTTGTTTTTTTCCTTCCCAATAAATCTCTTGTGGAAGGTTTGTTGTGTGGTATGACTTTGTGGTATTCCTTGGCTCCCAGCTGTCCATAACTTTCCATCTGAGCTGTAACACTTACAATAATGAGATGCAACCCATTCACTTTAAGCCACGCTAAACCTTTCCCCCATTAAATTGTTTGCTTCAGGTATGCTGTCACAGCAAGAGAAGTATTTGATACTGTGGCTCTAGAACCACCCTGGAGATAAAGGCTTGGAAGTGTCTATGAGGAATTTTAAAATTCCATTAATTGATACAAGTAGCACCACCCTAAATGTTAGAGGCACTGTTCAATGAGCTGGGCTCCCAGACAGCATAAAAAGGAGAGAACTGAGAAGAAACATTCATCAACCTCTGTTTTCTGACTGTGGATTCAATATGACCACCAGACTAACATTCCTGCCACCATGCCTTTGCTACTATAATGGCTTTTGACTCAAACAAACATAAATCCAGAAAGGTTTATTTTTCTTATAAAAGTATAGGAATTTAAATTCATAGTCCTACATATTAATTATAAAGCAGAAAATTCATTTAGTCTTGAAATTCACATTAAAACATTAAATTAATTTTCTTTCCTTAGCTTTCTCTTGATGTATGATACGGATAGGGCAGAAGGCATGTTAAGCAAAAGAGGCAATACAATCTCATGTAAGGTCACACAACACAATAGTTTTCTGGCTCTCTATTTTAAAATGTTACATGATCCACTGATTCTGGATAGATTTTCACTCAGCAGTCTTTATATCCTGAGGTCTTTAAATTCCTAGAAGTGAAGTTTCTAGAAATGAATTTCACATAAATGTGAAATAATCCCTATTTCTGGTGCCTTTGAAGATAGTATAGGAGAAAACAATGGATTCCTCACTCCAATCAACTGGAAACAACATTTTTCTGCTCTTGCCTTGATAAAAAAAAAACAAAAAACAACAACAAAAAAAAACTAAGATACTGGTGAGGCACTGAAAAGCTGTTTCCTTCACGAATATTTTATTGATTCAAATGAATTGTTTCTTTTCTGCTATGACTCCAACTGTTATGTTTTCTAATTATGTCAACAAATTTGTGGGGCAAGAGTACAGGAAAGAAAGTCCAGCATCTCAAACCAATTAAACACTGAAATAAATGCACCTTATTAATATATATTATAACATAATATATTATACACATATTAGTAAATATGTAATAATCACATTATATATGATATATTATATATGTGCATTGCTCATTGTTGGCAGTCATTAGCATCATTTCTGTGGTTTCTTTACATAGAAAAAATGAACATTGGAGAAAACATTTCATGTGTGCAATAGAACTGTTAAGCTTACTTGCAAAGTTAGTTAAAAGGCATATTAACACATTTCCTCACACCTTTTAATGAACATCTGTAGAACACTGCAGACAACTTAATTAATTTGGGAATTAATTTGACAGGTCAGAAGAAGATGCTGGACTAGTGCAAAAGAGACAAGAGTTATTTTCACTTTATTAAATTTGTAGTCAGCAAATTCTAGTTTTTCATAATTCATCATACAAATTCATTCTTTGCTCATTTACTTTTGATATAATCGTGCACTGTTTCCTAGTACATTGGTAAAATTATTTCATAAAGACAACTGCTTCCAACCATATGCTATACCATGTGTTATTCTGTAGGACTTGTCTGCTATGGAAAACTTGTTTGTTAGTTAGAACATGATTTTTTTTCTTTTCTTTAGGATAAAAATCCAAATCATAAGCTATCCAGAATTGAAACTAGATAGCCAATGACCAAAGGAGGGCCAAAGTGGTCCTGAGGTCTATGCCCACATTGCTAAAATAAATTAGAAACTGCGTCCTGGGCCATCAACACTTTGTGTGCCAAATTATGGTTTTCAAGGGGGACAATTGATCATCGGTGCCTGGAGACACAGATGCCCAGGGGAAACAGGTTTAAATCTTCTTTTGAGAAAAACATAGCCTTGAGATCACCATAAAAAGATCAAAAACTATAATCGAATCAGTAAGGATAAGAGAGGGTAAGAAGTCAGAAGAAATAACAGTTGATAGATTTGGACTTCAAGGTCTATAGAAATTAGAACTACCAGTTAATGAGTGTGTAGTGCTTATAGGGGACAGGAGAACTGAAAGAGGAAACTCAAAGATAAACAAGTGAATAAGAAATTCTTACTGGCAAGCATACAGCCTTCTAAAAGAATGAAACAGAAATCCATAAAAATGAAAAATACACTTGTAACATAAAAATGTACAGATATCAGTTGTATACAGACAGAAGTGACAAAAAGAAAAAATAAATAAACACAACGCCAGCAGCATGGAGAGACATAGGATGGGAGACAGCAAGGAAATGCTGTAAACTACAAAGTGAATGGAGAAGGAAAAGTTGTAGTTTCTATCAGAGAAACTCACAAAAGGGCAAGAGTGCAAGAGAAGAAAACTTTCTAGAGAGTAAATACCTGAGAATGTTCCAGCACTAATAAAAATGAAAAAATTACCAATAATAGCCCATCAAAAATGAATAAAACAGTTCCACATGTCAACACATCAGAATGAAATTCCTGAGCCAATGAAAATCCCGCAAGTGAATTTGAAGTGTGACTATGTGTAGAAGTCACTGTCATCAGTGATGGCTATACAGATGTGTTCAGCTGCAGTACACTCACCCAAACCTGCGGTCCTGTTAGTTTAGCTTCACCCTGACACAGGAAGAGAAAACCTCAGTGGCAGAATTGCCTCCATTAGACTGTTACGAGCATTGCTTCATTGCTGATTGATGTAGTACGGCCCCATTCACTGTGGGCATCCCAGGAAAGGTTGTCTTAGGTCATATAAGAAGGCAAGCTGAGGTCAGATGTGGTGAAACACACCTGCCTTCAATCCCAGCACTGGGGAGACAGAGGAAGGCAAATCTTTGTGAGTTTAAGGTTAGACTGAGACTGGTCTACATAACAAGTTTCAGGCCAGTTTGGGACAGTGATACCATATCTCAAACATAAATAAATAAATAAAAATTTTAAAAAGACAAAAGGGAAGTGGAAAGAAAAGAAAGCAGGCTGACCAAGCCATGAAGAGCAAGCCAGTAAGCAGTTTTCCACTTTAGTTCCTGCCTTCAAGTTCCTGCTGAGGCTCCTGCCTGTGCTTCCCCACTTGGGGATTCTCACCAATAAGCCAAGTAAATCCTTTCTTCCACAACCTTCTATTTGGTCGATGTTCAACCACAGAGAAGCAAACTACAACAGAAATTGGTACCAAGAGTCCTATGGTGGATCTGAGCATGATTTGGGGGTTGGGGGGGTTGTGGAATGATTTGAGAGCTACGTGCTGGGAAACTGATGGAGTACTTAGAGCTGCACGGGCTGTTCTGTGAGAGATAGGGAATGCTGGGAGAAATGCAGATGCTGAAGACTGGCTTGTCAAATTTCAGAGAGAAATGCAAACTCTCTGGAGACATTTATATGCTGTTTTAGGTTAAGACTCTGTGGAAGTGAAACCTTGCTTTGCCGGGGTAATGGACAGTGAGGTCTAAAGGGAAAAAAATCACCTGAGATTAAAAAGAGACCAGCATCTCTGAAGTGAAATCTTCTGGGACTTGTTACCTCAGAGTTCAGCACACAGAGCTGTGGTACAAAGGGCAGGCCAAGGCTTGATCTTAACTGTCATGTAAACTTGGTAATTTTGTAAATCTTAGATATTGTATGGGATTTGAAGGCATGAGAAAATTCTAAAGAGTAGTTGAGGCTTAAGTAACTCTATCAAAAAGTGGATTAGATGTAACAAGTAGATATGAAATTGTGTGGTACTTCTAGTATTCTGTCTTTACTAAATTTGCAGATCTACAATAGCAATGGTTGGAGCATAGATTTTGTTTTCTTCAAAATTACATGTTAGGTTAACAACAACAACGACAAAAAAGTACAGGCTGTAGAGACAGCCAGGCTGGGCATGAATTCTAACTGCTCTATTTATACTATAGGTATGTAAGTTAATTTACTTTGTGACTCAATATCAATAATCTTTTTACTTAGTGCTCCTCTCGTGAAATTCTCATGTTAGTGGATGTAGTTGAAGCAAGCATACTTGTAAGGATGATGCATGCAGCGAGCAAGATGGTGAGCTGAGGAAAGGGGAGAGGCACTGAAAATAGTTTGTAACAGAAGCTTGGCAAAAAGAAGCAGCCATTCTCAATAAGGTCATATTTCAAGAAAGCCTTGCAAAAAAATGAATAACAAATGTTAAAGATATTTGGGGAAAAAATCTAGACCTAGAAAACAAAAAGTGCAAAGGCCCTGAGGCAGAAAAAAAAATCAAACATCAGGAAATGTTTGTAGTTGAAATGGCTCTGGAAAGGAAAAATTGAAAGGAAGCAGTCCAATAAGGAGATGCACAGCAGACTCTAGAATGTAGAGGTAGTGTAGAGACTCAACCAGTAAGCAAATGGGCAGGTACCCATGCCAGCATCCCATCAGACTGATGGGTGGGATTTCTGTGCACAGCAACAGTACCACATGATATGCTGGATGAGACATAAGTGTGGAGTGAAGACAGCAGGAGCATCAGCAAGTCATTCTCCAGTGATGGAACAGTGCAATGAACAAGGTCCAGAGCAGCTAATGTGCAAGTGGTGTGGTGTGGTTATAGTCTGCATAAAGTGTGATGCCAATAGGATTTAATTAAGGATGCTAAAGATGCAATCTTTGTATTAAGGGACTTTGGCTAGCTATGTGAGAACAAGACAAAGTAAACAAAGCAACTATCATTCTTCAAGAATAAGAGTTTCATCAGGCATGCTGGCAGATGTCTTTAATCCCTGTACTCAGGAGGTGAAGGCAGGTGCATCTCAGTAAGTTCCAGGACAGCCAGGACCACACACACCCTGTCTCAGAAAATAATAATAATAATAATAATAATAATAATAATAATAATAATAATAACAATAATAAGAGTTTCTTCCTGCCTTCCCTTGATATTTTTTATCTTGAGCAGCTCCAGTAATCTTCAGTTCGACCCTACATAACAATCAAGAGTGGCATCAGATACTTTGCTGAATGTGGTTTTTTGCTTCCTGTCCACCCATTTTTGTTTCTAGGTAAATGAAATGGGCATGTACCCTTTCATTCCATATTGTCCTCGAAGGTAAACAGAGGCAAGACATATAACACATTGTCCTCTCCAAATAAGGATAGGGAGAGGGACTGGCAGTTTCATTTGAAGGCAGACTGAGCAAAACTGACAAGCAAGCCACAGACTGCTTCTCTAGTTGCAAGCCTCGATCCACTGAATCCAGCTTCAATGAAGCTAAAGAACAGGAATACAGGATGAAGTTCCAGAATGCATCAATAAAATCAAGAAATCATTTGACAATTATAACATTGACAAATGAGTTGGAAGACTATACTTAAGTCTACGCAGCAGACTATTTGGCATCTGAGAAAAAAAACTAATGTATTTGGCTCAAACTTGTCCCTGAAATCTAATTTTCAGAGCTGAGGTTTTCACATTAAGCCAACTGTTAGGGTTTTGCTAATATCCTGTATTTTAAAGCTGGGCAGGATCTTGCAGTTATTAAGCTTGGGCATCTAATGGTCCATCTGCTTTTACATAATATGCAGAACTTGACACCTACTGGACATGGTCTCCAATCAGTTCCTTGGTCCTCAGATTACTGTTTACAGTAGCATGCTAGGTTGAGTAACATTCTTTTTCTCTTTATAGATAAAGGAAAATAACTGACTTAGTCCTTGTTCTATTGCTATGAGGAGACACTATGAACAAGGAAACTCTTATTTTAAAATGAAGCATTTAATTAATGTTTGTGTTTGCTTATAGTTTTAGAGGGTGACTCTATGGTCATCATGGCAGGAAGCAGACAGACATGGCACAGGAGCAGTAGTTTAGAGCTTTATATCCTTATCTGCAGGCAGCAGGCAGAGAAGGAGAGAGACTGGGCTTGGCATTGGCTTTGGAAACCTCAAAACCTCCTCCTCAGTTATACACCTCTTCCAACAAGGCCATACTTCCTAATCCTTCCCAAACAGTTCTACTAACTAGTAAGTAAATATTCAAGTATATGATCCTATGGGGGCCAATCTCATTCAAACCACCACAGTAACATATTCCACATAAATCACTTGGATCACCCATGCTCTTGTGTTGAAGTTTGGACACTTGTGTCCTTCTTGGCACATTATTGTCTTGTATGTTGCTCTTTATGACCCTTGATTTTCATCACTAGTCATAAACCATTCATTTCATCTTTTATTAATACATTTTATCAGGTATGGTTTCAGGCAATCATAATACTTTATCAGCTTCTAGAAGGGATACATCCACTTAGCATTCCCAGCTTTTGTCCATCAATCATATTTTCAGAGTCTGTAGTATGTAACAGTGAGGCAAGGAATAAGTACATGTCCGTTCTAACTACCCCAGCCTTTTCTGTTCACCTTAACACCTCATCCATCTCTCAAACTCCTACCTTATTATTTTAAACCTATGCAAACAATTCATATGTATATTGAGGCAATGTTCCCAAAATATATAATGATAGCTATCTATTTCTTTTGCAAACTCACTATGTAACTTAAGATAACCTTGAATCTTGCTAGCTTCTGGTTCCTCTCTCCCAAGTGCTCAGATGGTTTTGTGTGTGTGCACTTACAAACACTGTTTGCTTGTTATATCCCCTCCGAATCAGAGCTCAGCAGACTGCCATTCACTGTTGATGCCTTTCTCTTTCACTAAACTGAGTTCAAGCAGTGGTGGGGACACTAACTACCACAGCAGTTAGCATGGCTTCAGTGCTAATATAATCATGAAGATGGGGAAAACTGCACCACTCATAGTTCTCCCTAGTTACTGTATTTTCTCCAGATTAGTGTTTCAGTAGCTAATGAAGGGAAATAGTACTAATTAACTATTTAAAACATCAAATAAATAGCAAGGAAGAACTCATATGGCAGGCAGTATAATATATGTTCTCTCTGAAGCTAGACACTTACACACAAACAGCATTGCACATTGTTGAAAATCAGTCTGCAAATGAAGGCACTCTGCTCATGAGAGTAGCTGTTATCTAATGGACTTGCCCCTGACATAAGATTTCTTCTGGTTCAGCAGATTTATGGATGGCTTTTGACATTCTGTGTTCTCACATGGGAACAGTGAGAAAAATATAGAATGAGTAACAGACAATTTGTATTTGCTAAAATATGTAGTCTGAAACTAAGTATGAATTATGTCTACTCTATACAGAGAATTGAAAGACCCAGTTAATAACTGGAATATTTTCCTCATTATTTTATTACTTATTATTATTTATACATACAGGTCTTTTGACTGTATAAAAAGTTTGTGCATCATGTATGTGGCTGGTATTCATGGGAGGATAGAAGAGTGCTTCAGGCTCCCTAGAAATGAAGTTACAAACAGTTGTGAGCCACCACATAGGTGCTGGAAATTGAACCTTGGTCCAACCATCTTTCTACTGCCTTTCCTTATTATTTTAAACCTATAAAAGTATTCATATTTGCAGTTATTGAGACAATAACCACAAATAGTTAGTGATGTCTTGCTCAGTGTTCGCTTGCTGTGAAGATTCTATGACCAAGGCAATAATTATGGAAGAAATCATTTAATTGGAGGCTTACTTAGAGTTTCAAAAGCTTAATCCATTATCATCATGGAAAGGAGCATGCCGGCACACAATCAGACATGGTACTGGAGAAATAGCTGAGATTTCTACATTTGAATCCATAGGCAGAAGGAGAGAGCTACCAGGCCTGGCTAGGGCTTTTGAAACTTCAAACTCATCCCCACTGACACATGTCCTCCAACAAGGTCACACCTACTCCAACAAGGCCACATCTCCTAATCCTTCTCAAGTAGTGCCATTCCCTGATGACTAATCATTCAAATATATGATCCTGTAAGGGACCATTCTTATTCAAACCACCTCTAGTGATATTATTAATTTTTGTTATTTTGATTCCTTGAGACAGGATCTCACTTAGCTCAGGCTGACCTCAAACTAACTGTAATTTAAAATGAGCTTGAACTTCCAAGCCTCTGGTTTCTATCTCACTCCTGGTGCTGAGATTACAAACTTATTCCATCACACCCAGCCTAATTTCTTACATCATTCTTTTTGATAAATTGTAATTGAGATGTCATCCCAACACAGGTAAGAGAAAATCCGACTTATTTGTGTTTTAAAACATTAGTTAACAGATAGCTTCAATTCAAGATTAGGGCAAAAGGATGCTATAGGATTATATTACATAATGCTTGGGAATGCAGATAAACTGGTTTTTACTGGAGTTTATCTTGTATTTGCCCATCCATATAGGTGTACAGTTGATTCATTATGCTTCAAAATCTGACAATGAATTGCATCTTACCGCCTAGTAATTAGTAGCTTTCTTTGGCAGCTTGTTTGTGCTTTGCCACATTCCTGCATAAGAACACATTAGAGTTCTCAAATGTCCAGGTAGAAGAATTATCACTTTTCTGGTGTGCTTGCCCCTGAAGAACCAAAGCACCCTCATTTCAAGCAAGCCCCTCACCCCAGCTTGAAACAGGCCTGAGTTTCAAGATTCTCAGAACTGCTGACATAGGGCCCAGGACAAAGTCAGGATGTTTGAAGAGCGATCTGGTAGCAACTGATTAACCATAGAATGCCCCAATGCCAGAGATGGTCAAAGCACAAAGTCAGGATGTTTGAAAGACTATCTGGTAGCAATTGATTAACCACAGAATGCCCCAATGCATTCTATAATCTATAAAGTTTGACAAACAACCAGTTAAAACTACAAAGTAAGATAACACAGAAATTCTGAAAAGCCCCTAAAACCTGAGCCAATCAGAATTGTACCCATACTAGCACCCTAAATGATGTAACCTTGCCGATTTTGCCTTTAAAAACTGAGCTTGCTGAGGGGCAGGCACCTCCTCCATCCTCTACTGTGTTGGAGGGTTTAACGAGGGCCCTGCTGTGGCCTGAATTGCTTCAATAAACCTTACTTTTGCTTTTTGGTGAGTTCGTGTCTCTGGTGGTCTCTTTGGGGGTCTTGAGGGAGAGCACAACAGCCCCTAGTATTGACTGTCATTCACCCTGTTCCCATTTATATTCTTGTTTCAGGATATATGACAACACTCACATGTTGTAATCTGATAAAAACTTTGATACTCTAGATGTTTGTATATTGACCTTATCTCTTCATGAGCATTCATAATACACACCAAACATAGCAAACACAAGTGTTTAGTTAAGATAATGATAATTCCCCTGAGATTACTAATCAAAAATACAGAAACTGTGTTGATAAATTGGATCATTATTATATTGTCCTTAGGATTTCTTGAAATTAAAATTGTATGGTGAATTACATTGTTTAGCAAGCTTGCAAAGGAGGAAAGCAACCAACAGTCTCACCTATGACACACAATGACTAGCATGTATGATATCACCTTAAGGGTGTATTACTGGCATGCATACTGTGTGGGTAGCCAACTTCAGACCTGCCCAAGAAGACAGAAATCACACCTGGTATTGGAAACCTAGCCAACTCTTCTGGGCTAGAGAAGCCATGGATCTTGGAGGAAAACCTACTACCACCATTTTACTAAGCCAGCATAATCCCTAACTACATTCTAAATATTTGTCCTTATAGCCACATATACATGTGGTCCTCATTCCTCATCAAGGAAACTTCTCTTTGCAACTGATAGAGACCACGAAAGAAAACTACGAACATTCAAAATGCAGTTTTGTGGGTCCCAGTGATAATAGATATATTTGCCAAACAACCCCTGTACCGGTCGGTCCACAAGAATATATTATAGCAATTCAGCTGTGTATTAAAGCTATGCTTTTGACTGGCCAAGGGTCTGTCAAAAGGCAAGCCATTTATTATGAATATTTGGTGTTATCTGCCTTTTAATATTTCAGCTGTCTTCTGCTATGAAATTCTTGCATGCCTAAATATTCCCAGACCAATTGGCAAACAGTTCAACTCCTTAGACCTGCTGAACTTCTAGGTAACTAACTTCCCTGCTGGAGCCAGTATTTGGATAAGGTTATATAGGCAAAGACAAGCTGGGGGAAATTCACAGCTTTGTTTCTTGTGCAAATGAAGCTCAGACCATCCTCTGGCCTTGAGGCCTATTGGCTCTCCAGAGCAACTGACTGAGAACAAAAGAGGTTTTTACATATCAAGGTGGAAGGTAGGGTGGAAGAACCTTCCTGAGGAGGCAGAGAACCAGGTGGCCAAGGAGAGAAGGAACAAGTATTTTCAGTAGAACAGAGAGAACTGCATGACCAGGGAGAAAAGAACACAGAGGTAAGGAAGATGGTAAGGCAGAACTCTTGAGCCAAGAGTATAGAACAAGTAGAAAAGGAGGATGAAGTTGATGCTGGAAGCATAAGGGCTTAGTTGTTAGCAGGACTTTGAGGGAACATTAGATGAGTGGACAAAGAGGAACTGAGTGTCAGGATGGAACTGAAGCTATGTAGACAGGATTTCATCCCAGAGAAATAAAGTAGACAAAGATCTTGGTGTATCTAAATTTATTCCTGCCCTGAATGCCTAATGGAGCTGTAGCTGTATTGATAGAATTTTGTCTTAGAGGAATAAAGTTAACAGACATAAGATCATAGTATATGTAGATTTTTTCTTCCTCAGATATCCCACGCCAGATGCAGCATTATTCCCGGATCCTGGGTAATCCCTCATCCTGGGTAATCCACAAACTTGCATACCTGTCTTAGGGAACATTGCAGAAGAGCAGGAAGAAACAAGGTAAGGGCCTGAGGAGTAGAGATTTTGCTGTGAGACTGTATCTTCTCATAATGTCAAGAACTACACGTATGAAGTCTCTCCAACATGTCTGCCCAAACAGGAACTTCAGTTGTTCACAATGGCAACAAGAGTCATGACTGAGTAGACTAAAGAAAGGCCAGGAGACGTTAGCCTTACACAGAGAACACGGGTAACAGAGGAATGCTGAAAGCAGTATAATTAGTCCTCCCCACAGAAGAGCACACCAATTGATAATCTAATATCAAATTGTCACCCCTGAACACATATTTACAAGTAACATACAGACCAAGAAGGTTATTTAGAAATATGTATGTATTATACATATGCATGTAACATCACTTAATGAAAATGATGCCGTGAATTTGAAAGAGAGAGGGGAGGAGTACATGGGAATGTTGGAAGGGAGGAAAGAGAAGGGTAAATAGTGTAATTATATTATAATCTCAAAGGCTAAAAGAAGTAATAAAAATGTTTTTTTGTGGTAAAAATATTTTAAAAGGAAAACATATAGGCCTCCTCAATCTATCTTCAAGGGTAAAATTTTCTTGGTTCGGTCATCGATGGGTTTTTTAAATCAGATTTTATTCTGTAAATCAGCTTTGCTTGTTTGTTTGTTTTGTTTTGTTTTTTGTTTTCAAAGTTGAAGGTGTTTTCATATTTATAGCCCCCTACATTATCCTCCGCCAGAGTGATACATTTGCTACAACCAAAAATTTTAGATTGTAGGGACAGCTCAGTGGTAGAGCATTTGCCAGATGTATCTTTTGCAAATAGTTTTTTCCATTGACTTATTTTCTTGATGCTGTCTGATGAAGCAGAATGTTTTTAATTTTAATGAACTCTATGTTAATGAGATATTTTCTATACTCAACCTAAGTAAATTTCTAGCCACTTACTTGTTCCTATTTTTTTTCTATCTTTCCAGAGGTTCTGGAAAACAGGAAAAAGAGTGAAAGTGAAAGCATCACAAATGGAGGAAGCTCAGGTGTCTGATGCTAGGCTATCTGGGTTCCAAGCCTGATACGCTTGTTGCACATGCTGATGCCTCTGGCCCTGTTCTAACTGTATTTGTGGACAGGACCCAATGAGATAACAGAATGAAGCCCTGGGCATTAGGACTGTGACCTTTTGACAAGATTCTAAAAAGCTTCCACTCTCTGCATAGATGCATAGAGAAAAGACTCTGAAGACAAGAATGGAGAAGAGCCATTTGCAAGCCAAGGACTTATCCCTGCTTGCATATTGGTTTGGGAATTCTATAACACAGAACTATAGGAAAACAAACCTTTGTTACATAATCAACCCAGTCTGCGATATTTTCATATGGAAGCCCTAGGAGACTGATACAATTTATAAAGCTTGTTTTATTTGCTGAGGATGAAAATAATATATGTCATAAAAACTAGTTGATTAAAACATAACATTTAAATGACTTATCACAGTATTTGACATATAAACATCAATAAATATTAACCATTTTTAAAAATAAATAGATATTTTATCTATAGGCATTCAAGAAAACATTATTTTTACCTTCCTTTAAGATATAAATGACTATGAATACAAAGTACAAGTAAACAAAACTGTACATGAAAATATTCTCATAAAAATAATGCAATATATTTTTATGATAGAAGTTTGCCATCACCTAGACAACAAACTTTGTATAATAAGCAAGGAAAATTATAAATTAAGGTAGAAATGAAATTTTTGAAAACCAAGATGTGGCTTTATGAGACATTTTAATTGTTTGTTTTTAATTTTTAGTGCTGGGATTGTGTAGACACAATTGATTCTTACTTTACTGTATTATGTTGTGACTCTAATTAAATGTTTAAGGATTGAAAAGATCATTCCTTTACTGACATTTCTTTTTGTATGTACTGGATCAACTACTCTTAGACAAGATTGTTTCCTGGAGAAAGCCATAGATTTCTAAATGTTTCCATCTTCTCTCAAGGTATTTGTTATTCTCCTTATGTCTGCCCCATTACAGAAAAGATTTACTTATTCTCAGAGGGAAAATATATTTCCTACTTTAAAGATAAAATTAACATTGAATTATACTTATAATTCTATTTTTGTCAGGTGTATTCAAAGTTCTAATACTTTCCATTTATTTTCTTACAAAATTGAATTTATTTATTCTCTAACAGAACAGATGTGCGTTATTTTACTAAATGGCAATGACAGTTGAATAAAATCAGTTTTTTAATTGTAAGTATGGTAAAAACCGAAATGTATATACTGCGTACTAACATTTCTACATTTAACATTTCTGATGCTTATCTTTGAGAGTTCCAGATAATTTATTTTGAGTCTTCTTATAGAATGTTACCCCCAGAGCACTATTTAGTAGAGACTTGTGCAATTCCATCGGAGAAGAGTTCTAACAATTTCATGAGTCCAAATTGCAGCTTTAAGCTGCTCTCCACTTCCTACAGCAAATGGTTGTTTCTCAAGTTCGTCCCACACATTTTTCAAGAGAAAACTCTTTGGTAATTTTTCATAGGGACAGTCCTCTTGGTATTCACATTTCTTCCCTTGTCTAATCTTGTTTTGAGACTGACCTGTGGTTCTCTGTCTTTATCAGCATTACCTTCATCAAATCAACGGGTTTTCCCTAGGACCTGATCACTTTGGCTCATATTCCCCACAGGTTGCTCATCCCTCTGCTCTTTACTGTCATCTTTAGAAACTCACTCAAATATTAATATTCTTATTACTTTTATTCACCGACTGATTATGTAGCAATTTTTTTGTATTTAGTTACTTATTTACACCCTCTTCTTGGTACTACTGATTCTTAAGAACATGCATTTAATATGTTCATAGTAAGAGGCTGTGGTAATTCATTGAAAAGGAAGTAAGAATCAATGACTATGTGTCTGGTAATGTTGTATTTCTTTTTATTTGGGGAAAAAAAGACATCTCTAGTGGCTTGTTCTGTCCTTTGATCTTCAGGCAAATTTTGTTAGAGTACAACAAAATATCACCACATCAGCCCATAGGTTAAACCTGGTGAGAGTAGGTATTAAATACACATGAAATCCTCAATAGGAACATCTCTCCGAATCCATTTGTACTGTAACAAAATTTGCCTGAAGATCAAAGGACAGAACAAGCCACTAGATTAAACATAGAGGTCAGGCAATGGTGGCACACACCTTTAATCCTAGCACTTGAGAGGCAGAGATCTGTCTGGATCTCTGTGAGTTTAAAGCCACACTGTGCTACATGAGATTGATCCAGTCTAGGAGAGAAACAGAGCCAGGCAGTGGTGGCACAGACCTTTAATCCCAGCACTTGAGATCTCATGCCTTTGCTACCAGTATTTGGGAAGCACACATGTCATTAATCCCAGCACTAGGAAGATTGAGACAGGAAGTGACATGGCTGAGTGGAGAAAGGTATATAAGGTATATAAGGTGTGAAGAGACAGAAACTTGAGCGCCTTTTGGCTGAGGACTCAGGCATTCGGTCTGAGGATTTGTGGAGACAGGATCAGCTGAGGAGTTGGTGAGATGAGAAGGGGAGTTGTCTCCTCTGATTTTTCATCATTTATCTGGCTCTGGGTTTTTATTAAAAGACCATTTAGGATTCGTGCAACAGGCTGATGCGTGATGAAAGTCAGGGGAACACAAGTGCATGGATATAGCTTACTGACAACATCACGGTCACTCACAAATAATTTACTGTTGCATATACTCTCCCCAGTGTTTGACAAACTAAGGTACAAGTGAATATCAATGAAGCTTCTGGCTAGAAACATTAATAATTATCTGTACCACACACCTGGATCTGAGTTTCCACATTCTCCAAACACCAGGCTGAGCTATAACTTTATGGTCAGTCAGAATTATAAATTTCAGTAAATTTGTAGGTAGATCTGATAAAAACTGGTCAGGTCACAAAGAATTCAGGACTGCTCAAGGTTAGGTCTGGTATCCCAGAATTCAGAGCCAATCCTCTTTGTTTTTTCTAAAAGCTTTTATTTCATGTGCACCGGTGTTTTTGCCTGCATGTATGTCTGTATGAGGGTGTCTGATCCCCTGGAAATGGAGTTACAGAAAGTTGGGATTTGCTTCGTGAGTGCTGGGAATCGAACCCATGTCTTCTGAAAGAGTAGTCAGTGCTCTTAACCACTGAGCCATCTCCCCAGCCCAAAGCCAATACTCTTGTATGTGACAAGTAAGGCTATCAGGCCCATCAGGAGTTGACAGGAGCCTGACCAGAATCAAGCACAGCTTCAACCTAAAAGCTGACACAGCACTATGAATTAAAAATATTTCCTTCTCAAGGGTCTGTATTTCTTGTATATAAATCGGTCAAGTGTGTTTGTGAAACATTACTTGACAATTAGAAGTGAAAATTTGCATAAATTCTAACATTGAATTCATCTATACAATTTCTTGCAACAAGAATAAGAACCCAGTTTATTTCACAGAGACTTTTCTATCTTGTTTGGTATAATGAAAACTCATCTTTAACATCACAATGTAATGTTAATCTGATAGTCAATATTATAAAACATAATAATAGACACTTCTTAAAAGCCTGTTTTGAAATCTTAGCAAATTTAAAATGCTGAATATAATGCATCTAAAAATTTTAAAAATGGTCCTGACAGCGCCTTCCTTTTAAAACTATACTTTGTTTTGCCCAAAATTTATTATTGTTTCTGGATAATTTATTTTTTAATTATTTCTTTTATTTTCTGATATTATAATATAATTTCATCATTTTCTCCTCCTCTTTCCTCCCTGAAAACCCTCCCATACACCTCTCCTTGCTCTTTTTCAAATTCATGGCATCAATTTTTCATTACTTGTTGTTATATGTGTATATGTATATACATATTTATTTCTAAATACATAGCTACAACCTGCGCAGTCTGTATAATGTTACTTATGTGTTTTCAGGGCTGAGCACTTGGTATTAGATAATCTATTGGTGTGTTCTTCTCTGTGTAGGACTATTTCTCCCCATGTCAGCATTCTCCAGTTGCCTGCAGTTTTTTACGTAGGATTGCAGCATTGCCCTCACCTGCGATTCATAAACGCCTACAACTGGAAGTGTTTTCGCAAACATCTTTGAACAAACAGGAATAAATGGACAGAGGGATTGAGAGGAAGCAGAAATAATAAGAGTATTGTGAGTAATTAGGCAAAGATCAAAGGTCACAGAACTTCCTGCTTGATCCCACCCAGATCAATTTGCATCTGATTCTGCCTAGTCGAAAACAACTATGAACCACATGGTTCTGGAAGTGTTCTGGCCAGATACACACTGTGTCTGATGGAGATCATGGATTAGGGATGTAATCAGTTTAGGAAATTGAAAGTGTTCTATTATCCTGTATAGAAATTTGGTCCAAATGATGTCACAGCGAAGAGGAAATGTCTGGTGACCTGTTGTTGCACATCTGACACTGAAACTTCTTTCATGAAGGAAAAAGTAGAAACCCAGATACGAATCTGTGAAGGACAGGATTCTTTCAGTAGATTATCTCTGAAATTCTGTCAGTGTCAGATTCAAGGCTATGAGCATCTTTCTCAAGATGGTGATCTCAGGCTCTTTCAACTGTGCTGGCTCAGCCTTGTTATTCCCATATTTCACAGCTCTGCTGTTCTTGGGAGTTCTGCTCTTCTGTTGATTTATAAACTTGTCTGTGGAAGCCACACTGCATCCGTTTGCTCTCTCTGATGCCAGTTTGTGCTGCTGACTTCATATTCAAACCTAATAGCAGGTTCTTTGTAATAACATGACTCTTTCTAGTTTGTTGCTTATTTCTCTATTTCACTTTCATAGGTTTGCTAACTGTTCTTTATTATGTATGTTATGGAAATTTAACTAAAAGCCAAAACCTCTAGATTGAAAGGATAATTCTGAGGCAAAGCATAAATATGTAGCATCATATTAAAATAAGCTTCAAGGTAGTTTAATATTTCCTCTTCGTATGCCTTCCCTGACTATTTGCTTTCAGATCACCGTTTATCCTATAAGACATTCACAGATCTTTCAAATACACTGTGTGTTCCTTCTTTTCTCTTCCTTTGCCCCTTCTCTATTCCCTCTGGTTCTATCCTTCTGCATTATCCTCTTTTCTTGTCTACTTTAATTCCCTCTTCACCTCACCTCCCCTTCCTTTATTAGGGAGAAAAGTTGAGAAAAGTAAACATTTTGAAGACAATTATGTCTTACATATTTTCTCATTTTCTTGTAATTTAGTTGGAATATGATGGGTGTATTTGAAAGATAAATTCGACTAAAGATTATTTTACCATTGATTAAAACTTTTCTATAGACTTTTTAGTGCAAGGTTCAGTAATTACTGTCTTCAGATAAATAAAGGTAAACATAATTAAGTTCATTTTTTAACTAGAAATAACTTAAAAAGAAAGGATGGGAAGTTTCAGATATTGAGAGAGGACATCTGACTTATTTTAAAGAAAGACTGAATTAACTTATTAGAATCTTTATTCTATATAAACTTATAAGGAAACAGTCTTCAAGTGACTCAAAATCAGCAGAGCTAGCTCATACTTCATTAGAAACTAACTCAAAAAGGTCTTGAATGCCAAAAAGTAAAAGTTAAAACTAATAGAGAGGGAGAAAGATGTCTGACAAAGCATTGTGAGATGAAGAAACTACAAAAACCACCACTGTTTGTTTTGTGTTACCATCTACTGCTGGAGGTGAGAAGGAACTGGGAAGATAAGCCAAAATCCAAATTATGTGAAACAATTTCATTTTCAATGAAAAATATTTTTAAAAAAACTAATAGAAATGTTATTTTGTATTTAATCTTTGAAGAACTTTCCTACAAGAATTGTCATGAATCTGAAAAGTACCTGAATGGGGATATGATGCCTAAGAATGTTCTCACAAGGTTCTGGTGCATTAAGCATGGATTGTACAAAGCTGTTAATCTATTCGTGTAGCCCAGATCATGTTTTGATGTCCATGCTTGATCTTAAAAGGCATTGAGCAGCATCTGTAAGTATCCTGATAACTAAGTCATTTATATCAAAAGAGCAAAGGAGACTTGAGAGAAAATCTGTGCACTATTTTTAATCAAGAGAAGAGATCTCAAGTAGAAGAAACATAATCCATCCTGGGTATTTGTAAAGAGTAACTGCAGAATGTATAGGAGTTATTTACTGCAGAGGAAAAGTCATTTTGGTATTCGAGTCAATCAATATTTACTTGCCTACTGTGTTCTGAGTTTTGAGAATACAAAACTAACAGGACTAGGTTTCTGTTGTCCAACAAATAATTCAGGGGGTAGGCAATGAGATTAAGTTAATTATTCAATATGACAGTAAAGCAGAAAAAATAGTCAAGCTAGGCCAACTCTTATAGAGGAGGATTTGTTTGAACAGAATCTTTAACAAATGAATACCTACTTGTAGAAGGAAGAAATCCAGAGTAGAAGGATCCTGGAAATGGGAATTCCAGTCACACACACAAAAAATTGACAACAATTAGCCAGAGGAGATGACAGTAATAATTTGACATTTGGAAGACACAGAACCAAAGATGCTGAATTTCTGATGGATGTGATATGGTAAATGAAATTCAGGGTGATCCCTAGGGTTTGTGCTTAGGCACTCCCGTGGCTGATGGTGCTATTAACAAAAAGAGACCGTAAGAAGAACAGATTGATGTTCAGTGGGAGATCCAAAAAGAAATCAGAGAATTCAGTGCTGGGTATACTGATTTTTAAGGTGCTCCTAGAGATCTTGACAATTTTTAAAATGAAGTGATGGAAAAGAAAAACAGTCAAGACTACTGAAAGAGATTTAGTACTCATAAATTTACAGGTGGTAATTAGTGTTCTAATTCGGGGTATGGTAGATAAGATACAACCAACTAAGAGGAAGAGGAAGAACAAAACTGTGCTATATAGTTGGCACATGACACACAGAAGGAAGTGTGTTATGTAAGTCATAACCATAGGCCTGGTCTCTTCTGGAAAAAAAATCTATGACAAAAGATATCTAACATTCGAGCGGTTGCTTTTTATACTCTGCAGTGTCATCAGCCTCCTATGACTTTTGTGTCTGTGAAAGTTGAGACCAATTCTTGTACAAATTTTTATAGATGGAGGTACTTTTATGGTTCCCTTATTTTTCAGTTATACAATGTCTACTACCCATATATTTTAGTACTTATTTCAAATTGTCTTTTTCTAGCATGTCTCAACTTTTCTGGAGTTTCTTCTCTAAGATAAAGAGTAGAGCAGTGTCTTTAGATTGGTCAGAATTAGATGTTCCTACCAGCAAGGCTAACTTGCTAGTATTCTCACCAGTAGCACCTTTAAAATATATGATTTCAGGCAGCTAAAAAGCAGAAGGCGTCACTGAATCATGATGCAGTGTGGCATCATTGAAAGATGCTGACAAAAGAATTCATCATGCATGACAGTGCTCTTCTATTACCTTGTTAAACACAGCATCTTCCTTTTTGTATGTAATTATAGTTCAGCATAGCAGAAAGAAAGCAGAGTTTAGATCAGGATTTGGTTCAAAATCTGACTCTATTAATACTGAAATTTCATCTATAAAATGGGAATGATATGTAGCTTATAAGCGTATTCTGATAATTAAACAAACTTATTGAGAAGAAGTACCTGAAATAATGCATGGCACTTATGGACCTCCTCCTAAAAGTAATCGATATTTCTACTTTTATTTTGGAAAACATTTTCAAATCCTTTCACTGTGTGCAAAAATCTTTACCTAGTCTTTAGAGGTATAAGTATTACAACAGTCCATAAGGATAAAAGACTTTGTGGCAAAAACAAAACACTGTGGTTATTCAAAGGAATTTCGTGACACTGATAAATGGGTATTTTGTCCAATCTGTTTTTCCTTGATCACTTCAGTGCTCATTATAGATATACTTCTTTCTGTTCTAGTCTCTTTTATAGTTCTGTTCCTATAACAAAGCAAATCAAAGCACTCCAGTTCAATGCATGGCAGCACTCTCCCGAAACAAAGAGTCTGAAGCAGGGGGCTGTCTGCAGCCGGTCACTCCCCTTACACTGCCCCATTAGTGCTGTGTTATCACTCATGCCATGTGTGCCAGTGTCAAAGGATGCAAAACCCCATGAATTGGAGACTTATCTCCCATCAGCTTCTTTGCAGACAAACCTATACCACCACCCTCAGGGACCCTGATGGTGACACACAGATTCAATAGACAGAGATGTCAGCTAGCCCTGAAAGATGTTGGCTTCAAGGACTCACAAATTCCTGGGAAAGTGGTTCTACTATTTTTAAGAAGAATTTTCTTAAAATAATCACTTAAATTTTACAAAAGAGATGGGATAGTGAATATTTGCATACTATGATTTCCATAGGAAATTATTACTGCCTGAAATGAAGAATTTTTTAAGCCCATGATAAGTATAACAAAAATAATCCCCAATGACATCACCACCACCACCACCACCACATTTATACTAATAAAAATAGCAATATGCTTTCATTCAACCCAAAGTAATCTCCATCTTGCACATGAGATGACTGCAGGAAGAGCTGGGGTGGGGGTTGGAGGAGAAGGTCATAGGCCCAGTGTAACTGAAATTCTAGGCATCTATAAATAATCACAGTATTTGACACAAAATTAGATATATATACATGCACCAAACACAATAGATCATCACTCACTGGAACAATAATCAAATGATTCATATGGGAAGCAATACTGAAAATCAGGCTTGAAATGTTTTGGAACTAGGGTACAGTAGGAGCAAAGGCATGGAGGGCACAAAAAAAAACATGAGAAAGGAGTGGCTGAGGGACAATGTGATAAGTTGTTTCATGTTACAATCATGAAGGGTTACCACAGCACACAAGACCTGCCTAGAGGAATAGAGAATGGAATAGGCAGGAACCTGAGGGACCTTAAAGGCCAGACTGAAGAGGTGAGGCTTTCCTCTACAAGTAACGTCCTTCGATGGGAAACTGTCTGCTTTACCACGGGGTCAAAGGTGTAAAGACTTCACTGAGGACTGAAGCTGCTTTTGGTCCATTTTTTTTTTTTTTTTTTGAATGAATCAGGTTGTATGTATGCATTCAGAAACCCAAAGTATTTACCAGCAAATAGAAAAATTGTTGTATTGTAAATGAGGAAAGGAAAACAGTAGAGAGAATAGACAGATAGCAAGCAGGAAAACGTAATTCTTAACCCTGGATAATTTGGATCTACCTACAAAGTAGAGTTGTTTCTGTAATAGCCATGGTCACCTTACCTAATCTGTTCATCTCCGTCCAGTTAATCTAGTGGCATACATTTACACAGTGCCATGTCTGTCCCCCTAAAATAGCTAGCAGATTGTCCCACCCTAGATTCAGGTTCTGGCTGAGCCTTCACATGAGGGACCCGAGATCTCCAATACTTGAGAGAGGGACTAAAATAACAAGGCAGGGAAGGGTGAAGAGAGAGATTTTAGGAATGGGTGTTATATAATGTGGGAAGAGAGTCCTGGAATACCATAGTCGTTTCAAAAAATCTGTTCTTTGAAAATAGCATGAGGTAAAATTGCTTTTTAACTTTATGGCAGAAAGTGCTCTGGACGGGTACTTTTTTGCTTTGTTTCTTAGTTGACATGCCACACAGGTGTCTAACTTGTCTTGAACTCTGCTTGTTTGCCTGTCTACCTGTGCAGATCATCAAAATGAGCTGAGGGGCTTATGTTCATCTTGAAATGGACTGAGTAATTAAATTATATTTTATCTCAGTAAGCTTTTTAGCATAATTAAGTTACTAAGGCAATCGCACCAGAATAAATCAACCATATTTTTACATAATTCTTTTTAATAAATAGAGTTGTAATTATATGAAGACAATTCTGAGGATACCATATGCTACAAAACAGGGAACCTAATTTATTTCATTGATTTGGAGATACAAACTCACTCATGTGTAGTAACTTTTATCATCCAAATTGTAATTTGGATTGCATTATAAAGTTGCCTACTTTATAGATTACAATATAGAATTAGTTTGCAATGGGGCTTGAGGGAGAAAGGTTATGCTTCAGATCTGAGAAGATATGTATATTGAATTTCTTTGTGTTTTTGAAAAGACAATACAAATAGAGATGTAAATAGAGTCCAGGTGGAGAAATATACCTTGAAGTAAATCCTTAATGGGAGAGCAATGTGAGAAAAATTCTCTTGCTTTCCACCTCCCCTACACATGTTCCTGGTCCAAAAAAAAAAAAAAGAAAAGAAAAGAAAAGATGCTGTACCCAGGTTTATGGAAAATGGCTTAGTTTATAGTGGAGAAGATACATTGCTTTATGTATTGGAAAAAGGAAAGGAAAACACTGTTGACTGACAACTTGGCCTGATTCTCCATGAATGATGTTTAGTTTGCAGTTTTGCAGTGATTGTGACAAGTGACATCTGCAGGGGAATTAGTTTATGGTAAAAATTACATCCAGGAGTAGTTATCATCTCTGGCTAAAGCTGTGCTGGCAGAGCAAGGACATCACTGATCCAAATAACAGAGGATCTTTTGAGTCACCCATCAACACAGTCATTCATCCACCCCGAGGTCAGGAAATTAGGACATGGTCCTTAGTGCTACCCTGACATCCTGTCTCATTTTAGAGAATGCTAGGAAGCAAGAATTCTAACCTCCACACATTAGGTTTTACTAAAGAAGTCCTGACATCCTTAAATCCAAATTCTCAGTGCAAAAAGAGTAACACAAATTGACTTTTCTAGTGGTGATGGCACTTTTATCATTTAACTGATTTGTCTGTAAACTAAGACCAGTAATACAAAACAACATGCATATAAGTGTGCTAATTCATCTAAGAAAAACATCTACACCAGAGAAGTAAAAGCAGCAAAACATGACTTGAGAGCAAGGTATTTAGTAAATTGGGTGCTTCCCAGTTTAGTACTAGGTATATGTTACTGTATCCTGAATGGCTAATGAAAATAACTAGATACCATCTATATTTTCTTATCTTTCCTTCTTGTTCTTACATGATAGATTATGTGCAAAATAGAAATTGAGAATAACCAAAGGAAAGAACTTTATGCATTGTACTTGGATTGAGGAGACTGTTACCATGATAAAATGTCTTTTCATTACTTCTCTGTTAATGCTTTCAGAGGCTGACCACAACATTCACTATGTACTTTGCGTTTGCAAAGACAATTTCTTGCTATCATTAACTGTGACTACTCTACTTGTAGCTGTGGTAGACTGTGGTGGTTTGAAAGAAAATGCATAAATCTCAGAAGAGACTTTAAACTTTAGACTTTTAAATAAGCTTGAGGCTGTAATAGAATATGAAGTCTTTTAAAGTTGGATTGAATGCATTTTTGCAATATGATATGGCTACAAGCATGTGGGAACCAGTGAGTGGAATGTGGTAGTTTCAAAGAAAATGGCCCCCATAAGGAGTGGCACTATTAGGAGGTATGGCTTTGTTGGTATTGGTAGGTGTGGCCTTGTTGGAAGAAGTGTATCACTGTGGGGGCCGGGTTTTGAGGTCTCCTGTGCTCAAACTATGCCAAATATGACACATTGTTGCTTCTGCTGCCTATAGATCAAGATGTAGAACTCTAAGAAACTTCTCCAGCACAATTTCTGCCTATACAACACCATGTCCCTCCATGATGATAATGAACTAAACCTCTGAAAGTGTGAGCCAACTCCAAATATATGTTTTCCTTTATAAGAGTTGCCATGGTCATGGTTTCTCTTCATAGCAAGAAAAACCCCAACTACATTAGCATTCCAAATGAAAGAGATTCATGTGAAATTTGGGTCAAATTAAGTGAATACATTTCTAAAAAAATTAATCTCAGTAACTATTTCTTTTTATTTTATTTATATAATGGACACAATCTTTCTCCCTAACTTTTCTGCCAAATATCCATTGAAGAAACCTTAGCACTACTGTAGGGTCAACTGGGTAGTATTAAATATTTGCTGCTGAGGTTTCCACAAACCTTGGGTGCCTAGGCAGACTACATGTGTATGAATATGACAGGAGTTGAGGCCATCATTTGGACCAAGAAACAATGCAGTGTATGCCTTCTGTACCCACCCCTGGGAAGCAGATTTTATATTCTTGCTGCACTCAGCATATGCCAACTTTACTTAAAAAAACAAAATGAAAAGAAAATAGTCAGTTTAAACTCCAGATCAAAAATTTCAAGGACAATGAAGTGCTTTTGAAGCTCAGAGACCAACAGCATCTAGGAGTCCTTTAAAAGCAATGGATAGCACCACATCAGGAGTAGGGCACTGGTTAAAAGTAGAAAATATTTATCAAGAATCTTCATGACTCTATCCATGCACACTGGATCACTGACTGCAGACTGATAGGCCTGAGTACTCCTCTACACACAATGCCGCCTGTGCCAGGACAATAAGTGCCATGGTTCCCGTGAGTCCAGGGCTTGTAGCCATGCAGCTTGGAAGGTGCATGATTCTAGTCTTACACTAGAAAGGAGTTTTTCTGGTGGTCAGTAACAAGCTGCTTTACAAACTGATCATTCCCATTTAAACTTCTACAAGTTAAGCATAATGATATTCGCTTGCTTAAATTCTCCCCCAAACATACATAAAATCAAATGTTTTTTGTTAATAACTATTCCTGAAGTTAAGCAAGCTGCTTTATTTATTGTATTTGATATGGTTCACAGTTATAAGAGGGTCAATGAGTCATAACTCTAATGAATGACATACAGTGATCTACTCTCATATGACCTAGTCCTAGACCACCAAAACAAAGTCAAAATTACTACCCAGATTCCACAGTGCTGGTGGTAGTGTTCATGGTCATGATGATGGGAATCAATGATTGTAGTGAAACACATTTGAGTGACTCATTCTTGTATAGTTATATAAAGAGACTAAACTGGTACCTTGGGCCCATTCTGGAAGGGAAAGGAAGATATCTACTAATAGCAAGCTAGCACCAAATTCTCCATTTTCACTCATTTTGATATATTAGTATACATACCCTAAGTTTTTTAAAAGTTATCTTCATGATCCAATGATCCTTCTGTCTGTGCTTGTCCCTCACTGGGTCATCAAGAAAGGCCAAGTGGAAGACCATTTATGTCTTATAAAAGGTAATTTAGATCTTCATGTATGTATTTTGACATGCAGTCTCCACAAACAAAAAGCTCTACTGGGGATAAATTGGCCAAGTTTTCACACGCTCCCTCTTCATATCTAGCTTTGACCTTACGAAGAATTAAAGGCAATTTATATCTAATTTGAAGGTTAGTCAACAACTTTTTGGGGCAGCAGGAAGATGTGGTGGCCACATCTATCTCACATGTCTAGCAGTCCACTACAGTACCCATAGATAAATATATTGCTGTTTCTTAACAAGTTCTCATAAACAAAACTATTGAATAGGATTTACAGGAAAGCAGCATGGGGCTACTGCTCTCTGTTGTTATAATCACTTAGTTACCCTTGACATTTCTTACTTAGAGTCACTCCATTAAGTTCACAGCATGTTCTAGTTTGCTTCCTGTTACTGTGATCAACACTATGACCAAATGCAGTTTGGTAGGGGGTGTTGTTCAGTTTACATTCCAGGTCAGTCACTATTATGATTGGTTTAATGTCAACTTTGCACAAATTAGAATTGCCTTCAACAGCACCTGAAGAACCTTCCTGATTGCTTGGATTGATGTGAGAAGTCCCAGAGTGGCATCTTCCTCCTCCCTCCCCCAGACAGGGTTTCTCTGTATTGCTTTGCGCCATTCCTGGATCTCACTCTATAGACCAGGCTGGCCTTGAACTCACAAAGATCTGCCTGGCTCTGCCTCCCCAGTGCTGGGATTAAAGGCGTGTGCCGCTGCTGCCCGGCCAGAGTGGCATCTTCTGGTAGCAACCAGAATAAATAAGGTATTTCAGAAGTAAGATTATCTTGCTTCTCCTTCCCTATGGCCTCCTAGTCCCATTGCTTCTGCTGCTGATTTCTTCAATAGAAAACCAATGTTTACCATTGTGGCCTAGGTTCTCTGGGAAATTTTTGGACTCCTAACATCAGACTAAGACTATTGAGAAACTCCACCTTGTGCCCCCAGTGAATGACAGTTATCTTGGGACTTATCTGAATGTTGAGGCATTTAGCCTCAAGGAGAGATAACTTTTGGGTCCTCAGTATGTCTTGTATGATATAACTGTGGTTAATATTTTAAAACTGACTTCATTAATTCTTAAATATATAATCATGCCCTTGGTTCTGTACTTGTTGAGAACCCTGATAGATACAGTCCCTCACTGGAGAAAGTCAGGAAGGAACTCAAGGCAAGAAATCTGAGGAAGGATGCTTACTGTCTTACTCCTTTTGGCTCTGGCTCCTACTTACCCAACATTCTTATACAATGCAGGAACACTTGCCCATGGGGTTACCATGAACAGTGCCCTGGGCCTTTCTATATTGATTAGAAAATAAGAAAATGACAAAGAGCCATAGAAATAGAGAGTTCTCAAAAGATAAAATACAAATGGCTAAGTAACATTTTAAAGAACTTTAACATTCTAAGCCATCCGGGAAATGCAAATTAAAACTACTTTGAGATTTCATTTTATCACAGTAAAAATGGCCAAGATTTAAAAAAAAAAAAAAAGGCAGCAGATGCTATCAAGGATGCAAGGAAGGGGAAACATTTATTCACTGCTGGTGAGAGTACAAACTGGTGCTACCATTATGGGAACCAATGTGGAAATTCCTCAAAAAGCCGAAATTAGATCTAATATAGGATCCAGCTATACCACTATTGGTACCTAGTGGATTATTTATCTTACTGCAGAGGCGTGTTCATCTATGTTCATTACTACTCTACTCACAAAAGCCATGAAATAGAAACAGCCTTCATGTTCATACTGTAACATATAAAATAAAAATATAGTTCATTTTAAATATGGTATGCTGCTTAGTTATTAGGAAAAATAAAACTCACAGGTAAATTAGTGGACCTAGAAGCAGTCATCCTATGTGAGGTAAATCAAACCCAGAACAATAAATGTTGGGTGTTTCATTTATATGTGAAAACAAGTTTTAGATTTGCAGATATGTGTGTTCCACTTGGAATACCCATAGAGGCAAGTAAACTAGTAAAGGAAGATGGAGGAGCAGGGGGCCTTTAAGAGAGGGAGGATAGAATAGACTGATAGGAAGGGGTAAAGCAAATAGTGGAACAAAAAGGTTAAATGAGGGTGCGGTAGGGCTGGGTAGAGAAGGGAAAAGGAGGGATAACTAACACTAAAGTCCTTTTGAAAAGCCCCACATGGAAACCCACTACTATGGAAGCTTCCTAAATTCCAGACATATACATATATAAACAGAGGTTAAATGGAGTTACCCTATAACAAGAGGACATGTCCATAACTAGACACCATATAATAGCATATAAAATCCCCAGTACCCGGAATGGGTTACCTCTCTTGGAATTGTCATCCAGTGGTGTCCCATACACTTTTAAACATTACAGGCTATTGCCAATGCTCTTGGTTACCCTTCAGAACTTGACAGACTCTATTGCTGAAACACCATATATGTGAGTCATAAACATGAAAAAATTACATTGGAAACAGCCTGGAAACTTCAACCCTGCTGATTAGCATTCACAGTAATGAAAGCATTACTCTTGCTACCACAGGATTACTGTCATCAATCTAACCTTGCTGAGAACCCTGTCAATTATAATAAAAACTGACCTGGCAAGATATGCCTACCGGAGAAACAGTGGCAAGAATATTGTTGGTGTAAACAACCACTTTCTTATTGGACTTAATCCCATAAACAAAATGGAACTCATTCTTTGTGCTGTTAATAGAACTCAAAACTTATGGCTGGATAGGTAGTTCATAGACCCTAGAGAAAAACTACTATTATCACTTTATTACATGGACACACTATTAAAATGACTTCTAACGACATTGTAATATCTATAGAACAGTGCAATTCTCAATCCTCGTTAGAGAAGCCTCTTCTTGGAGTAGATAGAAACTAGCATACCAAGCCACAGGTGGACAATAAGGGTCTTGAAAATGAAGCCTAAAATGGGACATCTGTAGAACAATCTTCTCTACCAGTCTCAGGGTCGTTCAAGAAGAGAGCACAGAAAGAGTGTAAGATCCAGAGGCAGTAGATGACATGTAGGAGACAGTGTTTTCCAGACACAATAGAATGGCTATACATATGAACTCATGGTTAATGTGACAACATGAACAAGACATGAGCAAGTTCAAGTTAGAGCTTCCCAGCATGCACAGAGGTGGGCACAAACTTCAACCTCTAGCTGGAGTAATTAGCATTTAGTAGCTCCTGGGAGAGGAAGAGACAACTTTCTTTGATGATGTGACCCTAGGTAAGTCAGTGAAATCTGAAGTCTGAAGTCACACTTCAGTGAAGGCTCCATAGATAAGATGAACGGGGCAACAAAAATTGGACTCAATGTGCTTAAAAACAGAACAAATGAAAACATAATCATCAAGTTGGATGAATGGGGAGCCAGAGATAGGCCCCCTATTGACAACCTTATGGGTCATTTTCTTAACTAATGATTGACATGTGAGTGCCCAGCCTATGTGAGTGGTACCACTCATAGACAGGTGGCTCTACGGTGTATAAGAAAGCAAACATGCAATTCAGGAGGAACAAGTCAGTGAGCAGTATTCCTCTACGGTCATTGCTTTAGCACATGCAAGCAATACTAAATGGATTCAACCAGTTATATCTACATATTTATTAATTTATATGTGTATATAGCAATAATAATTAAAGAAATGGAGGCCAAAAATCTGAGAGGGAATGGTAAGGCACAGAAGTTGGAAGGAGGAAAGGTATTGGAAAAAGTACACACATATGAAATAAAAAAATAAAGTTAGCATAATTTTTATGCACTATAGGTCAGAGGCATATTGAGGCATCTGGTACTCAAAAGGACCACTTTCTGGCCTGAATACTTATGATGGCCCATTCTGTCTTTGAACAAAATGACAGTATATACAACAAAAAAGTATGGAAATAACTAGTACTAACAAAATAGACAACACTGTGAAGGATAAAAATGGACTAGAAAAGGAAAATGTACATATGTGAGAGAGGGGGAAATATACCAAAAAAGTATTTTTATTTATTATTATCATCAGAAACTACCATATCTAAGCAGGAGAAACTTCTAGCTACTAACCATTGAGTTTAGTTTTAGTAAGCAAAGATGGTATATTACAGCAAAAAAGAGAATAGGAGAGATACAAAGCAAAGGTTGGGTTAAGAACGCCATGTTTATATAAAGATGATTATGCACTGCAGTCAAGAAGTTCAGTGGTTACTCTGAGTAAATTTATAAATTTTACTCTTTTATTATTTATTACTACTCTTATCAAAAGTCTGAAAGTTCTTGTGACTTAACTCGCAAGTCCTTAATTGTTAGTGAAGTTACTTATAACAATAATACCTTACATCCTCTTGTACTTTACAAATTACTTTGATGTACATATATAACCAATATATTTAAAAATATGAAGGAATCATAAATATTTAGGGAGTAAGTTTTCAGAAAATACATTTCTTAGAAATGAAAACTTAAACCGGGTGGTGGTGGCACATGCCTTTAATCCTAGCACTCGTGAGGCAGAGACAAGCGGATCTTTGTGAGTTTGAGGGAGTTCCAGGAAAGGCGCAAAGCTACACAGAGAAACCCTGTCTTGAAAAACAAAACAAAACCAAAAACCAAAAAACAAAACAAAAAACTAACAAAAACAAAGAAAGAAAGAAATGAAAATTTAATGCAGGTTCAAGGATTAGAGATTTTATAATACTTCTTCCTTCCTCTGATAAAAGTCAAAAATAACTATTAAGGGTATTATTTAAAATGTCGGAGTAAAATAATAAATTATAGTGACATTCTATTTTGTTTTCGATAATGGATGGATTTAAGTGAGAAAATATTCCTCTACAAACGAAAGACAAACAGAGATATTTCTGAGTATATCAGTCACACCAATGGTACGAGAGAGGCTGTTGTTTACGTGAAGAGCTTGATCTGTCATTTCACAGACCAGGGCATTCTGGTTGGAACTTGCTTTGTATCTGTTCATAAATGCCCAGGCAGCATGCGTGCTGTGACTCAGAAGATAGCTTCTCCTATAGGATGAGAAGAACTCTACCCTTTTGAAGCTTACAAAACAAAGGTCTTATTCTTTTCCACTGGGAAGATTGTGAAGTCTCATTTTACAGACCACTTTGCAAATGTGATGGCTGTCTTTGGCTTTTAGTATCTCTCATGGAGTTCAAAATAACTTGGAATAAAAATATTTAATCCAAAACAAGACCAAGTTCAAATATACCAAGTTGGATAATCAAATGAATCCAAGCATTTCAGGATATTAAAACTGATCCTGAAATTAAAAAAGTTTTATCTGGAAATAGTCCAATTGCAGTTAGAAACATTATGGATATAGCCCAGAAAGTGAAATTATTAATGTGTCAGCAGAGTGAGGTCTCACTTCTCATATGTTCACTCATTTATACATTCATTCCTTTATCTATATCATATACATTTACTAAGTGTTTACTGAGAACGAGATCGGTGCTCACATATAAATAAGTTAAAGGTAGATGAGATACAGTCCCTGTCTCCAAAAACTGTAAAGACAAGAAGACTATGCCACATCTGTAGGACAATATGACTTCAAAATTAAATTAGTACTGAAAAGGAAATGTGTAGAGTTCAGAGACTTCAAGACAACAGCACATGTAAATGCAGCATTCCATAGTTGATTATATATTCATATTCTCTCAATGAAAATTATAATAGTGGTGAGTTCTGTCACCATAGACTATTTGTGGTTCTCACATAGTGTGGCCTCAGAAGATCTTTTGGGAGAAGGACATAAGAAACTGGATTAAATAAGAATACTTTATGGGGCCAGGCGTGTTGGTGCACACTTTTAATCCTAAGGCTCTGGAGGCAGAGGCAGGCTAACTGTAAATTAGAGGCCAGCTTACTCTATATAATGTGTTCCAGGACAGCCATGTCTAGGTATAGAGACTATGTCTCAAAAAGAAAAAAAAGAAAGAAAGAAAGAAAGAAAGGAAGGAAGGAAGGAAGGAAGGAAGGAAGGAAGGAAGGAAGGAAGGAAGGTGTAGTGGATAGCCATCCCAGCATTGGCCTGGAAGTTCCAACCTCCATTGAGGCTTCAGTAATGGTCACGCCCACAAGGCGGGGCAGACGGGGGAGCGGAAGACCGAGGAGCAGGAAGAGGTGGCTCTCTTGGTTCCGGACGCCGGACACTGGAGGTGGACTGAGCAGAGTTCTCCAGAGAACACCGCCGGACTACCCTATACCTTTGCCAGACCCTGCAACCTACCCCTTCATTTGTAAGTTACCCCACAAAATAAACCTCCCTTTTAACTACGTGGAGTGGCCTTAATAATTTCACCAATAGGAAGGAAGGAAGAAAGAAAGAAAAATAAGAGTCCTTTGTGTCCAAATTGTGAACATGATAAAAATAAAGTAACTATAAAAGAAAGCACACTTTCTCACTTAAATTCATCCATTATCAAGAACAAACCGAATGTCACTATAATTTTATTATTATATATCAATGCAAATATAAAGGAATAACTAAGAGTTAGTTATACTTAAACAATTTACTTATTAAATTTTTTTTTAATAAATGATGTTAATCAAAAACTATAAAATGAGGGGCTGGAAAGATGACTGAGAGTTTAAGAGCAGTTGTTGCTCTTCCAGAGTACCCCAATTAGGTTCCCATATCCATATGGTAATTTACAGCTATTGGTAATTCTAGTCCTAAGGGTTCTAACACCCCTTCCTTGTCTCCTCTACAGGCAATAGGCATTCAAGTGTATACAGAAAAAAAAAAAAACAAAAACAAAAAAACACTCATACTGTGGTGGTTTGAATGAAAGTAGGCTGCATAGACTCACAGGGAATAGCACTATTTTAAAGGAGTAAGATGTATGGCCTTGTTGGAGGAAGTATGTTAGTAGGGTTGGGCTTTGGGGTTTCTCTTCCTTCTGCCTGTTGATCCAGATGTAGAACTCTTCACTCCTTCTCCAGTACGATGTCTGTCTGTGTGTGCCATGATGGACTACACCTCTGAACCTGTAAGCCAGCCCCAATTAAACGTTTTCCTTTATAAGTATTGCCATGGTCATGATGTCTCTTCACAGCAATAAGATATTCACTTGCCTAAGATATTTACATATTAAATAAATCTAATATATATAAAACTGGAGACTTTTCCAGTTCTGATTACTATTATCTACAATTTGTAATCCCAGTTTCTTGCTGCATAAAGCAAGAACTGTCATAAATATGCTCCTTTCCACTAACTTCAAGCACTAACCTTGTTCATCACAGATTATTTCACTTATTTCAATGCTTTTTATTTAAAAGATGGTGAATAACATATGTAACTGAATTTAAAACTAATGCTATTGTGCATTTTCCTGAGATAACCTACTACTTTACTAGGTTTATCCAATATAGTAGTTCAATATTGTAATATTGTATAAATTGACAACATAACTGCTTCATAGTATGGTTAAAGGGAAGATTTTTGATGTAGATATGAAAGGGAACAGTCAGAAGCATCTGGAAGAGTCCAGAGCAGAGAAAGAAAATAGTAGACTGAACATGACCAGCAGTCTAGCCCCAGCCATGGGAGAAACAGGAGCAGAGCGAGAGGGCGATGTCATAGCAGGAACAGCAGGGTTATAAGAAGAAGGAGTCGCTGGGGGAAGGACGCCTGCATCTTAGGGGGAGTTTTGGTAAAGGAAGAGGTGAGAAGAGCTAGGATGATAGCACAACTTTGAAATGTATAACAAGTACTTGTGATAATGAGAAAGACACCACAGATAGCTATTTGTCCCTTATGCCAATGATAAGAGAAATGACTTCTTTTTTGCTTCACAAGTTCCTGAGAAAAGCTGGATTTTAGCCAACCACCAGATGTTTTCCTATGACCCATGACTGATTTTTGGAGTCTGGGAAATTGGAGTTTCCTTTGGGCCTGACAAATATAATATCAAAAATTTGAAAATTCTTACTCTGAATTCCCAATATTATTCTCAGTTTAAAAAAAAAAAGGAGTAGAAGCAGACTACTCTTTAAAAACATTCACATTTTATAGAAAAATAGTGCAAGAAAAATGTAGGTCTCCATCTTATTGTGCTGTTCTATCAGACCTCTTTTAAAAAACTATGTTGTAATGACCCAGCTATCACCAAAAAGAGCAAAAACTTTTTTGCTAACTGAGGGTATCCAAATGCCATAATGCCAAAATGGTCCTTGACACTGTTGTTTTAATATTTATACCTTACTGAGTTGGACATGGTGGTGCAAGACTCTAATACCAGCACTTGGGAGGCAGAAGCAGGAGAATCTATGATAGTTCAAGTCTATAGTCTACATAGTGAATTCCAGGACAGTCAAAGCTACATAGGGAGACCCTGTCTCAATAAAATAAAATATAATAGAGTAAAATAAAATAAAATAAATTTATACATTGTTGTTTCAATTCAGCCTATTAACCCATAATAGCATATAAATGTGGTCCCTCTTTCCATCTCTCTGGCGAGCATGCTCTTTCCTCAGCTATCCCTATTTCAAGTTCTTCCTTACACTCTAGTCTTAGTTTAGGGGTCACATCATATAGAATTTCTCTTACTAATTCTAAAATTGTCTCATAGTACATTCTCATTACCATGGTGTTTTTCCTAAACAACATCCTTTATTGCTCACAAGTCTTCTAATGATCTGTCTACTCATTGTTTCTTCTGTTAGATGATGAGAAGAATGAGAATCTGTTTGCCAGATGAACCAGTTTATCTTGGAACACTGAAGTGCTCAGAAACAAATATTTATATAAGGAATCAGTGATCAGTTCAGTGATCAGTACAGACCACATTAAGACTATTCCCTGCTCCCCTCAAGATCCACAGAAACCCAGGTGAAAAAGACAGTATTTAGACATGATATCCTTACAAACAAGCTAACTATCTACATAATTTTATTGATTATTCAACATATCCTCAAAGTAACTGAAATTGGGATTAAGTATAATGTAATATACATGGATTGTATTAATATCATTCTAATGAGTGTATTGAGTTACCTTTCATTTTTATGGCTTCAGACTGCTAATTGGCTTTTATGAGAACTGTCTTAAGGTTTATAGTGCTGTGATAAAATACCATGACCAAAAGCAATTTGGGTAGAAAAAGGTTTATTTCAGCTTATAATTTTCAGGTCACAGTCCTTCAATGTAAAGAGACAGGACAGAAACTCAAAGTAGAAACCTGGAGGCAGGAACAGAATTAGAGGTCATGGAAAGGAGGTACTGCTTGCTGACTTGCTTTCAAGGCAGTTTCAGACTTTGTAGTTAGCATAATAAAATTATCTTAGTCAGGAATCTCACTACACTCAAGGCTGCACCTGAAAACCAGAACCCAGTGACATTACTTATTCAGAGCTAGAACCCCATGATGCCCACTACACAATATAAGCAGAGACTGAGAGAAAAATTCTGCTCTGCACATCTGGAAAGATACTACCTTGATCTGCCCTGCAGCTCTAGAGTCTCCCTTAGGATCCTAACCCTTGAGCCAGAGACTTTTGTTAGAGACTGGGCCTGACATTCAGCTAAGACTTGGGAGATAGGCTTAGGACCATAGTTAGGAACATAAAACTTTGTGTTGTGTTATAATCCTTAGCATTTTCTTATACCAATTTCTCATATCTACCTTCTCGCTTATGACAGCCTTCTTTATAACAGCACCCAGAACATCAGTCTGGGGGTGGTAAGCACTGACAATAGTCCCTCCCACATCAATCACCAATCAAAAAAAATATACCATAGACTTGTCCACAGGTCAGTCTGGTGGGACATTTTCTCCATTGAGGTTCTCTCTTCAGAAATGACTGTAGCTTGTATCAAGTTAACAGAAAACTACCAAGCACAAGAACCATATGCTTTTTATCTTCATAATGGCTATGAAACTATTTTAAACAATTTCTCCAGTTTTACTTTCTTAGACTACAAAATATTCTTTCAAAATCTGGAACAAAAGAATATTTTGCCTTGGAAAATTTACTGTGGCCCCTTGAGATAAAAAATAAGTTCAGTTATGTTTCCTTGTTTTCCTTAGCCAGAAGATAATTTAGTGACAGCTTTTAAGATGAATTATAACTATTAATGAATAAAAAATTTTAAAAGTAACACATTTTTACCTTCTCATAATTCTATTCAGATTATTAAAAGTTAATTGTACTCTTCTTTCCACTGGATTATCAGTTCTGACTGGAAAGATTATGAGGAATGCTGAATGTAAATTGAATATTAAGTCCTAAATATAACACTCGATATTAAGTACTCAATACTAAACATTATAAGAGACCTCACAGAGATTATGTGATGGTGCCTGAAATACTGTGGATTTGATCTCCATGAAACATTAGCAGGAGGAGGCTCAAAGGGAGGAAGAATCAGTTAGAAAACTAGAACCATGAATGATTGAATTCTCACTGACCTCATGGTTTGAAAGTCTTCATATATCTAACAATGTGATAAGGGAAAAACAAAACAAAATACAATGCAACAAAACAAGAAGAAGAAATAAAGAACATTACCCTAAGAAGGAGTTGATTAATAATGACTTGGGATAATAGAAGTCATGTATTTATTAAGGACTTTGTCCTCAAACATTTTAAAACAGGAGCCTGGCAAGATTGCTGGAAGGATAAAGCACTCGCTTTGCAAGCCAGTTTGACAGCTGGAACCCTCATAAAGGTGGAAGAACTGACCTCACAAAATTGTGCTCTGTCCCCCACATGCTTACCCTGGCACACATGTACCCACATTCACACCCACATATCATATTCATGTACACATCATCATCATCATCATCATCATAATAATAATAATAATAATAATAGGAACTCTCTTAAAAAGCTTTTGTTTAATTTCATGTCAACATTATTATTATTCCTGGATGGTTTTGAGACAGTCTTGCTATATAGCTTCAGTGGTCTTTACAAAAGTCACTGAAAAAGTCATGCTGGCCTTGAACTCATCATAATTTTTCTGAGTATCCTAAGTGCTGAGACTACAGGCTTATAACCCATGCCTCACTAAACTTTAAATTTTGAAACAGTTTTAAAATAAAAGAAAACAGTAAATTATGTGCTCATGTACCTACACCTGATTTTCCCTATTACTGATAGCTTATATCTGTATGGTGTTTTGTTCTCATTTAATAAACCAGTTCTGACATATTATCTTCAGCGAAAGTCCATCCTTTTTTCCTAATGTTCTCTTCTGACCGAATCCCCCACTCAGGAAGATAATACACTTTTCAACTTGTCTCTATCTCCTCTTGATTATAATTTTCCAAAAACTTTATTTGCTGATATCCATATTATGAGGAGCACAAGTCAGCTATGTAGTAGAATGCCTTCCTAACAGTTTTAGTATATGGATTTCCCTCACAACTGGACTTGAGTTGTGTGCTTTGAGGGGGAAAGTCAACACATATAGAGTGTCATTTGTCCAAATGCTCAAGATCCACTGTCATCCTAATATTAGGAATCTGACCTTGCTCATCTGGCTGATGTCTGTTAGGTTTTCTCCACTACAGTGCTTTTACCCAAATCAAGTCTCCTTGCACAGCCCGCATTTAAGAATTAAGGAATTATATTTCTTCTCTTTGGTAGACTGTTTAGATAAATTGTTTGGAATTCTTCTGCATAGGAGATTTGTCTATTCTCCTTTGGTTTATTGTTCACTAATTTCTATTGGCAAGAACATCTGAATATGTACATTACACTTTTGGCTATGACCCAATACTAGTTTATTTTCTTGCTTACATTATTGTTTTGGCCATTCTAAGCTCTTTCAGTTGGCTTTCTGTCCTTTCAATACACTCCTGTCACACAGGGTTTGAGTTTTTGTGGGTTTTGGGTGGAGAAATATTTGTATCTCCTTGATCTGCTACTCTTATGGCTCTAGCTAAGACCTCAGGTACTATGTTACATATCATACTAGGTACGTATCAAATAGATATGGAAAGAATGGATAACTTTGTCTTTCTGATTTTAGTGGAATTGCTTTGAGTTTCTCTCCATTTAAGTTGAGGTTGGCTATGGGTTTGCTGTAAACTGCCTTTGTTGAGTTGAGACATGGCCTTTGTGTCCCTAAACTCTCTAAGACTTTTATTATGAAAGGATGTTGGATTTTGTCAATGGCCTTTTCTATATCTAATGAGATAATCATATGTTTTGGGGAGTGGATTTTTTGTCTTTCAGTTTGTTTAAATGGTGGATTATATTTATTGATTTTCATATGTTGAACCATCCTGAATCTCTGGGATGAATCTTCCTTAATCATGGTAGATGATTGTTTTGATATGTTCTTTGATTTGGATTGCAAGTATTTTATTGTTATTTTTTGCATCTGTGTTCATAAGCAAAAGTTATCTGTAATTCTCTTTCTTTTTGTGGTTTGGACAAAACTCCAAAGAGGAAAAGGCATTTCAGCCAAATTTATCATTTTAAATATGTATTTATTTAGTATTATTAGGATGGGCTGTTTGAGTGCCACAGTATGGGTGTGGGTATGTGTAGATCAGAGGACAAATTTGTGGGGTCAGTTTTCTCCTTCCACATTTACATGGGTTTCAGGGATCAAACTCAAGTAGCCAGGGTTGAACACAAAACTCTTAGCCACCAAGACATCTCACTTGCCTAGTCATCATTTTTTTAAACAAGCAGAAGTTTGCTCACAACAGTAGTAAACTTCTGTTTGCCATGATCCCTACCTGTGTCTGTCCATATACTCTTAACTGAAATTTGACCAGTAACAAAAAAGTTTTGGAAGGTAATTAAAAATAAAGACAAAGAAAAACACAGAGACACAGGCCTGTGCCAATATTGTATACAACATTTGTATGAAAAATTGTTCTAAATAAGATTTCAAACCCGAAACTTAATTCCAAAACTGGTTTTATTTTGTATTAGAACATTAAAACTAATCAATTTGTTCAGTCCTAGAAGACATGGAAAGCAGCAATCTCCCCTCTTCATTTCAGAAATGCTCCTGATCCCTGTCTCAGATAAACAGCCCCAAGACAGAAAGGCTACCAATGCAAACTGAATGACAGTAAACTCATCCATAAATCAATGTCTTTTCTTTCTTGCTCCATAATTCCAGCCTGGCCTGTTCCTATCCTCATAACTGCTCAAGTTTTTGTATCACTTACTCTGATTTTTAAAACAGAAGAACTCCATATGAGAAGCAAGTTCATCAATGCTGATATCCTGAAAAGTTACTTCTAGAATTTAGAGAACCACATGTTATGAGTACATAAATATTGTATTTTAAAGAAAGCATCCTTAGGTAATTCTGTAGCATAATTAAGTAACTATATCCTAAAACAAAATAGAACTAGGTTCCTTTAGGATGATTATTTCTCAAAACACCATCTCTAAAACCTGTATTGAGCTGTCTAGAATGTGCTTAAATTTGAGGTTCTTGGACTCCACTATTTAAGTCCACTGGGATCTGTCTTCCAGGATCAAACCGGCACTGCTACTAATTTTCTGATGCCACCTCATACTTGAATTTGAGAACACTTTCCTAGATTCATATACCACATTCATGGGCCAAGTGATATTCATGACTGACAAAATTTTCTGTCAGATTAGGTGTGAGCAAATTCTAGGGAAGAACAATCATTTCATTCCTTGGCTCAAGACAAAGACTTGAGCTCCCTTGGCCAAGCAAATATCCAGACTAAGAGCAGTCATCTGTTAAGAACAGGTTCTTTACACACAAGCTTCCTTTTGACCAGTATCTCTTCTCAGTATGTGTCAGAGATCTATGAAGGTCCAGAGCTTTTGTCTAAACTACTTCCTTCTGCCCCAAGTTTCACCTCCATCTGAGCCTACCCTACCCACTCCAGCCATCCTACCTATGTTCTGTCCATTTTCAAATAATTCTTTAACTTACAGTTTTCTAAAGCATCCTCTGAATACCTTGCCAGATGTTTTCTCTTATTGTTGCCTTCTCTCTCTAAACTCATGAAACTGTCAGCCAGTCTGAGCAATAGGGTTGACTGGATACTCAATCTGGTCAAAGTCTTCACCAATCAGAGGCTATAGTACACTTCAGGCCACATTACTACATCAAATGTTTTTAATGGAACTTGCCAAATTTCTCTATGGTTTTGAAATTTCTTAGATTTAAAAGTACATCAGCTATGCCTCCTGTTGGCTTCAAGCAAGAAGAAATGCATATTCTGCAGCAAAGAAAAAAGAAAACTGAGTGCTATACTGAGAGAGGATGCTGTGAGTTGGAAGGGGTTTCTTGTGCCATTGGATTCTGACAAAGTAGGATCCTGTCTTGGGTGTTGGTTGTAAGCTAAATCTTCTTCTACCCCCAAAGTTCACTAAAATAAAGTTTGCTAAAGCTATTTTTCAGGTCTATTGAAGACATAGGATTATTTTTCAAAGTTTCTGATTGAAGTATATTTTTAAAGCTATACCTTTCACCATATACATCCAAATGTATGCACCATCTGAAGATTAAAAAGAAAGTTGACAGATTCAGCTAAAAAGAAATCTAGACGTTCTGAGAGGTGTTTTTTTTTTTTTTTAAATGAAAAGATAGGAGTTGAAAGCTAATCATATAAAGTACCGGTAAGTGTAGAGAAGATGTCAAAAGATTAATGTAAAACATAAAGTGCCATTGAATTTCAGAGAATATACAGAAAGATAGAACTGCCTAAAATCCAGGGTATCATAAAGGTTGGACACATTTGGATCCTTTCTTCTCTGGTTAGAAAAAGGATATATCTGTTAATACTAATAATATTATTTTTTAGAGATACAATAAATTGAGAAGCATTCAAGAAACATGGGTCCTGAGAGAGTGAGTCCAGCAGGAATTTCTGTTGGAGACAACATTAAACAGGTTGAGAACTGAATGAGGAGGAAAAGGGCAAATGTGACAGAAACCATAGCTCTCCCCTCTTTCTGAAGGTACAGCTTCTTGCTTATCTATGGAATGCAGGGAAAGTCAACCTGGAACTCTGCATCAGCAAGGCTCAACTAGCGATCATAAGAAATCTGCATCTGTGATACGCTCCCTAGGTTCAAAGGAACCCAATTTCACACCAGTCTTGGTTCATCACTCACCATGATTCACACGTTATACAAAAAGACCCAGAGTCACAAGATTGTTATTGAAAAACTTCAAATACATCACTACTAAAAGTCAAAGACCACAACCCTTTGCCCATTTCAGACACCAATATAACATTAGTATTTCATTTAAGAGATCTTATTTAATAACTCACTAAGCATTGTTTAGGTTTCACTTCACCTCAATAGAAATGCAAAGAAAAATTCAAAATGAAGCCTCATGGAAGAAATGGTCTGTATGCTTTTTTTCCTGTCAGTTCTCGCCCAGTGACATAGATGTGACAGTATGAGAATGGCTTACCATAGCTTAATAAATAGTTATCTTTTTCTACAACCCCAAAGAACAACTGTTGCTAGAAGAAATGTCAAGTTTCTTCTCAAACAGACCTCTGACAGAGAGTACTTTATCAGATTAAACTGTGAGTCCTGTCTTACTTAAACCACTACAACCTACAAATAGTAGTCGTCATTAGAAAATATCTGTTTTCTTGTCTATTGGACACATGCTCATTTAGTACACTCCACCATTACATTATGCTGTGTCTACTTCCACATACAATGAAGAGTTTGTAAATGGTCCATTATTATATAACAAAGCTACAGCACTTGTAAATAGGTAACATAATGAGTACTAGAAATTACCTAATTTTTGCAAATTTTTAGTGTCATTCATGAAATATCTTAATTAAGGCCAAATAAAAGTCTGATACATGATGCTTGGAATTTGAAAAGATGGTAAATTGGGCTACACTAAAGAAAAGTATCCTTAGCACATAAATACCAGTAAATTTAAAACTATTATGTCTTGAAAAATGTGGAGATAAATAAGAAAATTAATGCAGATTAGCACTAAGGAATCAGAATGACATACTAGACCAGAAATCTTGATCATGAATTTAAAATGATTAACTGCTTAAGTGAATGCTTATTTTCACATTATTATTTATGGTATTTTCTTTCAAACAACTGGATCCAATCTTTAGAAGTATTTATTTACTACATTAACTAATCCCTCTAGCCATTTAAACATCAGTAGATACATTGGACAGCTGCATGACATATTATATTAGAAACATACAAGTTAAGAAAAAGGACATTATAACATATTATAAACTAGATGCTGGATATTTATATTTTCTTCCAAAAGATTACCAACCCTTTTTCTAGCTTCTGTTTTGGCTTTTAGTAGAAGATGGAGATGGTCTTAAAAGAATTAGGCAGAGTACATAATCTGGGCATAGAAGACTTGTCTCGATCGATTCTAGTGCCATATTTTGAAAAACAAGATGTGTTTTCTTTTCTTATATAAATTTCAAGCACCAAAACAAAGAATCTCCAGGTACATCTGAAAGGAGATCAGTGACACTAAATCAGCTGACTACTGAAACAGGATTAACAGACCACCCAAATGACTTCTCTATAATCTATCAGAAGGAACTTCTATGCTCTAAACCATAGACTATCAGGGGAGTTATTGAACAATTAATTTCAGTGTTTCATTACTTAACTTATTCATCCACATATCTATCTGATGGATGGCCTGTACTATTACAGAGACTGACATCTATATTTTCTGTATTCATATATTTTGCTTAAGTGGAATAGTCAAAAATGGAAATCTACAATTACAACATCATGAGACAGGTGTAAAGATGAAGGAATGAACAGCATACATAGATCAGAGTGAAGAACTTGTGCTGTGCACTTGCGTCTGAATTGTGACATTTCTGTTGGCTTAGAAAGCTAACAAAACGTAAGGAGCCCGTGAAGCTTAGGAAGTGTAGAAGGCGGGAAAAACTTGGGCGGTTAAGAGATTCACAAGGCCTATGCTCTAAGCTATGTAAGAGCACACACTTACTAATGTAAACAGTTATTAAAGGAGCCTTCTGTGGAGCAACCGTGGCAGGGAGCATGATAAATTAAACTACTATGTTTGAGTCAACCACATTCCAGTAAGTAGCCCCATAAAGGCATTGCTTTACCAAGGTAGGGATCATGTGTTTGTTATCAGTGCCCTATCTGGGGAATAGACATTTATTCATATCTACAAAAAAAAAAAGTAGTGATAACTGACTAATTATAGTCTGCTATACTCATAGATCTGCACCTTGTTCAGCTATCACCAGAGATGAGTCCTCCTTCAGCAGATGGGAACAAATTCAGAGAACCTCAGCCAGACATTGCAGAGAGGAGAAAAAGGAAGGAAGAGTGAGCAAGCAAGAGAATGACTGTGCAAGATAGAAGGAAAGCTCTAAATGGGATTTCTCCATCAAACCCCTCCCCTCAGATCTCAGAGAATGCAGAAGAGGAGGCAGAAAGAGTAAAAACCAGAGGGGATGGAAGATAGCAGGAGAACAAGGCCTTTTACATCAACTGAGCAAAGGCCATGTAAACTCAGAGAGACTAAAGCAGCCAGCCTGGGGCTTGCACAGGTCTGCACGAGGTCCTCTGAGTAGATATTACAGCTTTTAGTTTAGTAGTTTTATGGGACTCCTGAGTCAGTGGATGAGTGGGTCTCTGATTCTTGTGACTTCTACTGGGCTCTTTTCTTTCTGTTGGTTTGCCTTGCCCAACTTCTATTTGATGGTTTTGTTTTATCTTATTATTTTATTTCGTAATCTCTCAAAAGCCTGTTCCTTTCTAACAAGAGACAGAAAGGATGTGGATCCAGATGGGAAGGCCTGAGGATGAGGAGACTGGGAGGAGTAGAGGGAGGGAAACTGTAATCAGGAATTGTTGTATGAGAAAAGAATCTATTTTGAATAAAGGGGGGAACTGGTACTTTTGTTTTCTCTGGAAGAAAAAGAGGCCATACAATGGGTTTGCCTACCTTTACAGTGGTAGGCTGCAAATAAGGGAAAAGCTTTTCACGAATGGGGGTATTTGCCTCCCTGAATATGGCACTTCCCCTAAGGATGGCTCATATTTTACACACCAGTATTTGGGGCCCCCAAAGTACCAAGACTTCATTATACCAAACGCCATCCAAGAGACAAGATTTTCCAAGAACTCCCAAAAGGGGTGGCTATTTCCTGGAGGCTTACCATAAACCCAGACAAGGAAGGAAGGTTTGGGAAATAATTCCTTCTGCAGTTGTTGTAGATGTCTCAATGGCCAGAATTTGGGAATTATTGAATCCCAACACCTGAACATTCAAAAGTAAGTGAGAGGAATCCATACACAGGAATAAAAACAAATTCATGAAATTAGTGGCTAGATACACTGGGATAACAATAAAGAGAAATCTGGCAAACAAAATTTTTGCCCAAGTCCTATAAAAATATTCCCAAGGCAGATGACATAAATCATATATAAATATACACAGTTCAGAGCTGTAAAGTGAGAACTTCTGTTCTTAGGCAAACATAAAAAGAAACATTTGAAACTTTAGTTTTCATAGAAGGGTACGGGATTTATCAAGGAGAAATTCTTCACTTAGAATATATTATAAGGAAAAGTTTAGCATGTTTTCCTAGAACAAATACTTAGCAGTAAATGAATGAAAATATAAATACAATCAATAAATCTTTACAGTAGCCATTTTCTAATAATACATTAAACAAAGGTTTGTTTAAACATATATATAGAGGGCTAATGTATTCTAGCTGTGTTTTATACATATGTATATATGCACATATGTGTGTTATATCACACCATACACACACGTACACATACACATACACATTACTGAGATGAGCTTGCCTGTCCAGAGCACCTCTTGGCATATTCACTCTGAGGGGCAAACAGATCACCCTCCATAAAAAAGGGCTAAAGTGAACTACTATGGTTCTCATACTTTTTCCTCAGCAAAGAAGATCTTTAATTTTGCATAAATATAATTTCATGAAAATAAATTTCGAATTTCCACCCCAGCAGAAACAGTTTACTTTTACATTAACATCATTGTCTACAAGAGTTATGATTAAGTACTCACAAAGCATATTCATAGATATATATTCTTTTTAGAAATGATTTTTTAAACGAAAACATACTTAAATGTATATTTCAATGTAGAAGAAAGCAATTCAAATCACTTATAAAAATAACTTACAATTTACTTTTAGATAAACTATAGAACCTATAACTTTTAAAGGAAGTGCAATTTAGCTCCTTAGAGGCAAACATAACAATTATAAAGTGACTTTTAAACCTAAAATACAATGAATGAAAATTTATGTTGCAAATTACAATTTTCCAGTTTTGATATCTGCAATGCAACCTGGGTTTGTTCTGAATGTTTCTGTACATACTATTCTACTATCTTTGAATTGTAACAAGTGTACTTGTCAAGTGTTTGATTTAGGTTATATTTTCATGAACCAACCAGCATTTATGATTGCTGCTTTCAACTTTATTTGCCATCTTCAACAAAGTAATTTTTTCTCACTACTATATTTTATGGAAATTAGAAGGCTTTACTCAGAGTTGCTGAACTAGCCCTAGCAACTGCTAAGATCATGCATAAGGCAAAATGAAACGTGTGACAATTTCAATGGGAGGTGGGGGGAGGTAACTTAAATATCTAGGTAGAGACTTTCAGGGGAAATATTCTTCATTCATTCTTCTTAAGAAGGAAATTTTGTCCAAGATGTGTGTACTGGGCACAGAGCCAGACAGAGTTGGCACTCAAAAATAGTGGTTGAATTTAACAGAACTAAAGAAAATTCATTGAGTCAGAAGAACAGAAACAAAGACACTTTTGCAAACAAAAAGCGTGTAAAATACTACCTTTCTTTCCAAAGAGGTCCTTTGTTTTAGCTACTTCCATAGCCAAGAGGCACATCCAGAGATTCTCAGGTAGGACACTTTTGCTCTTTTGGGGACACCTGATAATACCTAGAGACATCTGTGGCTGTCTCAGTGGAGTGGGGGCTATTGGCCTCTAAGGATACAGGCCAGGGGGTCTGTTTAGCATTTATCCTCATTGTTTCATGTTCTGTGATTTAAAAAAAAAAACCGAGAGTAACTTGGGGAGGAAGGGTTTGTTTCAGCTTACATTTCCACATCACTGAAGGAAGTTGGGGAGGAAACACAAAGCAGAAACTTGGAGGCAGGAACTGAATCAGAGATCATGGTAGTAAGCTGCCTGCTGGCTTGCTCAGCCAGGGCTGCTCAGTCAGCTTTCTTACAAAACTCTGGACATGGTGGCCCAGGGGCAAGGGGGAGTGGGAGAAGGGGAAGGAGGAGGAGCTGTGGCTGGAATGTAAAATGAAAAAAAATTAAATACATATAGGTAAATAAAACTCAGCATCATCTACCCAGGTGTTTCATAACCCATAGTAGCCTGGGTTCTCCAACATCAATCCTTGATCAAAAAAAATACCACATAGGCATTCCTATAGCTCAGTATATTGGGGGGAAGTTCCTCAACTGTGATTCTCTGTTCCAAGAAGATGCTAATCTGTGTCAAATTGGCAATAATTAAGTAGCATGGCAACCTTCAAAGTGCAGAATAACTCAAAATAAAGGATTGTTTCACAGCAAACAACAACAGTGCTGATGGTCCCACAACAGACAAACTTAGAATGTAGTTAAGAATTATCTTCTTTTAGTAAAGTGGCTATTGTAGGTTCTGTTCCATAGTGAATTCACTATGCCCCAGTAGTTAAGTAGTTAGCTAGGCTTAGAGTACTAGCCATGATTTCCCTAGAGTTGATCACACTTTGAGCCTAAATAGAGAGCTACTGTTTGTCCCACTATTGCACCTTAGTGATGCCAATGCCATCATGGTCATTGTCTTAGTTAGGGACTCTAATGCTGTGAAGAAACGTCATGACTATGGTGATTCTTATAAAGGAAAACATTTAGTTGAGGTGGCAGCTTACAGTTTCAGAGGTTTAGTCCATTATCATCATGGTAGAAAGCATGGCTCTGGAGAAGGAGCTGCTACATGTTGATACACAGGAAACTGGAAGTGGTCTGTCTCACTGGGTGTGGCTTGGCCACATGTGAGAACTCAAAGCCTGCCCCCACAGTGACACTCTTTCTCCAATAAGACTACATCTACACTATCAATGCCACACCTCCCAACAGTGCCACTCCTTTGGGGGATCATGCTGTAGAAGAAGCCTTCTGTGCACTGTGTGAATATATGTTGCTATGAATGGTTTAATTAACAAGCTTACTGGCCAGTAGCTGAACAGATAGCATTAGATGGGAAAGCCAAAGTGAGAATGCTGGGATGAAGAAGGGCAGTCTGTGCTCATCACAGACAGTGACCTCTGGTTTCCTTTTTTGTTGTATCTTTACCTGGTTTGCATACGAGAGTAAAACTGGCTTCATAGAAGCAGTGTGGGAGTATTCCTTCCATTTTGTTTCTTTTGTTTCTGTTTTTTAATAGTTTCAAAAGGATTGGCTATAGATCTGCTAAGAAAAGTTTGATAGTATTCAGTGTGACTCCATCTGGTCCTGGAATTAATTTAGTTAGAAGGCTTTTTATTGCAATGTCAATATCCTTGTTTTGTAAAGGTCTGGTTAGGCTGTGGATCTTCTTGGGTTAATTTTGTTGGATTGGCTGACTCTAGAAATACATCCATTTCTTTTGGATGTGTTTAGTGGCGGGCATATTTTTTAAAGTGTTCCTTTACAATATTCTGAAATTCTTTGGTATCTATTGTAATGTTTACCTGTTTGTTTTTGATTCTGTTAATTTGGGTTCTTTCTTTTTTCTTTTTGTTAGCTGAGTCAATGGTTTGTTTAATTATTTACATTTCAAAGAACATCTCTTGGATTAGTTGATTCTTTGCATTGTTTTCTTCATTTATATTTCATTGGTCTCAGCTTACTTTTGTTACTATCTACTGAATTTGGGTGCAGTTCTTGTTTTTCCAAATTTTTGAGTTACATTATTACATAATTTATTACCTCTCTGATTTTCTAATGTGGGTGCTTAGTGCTAAATTTTTTCTCTCATATGATTGTTTTTAATGTGTCTGGGAGGTTTTGTGTGTTATATTTTCAATTTCATTTAATTCCAGAATATTTATCTTTCTTTCTTGGTTTCTTTTTTGCCTCCTTTTTCATTTAGTAATAAGTTGTTTAATCTCTATGAATCTGTGTACTAACTAAAGATTTGTTTGCTATCAATTTTTGTTTTATTGTAGTATGATCAGATAACATGTGGACTTATTTCAGTCTTTCTTAATTTGTTAATATTTGTTTTGTGACCCAAGATGTGATCTACTTTACAGAATATTTTTCTGTGGTGCTGTACATAATATAAATTCTTTGGTATTTGGGTATAATTTCTGTGAAATACATTTGATAGATAATATCATTGGTATTTTTTTATGTTTCCCTTTTAGTTTTTTTGTCAGGATGACCTGTCTATTGGAGAAAGGGGGTACTGAAATTCCCTACTATTATTGGATTGATGTTAATTTGTGTCTTTAAATCAGGCAGTTTACAAAAATGAATGTGGAAAAATTTAATACATATATGTACAGGATAAAAAAATTACTGTTTTCTTGGTTAATTGTTCCATTCATAAGAATAGTATTCCTCTTTATCTCTTTTGATTACCTTTAGTTACAAGTTTACTTTGTAGGATATTAAAATGGCTGTGTCTGCTTGCTTCCTGGTCCATTCCATTTTGAATGGCTTAATTTTGTCCACTCATTTACTCTAAGGCAGTATCTAACTAAAGTTAAGGCCTGTTTCCTGTGGACAACAGTTAGATATATTTTGATTCATGATCCATTTAGACAGTTTGTATCTTTTGATTAGAGAATTGAGGCTGTTGTTATATAATGCTGTTATTGAAAGCTATGTGTTAACTGCAAGGATTTGGATGGTGTTTTTTAATGAGATTATTATTATTATTTTACATTTTGACCAGTTTCCCCTCCCTTCTCTCCTCCTAGGACCTGCCCCCAACTCCCCTCTGTCCTCCTCCCATGCACTTCTCCTTTTCTCTTGAGAAAATGGCAGCCCTCCAATGGATATCAATGAAACACAGCATATCAGGTTGCAGTGAGACTAAGCACTTCTCCTTTTTATTAAGGTTGGACCCCAGTATGAGGAATAGGGTCCCAAAAGCCAGCAAAGGAGCTAGAGACAGCCCCTGCTCCCACTGTTAGTAATCCTACAACAAGACCAAGCTACACAACTATAGCATATATACAGGGTGCCTACCTCAGCTCCATACAGGCTCTGTGGTTGTTGGTTCAGTCTCTGTGGGCCCCATGAGCCTCGATTAGTTGATTTTGTGGGTTTTCTTGCTGTATCTTTGACCCCTCTGACTCTTACAATCCTTCCTCCTGTCTGCTCCAGGATTTGCCACACTTGCCTAATGCTTGGCTGTGGGTCTATGCGTTTGTTTCTATCAGTTGCTGGATGAAGCCTCTCTATGTCAGTTGGGCTAGGCACCAATCTATGAGTATAGCAGAATGTTATTAGGTATCACAAGATTTACATTTTTTTCCAGTCATGTTTGTTCTAACCTATGTCTCTGAGCTATCAAGCCTCTAGTTCCTGGAGTTTCAGGCAGTGTCATGGGTGGACTTCCTCTTATGGTGTGAGTGTCAAGCTGGAGCAGTTGTTGGTGTCATTGGTTGGGGTCTTAGCTGTTAAGAGACACCATAACCATGGCAGAACTTATAAAGGAAGACATTTAATTGAGGTGGTGGTTTACAATTTTACAAGTTCAGTCCATTATCATCATGACAGAGGGCATGGCAGCATGCAGGAAGTCATGGTACTGGCTACATCTTCATGAACAGGCAATGGAAATGGATTGTATCAGTGTCACATTGAGGGAAGCTTGAGCAAAAGAAACCCCAAAGCCCACCCACACACTGACACATTTCCTGCAACAAGGCCACAGCTCCTCATTGTGCCATTCCCTTTGGGGACCATTTACATTCAAACTACCACATTCCATTGCCTGGCCCTCATAAGTTTATAACAGTATCACAATTCAAAATGCATTAAGTCCAACTTCAAAAGTCCCCATAGTCTATCACAGTCTCAACAACGTTTCCAACATGCAAAGTCCAAAGTCTCTTCTGAGACTCATGGTAATCTCTTAACTGTAATCCCCAACAAAATTAAAATAAAAAAGCAGATCACATACTTCTAACAACTAATGGCACGGGCTATGCATTACCATTCCAAAACACAGGGAAGGGGGCATAATGAGAAAATATTCTACCAAAGCAAGACCAAAAACTATCTGAGCAAACTCCAAAATCTTCATCTTCATGTCTGATGTCAAAACAATCTTCAGATCTCCAATTCCTTTCAGCTTTGTTGACTATAACATCCTTCTTTCTCTTTAGCTGGTTCCACTCTCTGTTAGCAGTTTTCAGCGGGTATCCCATGATTCTGGTGTCTCCAACCTCTTGGGGTCTCCTAGGCAATCTGAGTTTCTCCCTCACAGCTTCAGGCAATGGCCTCTCTAGGCCTCCATTCTGGGACATCTCTGACACATGGCTTGCCTCAGCAGCTTTCCTTAGACATGGAGGCAAATTCCATAATCTGTTTCTTCTACCCTTAACTCTAAAGCCAGAACCATTGGCTGGAGTTGCCATGTTCTGCTGCTTGCCGGGGCTGGAGTGTGTCCCCTTCATTCAATGACATCTTCACTAGCAAAATTTCTGTTCTTGATTGTTCTGGAACTTGCTCTGTAGACCAGGCTGGCCTCAAACTCAGAGATCTGCCAGCCTCTGCCTTCTTAGTGCTGGGATTAAAGGGATGCACTACAATACCCAGCTCTAAGTTTTTCTTTAATTCCTTTTCATAAATTGGAAAATTACCTGGGTGGGATCTTGATCTGAAGTTACCACTCCCTTCATTCCATTTCTTAATCGATTTATCTCCTTGAACATGTTCCATTCCACTTTTTGGTATCCCTTTTCTCCTTAAATTTTACATTTTGTAGCTTACCCTGCTTAGCTTGCCCCTTTTCATCATAAATCTTTACTAGAGTTACCACTAATAACCACATGACAGAGACTATACTAGACTGTTTTGAGATTTCTTCTGCCAACAGAATTAATCTAAGTCTTCACCTTTAGCCTTAGGTAGACTGTTAGGACAAGGGCAAAAGGCAGCAACATTCTTCACCAAAATATCACAAGAATGATTTCTAAGCAACATATTGAAATTCTTCTTCTCTGAAACCTGTTGATCCAGCCCTGGAAAGTTCAAATCATTATCAATACCATTGTCTTCCATGCTCCTACAAACATGGCTCATTAAACAGTGCTTAAAGCATTCCACTGCTTTCCTAACCCAAAGTGCCAAAATCCAAATTCCTCCAAACAAACACATGGTGTGGCCTATCAGAGCAATATCCCAATCCCTGGTACCAACTTCTGTCTTAGTTAGGGTTTTTATTGCTGTAAAGAGACACCATGGCCCTGGCAGCTCTTATAAGGGAAAACATTTACTTGAAGTGGTGGCTTACAATTTCAGAGGTTCAGTCCATTATCATCATGGCAAGGATCACGGCAGCATGTAGGCAGACATGGTTCTGGCTACATCTTGATCAGAATGCAACAGGTAGTGGAGTGGACTGTCTTAGTGTCACACTGATGGAAGCTTGAGCAAAAGAGACCTCAAAGCCCAAACCCACAGTGACACACTTCTTCCAAGGCCACAGTTCCTAATAGTGTCATTTCCTTTGGGTATCATTTACATTTAAACTTCCATGGTTGGCCATGCCTACCATTTCTGTGCACATTTACCCCAGCACATCTTTTAGGAAGAGCAAATTGTAGGTCAAAGGTTATGTGGCTGGATTGGTGTCCCAGTGCTTCCACTGGAAGTTTTGCCTGCTTGCAGGAGATGGGGCACCTTTGTAGATACCTGGGAGTTTCCATTGTACTAATTTTCTACCTTACTCTGAAATGCCCCCTTTTCTAATTATGTCTTTCTGTACATTTCTCCATCACCCCCACCTGATCCTTTATGTTCCCATGTCCATATACCACCAGTCCACCAGCAAAATCTATTTCCCCTTCCCAGGGAGATCCAAGTATCCCCCCTTGAACCCTTCTTGTTATGTAGCTCTCTGGATCTGTGGATTGTAGCATGGTTATCCTTTACTTTATAGCTAATATCCACTTATAAATGAGTACAGACCATTTTTGTCTTTATGGGTCTGGATTACCTCACTCAGGATGACCATTTTTTAAAATTTGCCTGCATATTTCATTATGAGTCATAGTTTTTCACAATTGAGTAATACTCCATTGTGTAATGTACCACATTTTCTTTATCCATTCTTGGATTGAGGGATATCTAAGTTGTTTCCAGTACCTGGCTATCATGAATAAAGGTGTTATGAACATAATTGAGCAAAGGTCCTTGTAGTATGGTTGAGTATTCTTTGGGTATATGCCCAAGAGTGCTATAGCTGGGTCTTGAGGTAGATTGATTTTCAATTTTCTAAAAAACTACCATATTGATTTCCAAAGTGACTGTACAAGTACACTCCCACCAGCAATGTGCACTCCACATCCTCTCCAGCATGAGCTGTCACTTCTGTTTTTGATCTTAGCCATTCTGGCAGGTGCAAGGTGGAATCTCAGAGTCATTTTGATTTGCATTTCCCTAATGGCTAAAGAGGGACAGGTCTTTAAGTGCTTCTTGGTCATTTGAAATTCCTCTCTTGAGAATTCTCTGTCTAGGTCTGTACCCCATTTTTAATTGGATTATTTGGTTTTCTGGTGTCTAGTTTCTTGGGTTCTTTATACATTTTGGAAAGTAGCCCTCTGTCAGATGTGGGGGTTGTGAAGATCTTTTCCCATTCTGTAGGCTGTCATCTGTCTTTGACAGTGTTCTTTACATTACAGAAGCTTTGCAGTTTCATGAGGTCTTATTTATTAATTGTCTATCTCAATGCCTGCACTACTGGTGTTCTGTTCATGAAGTTTTCTCCTGTACCAATGTGTTCAAGGCTATTTCACACTTTCTCTTGTGTCAGGTTCAGTGTTATCAGTGTTACTTTTATTTTCAGTAATTATAGTTTTTGCTTTTTCTTTCTACAGTTTCTTGCCTATGCTCCTTCCTCTTTTCAACCTGGAATATTGCTTCCTGTATTTTCCTTAGGTTTGGGCTGTTGGATGTAAATTCTAAATTTGGTTAGGTTATTTATATGATATTAAATGTTATCATTGATAGTTTTTATGGATATATTATTCTATGCTGACCATCATGGTCTTTTAATGCATGAGATTCATTGTCCCAGGCTCTTTTGGATTTTAAGTTTCCACTGAGAAACTGTTATTCTGATGGTTTTTCCTTTGTAGATGACATGTGTTTTGTCTTATGTAACTTTCAATACTTTTTCTTTGTTTGCATACTTAATACTTGGATCATGACATGCTTTAGGGGGATTCTTTTCTAGTCTTGTTGGTTTGCAGTTTTTATGTGCTTCTTGCTCCTATACAAGTGTGTCTTCTTTAGTTTGGGGAAATTTTCTTCTATGATCTTGCTGATGATCTGAACTTCTTCTTCTCCCTCATCTATTTCTATAATTCAATGGTTTATCTTTTCATGATATCCAACATTTCCTGCATATTCTTTTCCTGTGTTTTCCCACAATTTTCTTTCATATTCTTTGCTTATTTCACTAAATTGTCTACTTTATCTTTGTGTCTTGTGTTTGATTCATTTATTTATTTCTACTTGTAAGGCTTTCCACTGTGTTTTCTAGTTGGGTTATTGGGTTTTTCAATCCTATCATCATTTTAGTTTGAGTTCTCTTCAGTCTTTCTTTCTCTTTCCTTCAATTCTTGAATATTTTCATCATTTCTATTGGCTTATATGTGTATAAAAGGGCCAGGTTACATCTTGAGCTGGCAACAGAGGTTGAATATTTAATTATCAAGGAGTAGAACTATTTGACAGGTTATAAGTATTAGAAGTGGCCTTGTAGTAGGTGTGGCCTTGTTGGAGAAAGTGTGTCACTAGGGTTGAGCTTTGAGGTATCAAAAGCCCACACTAAGCCCAGAGTCTGTCTCTCAGCCTACAGATCAGGTTGTAACTCTCAAGCTACTACTCCAGCGTCATGCTTCCAGCCATGACAATGGACCAAGACTCCAAAATAGTAAGCCAACCCTCAATTAAATACTTTCTTTTATAAGAGTTGCCATGGTCATCATATCTCTTCACAGCAATAGAACAGTATCTAATACACTGTGTATGTAAAGCTAATAATGTCTTCATGGAGACTCTGGGATACTGAGGATGCAAGAAGAGTAGTAGAAAATACTAATTTGCAAATACACAGATATCAGCTTATGAAATTATAGGCAATTTCAACTTTCTCATAAAGGAGTAATGTTAGGAAGCCTATTATGAATTTTTCTCAAGATGCACAATTTACATTTAAAAACTATGTGATCACATAAAATGTTCAACAAGTACCTAAAATCAATTTCTATTCTTGACATAAATTCATTTCAATGTGAATTATAAAAATATATGCTTAACTTAATAGATTCTCAGAAAACAAAAAAGTAAATTTTGCATTTACTAAAATATTCACTGAATTTGGAAACCTGGAAACAATGCTTATTTTCACTTTCATTCAACAGTATTTTAAAAGGCTTAGCTATTGTAGCAAGCAAATTAATTTTAATAAAACATAATGTTCAATAGAAAAAATCAAATAAAAGATTATTTGCAAATGAAATGACCTGTTGAAAAAATGCAGCAAAAACAAACATAAATGATTAGAAATAGCAATTAGGTTCATAAATGCAACATATATAAACTTAAGTATACAAAAATTAATAATTTCTTTAAATTTCAGTGAGAATAATTTAAAAATATCAAGCCCAGAAATATTATTCATAATGTTCTAAATGTGTAAAATATCCAAGAATAACAAAGCAAAATTATGCTACTGCAATATTTAAAAGAAACTGTAAAGTTTAAAGACTATAAAACGTCAACTGAAAATAGAATATTTAAAGAGACCATGCACAGTGTAAGAAAAAGAAATGGCTTTTAAATAAAAACATCCTTCTCATTCCTAATACACAGTGCTCAACACACTTAAGGGCTAGCAAAATGCTCAGAAAATAAAGGGACTTGCTGCTAAGCTTGACAAGCTCAGTTTGATTACCAAGGCAGACAAGATGGAAGTACTGCCCGCTGCAAGGTGTACTGATTACATGTGCATGTGGCATGCATACACCCCGACACACACGAATAAATGTAATAAGAATGTTAAAAACATTGAATTAAAGTTTAAAAAGACATTTTAAACAATGAAGTCTCATAGACTGGTATATTTACAAAAAATATCAATATAGACATGTATTGTGAGTAGTATTTCATACTGTTAAAATCATTTAGGGGGGAAATTGTATTTAAGCTACCAATTCTCAGTATTAAGCCAGCACCTTACCTTAACATTTAGGAAGTTTTTTATAGGTATAGTTACAAATGTTTTCTAGACTTAAAAATTCTAAGTATTAACAAAGGGCTGCTTAAATATATTTTGGTATGTTGATGCTGTGAATACTATGATTCTTAAAATAGAAATAGCTATTTACAATAAGAAAGACATCCATATTTATCGCTGCATTATACTGGCATGTTATAAAAACATGATGTTATATGACATATCATGATAAAAAAAACTTGCATATACATAATATCTGGAAAATATCATTGATTATTTAAAGCAAGGACAAGATTATCAGCTCCTTTAAGTTTTCTGAAACAGAAACACTAGTTTGGAGTCCCCAGACACAGGTGCTGGCTGGTCAAGCACTTGAGTGTAAGGGATTAATCCAGGAGTCACTTCCCTGGGAGTCTGTGAGAACTCGAGAAAGCCGCTGAAGTGTGGTCCCAGACAAAGCCCCACAGAACATAGCTTTAGCCTGAGTGTCCTTTACACCTCAAAGCTTTACAAAGGAGTTGGGCTCTCTATACTGTTATCTGCCAGTCATTGGTCCATACAGCACTAAAGGAAGGAAATGGCCCTTGGGATTCAAACTGCAGTTTTGCAAAGTGCATCCCCAAAGCACCAACAATATGTGGTACAGTGTGTTACTTTTATAATAAAATGTTATCTCATATACAGTTAGAGAGGGAAAGAAAGCAGTAGCAGTGTGCTATAAGCAAAACCAAATTTAACATTCTGCACAAGTGTGGATATTTACTTGACAGCTCCCATGTCCATCACCGTCTTCTCATATCCTCCTTGTTCATTAGAAAATCAGACTTAAGCGGCCTTTGAACCTATTCTTATCCTCTCTGTTATCCATCTGTCCCTATGAGAAGTAGCACAGAAGAGATCTTAAAGGTTAGAACTCGGAAATCCTCTCATAATCCTAACTGGAAGCACATTACTCAGCTATAAACCAAGCATGAAAGCTATATGTAAGCTAGAAACCATTAGAAAGAAAAGAGACTTGGTAAAGTTAAGCTGAAAAGAGAACTCTAGATTCAGGAACATGCTCTAAGAGTCTGTTTATGTTGTGTAAGATTATGACGGCAAGACTTGCTTAATCTATGACCAGACAAAAGAATCAGGGTCACTTTAGTGTAGTTTCTATACAAAACAGGGTCTTTCAGGGCAATGTCCCTCAATTTCATTTTCCTGAGTTTCAGTCATGAGTGTTTTATAAAGATGGCAGTCCTCATAAAGTTGGCTACAAATGGATCTTGCCATGAACCAAGAGTTGAATGAAGTTGGTCGGTAAGTCCATCATGGCAATTTCTGTCTGGGGCACATTGGATGCTTTTGTTTCTTCACCCACAAAGTGAATATGGCATCCACCACTCTACTAATTTTGCATGTTCACTGTGAAGAGGGCCACGAAGTCAAGTACATGAAAGAGTTTTTTTAAACTATGTAGTCCATTGTACCATGACACATTAGTGACACGTACTAAAGTTGTACTTTAAAAGAAATGTGTTTGTCTTTACACATGTGAATAAGAATTGGCTGTAAAATCCAAATTCAAATGAATAGCAAATGGGCAGAGATGCTGATCAAGCAGGTCAGAACTGGGGCTAAAGCCGCTGAGTCATCACCTCAAGAGCACCACACCTTTGAATTCGGCCTCCCATTCTATTTCAATAGCCATTCTCTTCAAAGTGCTCCAAATCAGCTCCTGCTTTGGATTACTGAACTGTAGAGAATTATTGATACGTGTTACAGCCATAGCAAAATATTAAGTGGCTCTTTTTACTCCCCATTTACTTACTGAACCAGTTAACTATGCAAAATATGCAGGTTCATGCCTCATCAGTTAATTTCATCATGAAACCTGAAAGAAAGGAGGAGGAGAATCCTAGAACAGACACTACACACACTATGAAAAGATGCAGAAATCACACATGAGGTTTTTCTGCTTTAATCTACATCATTTCTCACATTATTGTTTAGAGAGAATAACTATACATGCTACACTGCTTAATATAAACTGGTGAATTTTAAAATTGCCCATTATGTATCATAATTTTAAAAATCATAGTCTTGCACATTTTATAAAAAGATGTACATGAATGTTTATATGCCCTTTAACCCAGTGTATTGTCCAAACCTGGCAGTATCAGAAAGTCAAATTTTGCTGTTGAAGATGTTTAAGATGTTCACTAAAGGCACAAACTCCAAGACTAGGTTTTCTGTTTCCTTCTATCATCTCCTACAGTGGCACTGATTGGTGGTTTTCTCCACATTTGACAGGTATCATGTCAGACATGTTGCTGGCCTTGCCTGTTTAATTCTGTGACGTTTGTATTAGAACTTCTGACATCTTTTGAAGTTAAGGGTGTCTCCAATTTAAATAGGCTGTACTCTGCCAAGGCATGCAGAAGCCATAGGCTAGTTTTCTGGTTGTAAAGCACTAATAAGCTGTAAATTATTTAATTTAATAATCAGTATTCAACTGAGTGTCAGTTCATTTTTTTAATGAAAGAAATGAGTACATACTAATAGTTTACAATTTCAAGATGGCATGACACCTGAGAGTACTGTTTGCATTTAAATTCTTTTTGTTTTGCTAATTATATGCTTAATAAGTACTAACTTCTTTCTCCTAGACTAAATTTTTCCTTCCCATAAGCAGAGATAGGAGTCATCAGCCCTTAACTGTTCTTATGTATACTTCTAAGTATGTCTCATTTGTGATATGGGGAAACCCCATGTAGAGCTTTTGTTTAAATCAATGTTTGTATCTAAGAATTAGTGTAAATTGTATAAAAACTAAAGATGTCATTCATAAAAAAGAAAAATGTCAATCACTGTCAGAACATGTTATGGGATGTAAATGTTAGAAATAGCTTTTTATTTCCTTTATCATGATAATTTCATTTTTACAGGGTATCTGAGACTGTACAATGAGCTGTCCAAGACACACACACACACACACACACACACACACACACACACACACACACACACACTGACACTGGAACCATTCTGTTTTGTTTAATGCTACTCTGTTTCCACAATGCTTGTGGTAGTATTGGCACAAAATCTGGGTCAAAATAGATAGCAATATTTGCTGAATGTCCAATTGATTTGGAAGGAGAATTCAAGTCTTTTGACCCAGTTCATTGTTCTTTGCAGAACACAAATAGAAACATTTGAAGTATCTTATGTTTCTAAGCCTTAACTGGCAGAATAGAACATGATGAATTGTTGGGAGATCCAAAAGTGTAAAAACATTTGCAAATCTGATGCTTGGCATCATTATGGTTTGACTTTATAATACGCCCCATTCCCTTACCACTGGTCTCTAAGTCTAAAAGAGAAAAAGTGACCAGAATGGCCATGTTAAAAACTAACTGCAACTTCTTGAATTAACTGATTAGGAAAAAGAATTTTTCCCCACAGCATTTGGGATAAAATAAGAAAACATTCATTTTGGATGAGAAAGAAACAGAATTTCATATTGATGTTTATCATAGAGTTTAATGAACCAGACAGCTGTTTGTGGATCCATATTAAAATGTTCACAAATTAAAATAACATAAAATGGGAGTTCTCTACCAGTGATATGTTATATTTCTTCTATAATATGAAAATCTACCCTGCAAGTTATTGTAGATTATGTTATTCTTTGTAAAGATTTTAAGGTAAAAAATGGAGTTGCCATCTGCATCATTGGTCATGTCATCAGTAATAAAATATTTAAAGAGAATGTTAGTAAATGTCATAAAAACCCTTGACTAGAATACCTGGTTTGACATAATTGAAAATATTTATTCAATAATATTGTTATAATATCATGCACGTGTTATAATAAATATGCTACTTGGAAAACATTACCTTGTACATATGATAAAATAATTTTTAAATACCACATCTTAAATTATAACCATGTACAAAGCAAAACTATAAGATTTGCTTGCTAATTTAGTCACCAGATCAATAAAGAAATTAGTTTGTTGAATAATATATCATAACAATACCTAGAAGGTAACTTCTCATGGATGAGTGCTCAGAATCATTCAGAACGATTTTTTAAAGCAGCTTTAAAACAACCTACTTCAAAATCAAGATATTAAATGCCAGCTTCTAACTAGCAAGAATGCTTATGGCTAAGATAGAAATGAGATTCTCTATAGAAATGCTGACACAGCCCTGGCTGTCAGCTCCAGGGTGTACAGCTATAATTCTTTTTTCAAATCTTACCCAGCAATGGCTCAGGTACAGGAGTTTACAGAATACATAAACAGTTAGGGGCAATTCTGTAGCTTTCATAAAATCACAGACCTATGACATGTTTATATTCATCTTTGATTGCTACCATTAAATAACTAGATCATTCATGGTGTATTAATTAGCTACTTAACATACAAAAGACAGTGCATTATAAAATGCACGATGACACATGATATTGTTCATGACAAAATCAGGGTTTCTTAATTTATGGGATTTCAGGAGTTACACATTTTAAGCTACAATGTAACCTGGCCACTTACCAGGAAAAAAAAGTAGAAAATTTAGGGGACACAGAAAACAAAGATTAAGAAAGACCTTCTTTTCTGTTTGAAAATCTGTTTGGCAACATGCTAAATTCCCAAGAGGAGTCTGTTTGTATGTGAAAAGTATTTAGACTTAGATCAGCAGTACAATCTCAGAACAGACCACAGGGTACTGGGGTACAAGGGCCCATTATTAAAGACCTCAAACAAATGTTCACAGGAGAGTTTGTCTGAAAGCCCAGGTCACTCTACATCTCAGGCCTGATGTGATTCCTCTCTTCTGCACTGTCACATGGACAACAGATGACTATTGATCCCACACTGGGAAATGCTGTTCTGATGTTTATTGACCAAGACTGTATGAGAGAAATTGTGATTGATAAATGGAAGACAGTGATGAGTTATCACTTCTGGATCATACAAAAGAGAGGGTAAGTAAGAAAACCACTCTGAATAACTGTTAAAGTTATAAATTTACCAAGGTAAGCAAAAATACACTTACTAAATGTGAGTGAGGTGATATAACATAGTGTGGATGAACGCACCATTACCCATCTTTCAAGTATTTCAGTTTCAAAGGTAGTTATTTATATAACTGTGAGGTGCTTAGTTACAATGTAATTAACACAAAACAATTCAGATTAACACATATTTTTAAATCATTGGTAGATTTTACCTTAAATTAGACTTAATTATTTATTTAAATTCAGATGCAACTTTTTTACCAGCCTGTATTTTATTGAAAAATTAAAATTAGCCATATTATGAGTCACAAGTTATCTAGCAAATCTGTAAGGATTTGACATCTGGTGAACTCATGTCATGAAACACCACCTGTTTTGTTATACTAATAATTCCATGTGCTAATTGTCTTCATGAAGCGACAGAAAAGAAACAGTGTACTGAATAAGAATATTAAGAATACCTATAAAATGAGTATTCAAATTGTGCATGTGCCTAGTAATCCCATTAATTAGGTTAATAACATGTTTAAACGGCTGAGTGTAGGCCATGGAAACTGTGCAAAGGTGTAGATAGCATGCACACCTTTTTCATAGGCTGCCTGTATATAACACTTATCAGCCCGGCTTATTTTCTCCTTAAAAAAAATCATAAGTGAAAATAAATTCTAGATAATTGAGGAATACTGTCATTGAAGACTTATTGAAACCTGACTCCCTATAACTGTTTTCAGATTAAGCAGAAAATTTTCATTTAGTTAATTGTCAATACGCCCAAGTAAATTCAATATGCACTTAAATATTTTTTTAACAAATACTTGTTAGGCTGCCAGTGCAGATGAAAAACTAAAGCCTAATTCTAATTCCCCCTCCCTGCAACAAATTTTGCACATTTCTTTATAAAATGTTATATTAATTATCTCTATAAAACTGTGTGTATGACAGACATGTGGCACACGCCTTTCATCCTACACAGGGCACGGCTTTTGAGTACACATTGTTCTTACAAAATAAAAACTACTTTTCAAATCTACTTACCTTTTTAAATTTATTTCCTCTTAGGATTTAATAAAGAAGTTCAACATCAGCTGAAAATAACACAACTATGAACCATCCAAGCAGCAGATTATTAAATGTTTTGTGAAATCTGCCGGGTGGGGTGCACAGTGGGGTAGGGAGTGTTTTTATTTAGCTCTACCCTCTTCAAGTACTCTGCTTTCCTTTCACATCATCCCTGCCTTGTAGAAGGCTGGGAACAGCTCTAAGAATGTGTAGAATGTAAACAGCCTTTTATTGTCCAGGAGGATGACAGCTAAGGCCGGCCTGCTTATCACAGGGTTGCAGCTCCCCAGCTCCCTTTCCATGATAAAGTGCTTCAGAAAAAAAAAAAAAAAAAATTACAATCCCAGTACAATCCCAAAACCGATTAAAATTTGGCATATGCTTCCTTAAAAAGTAATCAATCAAGCCATGCTGTAATATTAGAATCCTCCTCTTAAGGAGTATATTAATTCCTTCCATATTTATTTCCTATTTCCTGGTGGGGGAAGGGGATATCTAACATTTCCAGTATTGAGGCTAATAGAACTTTCCTCCACAGCAACCCTAAATACATTTTCTCACCTTTGAGGACCTAACGTGGTGATTACGGAGCACATGCACACACAGTCCTTGGCCACTACATGTAAGATCAGCTAGCTAAGATTCATGAGTCTGTGCTGAAGACTCCACTTCAGCAGCCGATTTCCTCAGGCGTTTTCTTCTGCACATGGTACAAAGGCTGTTTTGTTGGATCACTCTTATTGGAATTCAGATTAATTTTTTAAATCAAGTGATATTAAAGATTATAGGCATGCATCTTGGATGCCTAGAAACTTAGTTGTAGTTCATTTGATGGAACTCTATTGAATATGACTAGCAAGTACCGGCTCATTCAAAGACAGTCGTCCATGCCGCATTTCTTCATGATGGCATGGACAATTTTCTTATTAAATGCTGTGCGGGAGAATAAGTCTCTGCTTAAACCTCTTCACCTTTTGGAGTTCATTCCACCCTCGACACTTGCAAAGTGCCAACCTCTACATTTTGCCTTTTATAATTTTTTTCATAAGTTACTTAGTCTTTCCTCTAAAAGGACAAGGGAAGAGGAGTGGTTTTTATTCTGCAAGCACTTGGAAGTGTTGCCCTTGTTTTTTTAACAACCCAAGGTGTATGCATGTAAAACTTAATAGTGTCAGCACCAAAGACGCGCCCTGGAATCAATGAAAGACCAGTTATCGCACCGCTGTGCAGGTACCAAGCAGCCAGGGGAAATCTGGCAGAGGCAGAACAAGCCAGAAACCCATTTCTACAATTGCGTTCAAGTTATTTTTTAAACGTTTTACTTTGGGTCTATTGTAAATACAAATTAACTAAGAAAACATAATGTGTGTGAAGAAGAGTAAGCTATTCTTCAGGAAACCTGGAGAGTCACAGCCGAAATGGCAGCCCGACTGTCCCTAGTACATCCTGAACTATCTTTTAACATCCTACATCTTGCTCTGCAGCTGCAGTGGGATCGCAGATCCGGCTACTAACTGCACGGAGTTGGGCATTAAAGTTATGTTTTACATCTCTAGCTGGTAGAAACCCCATTTCAGTCCCGAGGGCCAGAAGGAACAGAGTGAAATCCAAGCCGCCCCTAAAATCAGTGTTTATCTCTAAATTATCTCTGCTTTGTAAGAAATGTTCGCCGGCACATGTGCAAAACCGGCGGAGCCGCCAAGACTTCCTGGGCTGCAGGAAGGTCTTTTAAACCCTCGCTTCGTGTCCATCAGCCCGGTCCACTCCGAGTGCCTAGCAGAACGCCTTTCTTCCTAGCACTTCTTTTCTAGATACTTCCTTCCTACTTTACCGAAACAGTACATCGCAACCCTCAATAAACCCTTCAACTCGCTTCCAGGTGCCTCTCTCTAAGTGCGGTTCTTTCCCACCAACAGTAAGGCAATCTAAACTCCCATCAGGGGCTGAGCTTCTAGCCGAGTTCTGGAGTAGCTTGGCTCCCAGATCCCTTATAGAAGAGGATTTCGCGCCGAAACGCATCCCGGCACATGGACAGCACCGCAGGCCGGGCACTCACCAGCTGCAGCAAGCCGGGGACTACGATGAGGGGCAGCGGCCGCAGGCGCATGGTGCCAGCTGGCGCGATCTCAGGAACTGCGCGCCCTCGCCAGCCTCTCGCGCATCTCCACTTCGGATTGAGAGCCAGACGCCGGGGACCTAGTGGTCGGTGGGCGGAGAGGCCAGCTGGAGCGGCGGGAGGGAGGTGGGGTAGGTAGGCGCGCCTGATGCCTCTTTCGAGTGACAAGAAAGCGCGCCGAGCTGCAGGGTTCCAGTAGCTCTCTCAATGTGCGCTGTGCCTCTGGGGTGAGAGGCTGGGGGGCTGAGGGTTTGGGGGCCAGGGGAACTATGATCGCGACTGTACTGGACGCGGGACAGCCAGAGGCTGTCGCTCTAGAGCTGGGCGCAGAGTTCTGCACAGTCAGGAGCGTGCCCCGCCCAGTGACCGGCTGTCAGCGGTACCTAGTGCCGGGCGCACAGAGTAGCTCTGTCTCTGGGTTAGTGAGGCGGATGGGTTCTCCCTGGATTGATGCTCAATGATAGCCCTCAGGAAATTTGTGGGGAAGGTTACTCAGGGTCCCGGAAAGGCGCGAGGGCAGTAGGATGGGGTTGGGGTTGGGGGGGGGTGGGCTTAGCCACATTCTCAGAAGAACAGCTACCTATTTCGCCTGGAGTTTGGCACGAGTGGTTACTTATGGTACCCTCAGGGAACCTCCAACTGTGCTAGTGGCAGGATGGTGAGTAAAGGATCTAAGGGTGCTTCGGAATGATGTGGATAGCAGGTGTTTAGGAGACCCACAGGAGGCCAGGCAAGGTTGCAAACCTCAACTCAGCCTCAACCTCTGGGTTAACACGTCTCCTTTGAGGGCTCCTTAGCCTTTATGACTGAGTGGAAAAGTTAAAGGCAATGGGAAATGGCCAATGGCCAATCGGTGGAAATCTAAGCACAATCCATGATGATCCGTTACTGAACATAGGAAAACCTAAGATCTAGAGAAGTTATATATCCAAAACAATTGGCGTCCTGACATCTGGAGACAAATAGCTCTTACAAAAGGAAACCGTGAAGGGAAGGAAACAGAGTTGCAACCACAGCCAAGCCTTAAAAAACAAAACAAAACAGAAATAAACAACAACAACAACAACAACAAAAAACAGCAAAAAGAGCAGTTTGAGTTGCACTTTGAGACAGGAGGAAAAACAAAAACAATTAAGTTGTATTTCCCTCTCCTAGCATCCTTGATTCCAAAACAAAGGAAGGTGGTTTGTGGATTCCTAGCAGTCTGGGGTCAGGCTTGAGGCAAAGAAGCCCTGGTTCCAGGTCTCTAAAGCAGGAGAATTGATAAGAAGAGGGCAAAGTCCTGCCAATCCTCTGAGTGGGTGTGCTAAGACTGTGAATGAGAGAAACCCAGAGTGTTGTATAATTCCACTGTGATTTTGAAGCCTATTGTTCCTGAAGCTATGGAGAAAGTATCTCTCCATACAATTTCATTCCTATGTGGAGAGAGTCATAGGCAAGTATAAGCTATGTATCCTTCCTATACATTTGCATTTTCCAAGCATGATTTTAGTGTTCTAGGGACCTTGTGGGAAAAAATAAACCTCTGCCTTGCTTTAGATTTTCTTTAAAAGACAAAAATTTCACTATTTGCTGGTACCCACAGCAAAATTCTCCTTATCAATGGTTTTAGAGCTTCATTCCACCTCTTCATGTGTTTCTCTCTCTCTCTCTCTCTCTCTCTCTCTCTCTCTCTCTCTCTCTCTCTGTGTGTGTGTGTGTGTGTGTGTGTGTGTGTGTGTGTGTGTGTGTGTATGTTGCTGAGGATTGGACCTGAGGCCTCACACATGCTAGACAAGCTCCCTACCACTAAGCCGCATTGCTGGCCCTAGAAAATTATTCTGACCTAGAAGGATAAATACCATCATTTTTAAAAATTGAAAGAGATTTCCAATGCTTGATTTCCTGACTCTGAGTTTGAGAATAAATTTTTATTTTATTTGCAGACAACTCTGTAAAAGACATAAATCCTCTTTGAAGAAATGAAGCTACAAGGGAGGAGGACAAAACATTAACCAGATGCAGCCCCTCTTCTGGAGTTACTCATTTCTGCCCCAGCCTCATTGATTCACTTGCAAAGGAAAAGCGAGGTGTCTCCTTAACTCACCTTGTAGCCCTATACCAAAAATGGTTTGTAAGAGGAACATGTAAGATATAAACACTTCAAAATAAGCCATAGTTCACTCTCTTAGTTTATCCATATGTCTTAGAGCATTTCTGTTCTTGTAGGAAAACTTCTGAATCAAATTTAAAAGTGGAACCTAGAGTTAGATTGTGTTTTCAAACTATGTATTCTCACAAAGGATGTGTGTTGGGGTGGGAGATGAATTCCAAATGAGCATGTATAGGACATAAGAGAACTGTGTGGAAGAGAAGCCCCAAGGTTGATACTATAGATTTTGATATCCCATGTTTATTTATAAAATGACTGTTGATTGTTTTCTGGGTTTTCCAATTTTATTTTATAAATTATGAGAAAATAAAAACAGGAGAAAGGAATAAGGCGGGGATGAGAATGGAAAGGAAGGAGAGAGGGAACAAGAAATGGAGAGAGGTAGAGAGCTAGAATCATTTTCACATTGTATTTGTTCCTCACAAATACCAGTAGTGGTATCAGGAAATACACAGTAAATGAAGCATAGTAGTCAATACAGGAAGGAAGAAGTGCTGCTTAGCATAGTTGGTGGAAAGAAAGACCACTGTAACACCAGTGCTTCAGGAAAGAAGTAAAATGTTAGCTTGCTTAGCTTCCAACAATGGCCAAGTTTAGTCTGTGTTAAGAAAAATGAGGAAGGCAACTCCATATTGAGACAGGGGAGTGAAGTGTGAGCAAAAGCAAAGTGAAGTGACTTCGGATTGCTCAGCTGAGGAATAAACAACAGTGCAGAGTGGGTGGCAGAAACGTGTCATGGAAAGGCAAGAAGAAAAGTGGTCTGCAGGGCTCGATGGTAGAAATCTGGAATGCCGAGCTAAACGGTTTAGACATAGTCTGCAGGGAGCCTCAAAACAGCATCAAGGGGCATAAAAATTTGTGCAGTGGCAACATACCGGATGCCTTGAGGAGGAGGTGGCTCAGGGACACGGTAAGTGAAAGCAAGGACCAGAGAAATGAAGACCTGAGCTTCAGAATAATACATTGAGCTTGATGTCTGGATATTTAAATTTTTCCTGACAAACTAGAAGATTTTTTATCGCCATTTTCTTTGTCTTAGAATTAACCTAACAATTTGAGTATCATATCATTGAATTGTCATTTTAAGATTTGTTTGTCGCAGTTGAGGAAGAATAAGAACAATATTTTTATGTCAACTAGTAGCAGAAAGCTGAGCCAACCAATTTTTGCCACCGTGTGATTCCATTTTGGTCTCTTGAAAAATAGAATGTGCATGGTAAGCTCAAGGCTTTGAGATCAGATTTGTCCACCTGTGGCTTTTCTGGAAGGTTAGGGTTTTTCTATTTTTCCTCTGTACTTACTTTCTCATCATTTACTCTTCATTGGGGCCAATACCAAAAAGTGACAGAAAAATAATATTCAGGCTGGCATTTTAGAGTTGGAATGGATATTAGATATTATGCAACTTTCTCATTTTACATTTACGGAAACTGACTGTAAAGGTTATATGACTTGCTTCAGGTCATCTTATGAGACATGAACAAGTCTGCAACTTGATTGAAGTCACTGAGACCCACAATGGCTCATTCCTATCTATCATCCCACCTCAGGTATTATTCAACTCTCTGGCAGTTATAAATGTAGTGAACGATTGTGCCTCTAGCTAATAAGAAATGTGGGGATGATCTATAGATGCTAAAAGCTACAGAATCTATATCATTATCAGGAAAAGAGATTCCACTGTACCAAGCCTGAAGCATTGATCTTGCAATAATTTTCAGAGTTGAGAGGTCAGGGGAATGGCATGACTTAGTGCTAATGTGCAGTCTCAGAGAAGTGAAACCTGGGATTTAAGAAGAGGGTGCCACGTACCTCAAGGACTAAGAGATTTTCAAGGAGCCTCTGGCTTCTCATGGTCTGGCATTTAGAAGCTGGTGGGCTCTTTGGTACCATTCTTAACTAAAATCCTTTTGAGTCCATTATTCTTGAGGAATCCAATACTCCTAAGTCACAATTTACTTGAGTATAATGCTCTGTTGTATTAAATATTAACCCTGGTTGCACAATAGAGACACTGGGGCTTTTAGATATCTCTGAGGGTAAGATTAAGAAATGATGGTTTTAACATTCCATCAGAAACTTGGTTTTCACTTGCCTTCCCTTCCTTCTTCTTCTCTTCTTTTTCGCATCAACTTGTGGGAAAACACTACGCTGAGGCTTTAACAGAATGTCTTTAGACTCTGCTTATATCCTTTCTTCTAGAGATCTTGTTAAGGGGGAAACTAGGCAACTTATTGAATATACTGAGGCATAAGTGAAGGGGTTAGCAAGTTTCATGGCATGTCTGTGTGCCAACGCAAACTGAAATCTTCACCGGACTGAGGTTTCACATGCCCCTCCCTCTGGTAGCAACTCTCTCTGTTATCCTTTCTCCTCGATGTTCAAGGGCAGTCGTATGACTCCTTTAACAGTAGAAGACTTCAGTGTTAGCTGTATAGAGAAGCCAGTGGTGAAGGAAGTGAGGTGCAGGCAGGCTGTGATGGGCTGACACTGACTGAGACTGGCCAGGCAGTGCAGAAGCTTCATGATGTGCTAACTAATATGCATCTTCACCAAACCAGGCAGATTTCGGTACACTTGGCATCATCTTTCCATTTATGATGCTATGCACATGTACAAATACAGACGATTACTTAGTGGAGTGATAGCCTTTTTTTTTTCATACATCAAATACAGTGTATATTATCCCTGGAGTAATGCCTCAACATACTTCAGATATTGTTTCCTAAGTGCAGAAAAAGCAGGGAACAGATGTCCACAGATGCCCATGCTTCCTGAAACCTGTACCTACCTACCTGTGTCTTATTGATAAGGGACATTGTTGCAAATGCCCAAACATAACTCAACTCCAAGATAAAGGATACCATAGCTAACAGGATTAAGAACTTCAAAGGATGAAGGTCATCTTAGGCCTTCCCATGTGTGCATGATTATAAGTCTGTTAACCTAGAAAAGCCATGAAGGTGGGCCTGAAATTTTGGGGAGAAAATCTAATTCCTAATCTTTGTAAGAGTCTGTTTCTTCATCCTACCATTACCAACTAAATTGCAGAAGGAATTTGAAGTTATCTCTTTAGTTTTATTATTTTTAGATGTCTTTTTTCCATTAACAGGTACTTTCCTTGCCTGTGTGTCCCCAATTTTGGTTTTTCTTTGATAGATCCATGAAGACTCACCCCTTGAATTCTCACATTAAGCTTTATAATATGCTTTGATGATCTGAAGTTGTACCTCACAGAAGGATGGTTCAGCATCACATGAGATCTCTTCACTGTGTTTTACCTAGAAAGGCACGTGACTTTACTCCTTATATATAAAGGTTATCACTTATCAAAACATAGTAACAGATGCATACAGTGGTATGCTTAACTGTGGCAAAGTGCTGTCTATCATCTTTGCATAACTATGATACAGCTTTGTTTACAATTAGGCTTTTATTTATTAACTCAGTGCATTCGCAAACATATGTGACTTTTTGCCTATGCCCTAAATGGTATTAATGAGGATAGTAAGTTGATTTGTTTGTGTATTAATTCATTCTTCAAATGCTGCTGGCATGCTCACCCACTCACTGCTCTACTTTGAGGTCGTTTTGGGCCTTGGCATTATGAAAGTGCTATTTCATGTTTTATTTCAGTCAGTGCCAAACTCATACCTTCCTACCTCCTCGCAGAAATTGTGTTAAGGAAACAGTGGGTTGGATGTGCAGGCTTACTTTAAGAGGCAACTGGGATTTGATATGTTAAAATTCCACTTTCAAAAACTCTAGGGACTTCTATTTTCCTCATGTGCTGATCTAAAACGAGCCTGTCTAATGTTTCTTGGCAGCAGAGTAATGACACCGACGCCTTTCTCCACTTATTAGAATATCTATACTGCTATCTACTGGCCAAATGTGGCATTGCTTTAAAAAGGGTGGGTTTTTTGTTGACTTTTTTTTTTCTAAGCTAAATTATAATTACACTTCTCCCCTTCCCTTTTGCTGTATGACACTATTTCTAGAGAAATAATGAACAAATGTCTACTTACTTCAGATAGGAAAATTACGACTGAGAAAGTGAAGACACTATCAGAGTCCAACCTGGTGAGCCAATGTGTTTTACTGGGATTTCTTACAGGAGTATGGGTGAGAGGTGTCTTATAGGAACATGGGTGAACAGTTACTTACAGGAGCAGAAATGACTCAAGGACAGCTGCATCACCAGATACCACTCCAGCATGGCTGAGAGCCCACTGAGTCGGGAACCCTGTAGTACACTGTGCAACTCACAGGTGGCTCAACGGGGTGGAGAGTAACATCCCTTCATTCAGTTAGTATTAGCCTCTTCTGTGCAGCTCAGCTCAGTTTCTGTCCCTTCCATTCTTCTCAGGTGGTCTCTGCTTCTTCCAGGCAGCCGGGCTTTTCTGAGAGTCAAGGAAGTTTGGCTTGTCTCTCAGCAGGCCTTACTGTTTCTGTACATACGTGAGGAGGGGACTGACCTGGTGAATCTGGTCAGCTTCATGGATTTCCTGAAGCTATTTTGAGTTGTTTATCTTGAGCTTAATGAGCTTCCCTGTAGGATGCCACGTTTCAGCTCTCCTTAGAAGCTTCCTTTGTCTCCCCTTCCTTTAAACACCCTATCTTAAAATACCCTGTTGTTTTTCCTGCTTTCACATCCTGAATCTTAAGCAGTTTACCTCCAAGACAAAAGGTTTCAATCTCAGAAGAAATTGCTACACAGCACCTTTCCTACTCCTAACCCTTCCCACATCCCTCCCATTCATCCTCCGTGTGTGTGTGTGTGTGTGTGTGTGTGTGTGTGTGTGTGTGCAATATTAAATGTATTGTGTGTGTGTGTGTGTATATACGTAACATGTAAACACAACTGCTGAATCCATCTAGTGTTATTTGTATGTGTATGACCACATGACATTAGATAACCAATTAAGGAGCTCGTGCCTGGGAAAGACTTATTCCCCTTCTCTTGGTAGTAATTAGTTACCGGTACTCCTTTGTCTATGGGTGGGGCTGCCAAGAGGTTTTCCCCTTCCACATTATCATGCTCCTTGTTTGACCACGTTTGGGTCTTGTTTTGGCAACTATATTGTTGTGGTATCATGGGTGATGCTCTCCCATCATTTCTAGGAGACCAATCACATAGCAGATTTCCTGGTCCTCTGGCTTTTAGAATTTTTCTGCCCCCTCTTCTGTCATGTACCCTGAGGCTTAGATGTAGGAACTATGCTGTGGATTTATCAGTTGGAGCTATACAACCAACTATGAGTTGTTCTCTGCATTTTGACCACTTGCATTTTTCCATAATCGTCTTACCCAGTTGCAAAGAGAAGATGCTCTGTTGAGGGATGAGAGTTGCATTTGACTGTGAGTAAAAAGGATAATTATCTAGAATACAATTTGGAATTGTGTAGGCCTACTAAAGTGGGAGGGGGTAGTAATTGCTTCTCTTTGATCCGTGACCTCATTAGTCTCAGGTAAGATTTCCCTGATGTGATCAGGCCTTAAGTACAACTAGACAGATATTAGTTACTGTCAAGGTAGGAGGGCCCTTTTTCACCCTTAGGACTATTTTGCTGTGTTGATCATTGCTGTAGTTCATTGGTGTCACAGCGGGGTGGGACTGTTAGTTGCTTCCATCACTTGGCAGCTTGCATAGTACCTTTTGGTACTGTTAAAGCTAGGCTCATGGAGGAAGCTTTCATGTCAGATCAAGCTCGGATTCTGACTCCTGTGTCTGTGTGGATGGTTTCTTCAACAAGAAGTACTTACCTCCACCTCGGGGAGACAAACAAGGTGCAAAACAAATAGACTATATTATTTGGTGAGCCTTTTGTGCTCCCGTGGCTGATAATTCCTAAGGGGCTTTCTGGCGCAGTACTGGGGTTAGATACTCTATGGCTCTTGGGTGGAGCATGTCTACCTGACCGCTTTGGCTTCATTTAAACTGCACATGTACATGTGCACACATACATCATTTTAGTGAAACAGAAATGTTTCTTTATGGCTTTTTCAATCCACACTGTTATTTTTCCTCCACTCTTCTCTTTCCTTCAGTATTGACCTCTACCCACACTCTTCAATAAAAGCCCCCATTTCCCCCTTTATGTCACTTTATCCTATATTCCCCTCTCTCCTGCCGCCTCTACCACCCCTCGTGGTACAGTTTTATTTCCATGGCTTCTATGGTTAATTCTGGTTATATAGTGTATATTTTCATCGACTTAGGCTGATCTGTGTCTGTGGGACCTGGGATCTGAGGATCTAAAAGAATTGGGCAGACAACACTGTAAGGTTGTAGACTATTTTACTTCACTTTCAGTGTACTTTTATATGTGAGTGAAACAAAGAAAACGGTGATTGGAGGAAGATTGTTTGAATTCAGGAAATATGATCAGACAACAATGTAAATAAACATCAGTAAGTACCTACTAATTATTTGCGGAGCAGCCCATTCCCGGAACTTTCCGAGGGCAGACCAATTCGAACACAGTTGCCTGACACATAAGATAGATGTTATCTGGGAAACCATGAAAGCCAGGCAAAAGGCCGTGCCCAGATTCAGCATACACTGAGGACAGCACTACTAAGCATATCGTTCACCAGACTGGGTTCTATAGCTGTGTTCTGACACTCAGCAGGAATAAATATGGTTTGTAAGTTGAATGTAAATGTTTGTTGCAGGAGGCACAAAATCACAACCAAGAAAATCCAGGAAACAAAATGCACCTGAGGTGAAAGGCCCTCTGCCTTTTTTCCTGGGGCCTCTTTCACATGTCCCCAAGGCGTTGTTCACCATGTGTCATCCCTCTGACTGTGTTCTGACAGGGTACTCACATGAAGATTCGGAGCTGGGAAACACGGGTGAGAAGGAACATGTGGCATTTGTTTTTCTGGGTCTGGCATTTATCAATCAGACCTACAAATTTCATGGTTTGATTTTTTTCTTTACAGCTAAATAATATTCCATAGTGTATATGTAGCATATTTTCATTATCCATTCCTCAGTTTAAGAGCAATTAGGTTGTTTCCATTTCCAGCTATTCTAGAAATCAGTGAGGAACATGCTCAAAAAGCTAAAAGTAAACAAATACCACTTTTTGGCATATGTACAAAGGACTTTACATCTTCACAGATACTTGCTCAGCCATGTTCACTGCTGTACTTTTCATAATGATGGGTTTTTTTAAATCAGGCAAATTGCTATGGCTCTTTCTAGAATAACTGTGGAGTAACTGCATATGTGCTGTATATTTTAGCATATTAAATAACTGCTTTTGTGGACATCATTTCTAGTGATCATTCATTGTTTTCTGATGGATTCCCTGACCCAGGGTCATACACGTTGTAAATGAAATATGATGGGCAGGTGGGCGTCCATTTGCCCTTCCCTGAAATGGTCACCATGATAGCTTATATCTGATTTGTACTTCGCTGAGTAACATAAACATATTAAAAAAACAAGCCATTAATCCAAAATGAGCATAGCTGTATTGAACCAATCAATACTTCTCTGAGTGATGCAAAAATGAAGCTTCAATCATCATTCTTTCTTTAGAAGAGAATACAAGCAGACAAACCCCAGACCTTTATGGTTCCTTCTGTCTAGAAGGTTCAGTTCAAAGTCACACCTTGACATTCTAAGTTTTCAATTACTCTGCAGCAACTTATTTTCCCAGCGTTAGTTCTGTAGCTGCTCAGTGTGGACTTTCATGCCCAATTAAAGCTGTCACTGACCTCCCGAAGTACTTGGGCATTCTCGTTACAAAGATTCCACTCTTGCTTTGCTCCTGCAATAACCTACTTCCTTCTCCGTTTCTATTAACTGTATTTTCATCCTTTTATCTTAAATATTTATTTGATGAATAATGAGTGCATATCTTCAAAGGGCCCAATATGATCATGTGATATGTTTTATGTAATGATGACCACCATGGGCAAATGAACATATCAATCATTATCCCCAGAAGTTTTTCATACCTGAATCTCCCTCTCTACTTACACTGTTGGCCCTACCCTTAATTTAAAATTCCAATGAAACTAACTTTCAAACTTAAATCCAAGTGAAAGTTTTCCTGGTTTATCCAAGTGACCATCACGTGCTTTTAAGCTCCTTCCACATGAATACCTTATAGACAGTTTAGACATCTACATAATCCACGATCAATCAGTCACACTACTACTGTGTTGTTAGTGTCTTCTTTATCTGAGAATGCCACATCAGTACAAAGAAAACTGGGGTCACTTTATGGGCTTCTCAATCTTATTAATTAAAGAAGCTAAGAATAGACTCCAATAGAAGCACTCAAAGAGAGATGCCTCCTGTGTTCAAAAGAAAAGCCACATGACAGGCAAGCTTTAAAACCTCAGTTGCTGCCCACAGGAGAGTGGAGAGGAGAAACAGTCATGCCGTATAAGTTAGCATGGAGCTAAGACACATGGTGGACAAAGAGTAACATGGGAGGGAGGGGACATTAGATAAAGAGTAGGGGAGCCTAAAATGCTGAGAGAAAACTGAAAGTGCTAAGAAGGCATGGTTAGAAGAGATGGAGAACGACGAAAGGCAATGTTACCTTTCTCTGGATACTTCTGTGCAGACTTATAACTCTACATGGCTATAGCTCATAAGTTTCCAAACTAGGGGTGGGAATTCTGGGAAGGAAAAGTACCCTGTCTCATTAATGGACTAATTATTTTGCCTATCTCTGTAACATGGCTTAAGGTGAACACCTCTACAAAGGTGGGTCTTTAGGCAAAAATGATGAAACCAGGCCAGCTAGAGTGTTAGGCTCCAACCAGGCCAGAGTCTAGTCTCTTGACCAGCAGCTTTTCTCCTCTGTTGTTATTATAAGCAACTCCTTGTAGTGTCCATGGAGGTAGACAGAAGACTTGTGCTATAGAATATAAGGATGTGCACTACAAATAATTCCTCTTCTTTTATGTGAATTAGAGTAAATTAATTTCTAATGTGGGAAACACTAATAGTAAAACACTAAGATCTGTAGGGACGTGAAAGATGCCTCAGGGTGGAGACTGGAGCTCAGACCCCCAGAGACACCAGGTGGGGCATGTGAGCCTGCCTTTAATTTTAGCCTCTGGAGGTGGACACTGAAGCAAAATGGCTAGGAAGACTAGCCTATCAGTGAGCTCTGAGTTTCGGATACACTGCCTCAGGCAGGCTTTCCTTTGCATAAATACACCTGCATATGTACACCCTCACTTGTAAAAACATGCATATACATACATGACACCATAGCCACGTGAAAAAATGGTATAAAAGGAAAAGGGGAAAGGCTTTTAATATAACTAAAAATTTGAATATTTGGCCCGAGGAGCATTTATGTTTGGATAGAGCCCTTTAGGTATTTCATTGCCAGGTTTCCACCTCTCCTTTCATTCTTTCATTGTCTATGCATTTTATGACCCGCACTGCCTTGACACCTTGTTTGTCTGTGATGATGTGATTGCTCCTTAGATCCTCAGGAAGGGTTTCCTCCTCTGAGGTTTTTCTTATTTCACTGTTTTGATAAATGTTATTTTTCTCACAACTTACCATTTCCTCAAGGGATTCTGCTAAGAGATGTGCCACTACCAGAAAGAGGAGGGTGTTCCTCTGATGGCTTAATTTTTAATAATAAACTAGCAAATTTGGTGTAGAAGTTCTTTTTAGTGCAAAGCACACCGTCTTTGAAGTCAGATAGTCCTGCCTTCAAATCTGAGATCTACTATTTACCATTCTCATACTTTTGGGTGAACTGTTCAATTTAGATAAGAGCACTTACAGATTTCACAGCACACAGAGTATGCAGTGGTAACAAATAGAATAATATACTTCAGTTCCTTTGCCCCGGCTTTTCTGTCATCTTTTCCTGAAGTGACAGTAACAGCTATTATTTCCTTGATGTGCTCTGTGTGCCGCTCACAGTGCCAAGTTCCTTACTTATGCTCATAATCCTGGAACTGATCAATGTTTTTATATTATTCTATCACTTCTGATAAGTACAAGCAAATATTTAATTTAAAGGACAATGTGTAAGGTCACAAAACCTGAAAACATGATACCTGTATTTGAGCTTCAGTCTGTCGACTGTGAGTTTAGCTAGTACTCACTATTTATATATGGTGTGTCTCCTTAGAAATTGTGTAGTGGGACCTCAAAAGCTGGGGATATTCCACATCTAGAAATAGGTGGCCAAGTATTGTCCTGTATCTCCCTTCACATCTTTCTTGGTTTACTTCCTCTGGTTCCAGACTGTCATGGTTTCTTTTCTCTTGGATTCTTAAACATTTGTTATTGAAAAATTTTTTCCTCAGTAGCTTTGAGAGAAAATGTACTTGGGTGGTAAAAAACACGGGTGACAATTGAATATTTGAAAGTTGTGAAACACAATTGCAGCCCATTGATGGTTTGAGTCCTGACATAAAAATGTACATGAGTTCCCCTACAGATTTTCAAGAAATATTTTATAGTTTTCTATTCTTTGATTAGATCAGTGGTGAAGGCACTGTCTGCTCTTCCAGAGGTCTTGAGTTCTTTTCCCAGTGCCCACATAGAAGTTCACAACCATCTATAATGGGATCTGATACCTTCTTCTGGCATACACTCATACATAAAATGCATAAATAACTAAAATTTAAAAACACACAGACAACCAGACAATGAATTCTCAAGTTACCCTGAGTGAAATCTTTTTTTTTTTCTTATTTTGGTTTGCATTCCATGGCTCCCTACATGTTTTTCTTTGTCTTAAATTTGTCATGTGTGCTACTGTTTACCAACATTGAGCCTTCAATAGACCCTTTCAATCTAGAAAATAGGCCATTAAATGTTGGGTTCTCCCTCCTTCTCTTTCTCCATACTTCTCCTTCCTTCTTTCCAAACAGGTAATTATTAAGTACTGATCTTCCTGAAATTGTCTTATCTACTTTTCATTTCTCCATTCTACCTCCTCATAATTTTATTTTACTTTTGGAGAGATTTTCTTAATTTTATCTTTCAAATCTTCTACTGAGTTGCAATTTATGTTATACTACTTTGTAACATGAGCTATATTCTTGCCTTTGTTTTTAATCTGACCATCTCTTACCTTTCTGAGAATACGGCTTTATTTTTTAATTTTTCTCCTGCTGGCCACTACTGCCTTTGCTGACAGTTTTCTGCCTCCAGGACTTCCTCCTTCTGTGCTTTTCCTGCAAGTTTGCATGTCCTCCTCGATGATTTAATGAATGTTGATTTGCAAAATAATTTCCTTAGAGAACACAAATGGCAATGCCTGTAGAGTTTTGTGATTAAAATGCTCACAGGATTTTCACAGGGTCTGTCGTATAAAGTCATGCTTTCATACTTAATGGTGGAAGTTACTACTGATATGACCTTGGACCCTGACAGGAATGATGTGAACATTTAGTGTGTACGCTTTCCTAAAACCTCATTGATTATGCATTCCCAGTTCAATTAGTTGCTTTATCTTTGCTGTGACAAAATACTCAACAATAAGCAGTTATGTCAAGGGATGTATTCTGCCTTATAGTTTAAGAGGAGATATTCCATTAAGGCAGGCAGTGTATTGAAGCAGCCCTGGGGAGACAGTTGGTCACATTGCATCCACAGTCAGGAAGCAGAGAGAAGAGGAAGTGCAGCTAGGCTATGAAACCTGAGAGCCTACCCCTGTGAATCACTCCCTCCAGCAAAACTCTGCCCCCTGGAGGTTCCAGAACCTACTCAAATAGTGCCACTAGCTGGGGACCACGTGGGGAAATATATGAGGCCCTGAGAGACATTTTATACCAAACTGCAGTTCCAACCTTTTAAGATAACTGATATTTTTCAATCTGGAAAGATTCTGGTTGGTTCCCAGCTTCTGAGAAGTTGGAGGGTAATGCATTCATATGCATGGAAATGGGGAGAAGGTTTGGGGACTATTCATTTCTTAAACAGACTTTCAAACAGTATTCTGGTTCCTTTGTGTGTGTGTCTGTGTGTGTGTGTGTGTGTGTGTGTGTGTGTGTGTGTGTGTGTGTGTGTTTCTGGGCCTGAGCCTTTTGGAGACCTGTAAATCTTTTTTCTTCTCAGCTTCTACATGATGAGCTTAGGATTCAACTGTCTTAGAAATTCTGAGGCAGTTACTACTCTTTAATTTCTCTTCATTGTCTTTTTGATGATTTTCTTCCTCATTGTTGTGGCTTTAGTCTTTAAAACTAAGGAAATCATTGTTTAAAAGCTCATTTATGGCTATCATAAGAAATTCTGGGAGGAGCGAAACTAAATGTAATGTACATGCTATGCCCCACCTCTTCTTCACTGTACCTGGACATCTTGCGCCTCATTGCTTGTTTTATTGGGAGTGGGTAGCTCACAAGGAGGTGGTAAAAGTATTTCAGACCAGAATTGATGTAAAAGTTTTAATATAGATACTCGAAAGAAACATACTGGACACATTCTGTAGGCAAGAAAGAGATACAGAGAGAGCAATTACCCCTCCATGGGAGGGAAGAAGGCCTTCTGTAGTAGTTATCCTGTTCTGTCTGTGTGCCTCTTATAGGTGTTATATAGTTCACTTTGTTGAAGTGGTGGAGTTTATGACATGACTTGTCTTCTCTGAGACTGTTGATCTGAAGTGAAAAAGGGTACAGAAGCCAATAGGAGGTAGGCTGTAAGATGGTTAGCTCTAATTGTCAGCTTGACCTAATCTAGAATCGTTTGGAACTAGACTCAGGTATTTTCGGTATTAGTTTGGCCTATGGGGATCATCCTAATTTAATTGCTGTGGAGCGATCCTGCCCACTGTGGATGACACCAGTCCCTACGCAGGAGCTCCTGAATTGTACAGGAGAAAGGAAGTTCAACAGAGCACAAACAAGCTGTCTATGTGCACTTAGCTCCCTAGGCTCTTGACTGAGGGTCATGGACTAGCCTCTTTAAGCTCCTGTCACTGTGTTTTCCCATCCACCCACATTGCTTTTTGCCAGGATAATTTATCACAGCCACAGAAATGAAACTATAACAGGCTCCACTTGTCTGTGTAAGGCAACATAAGTAAGCTGATCCTGCTCCAAATGGCTATGTTGAAGAATTTTGCTGTTTAATTTTTTTTTTTTTTTTTTTTTTTTTTTTTTTTTTTTTTTTTTTTTTGTCTCAGCATTGCCCATTCTGTCAGACTCCCTCACTTGTTTCAAGGAATCCATTGTTTCTGTGAAAGCTGGTTCAAAATTCAACCATAAATAACCACTGGTCTCCTTAGGAGTTTCTGGGCCAGTGTGGATACAAGTATGTGGTATTCTCTTTCCAGATCTCTGAGCACTCCTGGATTTAAAAAGTTTCCCACAATTCCATGTCCACAAACTACCAAGGCAGTGGATTAGATTGCTGTGGGTACTGAGAATATAAAGTAGGCCCAAAGAATTTATTTTTCTTTTCCGCATAACCAAATATTATTTGTTTGGAAATTTTCTTAGCTAATGTTTTTGTAACTACTAAGGCTACTGTTGCAATTCTAGAAATGCATTCCCATTAGTTATTTTCACCTTCTTTCTTTCATTTGGGGTCAGTACCTTGCTTTCAAGTGCTCACATTGTGTAGAGAGCTGCGCACAGCCGCACCCATAAGATGGCGCCCGCTTCAGCCCCCACCTTCCCGATGGTGAGTGCTCTCGGGAGTAAACAACTCCATATTTGGCTTAGTCCTAGGATCTGGCTTGCTTCCGTGAACCTGGACCTATCCGCAGTGCCCACGTGGCAGGCTGGGGTTGGCCACCCAGGGACTGTTTAGGTCGTGGGCGGGCTTTCCCCGGGGTCAGAAGATTGTTCAAGGTTCCTGAGTAAACTGCTGAAAGAAGCCTGGTGTTGCGTCTTCCTTGCTGGTCGAGGCGGTCGTGACAAGTGGTGGCCCGTACGGGGGACTTTACTACTTTCAAGGAGGGCTCAGAAGTTTCTGCAGTCAGGGCAGTGCACTGGTAAGTTACCAGGTAAATTGGGAACCCATGACAAAAGCGGGCAGGTTTTTGCTCTTCTCTGTAGACAAAGAGAGAGTGAAAGTGAAACTTTGTTTAAAAGGTTGCCAAGAGTGAAAGTGAAACATTGTTTAAAAGGTTGAAAAGTTTTAGACATGGGCGCTTCTACTTCGCACCCAATTTTTTTTTGGCTCTTAATGAGCTGCTTAGATCTAAAGACGTAAAGGTTAAGAAAAGCACCTTGGAGAGATTTTTGGAGGAGTGTGATGTTGTTGCTCCCTGGTTAGCTATTTCCGGCAGTCTTACCATTGCCTCTTGGGATAAGTTGGGTCAAGATCTAGATTTCACCCATGAGCAAGGGACACTTAAGGCAGGCGTAAGTCACGTGTGGAAGTTAGTACTAGGGTGCCTAAAAGACCAGAGATACAATGAAGCTGTGGAGAATGGACAGGCTGCATTAGAAACGTTACAGGAGGAGAGATCAGAAAAGGCAGGCAGTGAGAAGGGACAGGGTGAAAAAGAAAAATTGTACCCTGACCTTTCTGATATAGAGAGTCTGGAGTCTACAGACTTGGAGGAAGAGATAAGGTCACTTGTAGAACAGATGAAAGAGACAAGGATAAAAGAGAGAGAAGAAGAAGAAAAGGGGAGACCCAGACAGAGAAGGATGCTGTGTGCCCTCCGCATGTCAAGCCGCACTCTCGGCTCCCCCTCCCTATGTGGAGGGTGGGGGTGGCGGTTCAGGGCACACTTTCAGTCCAGGGTTTGGAAGGCAGTGAGAACAGAATTACGTCTGGCTTACCCTGTGTTCCAAGATCCACAAGGAAACCGACACGAGGAGCCCTTAGATTTCAAGGTGATAAAAATCTCTGGCTGAGTCCGTGCGGACCTACAGGATCACAGCCTCTTTCACTGTAGCCCAGGTGGAGGCTTTGAACAGGCACTGCATGACACCCAGTGATTGGAGTGGGCTTGCACGAGCATGCTTGAGCCCAGGACAGTACCTAGACTGGAAGGCCTTTTTGATTGAGTTTGCCAGCGAAGAGGCTGCAGCCAATCAGGCTGCCGGAAATCCTGTTTGGAACAGAGATATGCTGCTTGGTCACGGCCGATTCGCTAATCTAAAGCGACAGTGCCCTGAGAGAAAAAGTACCACTAAAACAGAAAAAGGACAACGCCCTACACAACCCGGGGTGTGTCCTAGATGTAAAAAGGGGAGGCACTGGACAAATCAATGTCGGTCAGTGAAGGACATAAACGGTCAACCGTTGGTTCAAGGCCAATCAGGAGCGTGTCCAAAAAATGGACAGCGGGGCCCACGACCTCAGGGCCCACAAATATATGGGGCAGTCGAGAACCAGGACAGGGAATGGAGCCAGGAACAATGGCCAACCCTTCAACACCCCAAGGACCGCGGAGAGCCACTGAGGGCTCATCAGGATTGGACCTCCGTGCCACCACCAGACTTGTACTGACTCTACAAATGGGGGTCCAACTGATGGACACCGATTTTAAAGGACCTCTTGAACCTGGCACAGTGGGCCTATTAATAGGGAGGTCCTCCACAACCCTATGAGGCCTCAGAGTTCACCCCAGGGTGATTGATCCAGATTATACCAGAATTGTAAAAATCATGGTTGAGTCTCCAAGAGGAATCTCGGCCATTTCCCCGGGTGATTGGATTGCCCAGTTACTGATCTTGCCTAGCCTACATGGCCACTTTGCAGCACAATCAAAAGAAAGGGGGGAAGGTGGTTTCGGATCCACAGGGACAGACTTAACGTTTCTGTCCTTGGATATGGATCAGAAGCCAGTGTTAGAACTCACTGTTGATAACAAAAAGATTTTAGGTTTATTGGACACAGGGGCAGACAAGAGCATCATTGCCAAGAAAGATTGGCCGTCAGGATGGCCCATACAAATCTCCTCCCAGACATTACAAGGCCTGGGATATGCCAAAGCCCCAGACATAAGTGCAAGACAATTACAATGGAAAGATGGGGAAGGGCATTCTGGGACTGTGCAGCCCTATGTGCTGGAACTCCCGATTTCCCTGTGGGGCAGAGACCTTTTAAAAGATATGGGTTTCAGGTTAAGTAATGCTTGCTCCCCAGCATCATTTAGGATGATGAATAACATGGGTTATCATCCAGGTTATGGATTAGGGAAATTTCTGCAGGAAAGAAAAGACCTCATTAGGGTACAACAAAGGAGCCATAGACAAGGCCTGGGTTTTTCCTAGGGGCCACTGAGGGAGGTATCCCCATATCTTGGAAGACAGAGGAGCCCATATGGGTTCCTCAGCGGCCACTTTCCTCTGAAAAGCTGACTGCTGCTAGGGCACTAGTGGAGGAGCAACTCTCTTTGGGACACATTAAGCCTTCAGTGTCCCTGTGGAATGCACCTATTTTTGTAATAAAGAAAAGGTCAGGCAAATGGCGCCGATTACGTGACTTGTGGGCCATTAACGATCAGATGCAAGTTATGGGCCCTGTATAGCTTGGCTTACCATTACTTTCCTCCTTGCCAGCCTCATGGCCTGTCATCATCATTGATATTAAAGATTGCTTCTTTTCTATTCCGCTATGGGCTCCAGATAGTGAGAGATTTGCCTTCACTGTTCCTTCCTGTAATCATGAGGAACCTGATAAAAGATATGAGTGGGTGGTCATGCCTCAAGGCATGGCCAATAGTCCCACCATGTGTCAACTTTATGTAGATGAGACTATTGCTCCACTTCGGCAGAATTATCCTGCCCTGAGATGCATACATTATATGGATGATATTTTACTAGCAGCAAAAGAAACACAAATGCTGGAACAAGCCTATGTAGATCTGGTCAAAATGCTTGAAGGGAGGGGGCTGTTTATAGCCCCTGAAAAGGTACAAAAGGACAAAATTATTAATTATTTAGGAGCAAAGGTTAATGAGAGATGTATCATCCCACAGAAGGTGGAATTGAGAAAAGATAATTTACGAACCCTAAATGATTTTCAAAAATTGTTAGGAGACATAAATTGGATTAGATATTATTTAAAGTTACCAAATTATGACTTAAAGCCTCTTTACAACATCTTAAATGGGGATTCTGCATTAGATTCTCCGAGACAATTAACTGAAGAGGCACGAAAGGCTTTACAAAAGGTAAAAGAGAGGTTATAGGGTGCCTTCTTACAGAGGTTACAAGAAGGTAAAGACATTATCCTGTACATCCTTCCTACCTAATACCAGCCCACCAGGTTGTTATGGCAGGATGGGCCATTATTCTGGATTTATTCCAAGATTTCGCCAACTAAATCCATTAAACATTACCCTACTACTGTGGCAAACCTTGCCATGATTGAAATCTAGCAATGCCTACAGTATTTTGGGGTCACTCCAGTTACCATTATAGTGCCTTATACCAGTCGTCAAGTTCAAACATTGTGTGCTACATTAGATGATTGGGCCATTTTGCAATGTAGCTTTATTGGATGCATGGATAACCATTACCCCAAACACCCACTATTAGGGTTCTTTAAGGAATACCCAGTGATATTCCCTAGGATAACGTCATCACAGCCCATCCCTAATGCCCTAAATGTGTTTACAGATGGATCTAAGACTGGATGTGACATATACATGATAGATACACAAGAGCCTGTACAACACCAATTTCAACCTGGCTCCCCTCAGATTGTAGAATTGAAGATAGTGATTGAAGCCTTTAAGGCTTGTCCTTTTCCTTTTAATTTGATATCAGACTCTGCCTATGTTATTAATGCCCTCAAAATTTTGGAAGTAGCTGGACCTGTTAAAAGCTCCAGTCCGGTCTGCATTTTGTTCCAACAACTGCAACAATTGATTTGGCATAAGAAGTCCTGCTTTTATCCCCAACATATTAGAGCTCATACAGGCCTGCCAGGGCCCCTGAGCAAAAGTAATGATATAGTAGATCAATGGACTCAAAAGGAATGGATATTCATTAGCTCTGCCTTAGACAGAGCCAGAACCTTTCATGAAACATTTCATGTCAATGCAAAAACGTTACAACAAAAGTTTAAACTTTCTCGAGCTGATGCTCGACAAGTGATTCTAGATTGCCCTCAATGTGTAGCTTATCAACATCCACCTAGTATTGAGGTAAATCCCCAGGGTCTACTCCCGCTTAAGGTTTGACAAATGGATGTGACACACATCTCTAAATGTGGACACATAAAATATGTGCACGTGTCTGTGGACACCTGCTCAGGCGTCATGCATGCCACACCTTTGACTGGGAAAAAGGCACACAATGTTATTGCCCATTGTTTGGAGGCCTGGGCGGCCTGGGGAAAACCTCATCAGCTTAAGACTGACAATGGACCTGCTTACACGGGACAACAGTTTGCCTCCTTTTGTCATCAGATGGAGGTGCAACTTGTACATGGCTTGCCCTACAATCCCCAAGGTCAAGGCATTGTGGAACGTGCTCACTGCACATTAAAAGATTGCCTGCAAAAACAAAAAGGGGGAATAGGCCGCGGCCATACCCCAAAGGAAAGACTTTCTCTTGCTTTATTTACCATCAATTTTTAAAATTTGGATGCTCAGGGCTATTCCACAGCGGATAGGCATCATGAGTCTCATGGCATAGCTAAAGGAATGATAAAATGGAAAGATGTGTTGACAGGGCTCTGGCATGGGCCCGATCCTGTGCTAACATGGGCACGAGGTTCTGTTTGTGTTTTCCCTCAGGATCAACAAGATCCTGTGTGGGTACCCGAATGCCTCACTAGAAGAGTCCAGTATGGGGAAATCCACAATGGTCAAAATGACGATCCTCCTCCTCTTCCTTGTGACAATGCAGCTGGGAATGCTGGAGAAAAGATGGGGGATACTGTCCATGTTCCCAAGACCGATGCCAGTTCGCCATGATGCCAAGTTGTTTCCACGGTTATTTAGCATTGTAATTGGACCGGAGAGTTTGACAACCTGATGGAACAGCTGAGGGTAGCTATTGTCATGGTGAACTCGACCCGGGTGGATGCTGGATTGGCGGAGGGATTGTCTTCATGGACATCTAATGCCATGAATCATCTCAAGGAGTGGGTGGGTCTAGGAGCATTGACAGGCCTTCTGGTGTTGGTCTCCTTAGTTTGTCTGTGGTGTATTTGTCAGATTAAGGTTTCCCAGCATCATAATGCAGCCATGATCATTCAGGCCTTTACAGCTGTTGAGGCAGGATGGTCCCCCCAGGCATGGCTAGCCATCATGAAGTACTAAGTTCCTCAGCACAGGATGCAAGGCTTGAGCACTGCACTTGGGGTCCATTGCACATTGGATCCTAAGGAGAGCACGCCTGATTGCATATGGGTAGATACCTCAAGTCCCACCTCTGTGAAAAGGGTATCGGACGGGTCTGACGCTCCTCGGGTGGCTGATGCCTAAGTGAGAGTCAGTACATTGTCCCTGATTCGTTCTTACAGAGATCAGGCCTCTACTCTTACCTGTTGCTATAATGAAAAAGGGGGAACTGTAGAGAGCTGTGCACAGCCGCACCCATAAGATGGCGCCGGCTTCCGCCCCCACCTTCCCGATGGTGAGTGCTCTCGGGAGTAAACAACTCCATATTTGGCTTGGTCCTAGGATCTGGCTTGCTTCCGTGAACCTGGACCTATCCACAGTGCCCACGTGGCAGGCTGGGGTTGGCCACCCAGGGACTATTTAGGTCATGGGCAGGCTTTCCCCAGGGTCAGAAGATTGTTCAAGGTTCCTGAGTAAACTGCTGAAAGAAGAGCTTGATGTTGTATCTTCCTTGTTGGTCGAGGCGGTCGTGACACACATGATTTATAATTGTAGTACCTTTCATGCTTATGTACTATTTCAGGTATGTAGGCTGATCCCATTAACTTTGAAAATACCTCATTACTGTGGTGGGTAATGTAAATTTCATCTTGACAGAGTATTGAATCACTAGGAAAAGGATACTCAAAGAGGGCTTATCTATATTAAGTTGGCCTGTGGTATGTCTGTGGGTCATTATATTGATTAAAGTAAGGTGGAAATGATGTGGGAAGACCTCCCAGCTGTGGATGACACCGTTCCTTAGCCAGGGGGTCACAGACTGTACCCCAGTGGAGAAAAGGAGCTGAGCAGTAGCATGCAAGTCTTCATTGTCCTCCTCTGCCTTGCTTTCTCAGCTTCCGATGTCTTGACTACCCAATCATGATGGACTAGAACCGCAAACTGCGGGTAAAAGTAAGCCCTCAGTCCTTTAAGTCACTTCTGTTACAGTTTGTTATCACAGCAAATGAGGGAGAATCTAAGACCATTATCTCAAGTAGTTAGTATTTTAGAGTTTATTAATATTTTTACAGTGATGAAATTGAAATATATTCATTATGAAACCTGAATTTTAGTGAGGTTAAGAAATTTATTCACAGTATTCCACATGATAAAAATCAGTATTTTCAATCACATGGATGTTTTTAACTATGATGATATACTACATTTTGTTAAGCTAAACAGATTTCTGCAACAAAGAGCCATGTAAATGATAATTATAGATAAATATGAATAATTATTAAAAATTCCATCTAAATTATTTTTTTATCTTACTGATATTCAAGTTCCAAGTTGTTTTTTTTTTTTTTAGCATTAACTCATATTTTCTTTGAAATAGTTAACTTAAGGCACTTCTATATTCAACTTATATTCTTCAATCATCTATCATTTGGCAGACTCTCTTTTAAGTATAGTCCAATAGGAATGAGAATCAGGACCAGGAATTCTTGATGTTATTTTCAGTTTCTTTTTTGAGGGGTTCTTTTTTTTTTAAATATTTTTTTCTCCTGAGGAGAATGATTCTTAAATGATTAGAATGCAATGTATTTCTTACTGTTTTACATCTTTTAGCTGTGACAGTGGGAAACAATTTGTTTTCAGACACCTCAGTCTTGCAAACTCATGCTAGGCATTCTGCCAGTGGTCATTGCTGGTAGAATTAATCAACTTTGACTTAGAAAATAAAACAAATACCTTACATCAATAGTTTTTGGCTGATTCCCATCTGTAAGAGATGTTGTTTCAAACCATCCTCTGTAGATACCAGTAAAAATCAATGAGCCCCTGGTGTGTAATGAGGAAGAGAAGAGTCAAAAGAGTGGAAGAAAATAAGCAGAAAACAGTCACCAATGTCCAGCATGAGAAAGCCCAATACTTATTATTTTTGTTGCTAAATCTATTTACCATCTTAGGTAACTTCCTGGGGGTGATATGAACAAATGCCTGTTTGTTTTCAATTCAGGCACCAACAACAGACCAAATAAAAATAGACTAAAGTAGAAACCCCATCAAAGGCCAACTTGGTAAACCAGTGAGTTACTTGAGCTTACTTAATAGGTTCATAGGTGATAGGTTATGTCTAGCAATGTGAGTGGCACCCCCAAACAACTGTGTTGCTGCCAAGTTTTAACCTCTCATACATGATGACCTCATAGAAGGTCTAAGGACCTGAAGAAGCAGGCTTTGTGTGGCTGTCTTCATTACTTCCCCACCACAAGACATTAGTTCTTCTGGTAGTATGCATGTTTTCTTCCTTTCTTGGCAATGGAGCAATGAAATGGAGGAAATGCTTACCTTCATAGCTGTTTTAAAGAGGCTGTCTGGATATATTTGAATTCTCACAGTAATATTATCACGTAGTAAAAGACATGAACACATTCACTTCTTTTTGATAAAATTCATCTAAATTCAGTTAGCACAGATATGGCAAATGAATGAAGTATACATGGATCCTAAAAAAACGGGAGAGGTCAGGTCCTACAGCCATGCACAGAAGCATAAGCACAGAGGGGAGTTGTAGGCATAAAGAAGAAAAGGATTTTCATCTTTTCTTCCCAAGGAAGGGGAGTGCATACCTAGCCATAACAAGAATAAGCCATTTATAGCTACGATCATCAAATTATGTCACCTGGATCTGGTTAATTTTTTCTCAGCTCCTCAGTGCTTGGGTTTACTATTGGAACAAGAGCTTATATGAAGGAAGCCTGAGGATGGGGAAATGTGCCCAAACTTCATAGCTGTTGCTTTCAAAGCATTGGGAAAATGGGAAAGAGAAAACATTCCACAGTGTGACCTTGTTCCCTGAGGATAGCATGAGCTCAAACCATGTTATAAACTTAGAAACCAAGTTTCTAGGAAGAGTTAACCCTGATTAGAAACCTTAGCATACTAGTGCGACACTTCTACCCAGTAAAAAAACAACTGCTTAAAGAATTGTATAAACTGATGACATTACTACTCTGTGGCATAATCATAATTAAGAAGAGGTTTTTAATTTGTAGGTATGAGGGAGAGAACATCAAGAAGCATCTGGAAGAGTAGGCATCATAGCAGAGAGCAGACTGAGTAGACTGAACATAGCCAGCAGACTGGAACTGGCCAGAAAAGAAGCAATAGCAGGGAGAGAGAGAGAGAGAGGAGAGAGAGAGAGAGAGAGAGAGAGAGAGAGAGAGAGAGAGAGAGAGAGAGAGAGAGTCAGAGAGAGACAGAGAGAGACAGAGACAGAGAGAGAGAGAGAGAGAGAGAGAGAGAGAGAGAGAGAGAGAAGGAGAGCACACAAGAGGGGAGACAGAGAGGAAGAGAGGGAGAGCATAGTCAAAATTAGCAGGGTTATAAGGAGAATGAGAAGTTAGGGGAGGGAAGCCCCATAAGCTGGTGAACTTCAGGAGGAGGTAAGAAGAGCTAGGATGCTAGCATGGACTTTGAAATGTGTAATAGTACTTGTGATAATAGTAAAGGAGCCTGGAGGCCAGCATGCTGTTTGATATGCTAATAGGCACCACAGATAGGCAATTGTCCCTTCTGCCTTTTGGAATTTAGGGACATGGAGTTTTCTTGGGGACCTGACAGGAACCTTGTGCAAGGCCAAGTCAGGTAAGAGTAGCAAGCAGGCATTTAGAGTAAAGAGGTTAACAGTCTACACTTGGAGTGAGAACCACAGTGTGGGAGCTGTTTCTGAGTCTGTTGTTTCCATCTAAAAAGAAATGAGATGAATATGGTTTACCCTGGAAAGTCTATGGTCATCTAAGTTAGCTTTCTATTGCTGTGATAAAACTTAGAAAGGAAGAGTTCATTTTGTTTACACTTCCATATCATGGTCTATAATCAAAGGAAGTCAGGATAGGGACTCAAGGGAGAAGTCTGGAGGCAGGAACTGAAGCAGAAGCCAGGTAGAAGAAGTGCTGCTTGATCCTAGTGGCTTACTAAGTCTGCTTTCTATATATCTCAGGACAGCCTGCCAAGGGGTGCCATTACCTACAGAGTTACGAGTCCTTAAGCATCAATCACCAATTAAGCCACACCAGTTTGCTTACAGACAAGTCTAATGGAGGCCTTTTCTTAATCGTGGTTCAGTATTTTCACTTACCTCTAGCTTGTGTGAAGTTGACAAAAAAAAAAAAAAGAGAGAGAGAGAGCATAACTGACTCCTTGTACATTCGACACACAAATGAATCACTATTTAACAACAACCTTTCCTTTCTCATTTTTCTTCAACATGGCATGTTCACATTAATATCACAATTAAATGCCACAAAATTCTAACTTTTACTAATCCTATAGTCTTTCCATTTTCAAACACTAAATACTGAATCTATTTAAGAATTCAAAGCTTCTATAAAATATCTAAAGTTGCTCAACTGTTCTATCAAGTAAGCTGTTTCAGGATGGTGGAGAACATCATAAGACTGATGGACTCCCTGAGGGTGGACCCATTGTTATACTTCTCTATGATGTGAATTCCTTGGTCAGAAGCAATACTGTGTGGAAAACCATGATAGTAGATAAGGCATTCTGTAAGTTCAAAGACGGTAGTTTTGACAGATGCATTATATGTAGAAAAGATGAATCCAAAATTAAAATAAGGACAAAGTGTTGTCTTTTCCATGAAGACATTGGCCCAATGTAGTCAACCAAGAGTCAGTGTTAACTCAGAACCAATATCTAATAGGCCTTGTAATGTCTGATCGTTTTATTTGCCCTCATGTACAATAACCTCAGTAAAAGGCAATAGCTTCCTCTGAGAAACAATGGGAGTAAGGATGACAGTAAAACTCTTTAGTATATTAGCAAGATCCTTCTGGAAAGAGGCCTAACCTTTCCTTCATTTCAGGGGTTTTGGGTCTACAAGCTGACTCAAGTCTGGAAATTGGTTGATGGCTGAAATTCTCTGTTATAAGCTATCACAAAGGGAGTAATACTCAGAGAGAATTTATATCAACTATATGGGCCCTCAATCCTGACTCAATTCTGACTTTTTCTGCTCATGCCTGTGTCCCAGATGCAGCATATACACTCTTGCTTGTAGAGACCTATAAGGTTTAGTGTAAGTACAAGCCAATTTGGATTGCTAGCAAAATCTGTGAATTTCCTAGATGCAGGTCACTGTGAATTTGCATCGTCTCCCAGGACCAGTTACTTTAAAACACTAGTTCTAGCACATACCACTGGGGTGTACTTTCCCATCCAGATCTAAATTTAGAAAGGGCCAGGCACACTATAATGCTCTTTGCTTCTAGCCACACAAATTACAGAAGGAAAAGATGGGAGGAAGGGGTTTAATTAGACTTCCCACGGAAATCCTTTCACTTTCCAAGTGCTCAAGAAAGTAAAACTGAGTGGATTCTGGCTAAATTCAGGATAGTCTAAGGTTATGGGCTCAGTCCACCCTTACCCTCTTGTAAAATTCCACTAACTTCTCTTGGGATCCCAGTCTGGGATGTCATAAACCATGGTTGCAAGGATGAAAAGGAGGTAGAGGGAGAAGTGCCTCTCATCTTAACACAAGATCTAGAAGAAAGTGGAAGAAGAAATGGAGAGACAGAGAAGGTTAAGTTAAAGCAGGAAAGAAATAGAACATTGGTTTGTGTAATCATATTTGATTCCCTGTCAAGGTACCACTATAAGACAGGAAAAGTGAGGGTCCTTCAGAGTAGCCAGAGGCTTCATCACCTCAGATGTGCAAAGGTCTGGGAGATGAATCTGGGACCACCCCAAGCAGGGGCTTCTAGGGCCCTTGTGTCTTAGTTAAGGTTTCTATTTCTGTGACAAAAATGCCATGGCCGTGAATGTGAGAAGGATAGGGTTTATTTTGGCTTACAACTTTAAGTAACACTTCATTGCTGAAGTAATTCACGGCAGGAATTCAAACAAAGCAGGCATCTGGAGGCAGAAACTGATGCAGAGACCATGGAGGGGTGCTAATTACTGGCTTGCTCCTTTTGGCTTGCTTAGTCTGCTTTTCTATAGCATCCAGGACCACCATGCTAGGGTGACATCACCCATGTCAATCATCAATCAAGCAAATACACCATAGATTGCTGTGGGATGGTCTGTATGCTGTGAATGTGTTACTCTGATTGATTGATAGATAAAACACTGATTGGGCAGTAGCTATAGGCAGGAAGTATAATATAGGAGGGATTAGAAGAAAGGAGATTTCTGGGAGGTGGAAGGCTGAGTCAGGAGATGCTGCCAGCTACTGCTGTCATGAGAGGTAAGATGTACAGATACCGGTAAGCCACAAGCCATGTGGCAACTTCTAGATTAACAGAAATGGGTTAATTTAAGATATAAGAACTAGATAGCAAGAAGCCTGCCACGGCCATACAGTTTATAAGTAATAGAAGTCTCTGTGTGTTTACCTGGGTCCCAGCAGCTGCAGGACTGGCAGGTGAGAGAGATTTGTCCTGACCATGGGCCAGGTAGTTCACAGGAAAACTCCAGCTACAATAGATTGCACACAGGCCAGTATAATGAGGTCCTTTTCTCAATTCAAGTTCCCTGTTCCCAAAACTCTAGCTGGTGTCATGCTGACATAAACCTAGTCATCAGATAGAAAAATTCAAATAATGAATTTCATAGACAAGAGTGTGAGTTTATAAAGACATTTTATTATAGAATCATAAATGGAAATTTAGGAGAAAGAAAGAATGCAGAAACCCTTTATTGCAGGAACACATCCCAAAGATGAGGTACCACCACATCTATGGATTAGGCATGGGAGGTTAATCAGGCTGTGGATAATCAGTCTATTTTTTTCAACTATGAGATATCCATGTAACTCTCAGTTTTGTTCTTATCCTCATGTATAGCCTCTAGGCAGGGAGACTATTTTACATAAAAGAAGAAAGACAAGAAACCAGACCAGGAGCCAGAATCCCTTTGTCATTTCTCTCTCCTACCAGGACACTATGGATATTTCTGGCCTTGGATTCTGACAAGAATTAAGGTCCCAGTCCCTAAACTGGGACTATTTCTATCTCCTGTTCTCACCATTAACATAAGAATGACTATAGTACACCCAATTTCTAACAAATATTTTACTCACACATCAGTGTTTAGGGAAGTTCACCTTAGGTTCACCTCGAAAAAGTTGTCAAAACTGTGTGAAATATCTTTGCAGGAGACAAGCTCCCCATCTAACTTGTACCAAGCTCATATCTTTTCTTTTCTCCAGCATGGGGCTCTTGGGGGAAATTCCAGCTCATGGGTCTATGGTTTGAATAGTCTGATGGTCAGAAAGAAGGGTGCAAGTATTTTGTTAGAATATCTTCATTCCTACCAGGATAACTACAAGAATGCAAGGAAGAATACAAATATTTTTGGTAAATGACTGGAGGAGATGATTTTATATGTCTATTTTTTAAATTTTGATGCCAATTTTGTTCAATAAATTAAATGATGCACATAAGCAGTTCAAAATTTTTCTAATAGATACCTTAAAAACTTAAAAGACAGAAGCATGTTTTATTTTAATTTATTATTATTTTATTATTATTATTATTATTATTATTATTAGTAGTAGTAGTAGTAGTAGTAGTAGTAGTAGTATTTTGAGACAAGATGTTCTATAGCAGTTTCCTCAGTATTCAAACATTCTATTTCATCAGGGAAGCCCCTTAAGCCAGAGGCAAACAACTCAAAGCAGCTTCAGGAAGTCTCTGAAACTGAGCAGATTCACTTGACCCTTCCCTCTTAAGAGGAAACAATAAGACTGTTGAGAGCCACTCTTAGACAAGTTAAACTGCAAAGAAAAATTCTGAGACTACTCCAGCTGCCTGAAAAAGAACAGAGACCAGCTTATTCCTGTACGTAAGCTCAATAAAACTCAGGATTCACCGTATCTGTATTTTATTCTGTCCTGGGTTCTCTATCTCGGATGACTAGATGTATGTAGTGTTTCCTGAGGAAAAGTCTTGTCACATGACACAAGGTATCATACTGTATTCCAGTCTGGAATGGAACTCACAAACTTCTTGCTTTATTCAGTCACCCAAATTCTGGAATTTTAGGTGTGAGCCTCCATACATAGCTAAGAATTAGTGTTAATCCCACAGAGGTAAGGAGAAAGACCTCTGACCCAAATCATCATGACCAAATTAATCAAAGCAAGCTTATTTAATTTGTGTTCATGGGCTGCCTCTCACTAAAAGAGGGGTTCAAGAGATCAACGTTTGATGTGGGGATGATAAGGGTTTTATAGTTTAGGAGTAGGGGTTTCCCAAATGGAGGATTTGGCAGGCAAATAGGTAGGGATTTAGAAGCAGAACATAAGGATAGTAACTTGGTCATAACAACCCCCTGAAACAAAGATATGGTTGCAAGGGGGTTATAACAAGGTGGTCATAATAACATGGTTATAATAACCTTTCAAATCAAAGGCATGGTTTCTGTTTCCTCAAGCATGCAGTACAGAACTATTTGTAATTAAGGTTACAGGAGGGGTACAGCTCAATCCTTAAGAAACAGGTGTAATAATAAACAGGAATGAATCCAGTTTGTTTTCACTATGAGATATCTTTCAAGTCTAAGATGGAGGCATACTAGTTTATCATTGGTTTTAACAAAAAATGTTTATTTATTTATTTCAAAAATTTAACTTATTTGTTGACTTCTTTGGGAGTTTCATATCATGTACATCAATTCTGCTCACCTCCCAGTCCCTTTATATCCTCCTTTGTCTAGGTCCTTGATCCTATAGCTGCCAGGGTCTGGAGTAACTAACCTATGTGGCTCCTGTTAATACCAAGGGCCATGAGGATGCTCAGGTTCAGCTCAGCTACCTGAATCCAGGTTGGTGTCTGGGGGCCAAGATGCATGCAGATTTAAGTGGCCTGTGCCGCTACTCAAAGCCATGGTGACATCTGGGCCAGAGCTACAGCTGAGGGCCATGTCTTCATCCATGGCCTTACTGCAACACAATGTTTCATTAAAATATTATCACCTTAGGGCTGGGTGGTGGTGGCGCATGCCTTTAATCCCAGCACTCGGGAGGCAGAGCCAAGCGGATTTCTGTGAGTTTGAGGCCAGCCTGGTCTACAGAGCGAGATCCAGGAAAGGTGCAAAGCTACACAGAGAAACCCTGTCTCAAAAAACTAAAAAAAGAAAAAATAAATAAATAAATAAAATTTAAAAAATATAAAAAAATATCACCTTAGAACTTAATAAATACCAAAAAATACATAATAAAATATTGTTCTAAATCCATTGACAAGTGACTGACAGAATAACAGAAGTAAAGAGTTGGAGCTAGGAATTCAAGTTTTTATGGAGAAATTACAGGAATCTGAATCTTTAAGCATTTTTTTTTTTTTTTTTTTTTGAGCTAAGGATTGAACCCAGGGCCTTGTGCTTGCTAGGCAAGCGCTCTACCACTGAGCTAAATCCCCAACCCTAGGAAATGTTTTTAAATAGGAATTTATGATTGAAGAAAACAGTACAGAACAGACAATTAGAGAAGACAGTTTAGATGATCAGAAAGTCTAATTAAAAAACACCAATGTTTAGTGTTCACAGGATTCCTGTGAGGATGTCAATTCCACGGTGTATAAGAATCCTGGTGTATGGGGGACAAGATTGACGGTCTTATCACCTCCCCTTTACAGATGAGGGCATGAGGCTGCTTCCTGTCTGTTACACAACCCTCTGCTTCACCCACCAACTCTTCCTGATTTAAATTGCTGTTTTTTTCAATTCACAGGGTAAAGGGAAAAGTAGAAATCCAACTTCTAAAAGTAAGGCTGACAATGTTTAGTCCGGCTACATTGCCCCATAGTGTGAACAACTACTAAACCTAACTAGTTATTGATAACTTATCAGAGCACTGTCCTCAAACCTCAAACAAGCAAGAAACAATATGGAAAACTTAAAGGAAATAAAGCAAATGTTTCTATTTTGTAATGACAGAAGCTTTTTTTGTTGTTCTGAATTTAAACCTGGGGTAAGTAGGTGGCTAATACCAGATAAACTACAGTACAATTAGAAAGAGTAATGTGAAGTTTTAAGGTAGATTTGGGGAATGTGAAAAAGTTGAAAGTTGTCTTGGTATCAGTACTCTGTGCTTTTCTTATTCCTGAGGAGTTCTTCAATTCTAGAGATTAAAAAAAAAATGAGACCCCCTTGTCACAATTTTTCTTTTCTGTCAGAAGACATGCTGTGTAGTGACTGAACAGGTTCTAGTGGACCAAAGTGTTCTCCCATAATACACAGCCACTTCTTCAGAGCCATACCTGCCTCCACAACAATAGTCATCCAGAAACATACCTCTCTGCTTTCCGCCACAATAGTCACAGACTAACCCTTTGAAACTGTAAACAAGCCCCAATTTAATGCTTCCTTTTATAAATTCCCTTGGCCAGGTGTATTTACACAGCAATAGAATAGTAACTAAGACAGTGTGTATTTCCATGTTAAGAACTGTGGAACTTAGAGAAGTTCAGAAAAACATAAACTTCTAAAAAATTCTTGGGGAGATAAAGAATGATGGCTCCCCCTAATTATGTCATTTATAGTAATTGTCAATGGTTTCAAACCAATGTGTGTTCTTTATTTACATTGATATGATGGTATACTTATGACTATATCATGTCACCCCCAGTAAATAATTCACTGGTTCAAGCACTAGTTAGGGGCTGCTTGTTTCTGGGATAGCACATACCAATAACAATATCAGTCACTAACTGGTCTCTTGATGTACAGAATCCAAATGTGTGAATGATGCCAATGATGGCAAAATTGTAGCATGTTGTACTAATAGAAATAACATGTTGGTAACATGTGCTATGTCACATGTGCTAAGTGACAAATCACAGTACCTGAAATGCCACAATGGTCAATTGTTCAATGAGAGATTCTTCTGTTTTTACTTACAAATTTTCAATACATTTAAAGTGTATAGAGAAATGTACAAAAAATAAACACATAATCCATACTAGTATAAGGAGGCAGAGCTAGGGCTGAAGAGAAAGCTACCAATTGATTTAATTGTTGTTATTACCCATATTAGTCTACAAACTCCATGAGCGTGGAATCCTGTTCTGACTTGGCCTCATTCTTTCCCTAACACACAGGTCTAAACCATGATTAGATGATTGGGAATATATTTTTACACTAATAGAGTTTTCTTTCATAGTATACCGGTTATGTTTTTTTTTTGTCTCTGCATTGGAAATACAAGCAGGGTCAAGAGGCTACAAAAACTTGGAGAGTATTCATAGAGAAAACAAACCTTAAGAATGGTAGAAATTTAAAGAGCTAGAGAAATCCTTGTGGCAGAAATGCTTTTCACACATGAAAGGTAGTGTAGAATTTAGAATATATATATATATATATATAGAATATATATATATCCTATATGAGATGACAGTGAATAAACCAGTTCAATCAAAAAAGATTAATGTAAATATTCAAGAAGAGATAAGACTGATGAGTATTTGGGGTATAGTTCAGTTAGACTGAAGTGCCTGGCTTAATTTTTTTAACAGCTAAATTTGGTGAGTAATAGAAATTCCTTCTTAACACTGCTCTAATCCACAGGCAGCTAAATCTAGAGGAGAAATCCCCTCAAGAAAGATTGCCCTGCTCTCATTTACACTGTGAAACAATTGCTGAGGTCTGTAGCAGAGATCCACAGTAGCAGCCTGTTTTGCAAGGCAAGAGGCCAGGAAATCTCTGCCCAGCTGGAGAGCTCCAGTCAGAACAGATCTTTAAATGTGCAATCAAAGCCAGGTCAAATGTGTTCCAGAACAGACTGAGAAATGTGAAGCCAACTATGATAAATTGTAGTGAGTAGTCAGCTGTGAGCAAAATTGGCTCCGAGTGTTCCTCACAGGTTGTTCTGGGAGCCGTTTGCTTGGTGATTGTTGGGCATTTTGTAAAAGCAAAACTCCAACACCATGTCTTTCAAGTAGGGCTGTAACTCTTCCCTGACTGCCAGTTATTCCTATAATGCAACGAGGTGCCAATTTGCATGAGCATTTGGTGCTATCGGAATGGGTCACAATTAGGTGCAATTCAATTTCTGCAATATTAGCTGGAAATAACTCAATTACCCCCTCACCTACCCTAATTCACTTTTTCAATTTTCTTTTTATTTTTAAGCTGTGATTTGAGACCCTACACTTCCCCACAGACACCACATGGTTTCAAATTTTCTTCATTTCACATCATTTCCTTTTTGTTATTTGAAGTTGCAGCTTTATTCATGTGCGTAAGTGCCTAGGGAGCTCCTTATGTGAGGGTTGCCAAGCAGGATTCTATCACAGAACGAATGTCCTGGCTTTCTGTTCTTTCTAGACCTTGGTTGAATTTTTATGTAAAACTAAACATAAGGATCATATTATGTTTAAAATATAAACTGCTACAGCAACAGAGTCTCATTTCAGAAAAGAAGGTTTTACTTTAGAAATAATTTGATAAAGGATAAATACACTCATAAGTCTGTATCTACCTTTCTTAACAGCTGGGAGATGCTGGCAGATTTGTTCTTGGATTTTTACAGGTATTTAAAAGCATCATGGGACTAAATCTGGGTTGTGTTTCTATTCATCCTTGCTAAACAGCATGTTTTAGACAGCTATTGTTCTTTGAAAATAGATTTTTTTTAATGCACAGCATTTTAAATTCACAGATAAGAAGAATGCCATACAATTTTCCAAAGGAAATGTTAGACAGAATACACCTCAAAACAATAATTTAGAAAACTTAGGGTTTTAAAAATGTGACTATGTAATTATTCGTATTTTTCATATTTATGATTGATTTCAGAAGTAACTTTCATTCTTACCTGAATATAATCCAAGAATCTTTTTCACTTTTATATAGTTATGTTTGTATTTTAAAATTAAAAGATGCATATTCAGGTAAGTTGTTTGATCTAAGGAAATAGAATTGACAATGTTAAATTAATAATGTTGTCTATATCCATGATGTTGGGTTCTGTGCACCAAGCAAAGACTAGTTGTAGCTTAACACCCTGGGGCAAATCATTTCACTTCCTGAAGCAGACACTTACCACACAGAACAGATTTTGAGGTATTTGTTCCATGTTGATTAGTTAGTCATATGGAATGGTGTTCTAATTGGTGGCCTCAGGTTCACTGTTGTATTATTAGACTTTGGTGCTTCAGTATATCCCTCGATTGCTGGTATGGCTCTGGTGCCATCTCATGATGCCCACAATTTCCTTAAAGGAAGCAGAGAAGGTCCCACACTGAAAAGAATAGTACCAGAAAAGGACTTGAAGACTGCTCCTAGATCTTTTGGTAATAGGACTCCAGTGGTCTTATTATTCCAAAGAGGAGGGGTGCAGTGGGGAGGGGGGAATTCAGTTCTCAGCATGGTAAGGCTGTAAGGAAAGAAGAGTTCTATGTCCTTGGGTTAGTGATTTCTGGTGGCTGAAGGCAATTAACATTTAATATCAGTTTTGGCAAAAAGAATCAGTAAGAAACATTTAATTATCCAGTTTGCTTCCCCCACTAAATAAATAAATGTTCTTTTGTTGCTTTTATTTCCAAATGGTGTTTGTGAGTCACTTGTATATAAAAAGTGTATGTATTTTCTTTTCATTTCCTATTTGCAGCATTGCGCTATTCACTCTGAACACTGGTGGCTTCTATACAGAAATATACAGAAATTGGAGATGTTATATGCATCAGTGGGGTTGGGCTTGGCTTAATGGTTCTGGCTCAGATTCCAGACCAGGGACAGCAGCTATGTATCAGTACTAAGCTTAGCAGAACAGTGGCAACCCTGCCAGATCAGAAGCTCTATGCTGCCATCTACTGGAAATTGAGAGAAGATGCTCTCCTAGCACAGTTTAAAATGCTGTTGCAGAAGACCACGAAATATTCTGAAACATTAAGAAACACTTATACACTGCAGAAGGAAGCTAAAGATTATTTAAAAGCCATTATGCTGTAAGTGAAAGCAATAAAGCTATGCAGAACTTTCACTTTTCTTTTTAGAATTTACCACCGTTGCTATTAGAAATTTTGGAATGATGTTAGATACCTGTTGTAGCATGGAAGTATTACCTGCAATCTCTTAAACATTTGACATTTTATTATGGTTAAAAACAACTTAGATGTAGGAAAAGTATTATGGAGAGCATCTTTCAAGATTCAGCAGACAGAGCTCACAGTGCGAGGGGTTGTTCAGGTTCTGGTAGGGTTTGCAATAGGTAGCAAAGGCTCAGAAAATCCAGCTCTTGCTGAAAATCATGATTTCATCTCCAACTTCACAAATACTGCAGCTTCCAAGGCTTGATTATTTCTCTAGTCCACAATATCAAGATTGTCAAATGTTTTGGGGGTCCTTGTAATTTGAAGTTCAAAGCTCCCACCCAAGGTAAGTAGAAACCAAGGTGTCCAGAATTTTAGAATTCAAAATGGGTTATTAAAATAGACTCTAATAATAAAGAGCTAAAATTCAGAAGCTAACCATAAAATAGTTTTAAGTGCAATTTCTGCTTGATTTTGATTCAATTGCTGCTTCCTTTGTAGCTCTCCAGCAGCCAGCAGAGGGCAGCTCCCTTGCACCTCCTCATTTACCTGCTGTTTTTGAGCATGGAACTGTCTATCTCCGATTCAACATGTGAAAAGTTTTATCAGTTCTACTTCTTCTGTAGCAATGACATATCCCTTTAGACCAGAGCAGAGCAAACACTTCTCCCAGGAGATGACTGTGATTGGCCAGCCTGCTCTCCAAGGTAACCATATGTGTCCAAAGGGCTGTGACGAAAAGTGCAGGCATGACAGAAGAAGATCAACAGGATGGTGCTACCTATGTGGTGGTGGAGAAATGAATCACAGAAAGGATATTGCAGCCCAAATACAGGAGTCTGACAAGAAGTAGAGTCTGACCCGGCACTGCACTATAAAGAGGAACTATGCTAGTTATGTGACACATGAAACCAAATACTTACCTATTTCCACCTGTGTCAAGCAGCCATTGTTCTATTCAAGTATGATTAAAAATATGCACAGTATATGCCAAACCACAGTGATCCACCAGAAGTTAAGAACAGCAGCTTAAACTCCAAAAATGCAGAGATCAGAATCTTCTGTTTGGTTGAGAGACCATGATATTTTGAATCTTCACTGAGGTAATAATAAATCATATTACAGTTGTATTTATTCCACACGTTTGTGCCACTGGCTGTTTTTTCCTAATCTACTTAGAAAATAAATCTGTTGGAAATGGAAAAAATTCATTTCTACCCCTTCAGTAGTAGCAGCATCTCCCTATGGTCCTGTTTGTTTGTTTCCCGTGCCTGGAAAGTAGTGTGTATTTGATACTTACGTTTTAAATAATTTATGAACCTTTTGATAACAGTCCAGTGGTTGTAAGTCCAATGGTTAGAAATTCTTGGCACCAACCTCTCATTACTTGCTCATACAGAGCCTGGGCCATATTCCAACACTTAATTATACTCTATTTAATGTACTTCTAAGATAGATACTAAAATGAGAAGTGGGCTCCTTCAACTAATTCTAAGGATGGAAATACAGTTACTTTCGTATAACTCAATATCCAATACTCTACTAATGAATCTTATTCTTGAGGTAATTTGACTTTCAAGATCGCTTAATGGATAAGTTCCTGGTCAGTTTTTGTCAACTTGATGTAACCAAGAGTAACCTGGGAAAACAGACTTTGAATTGAGGGGTTATCAAGATAAGATTGGCTCGTGGCCATATTTCTGAAGATTGTCTTTATTATTTATTGATGTGGGAGGGTACAGCCCACTTAGGGTACTGCCACCTCTGGGCATGTAGTCCTCAGTAATATAAAAGTTTTAGTAATGATGTTTATTACAGGAACAGAAACATTAACTAGAAAAGATAGACCCAATAAAATAATATCCCATGGGGCTTGAAAAATGGCTGAAATGATAAAGACACTTGCCATGCAAGCCTGGCAACTTGAGTTAAATCCCAGGCAAAGGTAGAGGAAGACTGCTGATTCCATAGACTTGTCCTCTGACTCCATGCGAATACTACAGCACATACATCCTTTATATGCTAATAATAAAAGAAAACTATAGAAATCATTAAAAAGAACAACACTCCAGCATTAGGTGACAACTCATTGGTAGGTGCCATAAGCCTCTAGTAAGATCTACTAACATCTGCATTGTCTGTGTGGCTCTTTTCACTGGGACCATGCGTGTACCATGAGCAATATAGTGTTTGATGAAAGGAGACCATTTGAAACAACATTCAGAGAAATTGTGAATACCGACATCATCTTAAAGAGTGACTTTTCTATGTTTAAGTTTCGTGATTAACCATCCTACTCATAATCAAGGCCATAAACTGTCAAATCTTCATTCTTCTCCTGGAAGTTACTACAGGGAATTGGACCCTCTTCATGGGCCGAGCTTGGGCAATGTCATCCAGCTGATGACCATTGTCAGCGGCAAAGCCTCTGAGTGCTTTGTTATGGGGGAACCAAGAGCGTACTGATGGTTGCAAAGAAATGTGGAGACTTGCTTTCATTACAAATGCTATTCCCCATAAAGCCAGTTTCTTCTTTTCCACCTTCCATGAGTCTTCTTCCTTCTCTAGTCCAATGAACAAAGAATCACATTCTCTTGATATTTTGGGTTTCAAGTTCATGTCTCATGTATTTGTATGTAAATGGGTTTATATATTTATGAGCATAGCAGTATGTTACTAGGAGTCATTTTATTGCTGTGTTCCTTTATCAGAATATTGCTAGTATTTTCCTCCTAGACCCATGACATATCATGTCTTAGGATCTTAGGCACTTGAGCACTGTCAGTTAAGAATTCCATCTCATGGAGCATGCCTTAAATCTAATTTAAACAAGTGGTTTGTTACCACCATAACATTTGTATCATTGTTGTACCAGTGTATTTTTCAGACAGACCTCTGTTGTAGGTCTCAGGGTTGTAGTGGGGTGAATTGATGATTACTTCTCTCATCCAGTAGTGTAAATATTATCTTCCAGTATCGTCAACACTAGTTTTTAGAGTAGAGTTTCTAGTTGAGCACCAGATTGGTTTTCCCATGTTCAGTGACAGAAGTAACTGGTGTCTCCAGCAATAGAACCTTGCCACCAGGCTGTGGATTGTAACCAGTACCCTTGGCAATAGTCAATGCTGTATGGGGAATATATGTGACCCTTTTGGCTAATAATTTAACATTATGGTACTGGAGGTTTTACTTTGTGGCATAAGATGTCTAGTTTGTGCATTGTCTCCCCTTATTATATGATGACTCCATTTAAATGCCTTTCACATATGTATACATTTTAAGAAGTTTCAACAGTAGTAGGTTTCCATACAGCCTTTAGAAAGGATTTTAGTGATAGGTGTCCCTTCCCATACTCCCTGCTTTACCCTGCATTTCATTCCATCCTCATTTAATCCTCTTATTCTAGGTCCCCTCTATCATAATACTATATTTTATTTTTCTTTCCTTGGAAGAGCCTTTTTTAACTGGTGAGGTTATTCAGAATTAAGCACACATATCTAAAACTTAAAAGCTAAAAACCACATATAGAGAAACCATGCAGTATTTGTCTTTTTGAGTGTGAGTTACCTCAGGATGATTTCTTCTAGCTCCATCCATTTCACTGCAAATTTCATTGTTCATAACAGCTGCATAATATTACATTATATAAATGTATCATCTTTTCACTATCCATTCATAGGTTGATAGATATCTTGGCCTTTTGAAATTTTTGAATAAATAGAGATGCAATGAACAAGTTGAACAAGTACCTCTGCAGTTATGTGAAGAGTTCTTTGGGTAGATGACAAAGAACTGTATAGTTGGATCTTGTAGTAGAATTTCTTTTTTTTTTCTCCGAGACAGGGTTTCTCTGTGTAGCTTTGTGCCTTTCCTGGAACTCACTCTGTAGACCAGGTTGGCCTTGAACTCGCCACCACCGCCCGACTATATCACGTTTTTAAATAGGTTATTTGCTTTCTTTATAATTCAGCTTTTAGTTCTATATATATTTTAAATATTAACCCTCTACCAGATTAAGACCTTTTCCTGTTTTATAGGCTACTGCTTTGCTCAAAAGATGGTGTTCTTTAATGTATAGAAGCTTTTAAGCTTCATGCAGTCCCATTTATTAATTATTGATCTTAGTGCCTATGCTATTGATTTCCTGTTTAGAAAGTCCTTTCCCGTGTCAATGAGTTGAAGTTTATTTCCTGCTTTATCAGGTTCAGAGCATCTGGTCTTATATTGAAATACTTGGTCCCTTTGGATTTGAGTTTGGTGCAGGGTGACAAATAGGGATTTTCGTTTTATCGGCAGCCATTCAGTTTGGCCATTTACTGAAGTTGCTGTCATTTCTTCAGTGTGGACTTATGTCTGGGTGTTCAGTTCAATTCCATTTAGTCAATGTGTCTGGTTTTTGTCAGTGCCATGCTCTAGTTATTATTACTATATCTTTGTAGTACAACATGAACTCAGGGATGGTGAGACCTCTAGCAATTCTTTCATTATTCAAGATATTTTTATTTAAAAGATTTTTTTCTTTTATATACTAAACACAGTTTCCCCTCCCTCCCCTCCTCTCAATTTCTTCCCCTCCCCACATCCACTTCTCAGAGAGTCGAAGGCCTCCCATGGGGAGTCAACAAAGTCTGACATATCAAATTGAAGCAGGACCAAGCCCCTTTCCCTGCTTCTAGGTTGAGCAAGGTATCCCTGGAGAGATGGCTCAGCCATTAAAGGCTAGGTTCACAACCAAAAATATTTAAGAATTTTTTAAGGCGCATTGGTTATATGTGCATGTGTTTCCATATACAGCTGAAAAAAATGTTTGGTTTTTTTTTTTCAATTTCTCTGAAAAATTGTGGTGGAATTTTGATGGGGACTCTATTGAATCTGTAGATTGGTTTTGGTAAAATGGCCATTTTCACTATATTAATTCTACTAACACATGAGCATAGGAGAGCTTTTATCTTCTAGTGTCTTCTTCAATTTCCTTCTTCAGTGGTTTAGAATTTTTGATCATACAAGTAGTCTTCCACTTGCTTGCTTAGAGTTAGTTATTCCAAGTACTATACAGAATAGGTATGAAGAAAGTGGACATCCTTGCCTTGGTTTTGATTTTCATGGAAATTCATATAGTTTTTCGATATTTAGAATATGTTGGTGGTAGGCTTGCTGTACATTGCCTTTGTTATACATACCCTTGTCTCCCTAGTCTTTGTAATTCCAGGACTTTTATCATGAGGGGGTGTTAGATTTTGGCAAAGATCTTTTTTCCATTTAATAAGATGATGATGTGGTTTTGTCTTTCAGTCTGTTTAAGTGGCAGATTATGTTTATAGACGTAAATATGTGGAACCACCACTGTATTGCTGGGATGATGCCTACTTAACCATGGTAGATAAATTTTTGGATGTGTTCTTGGATTTGCTTTTGCAAATATCTTAGTGAGAAATTTTCCATCTATGTTCATGAGGGATATTTGTTTGATGTTGTTGTTGTTGACTTGTTGTGTGGTTTAGGCATCAGGGTTCTTGTGGCCTCATAAAAAGTATTATGTGATGTTCCTGCAGTTTCTAGTTTGTAGAATAATTTGAGGAATATTGGCATTAATTCTTTGAAGGTCTGGTAGAATTTTGCATGGAATCCATCTGGCCTTGGCGTTTTTGGTTGGGAGATTTTTAATTACAGCTTCCATTTCCCTAGGAATCATGGGTCTGTTTTAATTACTTATTTTATAATGATTTAACTTTGGTAGATTGTATATATCAAGAAATTCATTCTTTGAGGTTTTCCAATTTGGTGGAATACAGACTTTTAATGTTCTCATGTTTATTTGAATTTCCTCAGTTTTTATTATAATGTCTCACTTTTCATCTCTAACTTAATTAATTTGGTTCTTCTCTATCAATATTTTGTTTAATTTGGCTAAAGATTTGTCAGTATTGCTCATTTTCTCAAAGAATCAGCCTTCATTTCATTCATTATTTATAGTTTGTTTTGTTTCTATTTCATTGATTCTTATTCTCAAATTTGATTAATTCTTCACATCTCCTTTTGTAGATGTAACCGGCTTGTTAAATAAGAAACACAGAACCAATTGCAGAGTTAAAAACCACGAGGTCAGAGCAAGAGTGGAAAACCTTACCCTTCACTGCTTCTGCTGTTCTTCCTCTCTGCAAGAGAGCTACCTCTCTGTGTCTGATCTCTTTTATAGATTTTCTGTTCTGTTTTCTCATTGGTTGTAAGCCCAGCCACATGCCCTCCTCCTCACTGCCTGTTTGTACAGAGCTCCAGGTCTTCTATGGTTGGCATTGAGATTAAAGGCGTGTGTCTGCCATGCTGGCTGTGTCCTTGAACACACAGAGATCTACCTAGCTCTGCCTCCCAAGTGCTGGGATTAAAGGCGTGCACCACTACCACCCAGTTTCTGCTCTGGCTTGCTCTGACCTCAAGGCAACTTTATTAACATATAAATAAAATCACATTTTAATACAAATAAAATATCACTATATTTCCCCTTTTTTATTTTAATAAAAAGAAAAAAAAGAAAAAGTTATAACTAATGTAAGAAAAACTATATACAAAAGTACAATAACTATATATACCATATATACAAACAATAAATACCTAAACAATGTCTAGTCCATTTGCATTTGACAAATTCAGAGAAAATAATTCCATTATCTATCCTATTTTGGTAAGTCCAAAATGTACCTGATTCACTTTCTATCCTAACCTATATTGCTAATGGAACTGCCTTATAACATCTTTCAAATTTATACACTTACAGCTCTTAGTGAGTTCCTCTGAAATCCTTAACAATGATAATTATAACTATAACTAACTGATTTCAACTCCCTCAGAGACCCAAGAAAGAAATAATACTACCTAATAAAAAAATAAAAACAGGAAGTGCATGCAAGCAGCTTCCAAAAAAAAATGTGAGTTGACAGAAACAGCCAGCTGCCTGGACAGTCACCTGAGGTTTCTCCACAGTGTTCGGGCATCATCTTCAGCCTATAAGCTTAGCTTACTCTTTTGTGAACTGGGATGTATACAAGGTCAACAGTTTGACCTCACATTTGGTGAGAGCAGGCCATGTACCAGAAACACCTGAATTCTATTAGTGTCATGTCATGATTCAGGATTTTAAATTCTGGAAATTATTGATGTTTCTTCAATTCAGCTGTCCATTTTTCTTGGCTGTGTATATGTGGCTTCATCTCGGCATCCTGTTCTTCTCCACATCCCTCTATTAAATGCCAGTCTACTATTGAGAGGGGTGAGCTTAGTTATTCTTCAAGAATAACTGTTTCATCTGCTGTTCCATTGCACATCAGAAGCTATTGGCCTACTCCCTGTTCAGCTGCCTTCGAAGAAAAGGGCACAGTACCTTTTACAGATTGCAAAGGTCACTCACTTCAGGGACGGTGCCATATTGTCCTGGCTTCAGAAGATGCCTTTTGTTAAAGCCACAACCACACTTGTTTTGGCAAGAATTGGTAGTCCTTGGTTTCATGTCCTGTTTGTCCTGTTTGTCAGCAGTTGATTAGAGGATACTTTGTTGTCCAGTGGCTAACTTTTGCCACAATGATAGTTAACTCCATATGCAGTTTCTTCAATGCCCATATTTTCTCTGAAGTAGATTGGTACTGCCAGGAGCCGACATGTCTCATATTCATAGCAAAAAAGAAAAATTCCTAAGTTATTAAAACATTTTAAATGCCATATTCTGTAGATCTCTGAAGGGTTTGAAGATGACCTGTCTATCTAAAATATATCTGTTTGATCTTGAAAACACACCTAATATGACTATAAGTTCAATTGTAATGTCTAACCACTAATTTTCATTTCTATATATCCTAATAGTTGGTAATACTAACATTCAAGGATTAGCAAATTGCATTACATTGTTAAATGAATGGTATAAATACAATATCTCGAGCAAGATTAGAAATACGTGTATGGTATATTCTAATAATCTTAATCTCAATAATAATTTGTAATAATTTAAATGTAAAGTATTTAAAACTAGTAATTGTCTTTTTCATTTTTCTTTTCTTTTTTTTTTTTAACAAGCACCTTTTGCCTAGCCCTTTTCCTAACCCTTAACAACAACTTGTAACCAACCCTCCTAAACAATGAAAACTATACCAGACCCAATACCCATAAAAAGACCAAAAAACCACCCACCCCACACCACCCCTTTGGGAATGTGGGCGTCATATTCTTAAAATTGCTTCCTGTTGGGTATGGGCGAAGTTACCTTTATTCTGAAAAGAAAAATTTTGGGTTAATTGACAAATTCTAGGAAAGGTAACTATATTCTTTGTTATCCATAATGCCAAAGTTCAGTGTTTATCTCAAGTCCTTATTCAAGTAGTTTTTGAAACTGGATCATCTCAGCTAGCCATCTCAGAATTGCTCTAAGCACTTTGTAGTACAAAGTACATCTGATTAAATGAAAAGGCATGTATTAATGGTATAAATGGTCATGTTGGTTGATGAACTATCACTTCCTCTAATTAAGAGGTCTCTCTTGTTCAAATCGAATCTTTATCAATTTTGATGGTACCCACAGCTTATCTTCTCCAGCAGAAACAAAAGCAAAACCTCGTCCCCAACGTAACACATACCCTGGTTTCCATTCTGAGTTCAGCACATCCTTGAAGTATATAGGCTGATTTAATTCTGTGGTTTTTTCTATTAACCAATGTCTCTCTGAAGCTGTTGTTCCTTTCTCATTAGCATTGAGAAAAATCAAAGTTAATAGAGCATTGTGCAGCCTACTTCTGGGGGTTTTTGTTATTTATCATGTCCTTTAGAGTTCTGTTGGATCTTTCTATAACTGCTTGGCCTGTAGGATTAAGTGGTATACCTGTAATGTGCTTTATATCATAATAAGCAAAACCTGTTTCATTTTAATAGAGACATATGCTGGAGCATTGTCAGTTTTAATTTGTGCAGGTATACCCATGATGGCCATAACTTCTAGCAAATGAGTGATTACAGAATCAGCTTTTTCAGAACTCAAAGCAGTTGCCCATTGAAATCCTGAATAAGTATTGATAGTATGGTGTACATATTTCAATTTTCCAAATTCTGCAAAGTGAAACACATCCATCTGCCAGATTTCATTCCTCTGAGTACCCTTTGGGTTACATCCTGCTGGTAATGGTGTCTGATTGTAGAAGGGACAAGTAGGACATTTCTTTACAATTTCCTTGGCTTGTTGCCAGGTTATAGAAAAATCCTTTTATAAACCTTTACTATTGACATGATGTTTCTTATGAAATTCTGAGGCCTCCAGCACATTTCCTATCAATAATTTATCAATCTCATCATTACCTTGTGCTAGAGGGCCTGGCAGACCAGTATGGGATAGGATGTGAGTTATATATAAAGGATGACTCCTTTCCCTGATTGTATCATGTAATTGAATAAATAGTGAAGTTAATTCTGAAGCATCAGGGATAAATTCTGTAGTCTCAATATGTAATACCACTCTTTCAGCATACTGAGAGTCAGTACCTATGTTGAGAGGTTCTGAAAAATCCATTAATACCAACAGAATAGCATACAATTCCGATTTTTGAACTGAATTATAAGGACTTTGAACCACTTTACTTAAATTTTCTGATTTGTAACCTGCCTTTCCTTGTTTGTTGGCATCTGTATAAAATGTCTGAACTCCAGATATGGGTTTTTCACGTACAATTCGAGGCAAGTTCCAATCAGCTCTCTTTATAAGATCAATTCTATTGCTTTTAGGATATTTGCTGTTAATTTCTCCCAAAAAATTATTTCAAGCTCTTTGCCAAGGTTCACTTTCTGTCCATAATTTTTCAATGTCCTCTTTAGTTAAAGGTACAACAATTTCTGCTGGGTCTATTCCTGCTAATTGACGAAGTCTCAATTTTCCTTTCAAAATTAAGTCAGAGATTTTTTCCACATAAGTTTTTAATTTTTTATTTGTTTTATTTGGTAAAAATATCCATTCCAATATAATGTCTTCTCTCTGCATTAATATTCCTGTAGGAGAATGCCTAGAAGGTAAAATAACCAAAATGCAATCCAGCTTTGGATCAATACAATCTACATGTCCTTCATGTACTTTTTTTTCTACCAAGGCCAGTTCTTTCTCAGCTTCAGGTGATAATTCTCTTGGACTATTTAAGTTCTTGTCACCTTCTAAGGTTTTGAACAAATTATTCAGTTCATCATGTTTTACCCCAACAATAGTTTGTAGATGAGCAATGTCCCCAAATAATCTTTGAAAGTCATTAAGAATCTGTAGGCGATCTCTCCTAATTTGTACCTTTTGAGGTCTAATTTTTTGTAGCTCTATTTTATATCCTAAATAATTAATAGAATCTCCTCTTTGTATCTTTTCAGGAGCAATTTGTAATCCCCAGCAAGGCAATATTTTCTTTACTTCTTCAAACATTCTTTCTAAAGTATCTGCATTTGAGTCAGCTAGTAAAATATCATCCATATAATGATAAATTATAGATTTAGGAAATTTTTTACGTATCACTTCCAAGGGCTGTTATACAAAATATTGGCACAGGGTTGGACTATTCAACATTCCCTGTGGGAGGACTCTCCATTGAAATCTTCTAACCGGTTGAGAACTATTGTAAGTAGGCACCATGAAAGCAATTCTTTCTCTGTCTTTTTCTTGTAGGGGTATTGAAAAGAAACAGTCTTTTAAATCGATAACTATGAGAGGCCATCCTTTAGGTAACAGAGTAGGCAAAGGAATTCCAGATTGTAGAGAGCCCATTGGCTGAATTACTTTGTTAATTGCTCTAAGGTCTGTTACCATTCTCCATTTACCAGATTTCTTTTTAATAACAAATACAGGAGAATTCCATGGGCTAGTAGATTCTTCAATATGCTGAGCATTTAACTGTTCTTCTACCAGCTCTTCTAAAGCCTGGAGTTTCTCTGTTGTTAAAGGCAATTGATGAACCCATACAGGCTTGTCTGTTAACCATTTTAAAGGTAGAGCTGTTGGTGTCTTTGGAAGATCATCAGTTTTTGTGCCCTGTTCTTGTATAATATGGATGGCTGGTGACCACTCATTAGAATAATACCTTCTAATATTTCTCTCAGAAACATGTGCTAGTTTATGATTTATTTCTGAGGTTGGAGGGATGTTAATCTGAGTATTCCATTGTTGTAACAGGTCTTGACCCCACAGGTTCATGGCTATGTTAGCCACATATGGTTTTAATCTGCCTCTCTGTCCTTCTGGGCCTATACATTCGAGCCATCTTGCACTCTGTTTCACTTGAGATAATGTTCCAATTCCTAACAGTTGAACATTTACCTCCTGAAGAGGCCAAGATGGATGCCAAAATTCTGGTGCAATTATGGTCACATCAGCACCTGTGTCTACCAGACCAGACAACAAAACACCATTTATTTTTATTGTTAATTTTGGTCTTTGTTCATTTATAGAAGTTTGCCAAAAATTTTTCTTTATGGTTTCTCCTGAATTTTCTGTTCTCTCTGTCTCAGTTGTTCCATTAATCTGAGTAGCCTGGTTTATTCCAATAGGCATTTGGTTATTTAACTGCTCTGAGTAGGGGTCTCCTCTACGACTACAGGAAAGGTCTGAACTGGATTCACTGTAGGGGCCTGCCTGAGGCCCCTCTGGGAGTTTCCCGAAGACTGAGGCAAAGTATTACCTTGTCTGTCCCTTGTTGATCTATATTCATTGGCCCAGTGTCTTCCCTTACCACACCTTCTACATACTCCAGAAGGAAGGGGCATTCTGTTGCCACTGTTCCTTGAAGAAACATTGTTTCTAGAAGTGCCCTGTTTACAGTCCCTTTTCAAATGTCCTTGCTTTCCACATCCAAAACATCTGACATTCCTCAAACCTCTTGAAATTGCTTCTCCTACCCACATATTATCGTGATCATGAGCCTCAACATTAACCGTGTCTCTAATCCAATCTTCCAAGGGTGCAGATCTTGCCTTTAATGGCCTGATTATTCTCTTGCATGCTTCTTTTGCGTTCTCAAAAGCCAAAGATTCAATTATTATCTGGCTAGCTTCTGAATTTGGGACCATTCTCTTTACTGCTGAAGTCAGTCATTGTAAGAAATCTGTGAAAGATTCTTTTGGGCCCTGTATAACCTTTGTTAATGACTCAGTTTTCTTTCCTGGTTCCTCAACTCTGTCCCATGCATTCAAGGCTGCCATTCGACATAGAATTATAGTTTGGATATCACATAAACATTGTGTTTCTACTGCAGCATATTGGCCTTCTTCAACAAGCTGATCCTGGAAGATTTGTATACCTCTATCCCTATATTTTTTTGCTATGTTTTTAGCTTCCTCTTTGAACCACATTTGCCACTGGAGCTGCTGTCCGGGTTCCAGAACCGCCTGTGCCAGCTCCCGCCAGTCCTGTGGTATAATCCTATTATAAGTTGACCAGGAGTTTAACATTTGCTTTACATATGGAGAATGCATGCCATAAGATACTATTGCTTCCTTAAACCTTCATAAGTCTAACATTTCAACTGGAGTCCACTTGACCAGGTTGCTGTTGTATGGTTACTGGATAAATTAAGGGTGATTGTGTGAAAACAGGCTTTCTTTCTGTAACCTTATAATCCAATCCTGAAACAACTTCACTGTTAATTTCTTCTGTCAGAATCTGAATTTCTCTGTAATTCATTTTAACAGGTTTAACAAGTTTTTCTAAAATTTTTATCCTGGCACTTAAATTGACTGTCTTTTTAAATTGTAAAATAAGGATAAGAATAATAATAATGTACATAATTCGATCAACATTAATCTTCTCATATAGTTGTTCCATTACCATACTGCCTAAAATTTCAAACAAAGCCCAATTTTCTTCCAATGTACACATAAAACCCACTTTTTTAATGTGGAAAAAAAATCTCTTTTAAATAGTTTCCTTTAAAATATCTGATATAAATGACTTACCAATTCTGCGTATAACAGTAGAAATCCGAGGGAATTTCAAAACAGCTACCTAGCGTCTGAGGTGGGAATCCAGAGAGAGAGAGAGAGAGAGAAAGAAAGCGTAGCCCACATTCTGGCTAAAAGCTTGAATCCAACCGCTTTAATGTTCCTGTCTGAGCAGAGTAGAGCCTGGGCTCTGGCTTCCTTAAGCTCTGACCGACCACGTGTGCTGGCGTTTCAGCCAAAAGCAGCCTATCTGCAGTTGCATGTAGTTAGAGATAGCTCCCGCAGGCCTGAGTTGTTTGTAGCACCGGCTTTTTAAGCAAGTAACTCCAGCTGTGGCTGTAACCGCTTGTAGCTAAGGTAGGTTAGGCCTGAGTCCTAAGCTGAGCTAGGCCCAGGTTAGGCTGGTGCTAGGCCGGCGCTCCAGAGCTTGGGAGCCGGCTCGCTCAAGCTGAAAGCCGTTCCCACTGCCAAGGCAAGCGGTTTTTTAATGAATTCTTGCCACGTTGGGCGCCAAATGTAGATGCAACCGGCTTGTTAAATAAGAAACACAGAACCGATTGCAGAGTTAAAAACCACGAGGTCAGAGCAAGAGTGGAAAACCTTACCCTTCACTGCTTCTGCTGTTCTTCCTCTCCGCAAGAGAGCTACCTCTCTGTCTGATCTCTTTTATAGATTTGCTGTTCTGTTTTCTCATTGGTTGTAAACCCAGCCACATGACCTCCTCGTCACTGCCTGTTTGTACAGAGCTCCAGGTCTTCTATGGTTGGCATTGAGATTAAAGGCGTGTGTCTGCCATGCTGGCTGTGTCCTTGAACACACAGAGATCTACCTAGCTCTGCCTCTCAAGTGCTGGGATTAAAGGCGTGCACCACTACCTCCCAGTTTCTGCTCTGGCTTGCTCTGACCTCAAGGCAACTTTATTAACATATAAATAAAATCACATTTCAATACAAATAAAATATCACTGTATCCTTTTTTGAGTATTAGTCTTGTTTTTCTAGGGCTTTCAAGTGTGTCATTAAGTTACTAAAACAGGATTTCTAAAGTTTTTTTTTTTTTAAATAAAGGTAGTTAGTGCTATGAACTTGTCTCTTAATACTGTCTTTATTGTGCCTTATAGGTTTGGATATACTGTGTTTTGATTTTCATTGTATTCTAAACGGTTTTTAATTTCCTTCCTGATTTCTGTCTAGAACTAATTTTCACCCAGTAGTGAGTTTGTATAATTCCTGCCCTTTCTGTTGTTGACATCTAGCTGTAATTCATGGTAGCTAGATAGGATAAACAGCATTACTGTTTTTAATTTTGTTTATCTGTTGAGTTTGGTTTTCCTGCTTTCATGTCCTCAGAGTCAGATCTTTCACACCTACACCTTTAGGGCCAGCTCTACTGTCTTGCCTAGGCATGGCATAGGGGGCCACTCTCCCCGGTGCTGCCATAGATGAGGTGCAGGGATAGATCTCCTACTTTTATGACCTCAGAGCCAGCTCTCCCACCTACCTCAGGCAGTGATGGGCAGTGGTGGGAGGGCATCTCTCTCCCATCTATGCTTCTACATGACAGATGAGTAATGAGGACAGCCCTCCCAAGCTAACAACTTTGGGGCTGGCTCACTCATACCTACACTGACAGTACTGGCTCTAGATTTTCCTTACTCAATCTGTTAGTCTGTGTCTTCTATGGCAGGGTAATTGAGATCACTAATATTAAAAGTTTTAATTATCAGTGCTTATTAATTCCCTTTTTTGGTGGTGGTGGTGGTGTGTGTGTATGTATGTGTTAGTGTGCATTTAATCTCTCTTTTACCTAACTATACTGGCATTATTTGTTCCTTGTGTCTTCCTAGGTGTCTTAAATCTCTTCAGATTGAAGGTTTCCTTCTAGCGCCTTCTGTACAGCTAGATGGTAGACAGAAATTACTTAAATGTGCTTTTTTCCTCCTGAAATGCATTTCTTTTTCCATTAGTTGTAATTGATAGATAGTTTTTCTGAGTGCTATAGTCTGGCCTAGCACCTGTGGTCTCTTATACCTTGCAGATCACCAATTTAGGGCCATCTGACTTTCAGAGTCTACATTAGAAAATGTTATTCTTTTTTTACAATAAGTTTGTTAATAAATATAGCATCATATATACTATCTGCATGTGGTGGTGGGGGAAATGACCAAGGTCAGCAGATAGCTAAGTCAGTGTTGGGAAAGGAAATACAAGATACCTCAGACATAGCCACCTTAGGACTGATAACCACAGTCCATGGGAAGAGACAATCTTTATTCTTTCAAGGCACTGACTCCAGTGTCAGACCCATTTTTTCAAGTCCACTTCTGGATAAGGACACAGAACTAAAGTTCCTTTTGCCCTTTTATCATGGCCTCTAGGAAACTCTTGGGTCACCTGGCTCCTCACATACCCCCCCATTTTGAAAAAAAACAGATGAATAATAAGTGTCTGAATGTCTAAGAGACTTTGATATTCCTTAAATCAGAAATATCCTAATATTGTCAAAAACATACCAGTACAAGTATCCGAATATCATACTGAATGAATACTGAAAGATGTTAAAAGGATTAAATCCTTGTAGATTGTATAATAATTCTTGGCCAGCTCCAAAGAGGAATTGAATGGAAGATGAACATGGCCATGGTCAGTAACTAATTGCTTGAGGGTTAATAAATCTAAACTTGCATTTTCATTATGTCATATTTCCTATAAATACTTTTAAATTTTATCTTTTTATATAGATTTATTATAACCTATAGTAATACGGACATATCTGAAGCCAGTACCATAACTGATATTATGCTTAGGTGTAATCATAGCTGTTAAAGCATTTAACTTAGATTTGTGTTTTGTAATCTATATTTTTTGTGTTGTCAAGGATACAGAAATATTATAAGCCAGTTGATTAACAAAATGGGCTGTTTGTGCCAGTATAGAAGCAACTGTAGGCACTATAGCAATGACTATTTAAAAAATACTAGTTAAAATAATATACACAACTAGCAAAGATACAATTGATACAACTACTTTTGAAGTGTCTCTCATCCTCTTGAATGGGAGGACTCCCTCCAAGTCAGTAACATATATGAAGGGTTAACATAAGCAGTGAATCTAAACATGAAGGATGCCCCTGTCATAATTTTTCATTTTTCTCCAAAAGCCCCATAAATAACCACATTGTTCAGGGTTGTAGCCAACAGACAAAGGTCTGACTGAACCTTCTCCTTTGGAGACATTATAGCAAGACACGGGCAAAGAGGGGTTCCCAGGAATTTATCTTCATCCAGATGAGTTGCGTGTCTCCAGAACAAGTCAAGCAGCACCTCAGGTTTTCCATTCAGAGGCACAGAGCTCTTCAAATCATGGAGCACATCACTCAAGGGGGAATTCTATTCTGAAACTAGGGCACTAGAATCTCATTGCATACTAGGAAACATTCACCCAGTTGGGTAATCTGTGGGTGATCAGACTGAAAAACTTAAGTGATGAATGAAGCGATGATGTCTGAAAAACTACAATTGGTCCGTTCCAAACCCCAAAGCCATATGGATCACTCAGATATATCCAAAAACACACCTCACACCCCCCAAATATCTGAAACTTAACATATCTACTTTGTATGGTCTGTAACAGCCAGCTGTTATCACAGCGTTTTTGATCATACTTGCAAAGGCCATTGGGACATCCTCTCGGATCACTTTCTTACTGATAGATATCAGAGTCTATACCCAATAAAACACAGAGCTTTAGGGTCCTGTGATGTCATTGTTTCCATTTCTGTTGTTACTACTGTTAAAGTAGAGCCAGTTCTTCCTAGGGTTTGCTTGTGAAATGTCCCGTGTCGACACTTCTGTGTTTGAACTTGTGGTCTCCAGAAGGTGATGCTGTCTTGGGAAGTTGGGGTCTAGCTTTAGGAGGTGGGGTCTAGCTCCAGGAAGCAGTTGGTTATCCTGGTGTTGGAGGTGGGGTGACCACCAGTACAGTCTAAGCAGCCACATGCTAACACCAATTACCCTTGCCACCATGCTTTCCCTTTTCTCAGAGTGTGAGCAGAAACAAACCCTTCCTCATGTTACTTTCTGGGGGCACTTGGTAGCAGTGACTGCAGAATACCTAATACAGTCCTTTGACAGGAGTGTGCCCATCCCTCATTGGTCCATGTCTTGCTCTGACCTCACAAGGAGCCACTGTGAGGAATGACTGACACCTGTGCATATAACACATTGCCCAGGGTTGGGTTTGTCCTTCTAGTACAGAGAGCTGTTGAGTGGTGATCTGTGGGACTCGGACGCTGGTGAAAGTTTTAGATCTGGATATTGGTGAAGTTTTGGACTCACCAAATCCAAAGAAGATATTAGTGAAGATATTGGTGATGCTGATGACTTGTTGTACTTGACAGAGTAAGTTTGTCTCTCACTTTGCTGGTTGTGCTTTGGGGGTATTTCTTTTTTCATTTTATTTTATTTTTGTAATTTATGTTTCTGGTTTTGGATGTTAATTTTTACATATTTTAAATATTCTTTGTTAACTCTTCTTCATTTTCCTTTCTCTAACTACTATCTTTTTATTGTTTTCCTGTTTTGGTTCATTTATTTATTTATTTATATTATTATTAAGAGATTTTTCTATTAATTTTACATACCAACCACAGATTCCCCTGTCCTCCCTCCTCCCATGCCCCAGCCTTGCTCCCCAAACCCCACCCCATTCCCACAACCTCCAAGGCAAAGTCTCCTATGGGAAGTCAGCAGAGCCTGGTACATTCAGTTGAGGCAGGTCCAAGCTCCCCCTCCCTGCACCAAAGCTGCATAAAGTGTCTCACTATAGGCATTGGGCTCCAAAAAGCTGGCTCATGCACTAGGGACAGGTCCTGATCCCACTGCCTGGGGGCCCCTAAACAGTTTAAGCTAATCAACTGTCTTGCTAGATGTAAAGCAAAGGATAACCAGACTACAACTCACAGCTCCAGGGAGGCTAGCTTCAGGGACGACCCTAAGAAGGACACATGGATCACCCAGTGAAGGAGAAATAGATAAGATCTACTCATTTTCTTTGTCTCTTTTTACTTTTTAAATTTTTTGTTAGTAAATATTAAGCATAAAAAAGTAAAAAAATATTCACTGTAACATTTCTGTATCTGCACATAATGTACTTTGATAATATTCACTTACTCTATATATTTACCTCGTCCTCCTTCCCCTTCACATCCCTAATATTCCTTTTTACTATCAGGTCCCCTCCCCAACCTGTGATCTACGATTTAAAAACAAATGTCTTTGTGGGACCTGGCTTGTTATACACAACACAATGGTTTCCAGGTCTATGCGTTTTTCCCTGAAAAATGACAATTTCACTCTTTCTCGCTGAATATATGATTCCTGCCCTTCCGTTTCTGCACAACATTGCTAATCAGTTGGCATATGTCGCAGGCCTTACATGACTGGGTGAACCCATCTTCATCATCAAGTATGGTCCTTTTAAGTGCTGTTGAAGTTTGTGTGAAGTACTGAGTACTCTTATTAAGGATGTTTACAAGGATGTTGATTATACCTTTTTCTTGTTACTGTATCTGCCTGGTTTTGGTACCTGAGTAATGCAGGCTCTTAGGATGAGTCTGGAAGCCTCCTTCCCCTTTTAATTTCATGCAATCATCTGAGAAGCATTGGTGTCTTGGTGATATTTTGTTTATACTCTATCAAAGCTTCCTGAAGACCATGAAGACAAAGGAGCCAGCCACTAGAGAGACTTCTTAACTCTAGCCATCCTCAGACGGAAAGCGTGCAATACTCTGTCTCCAGGAATCCTCAGACTGAATATAATGAGCTTCTGTCTCCTCCCACCTTATATTCTTCTCTCTGCCCAGCCATTTCCCTTCTTGTCTTCAACTTTCTAGTACTGGGATTAATGGTGTGAGCTCTGTTTTTCTTGAACTCATAGAGGTCAATCTGCCTCGGCCTTCTGAGTGCTTGGATTAAAGGTGTGAGCCATCAACACCTGGCTTCTATGGCTAACTAGTGGCTTAGCTAGCTCCACACTCTGATCTTCAGGCAAGCTTTATTTGTTAGATCACAAACAAAATATCACCACAGGTGTGAATTCATCTTTAAAGGTCTGATAGAATTACTAATGAGTTTGTCTGGTCCTGGACTTTTTTGTTTGTCAAGAGATTATTTTAAATTGCTATTTCGATTTTGTTGCTTGTCTTTCTGTTTTAAATTAGTTCTTTGAGAATTTCATACAATATATTTTGGTCATGTTTATCCCTTCCTGCAATTTCTCTCAAATCTTCCACACTCCCTTTTCTACCACCCATATTTGTGTATTTTTGTTTTGTTTTTCACCATCAACTACAGTGTCTGTTGTCCTTATACTCTTGGATGTATGGCCTTCCAGGGAAGCATGGTGGGTCCCACCTACCAGGGACCACACCCTTAAAATGTGTTCTCCCTCTCCTGGAATCTATCAGTGTCAATAGCTCATTAGGAGTGTGACTTCTTGTCCCACCTCCCCTCTTCATGCTGAGACTTTTGTCTGGGATGCTTAAGCAGGTCACAATGCTATAAACTCAGGTGGACAACTCCCCTGTTTTGTCCAGAAAACAGTTTGTGTTGTCATCCACTGCCTCTGGCTCTTACAGTCTTTCAGTTTAGGTGTTTTATGTCTTCTTAGTTGAGTTTTGGTAGCTAATGTATGTCTAGAAGGTTATTCTAGATTTTTCCAATTAACTGGAACATTTTAAAAACATTCCCTAGTGATTGTATAGATGTCTGGATTTCAGATGTATCTCTGGTAATACCATGTTATTTTGTCTCCCTTATTATTAACTTGTATCTTAAATTTTTTCTATTAGTTTCTTATTTTGTCTCTAATATTGTTAACTTGTATCTTAAATTTTTTCTATTAGTTTCTTATTTTGTCTCTAATATTGTTAACTTGTATCTTAAATTTTTCTATTAGTTATTTTGGTTAAGATTGCATCAGTTTTATTCTTAAAATAATGAAGTCTTTGTTACATTGGTTCTTGTATTATTTTAGTTTCCATTTCATCAATTTCTGCTCTAGACTTGAGCATTTCTTCTATTTCTTTTGAGTTTGGCTTGGTTTTGCTTTCCCATGACGTTGCCATGAATCATTAGGTTATTTTGGACATCCATCTTTTTTTTTTTTTTAACTGCAGGAATTTATAGCTATAAATGTTTCTCCTAGACCCACTTTTAATTAATTAATTAATTTTTATCTTGCATCACTAGTTGGTTGTTGGTACGAGCATTTATATCAACAAAGATGAAGAAGTGGGAAATGGCTCAAGGCAAAACCCTACAGTACAACTCCTTTGACGAAGAGGCTTTAACAGAGCAGTATAAAATCCTAAAGACCCTTGGCAGAGGAGCATTTGGAGAAGTAAAATTGGCTAGCCATCTACTCACCCAGACAAGGGTAGCAGTAAAAGTTCTTCCAAAAGGCACAAAGAACAGTTTCATCTATTCAGAAATTGAAATAATGAAATCTCTAGACCATCCCAATATCATTAAACTTTTGCACATAATCGACACCACAAATAACATTTACATGGTTATGGAACATGCCACAGGTGGAGAGCTAATGGATAAGATTGTGGAGTTTGGCTACCTACAGGAGGAGGAGTCCCGTAAGGTATTTAAACAGATGGTATGTGCCCTCCAGTATTGTCACAGGAAAGGGATTGCTCACAGGGATCTAAAGCCTGAAAATATTTTAATGGATGGCAAAGGCAATATAAAACTCAGTGATTTTGGGCTGGGCACCAAGCTTACCATGGGGCAGAAGCTAGCATATTTTTGTGGGACCCTTCCTTATTGCGCCCCAGAACTCTTTGAAGGTAGAGGCTACGATGGCCGAGCAAGCGACATCTGGAGCTTGGGGGTTGTGCTATACTTTATGTCGACAGGGTGCCTCCCTTTCAAGGGAGTTACTTTTGGAGTACTAAAGGACAAAATCTTGGCAGGAAAGTACTCTGTTGAATTCAAGTTGTCGCCAGAGCTTTGGGACGTTATTGGTAAGTTGTTAACTGTAAATCCTAGACAAAGACCAAGAATAGATGACGTTGTGGGCTTTCAATGGCTAAAGCATGGCAATGAAGATTTTCCCAGTCCCTTTAGAGAGAACAATGAGGACAGCTACCCAGACCCCACTGTGATGGTCATCATGGGCGTCATGGGTTATAAGCAAGGAGAGGTAATGGAAGCTCTACGGGAGAAGAAGTTTGATCAAGTGATGGCCACCTACTTGATTCTTAGGCAGCAGTCACCCTGGGAAGACAGCTTTATAAAAGATCTTCAGCCCAAGCATTCTTCTGGATCCTTGAACCTTACAGGCCCTCCCACGATTCCAAAAGTGACTATAAAGAGGGGATCTAGTGTCCCCATCCTTACCACTTCTTCCATTTTGTCCATTCTACCTGAGAGTACTGAGAACGACAAAAAGGGGAGAACGAGGTACAATATGCCTCCCATCCTGAACTGCCCTAACAAGAAAACAGCCCCCGTTCACAGAATTCTCCCCCAGTGTGTACATGAGGCTAAATTCATGAACAGCACTTGCGGGGATTCAGAGAGCATTATTAATACTTCCGATGAAATATATCCCAGAGTGTCTTCAGGACTGGAAAGTTATTCCAGCCTGTCATCCCTGGATGTGTCCGAAGCTGGCCTAAACATGTCAAAGAACAAGGTGTCCTCACAGGATGTTTTATCTCATCACACCTCTAAGGAAGAAGTTCAGTGCAAAGACATCAACATACCAGGTGAAAATATCTGTTCATCTCTCCCACAAATCTCACCTCAGGAGGACCTCAGAGGACAGCCCCACAGTGTGTCTACAGCTGGTTCAAAGAACAACATGACCTCACAGGATAGATCACCTCCATTCTCCAGCAAGGAGGCCCAGGATGAGGGTCCCATTGTACAAGAAAAAGATCTTAGCCCATCCTCCCCAGAAACATCCCAGGGACACCTCAGTGGCCGGAGCCAGACTGCACCCAGAGCTCCCTTTAGAAAGCGAGTTTGGAAGACCCTACAGAGCAGGGTTATAAAAGGCCTGAGAAGGTTATGTTGCTGCTTACCAACAGAAAAGAGGGAACGCCTAGGCCGCAACAAAATCTTGGCTGTGAGCTTAAAGGGCCATGGAAGCAGCCAAGGTAACAGGTAGGTGGAGAAGCTACAATGTTCTTCTGTATCTAGGACTTTTTTTTTTTTTTTAATGATCTTTTCTTTAAAGAAAAATATTTATTTACTATATGTGTGTGGAAGTTAACTTGCAGGAATCAGTTCTGTCTTCATACCATGTGGATCCTAGGGAATGAATTAAGGTCCCCAAGCTTGGGGTCAGTACCTATCCTCACTAAGCTATTTCCTGGACTAAATGATATGCTTTTAAATAAACAGATTATAGGAATAGGTGATAATATATTATCACACCAGAAAGACTTGACCTAGATGTAGACAGACAGCAGGGGATAGTGGCCAGAGGCTGGGCATGGATGAGGAGAAGGGTTGCTGAAGAGAGCAATGGGGCAGGTGCTCAGGAGGGATCTGACTCAGGGCCCAGCACTGCACAGGGACAGCACAGCCAAGCAGAAGACCTGCATATTGTCCTAAGAGGCCCCTTTCTTGTGTCTGTTTCAAGTGCTGTTGGAGGCACTGTGGTTCCCCTAAGCTGAAACCAGAGAGTGGAGAGCAGCATGCTGAGGATGCACACAGCCCGCCACGGAGAGCCAGGTAGGAAGTTCAGATGGCTGTGTGCCATGGGAAGCTGTGTTCATATCACAGGCTGAAACTAGGGGCAAAGTGTTCATGTGTCTGCAGATGAAGACTGGGGAGGAGGGAGGATGCCACACCCTTCTCAGATCACGTGGACCCTGAGGATTGATAAAGGATTCTGGGAGGCAGATCTGACAGACTCATGAGCCTCTTGACTCTCCTTTGTAGATAGGTTCATGATGGCAGGTGGTGCCACAATTGTGCCAGTACAGTGAAGCCCTCTGTAGGACCAGAAATCCTTTAAACAAGGATTCATGGAATGCTGTGATCATTAGGAAAACAGGCTTCAGAGGACCTTCCACGAACAGAGAGATGGTCAGTTCAGCTACCTGTCTCTAGGTTTGTGAACCATTAGAAGAGACAGCAGTACTGGAAGCAGAGGACCCCAGAGGGCCTGACCCGTTTGCATGTGTTCAAGATGAATATTGCTGACCAGGTTGGAGCCAGAAACAGAGGAATGCGTCTGCAAGAAGTGTGCATCTTGTGCTCATTTGGGAAGGTAGAGTGTGGGAAGAGGTAAGTCCATTAGATAGGTGCGGCTCTCAGCACTGTCCTGGCCTACTAAACAGCTGTCTTCCTATCATATGGATGCACTCTTCTGTACTCTGTACTCTGGACAGACAGACAGACACACACACACACACACACACACACACACACACACACACACACACACATACACACACATCTCCCAATGTACCTTGTGCACAGTTGACACTAGTGAAGTTTGCTTGAACTGGAGAGGACTCCCATTCCAAGCAAGGTGATTTCATATTCCATGTTATTTCCCTCCTGGAAACGCCTCAGATTCCTCTAACTCAGCTTGTTCCTGTCTCCACCTTCACCACAAACACTTACTCTGCTCTACTGCTTCGCAGGAGCCACGTGAAGCCAGCACATGCCATGGTGCACATTTTGCCCCAGGGCATCTGGTCCTGTGCAAGGTAAGGCCCACCACCTGTGCTTTGAGTGCAAGCAAGGTGAAGTCTGGAGTGTTGACAGTTGGATTCAGAGATGGAGCTGGTTCCAAGATTGATCATGGATAGAATCTGTTGATGGAAAAACAATGGCAACCCCCCGCCTGACAGTGAGGGCTGCCTCTGGGTGGCTCATGGGCTCCTGCCATATTCCTACCTCCAATGATAACTCAGAGACACCTAAAGGGATTCAAATACCTCCTTAGGCCCACACTGTAGTACACCCCAAAACCACACTTTAGTACATCCCAAGATACCATTTTCAATACAAAGATCCCAGCTGTTTTCTTTCTGACATCCTACAGGGACGTTGCTGTTACTGAGGATTTGTGTCCCCAGGCAGCAGGCTGGGAAAGACCTTTGCTGCCTGTATGACCTTATGCTGGGGCTACCAAGGAGACTCCTAGGACTACACTCAGCAAGGGGCATTTTCAACTGGATAGTGCTTAGAGCAGGAGATGCCACTCAAGCCTTAACACACTGGATGGAGGAGGGACACACAGGTGATGCTCCTCTGCTCAGGCCGTGGGGAAGATGTGATTGGTTACAGGGTGATGGACAACTGAACATTTGGTAATCTTACCAAAATGCCTTGACGGAAGAGGCTTCTTCTGACTGACAGAGAAGTTGGGGCAGAGACTTACAAGCAGATGGGCTAAGAGGAACAAGAGAAAATGTCTACTGATCCAGGTAGCACCCAGGCTCTTGTACTAACCCCTGGTTTGGGGGGAACAGTGTCTGAGGCAAGCTTGGAGACTTACCTCACTGAGGGCGATACCTCTCTGTCCTGGCAGGAGCCATGTGAGGGTGAGGTGCTGATCAAGTCCCCTCCATCTACTGCATGGAGTTAACTGTTCCCTTGACCACCTAGGCAGGGACACCACTTCTCCATCTCAAATACTGCCAGCTGCAAGGGACAGACATAGAGAACACTGACAGTAATTTGAGGGCTTTTTATAGTGGGGCCCCTTTTAGAGAGTGACATCAACCAATACCTAGAGAACTGAACCATGAGGACAGTCTCTAAGGAAAGGTCCTAGACAGTGAGAGCTGAGTGACTGATGACTTTATGTATTGTGTATCCAGGTGAAGATCAGCCATCGAGGATATGCTCAGAGAGATGGGCATAAGATTGCTCTGCAGAAGTGTTACCAAGAAAGACAGGCACTGGACAAAAAGACATATGGCACAAATATCTCTGAATAAAGAGGCTGTTTTCTTGCTACAATAAATTCCTTTGTACATTTGAACCACATGCCCTGATGTCCTGATTTATACCTATATTAATATTTTGATAGTGGAATTGGTCAGCATGTCTGTCTTCTGAACACACCATTTCTCCCTGTGATGAGAGCAGCACTAATTCTCCATGATGTACTTTGGTCTTCATTCTGTGCACTGGATCTCTGCCATCTTCCTCCTACATACTGCCTAGTCTACATCCTAGAAACATCTCTCCATCCCGCTATTGTCAATAATGGAGAATTTTGTTTTAGGCTCCACATATCCAGTATTTCTCTCTGTTAAGGGTAATTTTTCTTAGCATAATGTCCTTCAGGTTGACTCAAGTTGACTACAAGTCTCATTATTCTTCTCCCCTTTCTTTTTCTGAGATAGGGTCTTGCTGTGTAGCCTAGGTTGACCTACAACTCCTGATACTCTTGCTCAGGGTACTGGGTGAAAGTTTTGTACCTCCTGAATTATAAGGCCTAATCACATTCTTCTTCAACAGACATGTGGATGTAGGGTAGACACATTGTTAAAGGATTAGGTTTTGACTCATTTTGAAACACTCTCAACTTTCTCTGCAGTTGTCTTATCTCAGCATCATCAAAAAGATCCTTATATTTGGGTGTGGAAATGCTCATGAGGGCCCTGACTCCTAATCACAAGGCTGCCTTTGTGTAGCCTGTAACCTGGTTCCCTCCTCAACTTGTATTTCTGCCCTGCTATTCGTATCTTGTTGAGGGGGCAGAGTTTCCTTCAAGGGACAAGGGATGCTCTGTGCTGTCATGTGAAGTAGAGACTGAGATTCCAAAATGGTAGGAGCCCTGGTCCCCTGCAACCAAATCACTATCAGAAGAAATTCAAAAAGCAGCTCACTTCTCTTCCTGTGGAGACACAGCCAGCATGAGTCTGAGCTTCATTTGCACAAGAATCAAAGCTATGCATCTACAATTTGCCTGTCTCCTAGGCTCTGTAAGTGCGTTTTACCTAGCAGATCAGCAGAAGGTCTGAGAAGCTTAACTGTTTGCCTATGGAATATGCAGGGTCCTGGGGATTTTGATATGTTCAGCATTGGATATCTGAGGGAAAAAACATCTATGTACACTATGCTCTTATGTGTGTTAAAAACGGCTATAACTCCATCAGGCATTCAGGACATGACTAAATCTAGATGCACCACGCTCTTTATCCATCTACTTTATTTCTCCGCTCTTAGCTTCAGTTCCATCCAGTTTCCTACCTCATAGTCCTGCTAAGGACTAAACTCCTGTGCTTCTAGCCTCATCTTTATCCTCTGTTTCCTTGTTCTCCATGTCCACTACTCTCTACTCCTGGCACTCAGAAATCTCTATCCAATATTTGCTTACCCTCTACAGAACCTCTGTCTTCCTCTCTTCTCTCTTGCCATGCCATTCTGTCTGTTTCTACAGAAAAATGTCTGCTCTTTCTTTCCCTTGCCAAGCAGTTCTCTGCCTCTTCAGGAATGTTCCTCCACCCTACCTTCCGCCTGATATGTAAAAACCTCTTTTGTTCTCAGTTGATTGCTCTGGAGAGTCACTAGGTCTAAGGTGAGGAGATGGTCTGAGCTTCATTTGCACAAGAAACAAAGCTCTGTGTCTATCACCTGCCCTGGGATAACAGACCCTGATGACCTCAGCGCAAGAAAGCATCTGCCCCTAACAGGAGAACTGCTTCCCTACACTTGGGAAAGCTGACTTTACCCCTCACCATGGGTTTAGGAGAGCTAGCTCTGCCCCTCATCTGAGAGGAGTGGTCCCAGTAGCCTAGACAGACCAATTCAGCTACCACCCAGGCACACATCCAGAACTTGGAGTTGGCACAATCCAACAACCTGCTGGAGTGTGTGAAGGGACTGGTCCTGCAGAACCATAACTGCAGGATCTCCATGATCAGGGCAACAGCAGGATATCTTAGAGGAATGTCAGGGGAGGTCCTGTATTGATGGTGTACCAAAGCCAGAGGCCTTGAACCTGACAATGAACATTTGCAAGTAAAACTGCTTAGACAAAAGGGTATGCTGCATGATATACAGCAGCTCCCAAAGACATTCAGACGAACAAAGAGGTGATAGGTGATGGAGAGGCTGGAAAGATAGAGGAGGGAAGATTTTTTTGGTGTGTGGTTTATTTCTATCTTATTTTAATTCCTATTTAGCTTTCCTTTGGGTTGAGGGGGGCACTACAAGAGTAAGGAGCAGATACAGACGGACTGGGAGATGAGTGGGATTGGGGTGCATGATGTGAACTTCCCAAAGAATCAATAAAAATAACCCTAAGCATCTAACAGACCCTTTAAAAATTAAATACATGAATATATTATGACTAAATAATAGTTTTTTGCATAAGAGTCTATATCATGGCATATACACAATTATGAAGAAATCTGACCATTACTATGACGATTTAGGTAACACGAGAAAAGAACAAATGAAATGCCTGGTATATGCACGTGCACACATGTGTGTGTGGGGGTGATATGTGTGTGAGTATGTGTGTGTGTGTGCATGCACAAATGGACTAGCAACAGTGTGTTTAAGCCAATGATTCTGGACAAAGGACAGAGGGCAGGAAGACCCTGAACTGACGTCATGTGACATTTTTTGACCGCCCAGTCTATTTTTAGCCTGTTTCTTCCTGACTTCAATTCATATTTTTGGGACTTGTAGCGCACTCCAGTAACACAGTTTACAAAGTGCTAGCAAGCAAGAAAATAGTAATTGAGCAGAATTTTTCTCATTCTTTTTTCCCTTTATTTAAAAATAGATTCTTTTCTCTTACAATATATCTGATTTGTTTCCTTTCCTTCTACTCTATCCAGTGCCCTCCACCCTTCCCACCCATCTAGATCAATTCCCTTTCTGTCTTTCATTAGAAAAGAATAGGCTTCTAAGAGATAACAAAATAAAATATAATTGACAGGAAGTCACAACATGCCCACACGGTTGGGCTTGCCTGGCAGACCGCCTAGTTATTTCTGCTTAAAGCACGCTCAGTCATGTAATCTATGTGCATGCGTGGAGTAGGCACATGCAGTCCTGTACGCATGTGCAGCCCTTTCTTTAAAAAGCCTCTCTTCTCCTCTCTTCCTTTTCTCTTGACCACGTGGCCTGTCATGTCTGTCTCTTCCTAACCTGTATTAATAAACAGCTCTTCTGTGGATTTGTCGTGTTTGGGATGTGTTCCTCGTGGGGTAAGAGCGCCAAAATAACTAACAATAATAAAACAAAACCATCAAATTTTAGAATATTTAGAACATAAGGCTTGTGTACAAAGTGCATGGGGATGGAGAAAGTGTTTTTTTCTATATTCCTACAATCTTAAGAGCACAAGTAAGAATCATGTAATAGAGTTAATATTATCCCAAAGTCTAGTGATCTAATATAGAGGATAATCTATTACTTCTTTGGCTAGCCATTTTACATATCAATTTCCAGATTATGAAATTGGAAAACTTTGACAGCATTAAAATAGTCAAATTTTTTAAGGAAGGAAGGGTTTACCTTTGAAAGTAAGCATCACAAATCTTGTAATCTATGCATGCGGTATGAAATGCTGATTTCATCTGTGAAACTCAGTATTGACTAGCATGACTCTCCTCTTCCATCATAAGAAGGTGAATAGCATAACTGGGCTTGAATAGGTAACTTGGCAATCATTGGTGCAGGCAGACAAGGATGAAAGATGTCTAGTTATTATGTATTCCTTTCTCATTTGTTGGTTTTCTTGTACATTTTTTTTTTTTTTTTTTTTTTGCTTATGGAGAAGCTCTAAAGATGTATTTCTAAACTGAATGAAAAGAAAGGAAACATTTAAATCAAATAACTATTTAAATAAGGCTTATCTAATCAAATGTAAACACTTAACATTTAATTTTCATGAAGAAATTTGTTAATGTATACATCCCTTGTTGGCTCCATGAGAACGCTGTCAGTAGAGTCTTACCTGTAAGTGTTAGGTTTTAAGTGGCGCTAGGAACACGTCCCAAACATGACAAGACCACAGAAGAGTTTTATTAAAGAGGATAGAGGTGACAGGCCTGTGTGAAACACACATGGGGGAGGAGATAAGGGAGGTTCATGCAAGATGGCACCGGCTTTTTAAAGGTTGGGCCGCGCATGCGTACAGGAACTCCTGTAGGTACTCCATGCATGCGTGTAGATTACATGGCTGCGGGCGCTTTGCGCATAGAGTCCCAGTCCCGCGAGATGTCTGACCCTGAGATGGCTATTCTGAACCGGAAATAGGCGGTCCGCTTGGCAAGCCCAACCATGTGGACATGTAATTCTCTATCAGTAAGTACTTTAGAGAGGGAAATGGCAAAGGGGAAAGATGGGACCATCTCTTAGTGGTTAAATTTTGCGATTCATGATTAATATTTAAATGAAGTTCATTATTTGGATTTATTGAGGTATGATATGCATGTTTAAACTGTATAATTTGGTAAATTTTTGCTAAATATTTACACCTCTATGCTCATCATTACAGCTAATACAGAGGGTGCTTTAATCATTGCTAGTGTAGTTTGGACTTTAATTGTCTTCCAAAGGCCCCTTCACCAAGGTTTGTGCACTGTTAGGGAATGGACCCTAGTGAAAAGAAGTTATGTCTTTTTTTTTTTTTTTTTTTGGTTTTTCGAGACAGGGTTTCTTTCTCTGTGTAGCTTTGTGCCTTTCCTGGAACTCACTTTGTAGACCAGGCTGGCCTCGAACTCACAGAGATCCGCTTGGCTCTGCCTCCCAAGTGCTGGGATTAAAGGTATGTGCCACCACTGCCCGGCGTTAGACACATACTCTTGATGGGATCCTTGCCCCTTCTGTCTCTATTGTTGCTTCTGGCTGCTGTGAAGGTAAAAACCCTTCTCAGCTGCTCACTAACTGTACTGTGCCATTGCAGGTCGAAAATCACAGGGCTAAGCTGTGGCCACTTGAAAATCCTTGGAACTGTGACCATGGATAAAGTCTTCATCGCTGTAAATTGTTTATCTCAGGTATTTTTTTTTAAATGACGAAAGACAACATTGTATAGTCACAAAATTTAGCTTTACCCCTTCCCAATTTACTCATCTGACATCACTGAGTCCTAAACACTGATTCTTCTTCTATCACTGTGGGCTAGATTAGTCTTTTGAGGGTTTTCAAATAAATTTAATCACACAGTATGTGCTCAACTTGTATTGTTTTAAAAGTCCCCAAAGTGATCTTGTGATGTGTTTTGCCACCTGCATGGCTTTTCTTTTCATGTATGTCAATGTGTTCACATACCATGATTTGTCTGCCCATTGATTTGCTAGCAAGTGTGTGGGTTATATCCAGTTTGGAGAGAATATGAACAGTGACTGTGGACATTGTGTAAAGCTGCACTTTCTTTGAGTAAACATCAAGAAGTAGACTAACTACATGATATAGTAGGTATATTGTAACTATTAAAGAAATGACCCAACTTTCTCACATCATTTAATCATTTTTAACCAGTGATATATAATAGTTATAGTTACAGCACAGCACTGTTAGTTGGTGTGTCATTATGACTAAAATGGTGATTTGTTGTTGTTGAGTAATGAGAGTGGACATCTTTTATTGTGCTTCTTGGCTACTTTTTTTTTTTTTTTTATTGTGTATCACATTATTATGGTTGGTTTTAATACCAACTTGACACAAATTAGATTCACCTGAGTATGGAGCCACACAAAAGTAGCCTTCCTGCTTGTCTTGACTGATGTGAGAGGAACCACCTCTGCTGTAGAAAGCACCTTTTGGTAGCAGCCCGGATAAAAGAAAAGGGTAGGTCAGTAGAAAGTTTACTCTCCCCTAGAACTTTCCTCCTGCTGAGTAGATTTGCCCCATTGCTGCTGCCTCCAATCCCTTCACTAATAGTAGAACCAAACTTTCCTTATGAACTAGAGACTAGTGGCTCTCTGGGAAAATTTGGACTTCAGGCATCAGATTTGGATTATTGAGGCACCCTGCCTTGTGGACTGAAGTAACTATAGGTTGTTTCCCCAACAGTGGGAGGAGATAGCTACTCTGGTACTACGCCAACTATTGATTCAGTCCCTAGAACCTAGTAACAGTCATGTCCTCAGCTTCTCAGCTATAATTTAGCTGCAGTGAGTACTTTAAAGCTGACTTAATAAATTCTGAGGACACACACACACACACACACACACACACCGAGAGAGAGAGAGAGAGAGAGAGGAGAGAGAGAGAGAGAGAACTATTACTTATTTTGGCTTGCATTTTTTTTTTCTGAGACAAGAATTTCTATGTAGTCAAAGGTGTCCTTGAATGTACTATGCAACCCAGGATGACCTCAAACTCAGAAAGAACTCTTGTTTCTTTCTCCAAAGGGCCGCCATTGCAGTCATCTATCATCATACCCAGTTTAGGCAGTGATGGGAATGGAATCTAAAGTTTCATTGTGATAAGCTGTAACTCTACCAACTAAGCTAAATCCCCAGCCCTGGATTGTATGTTTATTTTTTAATTTAATTTATTTTATATGTATGTATGTTGTGCCTATATATATATGGCTGTATACCACATCCATGCAGTGCCTGTTAAGGCCAGAAGAGGGGCTTCATATTCCCTCAAACTGAAATTATAGATGATGTTTAGCCACTGTATAGGTGCTAGGAATTAAGCCTGGGTCCTCTGGAAGAACAGTCAATGTACTTAATCAATGGGCTTTCCAGCCTTTGTTTTTAAATGCTGTATTTGAAAAGCAAAAATTTCACATCAAGTAAATTATATTTTCTTATACATTTTGAACTTTATTGTGCCTAAGCGATCTTTGCCTACCTCAGGATATCATATTTTGTCTTATAAACATTCTTTTTAATAGCCATAAATATTACATTTAAGCCTAAAAGTTATTTCAACAAATTTTATGTGGTCTGGGCCAATATTAAGGATATACTTATATGTCATTATTGTTTATGGAAAAACATACTTCTTTTCTCATTGACAGCTTATGCAAATTTAATATATAGTTATAATTCTGGATTCTCAGTTCAGTGCCATAAATGTGTATGACAGTTCTTGATTATTGGAGTCTTCAAAGAGGTTCTTCAACTTTGTACAGTGTATGTGTGTTCACGGCATCCATGTATGCAGATGTAAATATATGTGTAGATGCTTACAATCACATGCAGGTGTAGGCCAAAGGACAACTTCAGGTATTATTTCACAGGTGCCATCTACCTTTTATTAAGAGATAGGGCCTCTTACTATTATGGAAATTACCAAATGTGCTGAACTAGTTGGCCAGTGACTCCCAGAGATCTACCTGTCTCCATTTCGCCAGTACTAGGATTACAAGTATGTGCCACCACACTCGGCCTGTTTTATTTGGTGTCTGGGGATTTAACTCAGATGGTCTTGATTGCAAGTCAAGAAATTTACTAACTGAGCTATCTCCCATCCTTGTATTTAGTTGTTAAAAATTATTTCTGGCTATGCCATAAGTCAAGTTTCTCTTGACAGACAAGGGCAATAGAATATGTGTAATAAACATGGGAGAAGAGTTTTTGCCAGAGTTGGCCCACATAATTATGGCAGTTAAAGTGTCTCAATACAGGTTGTTTACAAACTGAGGTTATGGTATATTATGTATATAATTCCAAGTTAAGGGTCTACAGAGCAAGACATCTCTTGATGCAATTCTCAGTGTGATATGGCAAGTTTGAATTGGAATAAGTCTTAGATCAGAGTCCAGAGGTAGATGAACCTAGAATTCTGAAGACCAGGAAGCCAAAAATGTCTATCCCAACTCTTAAAGAAGAAGATCAATTTGCCTTCTCTCTTAGTTCTTTTTTGTGCTCCCAGCTGATTGGCTGCTGCCTAGCCAACCTGGGAGATCTTCTCTACCTCAGCCCCTCAGACTCACCTTGAGTCTTTCAAGAAACTCTTGTAGACACTAAAAAATGCATCCCCAGGACTTGCTGCATTCATTCATCCATTAAAATTCACACTAAAATTCAGCTGCTCTAGATATTTTGCACTTCTAATTACATCTTGGAATGGGTGTCAAGTTTTGCAAAAAAGTCTCATAGAATTTTAATTAACACTAATTTGATATTTTAGCAAGATAGACTCACCCAACCAATAAAATAAATCTCTACATCTATTTGCCTATTCTTTACATTCTTAAACTATTGTTAGTGGTTTCATGTACTTAGATGATACAAGTTGAATTTTCTATTTAATTGTAATCTTTTGTGTTTGTTGCTAATATTTACAAATACAACTTATCTCTGTTTATTGACCTTTTCTGCAACCTCATCAAACTCACTCTTTAGTTATGTTATTTTCGTGTGGATTTCTTAGACAATACATCATAACCATGCTGTTTAAAAACAGTAACGCCTGTGGCACTTCTTTTCCAATCTGAATGGCCTTCATTTATTTTTATTCTTTCATGACATTGACTAGATCCTCAGGAACAACACTTTATTAAAAAGAGCAAAAGGATCCTACTTTTGTTTTTCTTGTTCTGTGGAGAAAGTCATTCAGGCTTTTAGCATTAATTATGGAGTTACCTATGTTTCTCAAGATATTTGTCTTGTGTTCCTCCAGCGAGAGTTGTTTGTTATGTTTTATTTTGCATGTGAACTACTGGAATACTTTCAATAAAGATGTCTATATATTTAATGAAACATTTCCTAAATATATAAATAATATTTTTAAAAGGTTGAAAATATCAAATAAATGAGACAGTACCAATTTTAATTGTATCTACATTCATATTTGTGAAACAAAGACAAAATAGTCCTAAACCTGAACAGATTTTTTTTTTTTTTTTTTTTTTTTTTTTTTTTTTTTTTTTTTTTTTTTGTGGAGTGGGAATTGTGAATTATCCCTCCAGATTTTGTTATTCTGACTTATTCTCTTAGTGGAGACCATCACCACCATTAGTGACATCAATTTGACTTAACAAAACTACCCTACTGAATTTTGAATGTGTGTGTGTGTGTGTGTGTGTGTGTGTGTGTGTGTGTGTGTAGCAGGAAGGTTGATTTTTTTCACCAATTTTGCACTATGCTAAGGTCCAAATATGTATGATGTAACAATAGGCTGGACACCATGAAGTGCTGTTGTTCAAGTCCAAAGGCAATGTCTTCCAGAATCAGTAAGAACTGACACTGCAGATGAAGTACAAAGACAGTCTTTAGAGAAATATATCTTATTCAGAAATTCCATTGTTTTTGTTGTAGTTACACCAGAAGGCAATAAGATGAAGGCCACTAATTTATTGGTGTATAATTCATTTTATTAAAAAATATTTCAATTAAATGTTACTCCAGTTGTTCACATATTTCCTCATTGCGCGCGGGGTGGGGGGGATAGCTAAAATAATGTTGGACTGGATGAATGGATACCCTCTGACCTAGTAAAGTTGGCACACAGAATTAATTAAGGGTGGGAAATTACCTAGTATATCAGGTCAAACACACAAGTATAACACCACCTGTTAATGCATTTACTTAGAATGGTACTCTCCAGACAATGCCACTTGCTCACTGCTATGGGGGCTTGATGGGAGCCATAAGCCTAAGCGACCCTTGATACACATGCTGCCATATTTGGGCTTCTCTCCTCTTTTCTTACATCTAGGCCTTGCTTAAGTCTGCATAGCACCCCCGAACCTCTTTCCACAGATACCAGAGCCTCTTCTCAGATATCCGGTGAATGAGCTGCAGTTAGGCAATTAGGCAGTTAAATAAGCGTAGATAGATAACCCTCAGAGCAACATTTCCTGCTGGCCAAACAGCCCATAATTAAGTCCCTTCCTGCTTGCAACCCCCATAATTAAGTCCCTTCCTACTCACAACACCCTTTGCCTACCTATATATGCCTTGAGAGAAAAATAAAATTTTGGAGCTTGATCAGATGTCCCGTCTTGCTCTCATTCTTTGTGTCTCTTGTCCCTCTCATTGGCTGGCCCTCCCTTTAGGTCCCCGTTGAAGACCCTGCTAGCTGGGGCAGGGGCTCATATAGGATCCACCCTGGCTTCTCTGCTCTGTGCAGGTTAGCAAGTTAGACTCTGGAAGGCTACTCTGGTGTGGTTACTACCTCTAATACTCTATTATGACACTACTCTTCATTCTTTGTTGTTATTTATGTCTCTGAGCCCCTAGAACAGAAACCTATGTGCAAACTCCCACACTCTGATAAAAACACATTTTACAACAGCAGATCCCCTATCATCCCTCCTCTCGCTCCCCCCCCCCACCTTCCCCTCCAGCCCACCCCTAATCCCTTTCTTCAGAAAGGGTAAGTTCTCCCACAGGGGGACAGTAATGCCTGGCACATTCAATTGAGGTAGGACCAAGCCCCCCCCCCCCCCCCCCCGCCCCCGGCATCAAGGTGTCCAACCATAGGTAATGGGCTCCAAAGAGCCAGTTCATGCACCAGGGACAGATTCCGATCCCAGTGCCAGGGGTCTCTCAAACAGACCCAGCTATACAACTAGATTGATGTTAATTTAAAGATGTTTCTAGATCCAAATTCTTTTTGAGATCCAAAAATTCCTTAATAGGAGTAAACAAGCTTCAGGAGGTTTAGACTTGTGCTCTTAGCCATTTCTTCTTGTCCCTACTCAGCCAATATTATTGATTCTGGAGGACTGGTACATGACCTAATTGCAACTGAAAGTAAAAAGAAAATTTCTCTTAACCTATTTCCAATTCTGTACATCCATGTATGTTATCTGTCTTGTGCCTGAGCCTATGCTTCTTCTGTATCCCATGACTTTCTAGAATCCTACATGTGGTACCTCGAAAAGGTTACGTGATCGATGAGGCTCCAGACATGTCCCTTCCTATGTGCTTATTAATATATATCTGTCTATCATGGTTTATTCAGGGCACTATCACCAAATGGGCCACTGGAAAAATGATTTAAGAAATATTAACAATGTTAATAGTATGTATTTTCTCTGCCAGTCTTCTTGAATGATGTTACTATCTGTATCAGTTTCTAACAGTTGGTGTTTTTAAATGTTAGAAAATATATTACTTTTGGTTTTGAATAAATTCTCTCCTAGTTTCCATTTAACTTAATATGTATCTTTAGAGTGTAAAGTAATTCATCCACCACCTTACTTAGAGCTGTTTGAACTACAAAGGTGAAAATACAAAACCATAATACTACAAAACCAAAAAGGAAAGTTATGGTCAATGTGCAGTCTTTAATCTGAGTAGGCTTTGGTGTCATATTGCTACAGGTTCATTCATTCCAGAGGGGATGATTGCTTCAGGTTTACATACTGAGTATGCCATTTTTGAAACAGGGGAAAAAATACCAGATAAACACCTATCTCACAGTCTCTCTCCATGCCCTTGTTATGCTACTTCACTGTCGATAGTCTGGAAGTATACCCAACTTTCCACTGTTGACTCAGTATGGCATCCCCATCTAGCAGCACCATGATTTCAAGCAGTGTATTCAGGTCTTCTCCCCCTTAAACAACAGAAAAAAAAAAGTGATTAAGGCTACAGTCACTATCAACAAAAGCAAAACTCATTCTTTAAAAGTTATTGACAAGAAAGTCAGAGAAGGAAATAGAATACTCAAGTCTACAAGCTATGTTTCCTGGGGACATTTATCTATGCTACTTCCCTGAGTTTTATGGGACACAAGATGACAAAGAAGCAGGGCATAAATTTGCCCACAAGGTCATGCCTACATAATTCCCCTTGATATATTGATCTAGGGTCACTGTTCCGCCATTAGAATTATTATTTGTATTATAAGAAACTATTAACAAAATTACCAGATAAAACATAAGGCCTCTAGTTCAAATGAATTTATTTATTTATTTATTTGTTTGTTTTTTGAGACAGAGTTTGTCTGTGTAGCTTTGCGCCTTTCCTGGAACTCACTCTGTAGCCCAGGCTGGCCTTGAATTCACAGAGATCCACCTGCCTCTGTCTCCCGGGTGCTGGGATTAAAGGCACCACTGCCTGACTCAAATGAATTTTAAACAATAAAGATTATAATAATGTTTATGCAATATTTGTGATATGCTTGTTCATTAAAATTTTTGTTTGCTGGGTGGTGGGGGTGCACACCTTTAATTTCAGCACTCAGGAGGCAAAGGCAGGTGGATTTCTGAACTCAAGGCCGTCCCAGTCTACAGAATGAGCTCCAGGACAGCCAAGGCTACATGGAAAAACCTGGTTTTGAACCCCCCCCCCCCTCAAGAAAAACCTGTTTTTCCTTTATCTTTTTAAGAACAACTTTTATTTTTCTTTGTGAATTTCCCGTTATGCACACAATCCCACTCCTCTCCCCATCCCTCCATATCTGCCCTCTACCATTGCAACCTCTGTCCCAAAAGAAAACAAAAAAATAAAATTAAATTAAAATAAAAAATTAAACTAAAATGACTAATAAACTAAAACCATCTTGCCATGGAAGCTGAGGTGTGTCACAGTATGTCACACAGTATAGATCCTTTTGCTCAAATAGCTTTATTTGTAAATGTTCATTGCAATGAGTCATTGGTCTGGCTCAAGGCCTCTGGCTCCTGCTACACCATCAATATTGGAACCTTGCTGGGACTTCTCTTGAATATCTTCATGTTGACCTGTGTAATGGAGAACTGCAGCTTTGGATCTATAGCACATGGGGTATGTGGTAGGGTGGGCTAACTCAAAGCCGTGGATCTGGGACCACATGGTAGCTGAGGTGGTCAGCCTGCCTTCACCACTGCCACCATGGCCAGCTCTCCTGCCTGCCACAGCTGACATGGAGCTGCACTGGCTCTGTGGTGCTCATGCCATTGGGGCCACCTCTTAGCACTTCCCTGGTGAGGGGCAGGGACAGCTCACTTGAGTGCCAAAGCCAGCAGGGGTCAGGGCCAGCCCTCCCACGCTGATGCCTTCAGAGGCTATCTCTCCCACTCTCAGGGTCAGCTCTTCTACCTGCCATAGGTGACAATAGAGTGGCATCTCTTCTGTGCCCATGCCATCACATGGCAGACCAGAAGCAGGGCAGCTCTCCTAGGCTCACATCCTCACGGCTGACTCACCTGCACCTCAGCCACTAGGGCCAGCTCTATTGTGCTGCCCAGGCAAGATGTGAGCCTGCTCTCCCAAGTGCTGCAGCTGGTGTGGGGCAGGACCTGCTCTTTGTAGCCCTTGGACATCAACATGGGCCCCCGGCAGCAGCCCCAGACCAGCATGTCTGCAGGGCCTTTGGTGGTAACATGGGTATAGACATGGAGCCAGACCCCTGCTACTGCAAGGCCACAGACATAGACATGACCTTCAGTGACAGCATGAACCAGGACATCTCCATGTCCTCTGGTAGCAATGCAGGCTACTCACATCAGGCTGTTCCTTACCACCTTGAGACCTCTTCATTGAACACAAACAATTCTGCTTCTCTTTCTCTCCCATCTCTCCACCACATACTTGTTCCTTATAGTGGCACTAACCTTGCCTGGGACACATGGGGCAAGTGGGGTCCTCTTTGGTGTCTTCTGCCCCACCTGTACCATGTGGCTGCTGGCAGAGGTGCCACTCTTGTGTCTTCTGTCCAAAAAGCATGGGGTCAGGCTCTCCAGTGTCTCCTCATGCCAGGTTCACGACCCGTGGCAACCCTTTTGCTTTATCTTAAATTCAAATTTAACTGTATATACTTTGTGCATGTAAGCTAAATCTGGTAAATGTCCCAATCTAAAGCCAAATCTTGAATTGTCAAAAGCCTAGCTTGAGCATATCAGAAGAAAAGAACAGGTAAAAGTATCACCTTTAGGATTTTGTGGCCACAAGCTACACTGTTGAAGTTGTTCAAGGAAAATCTGACTGTGTATTTGGACAATACTTTAGGGACCTAGGCAGCTGCCATCCAACTCACCTACCATGCTGCTGTGGTCTAGCAACCACAATTACAGATAAAGACCACTAGAACCAGTACAACCCACTGTGCTGGCTAGTTTTATGTCAACTTGACACAAACCAATATTATTTGAGAAGAAGAAACTTAAATTTAAAAAATGCTACCAAAAGATAAGGCTGTAGGCAAGTCTGTAGGGCATCTTCTTAATTAGTGATTGATGTGGGAGGGGCCAGACCATTGTGGGTGGTGCCATCCCTGGGCTTGTGGTCCTGGATTCTAAAGCAAGCAAACTGAGCAAGCCATAATGAGAAAGCCAGTAATCAGCACCCTTCCATGGATGGCCTCTGCATCAACTCCTGCCTCCAAGTTCCTTCCCTATTTGAATTCCTATCCTCACCCACTTCTATGATGAAGAGTGTTGTGGAAGTATAAGCTGAATAAACCCTTTCTCTCCAAACTGCTTTTTGTCATAGTGTTTTATCACAACAATAGTAACCCTAACTGAGACACCCACATACCTACCTACTGTCTACCCTATTTACCACACTATCAGACCATAGTATCAGATGCTATGATCCAAGATAGGAGCACCAGAGCCTGTTACCTAGTGTTCTAGCCATCCCATCCACCACACTCTTCAGGGCTTCATGGAGTTCTGTGACTGAGATACCAGGTAGAAACCCACAACCTGGTCTCTGCCCTACCCACCTCTGCCTGATGATGGATGGTGTGACATTCTGTTCCCTGCTCCCACAGAGCAAAACACACTCCCATTGTGAAACTAACCCCTGCTACCCAAAGTCACCTTTAGAATCCAGTGAGCCCTCCACAGACTCCTGAAGATTGGTATTGACAGCAAGAATCGTCAAAGGCTACAGAAGTTTTGCTCCTGGGCTTAGAAGTTACATTTGTCACCAGCTGAGATGGGGCAACTTCTGATACCCTGTTCTCACATCAGTGCAGAGTTGTTCCAGTATTGAACAGCAAACACCACAAAGATGGCCCACAATTTGACAAGTTGGAGTAACAGTAAACATAAATCTAAGTATCCCTTTAATAAAAGTGAGACCAGATATCCATACTATAGTAGTTTCCGAATGACCCACATAGACTCATCATAGTTGAATGCTTAGTCACCAGGGAGTGGAACTGTTTGGAAAGGATTAGGATATGGCCTTATTGGAACAGGTGTCACCTTGTTGAAGGAGGTGTGCCACTGAGAGTGGCTTTCAGGTTTAAAAGCACATGCTGGGCCCAGGCTCTGTCTCTCTTTCCCTACCCATCTTTGCTGCCTGTGGATCAAGATAAAGCTCTCAGCTACTTCCCTAGCACCATGCCTGCCTGTCTTCTGATAGGCTTTTCACCATGGCAATAGTGGACTAACTTTCTAAAATTGTGAGGAAACCTTCAATTAAGTGTTTTCTTTTTATAAGAGTTGCCTTGGTCATGGTGTCTCTTCACAGCAGTACAATAGTAACTGAGACACATACTAAGATCAGTGCTAACAACCTAAGTCTAGTCACAGCAATAGAAGACTAAGTAAGATAAAAGTTGGTACCAGGGATTGGTATATTTTTGTGACAGGCCTGACCATACTGTTGTTTATAGGAATATAGAAGAGTTTGGGATTTGGGGACAGAAGAGTGCTTTAACTGCTTTAAGCCAATAATACTGAGGGCAATGTAGACTGTGGGGGCCCAGCTTAAGAGGCTATAGAAAGTAAAAATTTTAGCAGCTGGTGTAGATGTCATTCTTATGATATTTTTGGAAAACAAACAAGCAAACATGTGGCTATTTTTTGCTGCCTTTATCCTAAAAATTAAAGAATTTTGTATTAATATTGGTAGAAGAGATTTCAAGACAGCCTAGTATTGACTCTGTTGTGTGATTAGTAGTGATGACTCTTATCAACAATGAGAATGAGAAAGAGGGTGAAGAAAAATATAAAATGTACAGTTTGATGAGAAAAAGAGCTGCTGGAAATGTAATGTTGCAGCCAAGTCTGTGCTCAAGGAGATAACAAATTTAAAGTAAAATCTCATTCAAAATGGAATAAAGGGAGTGGTAACTTTAGGACAAGGCCCCACCCAGCTAATTCTGTAACCTATAAAAGGAAAAGGCTTCAGGAATTTTCTAGGTAATTTAAAAAACTCTGCCATGATGATACTGGACTAATTCTCTAAAACTGTAAGCAAGCCTCCAGCCTCCAGTTGAGTGCTTTTTTGTTGTTGTTGTGGAGTTCAGATTTATTTTTATTATTATATTTGTGTTTTAATTTTACATATCAGCCATGGGTCTCCCCCCTCCCACCCCTGCCCCCACCTTCCCTCCAGCTTCTCCCCTCCATTCCCATCTCCACCAGGGCAAAGACTCCCCTGGGAATTCAGCTCAACCTGGTAGATTCAGTACAGGCAGGTCCAGTCCTCTCCCTCCTCATGAGGTTTGCAGGCAAGTGGATGGATCTAGAAAAAATCATCCTGAGTGAGGTAACCCAGACTCAGAAAGACAAATATGGTATATCCTTACTCATAGTAGGATACTAGATGTAAAACAAAGATGACTAGACTGCTACTCACAACTCCAGGGAGGCTACCTAGAAAACAGGACCCTAAGAAAGACACAGGGAATGCTCAATGACAGAAAAATAGATGAGATCTACATGAATAACCTGGATGACAGTGAGGGTAATGAAGGGCAAAGTTCAAGGGAAAGAGAGCTTAGGGGAGCAGGAGATCCCAGCTGGATCAAGAACAGAAAGGGAGAACAAGGAATAACAGACCATGATAAATGAAGAGCACATGAGAACAGGAATAGGCAGAGTGCTCGAGAGGTCCCCTTAAATCCACAAAGATACATCCTCTGTAGACTGCTGGCAATGGTCGAGAGAAAGCCTGATCTGACCTAGTCTGGTGATCAGATGGCCAAACACCCTAACTGTTGTGCAGGAACTCTCATCCTATAACTGATGGAAGTGGATGCAGAGATCCTCAGCTAGGCCCCAGGTGGAGCTCCAGGAGTCCAATTGTTGAGAAAGAGGAGGGACTGCAAGAGTGTGAATTGTTGAGACCAAGACTGGAAAAGCACAGGGACAAATAGCCAAACATATGGAAGCACATGAATTATGAACCAAAGGCTGTGGAGACTCAGCTGGATCAGGCCCTCTGGATAAGTGAGACAACTGAATAGCTTGAACTGTTTGGGAGGCACCCAGGCAGTGGGACCCTGACCTATCCTTAGTGCATGAGCTGGCTGTTTGGAACCTTGGGCTTATACAGGGACACTTTGTTCAGCCTGGAAGGAGGGGACTGGACTTGCTTGTACTGAATCCACCAGGTTTAAATGAGTCCCCAGGGGAGTCTTGGCCCTGGAGGAGATGGAAATGGAGGGGAGGGCTGGGGGGAAGGTGGAGGTGGGGCAAGAGGGGGGAGGACAGGGGAACCCATGGCTGATATGTAAAATAAAAATACAAATATAATAAATAAAAAAAGAAAGAAGAAAAAAGAGGAAGAGAGAATATCAGGTTTTAAAGACAGAAGAGAAAATGGAACGCTGAATCAAAGACAATTTTAAAAAAATCTAGGAACAGAACATGTAGAGACTCTGAGCCATTACAAAAAAATCATACGTAGAAGAAGGAAAAAGAAGACCAGATCAAGGGCAGAAATTATTTTTAATTAAGTCATAGAAGTAAAATTTCCAAATCTTAGCAAAGAGGTACCTACCAGGGTGCAAAAGGCATACCAAATAGGTTTCCAAACAAAAAGATTTCAGAAAAAAAATTCCCCATGATATAATTATCAAAACATTAAGTATATAGAACAGAGAATGGGTATTGAAAGCTCCAAGAGAGAAATACCAAGTAATATAAAGGCAGGCTGATCAGAATAATGCCTGAGTTTTCAATGAAGACTGAAAGCTGGAAGGGCCTGGTCTGATGTTTAGCAAGTTGTGAAACATCATAGATGCCAGTATAGAATATTATACCCAACAAAATGTATCAGTTGTAATGAAAGAAGAAAGAAAAATTTCCCATGATAAAAAGAGATTTAAGCAATTTATATCCAATAAGCTAACTCTACAGAGTATACTATGTATGGATTAAGTACATTTATGGTTCCTCATTCAGGTCACCAAGTTGTGGTTAATTTGAACATACTGATAATAACTTCCAACTTAACAATAATGCATCAGTGTTGTATTAAGGGAATAAATCAAATCACTTCTCCTTCATGACATTCAACCAAGAGTAAGTCCAGATTTGAATTCTGTACTTCATTCTCCCTGTCTTGTATCCTTTATCTGTCTGTGGTATAAGTCTGAATCTGTGCCTTCATGAAAGCTATCTTGTAAATCCTTTGCTATGTCCGTGTCTGTACATGTGTATCTACATATGCCTGTTCGTGATAAAGGGTTTTCCTTTGTCTTTATTTAAATATATAGGAAACATCATATAGGGGAAGGAATGACTGTTACTTTGTAGAAATATTTATCAGAGTTTTATAAGGGATTGTGTCACTGACTCTGGCTGAACTCACTGCCTTAGATAACAAATAGTACTACAAACATCATTGTTTATTAAGCAATATCCATATATTGTGTTCAACATTTATGATGGGTATTCATTTTATAAGATTGCTTATTGCCTCTGTTTTTGTTGCTTTCAGCCAATGATTGTTAGAATCACATATGCATTATTCTGGGTCAGGGGCATGAAGAGTACATAATTTAAGATTAAAATTATGCATTAGCTTAGGCTGTAAAAGCTCATTACATTAATGAAATCTAAGGCAAGTAAGGTTGATTATTACATTATTCTCTCAAAGGCAGGTTAAGCAAATAGCTTAATACATAGTAAGGTGTCTTAGTTACTATTCCATTGCTGTGATAAAGCACCATGAAGAAAGCGAGTTACAAAATGAAGCATTTAACTTGGGGATCATAGTTCCTGACCATCATGGAAAAAGGCATGGCAGCAGGCAGGTAGACATGGTGCTGGAGTAGTAGCTAAGAGCTTACATCTCGATCCACATACATGGGGCAGAGACAGATCACTGGAGAATGGTGTGGGTTTTGAAACTTCAAAGTCTGGCCTTAGTGATATACCTCATTCAAGAAGGAGATATCTTTTAATCCTCCAGATTAAATACTGGGAACAAAGTATTCAAACACTTGAACTTATAGGGGGCCTTTTCATTTAAGCTATCATAATAAATTAGCAATCTTAAAGTGACCTGAAGATGCATTATTAACTCTGACTGTGAGGTCCATTAATCATTTCATTCTCTTAGAATGTAAGATATATTTTCATTGCACTGTCATCATACTAAAATAAATATTTTTTTCTCAGAAAAGAAGATTAAGCATACTTAAGATGGCACAAGGAATAAATAGACAATTCCAGAAATGTTAATCAAAGAAAACAAAACACAGCAACAAAAAAGCAATGACAAAGAGACATTTTCAATGATAACTCTCAATATTGATAGTCTTAATCATACAGCAAAAAGACACAGACTAACAGTGATTAGATTAGATGTGAAAACAGAATCTATATTTTTGCTGCTTCCAAGTAATATACTTCATCATTAATGATAGATATCACTTTAGAGTAAAATAATGGAAAGAGGTTATTCTAAGAAAATAATCAAAAACAAGCAGGCATGCCATTCTAATGTCTGACAAAACAGATTTCAATCCAAACTAGTCAGAAGAGACATAGTACATTTTATACTCATTAAAGGAAAAACATACCAACAAAGTATTACACTTCTAAATATTTGTATATCAAATATAGTTACCTATTTTATAAAAATAGTGTTTCACTATTACATTTAAACCCATAGATTGATCCAGCTGGGTGCTCCTCAGCTGTTGGTTCATAATTCATGTCCTTCCATTCGATTGGCTATTTGTCCCTGTGCTTTTTGCAATCTTGGATTCAACAATTCACACTCTTGCAGTCCCTCCTCTTTCTCGACAATTGGATACCTGGAGCTCCACCTGGGACCTGGCTGAGGATTTCTGCATCCACTTCCATCGGTTATTGGATGAGAGTTCCAAGATGACTGTTAGGGTGTTTGGCCATCTGATCATCAGACTAGGTCAGATTAGGCTTTCTCTTGACCATTGCCAGCAGTCTACAGAGGATATATCATTGTGGATTTCTGGGGACCTCTCGAGCACTCTGCCTATTCCTGTTCTCATGTGGTCTTCATTTATCATGGTCTGTTGTTCCTTGTTCTCCCTTTTTGTTCTTGATCCAGCTGGGATCTCTTGCTCCCCTAAGGTTTCTTTCCCTCAAATCTTGGTCCTGGAGGACATGGGAATGGAGGGGAGGGCCTGGAGGGAAGGTGGGGGTGAGTGCGGGAGGGGGGAGGACAGGGGAACCCATGGCTGATGTATAAAATTAAAACACATAATAATAATAAAATAAATAAATAATAAAAAAGAAATATAAAAAAAGAAATAAATAAAGTAAAAAAAAAATCCATAGATTGACTCCACCATGGTGACCATGGATTATTTTAATAGACCACTTTTCATCCATACACTAGTCACCCAGACAGAAAAAAGACAAACTCTGGAGGTAAATGACACTATAAATCAAATGGACCTAACAGATAATTTACAAAACATACCATTCTGATTCTAAAGAATATAGTTTCTTCTTAGCACCTCATAGAGCTTTCTACAATATGGATACCATATTAAGACACAAAACAGGTCTTAAAGAAAGAAAGGGCCCAGATTACTGAACTTGGATATGAAAAGGGAAACATTATAACAGATCCTGGGGAAATTCAGAGAATCCTAAGTAGTTTAAAAACATAGATTTCACTAAACTGGAAAATCTGACATAATGTATGACCTACCCAAATTAAGTCAAGATAAAATTAAAAATGTAAATACATAACATGCAACTGGTTGAAACAGTAACGAAGAGCACAGTGATAGATGAAATAGCACTGAATTCTAGCAGACCTTCAAGGAACCAGCATCAATACTTCTCAAATTAGTATGTAAAAGTAAAAAAGGAAAGAACAGTTATAAATTCTTCTCATGAAGATAAAATTACTCTGATACCAAAGCTTTGAAGAAAATAATTATAGGGCTATCCCTCTGATGTAGTTAGATACAAATATTCTCAATAAAATACTAGCAAACCAACTTCAAGAGATTTGCCTTTTAGAGATGAAGCCTACTTGATCATAAGGCAGAGCTAGTTCAACATATACATCCCAGAACATAAATGGGCTTAAGGACAGAAACCACATCAGAAAAGGTCTTTGACTAAATAGAACACATCTCCATTGTTAGGATCCTGTGCTCACTCTTCTGGGTCTAACGTCTTACATCATCAGGGGGCAGAGGCGACTGCGGTTCCTCCTTAAAAAGCTGGACACGGACGCCCACCCTCTCTTTTCTCTTTCCGCTCTGCTGTCTGCTCTGCCCTGCTTCCCTTCCCCATCAGGCCCCACTGCTCCCTCCTGTCCCTCTTCTTTCTAACAAAGCCCATTCTAACTCTGGTAGCCATTGTCCATCCGTGACTTTTCCACCGACCAGCCGGCGCCATTCATCCTTTCATCCATGAAATGTCGTGGGGAATCTAGGAGTACAGAGAGAATACCTCAATTAATAAATGCATTATATGACAACCACCCAGGAAACATGCTAAACAGAGAAAAACTCAGAAGCTTTGTACTTTTAAAGAATTAGATTTTAAAAAGAGAACTTGGAGTTAAAATGCTGAAGCTCTTACAAAGCTGTGGGATTTATAAAGTTAAAAATTTTTGAGTTCAGGTGAACAAGACCGGAAAGTGTGAAAGCAGAACTGGCACCAATCCTTGCTGTCTGCTACATTGGGTGAGCTAGCTGGGGTAGTGCTAGAGAACTCATCTGGGTAGTGATGATGAGGGAAAGCAGGCAGGCTAAATAATCCAGCTACCACACAGGCCCAGAATCAGGACTATGAGGTAGCCAACCCCAACATCAACCTCATCTATGAACTTCTGGAGCACGTGAAGGGGTCAGACCTGCAGGGCCAAAGCTACAGGATCTCCATAACACAGGACAACAATAGGCTATCCAAGAGAAGTCCCAGTGAGGGCCCAGTATTGATAGTATAGCAGAAGCCAAAGGCCTCAAACCAAAACAATGACTTATTGCAATGAACGTTTCCAAGTAAAGATGTAGCCAGAATATTTCCTGTGTGCTGGCCTGCCGGTGGTTGGGATAAATGTCTCCTACTGCATTCCCCAAGTAAACACATAGAGGCTTATATTAATTATAACTGCATGGCCATGGCTCAAGCCTTTTGCTAGCTAGCTCTTATATCTTAAATTAGCTCATAGCTATTAATCTATGTATCGCCACATGTTCTGTGGCTTTACCTACCTCACATTACATGTTGCTCCTTTTGGTGGCTTGCTGGAATCTTTCCCTCCTTCCTCTTATCTCTGTCTTTGAATTTCCCACCTGCCTCTAATCTGCTTTGCTATAGGCCAAACGGCTTTATTTATCAACCAATCAGAGCAACACATATTCACAACATACAAAAGACATTCCCCTATCATAAAGATGTATGGACTAACTGTATACTGTGTGACTCACTGGGCCACACTACAGCTTTCATGCTGATATTTTGTTTGTTCTTGCATTCTTTTGTGTTTTGCTTATTTGTTTTAACATTTAAATTTTGTTTTGTCAGCGAGGTTGCCAGGGCAGAGGGCAGAAGTGAGGACACAGGGAGATGAGTGGGATTGGGATGAGTGATGAGAAATTCACAAAGAATTAATAAAAAGTTAAAAATAAGATTGATTTTATTCTGATGTTTTGTAGTACTTACAGAGTATATAACAAAAAGGCCATAATCATTGTTTGTTTTAAATCACTACAGATTTGTTTCCCTTTACAATGAAAGCATAGGTGTCTCATATTGTATTTGTTTAGACATTTATTCTGTCTTTTATTACATATAAAAAGGGAAAGTAGTGATGTTAATATTAATGGTAATGGTTACTTTTGATTATCAATTTGATTAGATTAGAAAATCTCTACGTTATTAGCAAAATGTACCTCTGGATATGTCTGTGATCATGAGTGCTTTCCCAATGAATAGATTAAACCCTTGAGAAATTTTTAATATGATGGGGCTGGTAAAAGACAGGTGGAATTGAGTCATCAGGGCCTGCTTTCATATGTGATGACTTCTACCCATGTTCCTTTTTCTCTGCTTTCTGGCTATCATGAGGGGAACATCCATTCCCTGCCACATATGCATATCATCAAGATGTTCTGTAAAACTTTTTGGGGACAAGTGACCATAGGTAAACCAAATAAAAATTTCCTTCCTGTTATGGTTTGAATGTGAAATATCCCCATAGATGCACATATTTGGATGCTTGGTCCCCAGCTGGTGCTGCTGTTTTGGGAAGGTGTGGAACATTTTAGAGGCAGAGCATTGCTGGAGATGAATCCCTGGAGGCAGGCCTTGATGTGCAGTGTCTGTCCCTAGTTCTGGCTTCCCGTTTTGTGCATGTGTAAGGTGAGGAGGCCTAGACACATTCTCCTGCTGCTATCGAGTTTCCTGCCACCATGCCATCTCTGCCAGCATGAATGGCACCTTTCCTTCCAATATTAGTTACTTTTCCCATGTGGTTTACCAAACACTGGGCAGAAAAGGGGTGTTGTTGGCCAAAGATGATATTGTAGACATTTGAATATTGTTATGATGTTATTTGGCTATGTCTGCAATGATGTTTAAATGTTTCTTGGAGTAGTAGTAGTATGAATTTAAGTGGCTAGGAAATGAAAAAGCAGGGCAGGCAATGACAGTCAAGTCAAAGAATGAGCTGGCAAGTAGCGATGGGATGGAGTTGAATCTGACAGGACAGTTCAAAGAACTATCAGGAAATACTGTAGTTCTGAGATTTGGATGCTCTTGGCTCTAAATTACTCCACACTGTATTAACAGTGTTTTTCAGACTATATTTGCCCTTAGAGAGACTTCATTTTTGAAGATGGAGGACGACAAGGCACTTTGATGTACATATGAAAGGAAACATTTGTCTGGCACAGTTCACATGGCCCAGACTGATAAATGACTTATTCCTGGAAGTACAAAGGATGCCATCCTTCAAATTTACCAGAGTAAATTGGTATTGTGGAAGCACATGGATGTATTGAAATAATACCTGGGATCTAGCCCAAGAACTTAACAGACATAGCAGACTGTGGAAAAGATAAAACTCCCTCATCATTTCATAGAGAGGTAGACACCTAGGACTATGATGGTGATATCTCCACTGATCCTTCATCTGACCTCCCATCAAGGGATTGATAGCTAGAGAACACCTAACTATACCAAGAACTTCAGCTTGGCCTATGTCCTGTTGTTGACCTCATCTATTTCAATTGTCTTCCATCTTCTTCTTTGGACATCTGTACCTACTGTCCATTCATATAAATCTGCCTGCCGATTGATTCATTCTACTGGATCTGGTCCTACACTTCACCTCACTATATCCTTGAAGCTGAACTCTAATTTTACAGCCTGCCTTTGTCCAACAATCATATCTTCTCCAGCTTCTGCATCTGTATGTGGTCTGTAGCTCCATTCCCCTGAAGATCCAGTTGCGTCTATATCTGCTTACCAGCTCTGGTGTCTTAGGCTTTTGGGAAAATATATTTTATTTTTTATTATTTAAAAAAATAATTTAAATATATTTTATCATATTCCTCCCCATCCTTCCAGATCCTCTCCTGCTTCCTACCCACCCAACTTTGAGTTCTTTCTCAAAAAAAAAAAAAAAAAAACCTTAACAACAAAACCCCCCAAGACCAAGAAAACAAAATAAAACTGTAAGAATTATGTCCTTATTACGTCACCATCCTACCACAGCATCCCAGCCTAAGGGCGTTCCCTTCCATGGGTCTCTCCCCATCCCTGTATTCCCTCTGTTCTCCACGAGGTCTCTCTCTCTCTCTCTCTCTCATTCCCTCTCTCTCTTTCTCTCTTCCTCTCTCTCCCTAAAAAAAATAATAAAAAATAAAAAAAAAAATAAAGCTCTAGAAAGGAAACCATGGCTCATGATTCTTCTGTCACTGCAGCATCCAGCACTCTCTGCTGTCGGCATGGCCACCTTAGGGGTGTTCTGGGGCTGCGCTAGCAACAGCAGACACATTTTCGCTCCTGACGAGGGGGTCAATGCTGTCTCAGGTCCATTGGGTGGACCACTGGCAGTGCAGGCCGAAACCCTTAGCATCCCTTGGCAAAGAGGATGGCTAACTTGAACTGATTCATAGGTCTTTCTTCTCTCCTCCAGGATGCCTGCGATTGGAGTCTGATCCCAGTTTGTTATTTTAATTTTTTATTTTTCTCTCAGCTACAGCCATGGGACAAAGGGACAGATACATTTACCACTTACATTGGTGGATACCAGTAAATCTGGCCGCATAACAGCTTTGTGGAAACTTCTGCCAGCAAATGGGAAAATAAAAGAGTTACTTTATCCTCAAGCTTTCTGCTAAAGCTCTGAACTCTTCTCCCTCCCCATTTCTGCCTCTGCCACGTATAACCTTTTCTGTCTGACTTTTGCTGGCAATGGGCAGGCTCAATTGGGCGGCTTCTACTGATTCTCACCCTAACTCACCTTAACTCCACCCACTCATTCTCAAACTGCCTTAAGAGGCACAGACATATCTGGAAGTGGTTAAGATCCATACAAATAAATTTACAATAGTCATGATGGCTCTTAAGCCAAAAATCAGCTTATATCCTCAGGCAAGGCTTCCAAAAGGATTGGTTTATAGTCTGCTTCCTGGCAGATCTTCCAAAAGCTGTCCTTAAGCCAACAATCATTAAGAAAAAAACATTCAGGACACAGAGTAAAATCTGTCTCCTGTTCCCCAGACCTCCTCTACTAAAACTTAAGCATCTGGAGAGCAAGGCTACTAAACCCACAGAGTCATCTGTGGCATTTAAGGTGTGCCAAGGAAGAGATAAAAGCCTGAAAATAAAATTGTCAAGTGCTGGCACTCACTGACTCCCAAAAGCTGTTGGGTCCCTGTTTTAAGTAAAAAAAAAAAAAAAAAAAAAAAAAAAAGAAAAGAAAAGAAAAAAAGAAAGGCCATGGGATGGTGTCTTGTTAAAAGTGCCACCTATAAAGACAACCAGTCAGCTGACTGCCCTTAGGTGCCAAGACTCATGGGAACATCAGGCAAGGACCTCCAGCAGACCTAGTCTTGGCTACAGACATGGCAGAGAACCCAGAACGAAGCAGGGATGTGATCAATTTCTTTCCTTCTGGACATCAAAACCACTGACTCAGTCCTGGGAGTTTTGGGATACCACCTCTCCTTTCTCTATTGTCGGGTACAGAGGACAGCCTTACCTACCTCACCAGATTTCATTGCACTTTCAGAGTTACTTAATAAAAAAGGATTTCCTGCTAAGATAAGAGCTCATTGTCTCACTCCAGATCCACTGTCTGTGTTTCTCATATGCATACAGACAGGGCCCTGATCTTTGCTTTGTCCCTAATTAAAAAAAAAAAAAATTAAGTTCTCATGCACCACGAGCTTTTCCCTTCCTATTTCCCTGTTCTAACTCACTGTTCAGCTAATGATACAGGACCACCACAGACTGGAGTCCAGAGATCATCATGTAAAAAACTGTAACAGCTAAAAGGTACTTACATTCACAGACCCAAAAGCATCTGGGCACTACAAAAAGACTTTAATGTAAACATCTATTACTGTGAGATGCTTTTAACAATTGATCATCTATCTCCTGGATGCCAAACTAGTAAAGGAAACAGGTGTCATAAAATACTCTGTCTCTGATAAAGCTTAACATGTTTCAAAATTATTTCCAAGCTCCAGAAACTGGCTTAAATCCATTTGGACAGGCCAGATCTACATCAGATAAGTGCCAATATAAAATAATAATGATTCTTTTCTCTCTAAGCTTTTTTATGTGTCACCAGCATCTTGTCAAACAGAAGGTTCCTCGCCACAGCCAAGAGGGATACATGTTTCCAGAACAACAGATGGCAGACAGTATCCCACAACGCCTGTCTACCTCAGAAGACTTCCTTTCCCCATTCCCTCAAGAGCCAACTGATGTCCAACAGTCAGCTGGAAGCAGCTTTTGGGAGAAACAATGCCCATATTCCCATCTACCTGCTTTTTTTTTTTAATAATAAGCGAAAGTCTGGGATGGGTATGCCCTTTCACCATTCCCCCCTCACCCCCCCCACCCTGTATTCCCTCTGTCCTCTGCACAGACTCTCTTGTTCTCTTTTTGTCTCTGTCACTCTTTCTCCCTCTCTCTCCTTACAAAGCTCTAGAAAGGTAACCATGGCTCGTGATTCTTCTGCCACCACAGCATCCAGTGCTCTCTGCTGTGGGCATGGCTGCCACAGGCAGTGGCCAGCAATGAGCACTGCCACTTAACCAACAAAAACCATGCCCCAAAGCAAAACAAACCAACAAATTATAACTAAATAAAAGCAGGCACACCCACAGACACAATACACACATACACACACACACACACACACACACACACACACACACACACACAGAATAAGAAAAAAGAAAAAAAAAAAAACAAAAAACCTTGGAGTCTATGTTAGTCAACTACTCCTAAACACGAGTCCGAGTCCAGTGTCATTCTATTGGAGAAAACTTATTTTTCCTTCTCCCAGAAGGTGTAATGACAGTTCAATTGCTAATCTTTACCCTAGTGCCTAGGTATGTATTAATTAATTAATTATTTTAAAAATATAACAAAATATAAAACATTACCTAGCAGTGGGATATGACAAACAGAAGGAAAAGAGCCCAAGAGAAGAACAAAATCAGAAACCTATTTATTTCCACAGTTAAAGATCCCATAAAAACTAAACTTGAAGATATAATATATATGCAGAGGATCTGGTGCTGAACCATGCATGCAAATGTTTGTCACAATGAGGGTGTGTATGTTCATGTGGATTTGTGGAAGAAGACTCAGAGGCATCTTAAGAATGAAGCTAGCCTTTCATGGCTGCAGGAGGGTGGGAAGGGGCAGCCTCAAAGGACTGAAGCACCTTACCTTCACCAAAGTCATTTTTCTCTTTTTTGGTTATTTATTATATTTGTGTTTTAATTTTACTCATCAGCCATGGGTTCCCCTGTCCTCCCTACTCCTGCCCCCAACCCCACCTTCCACCCAGCTCCTCCCCTCCATTCCCATCTCCTCCAGGGCCAAGACTCCCCTGGGGATTCATTTAAACCTGGTGGATTCAGTACAGGCAGGTCCAGTCCCCTCCTTCGAGGATGAACAAAGTGTCCCTGTGTAAAACCAAGGTTCCAAACAGCCAGCTCATGTACTAAGGACAGGTCAGGGTCCCACAGCCTGGGCGCCTCCCAAACAGTTCAAGCTATTCAATTGTCTCACTTATCCAGAGGGCCTGATCCAGCTGGGGCCTCCACAGCTTTTGGTTCATAATTCATGTGCTTCCATTTGTTTGGCTATTTGTCCCTGTGCTTTTCCAATCTTGGTCTCAACAATTCACACTCTTGCAGTCCCTCCTCTTTCTCGACAATTGGACACCTGGAGCTCCACCTGGGGCCTGGCCTAGGATCTCTGCATCAACTTCCATCAGTTATTGGATGAGAGTTCCAGCACAACCCTTAAGGTGTTTGGCCATCTGATCACCAGACTAGGTCAGATCAGGCTTTCTCTTGACCATTGCCAGCAGTCTACAGAGGATGTATCATTGTGGAATTTTGGTGACCTCTGGAGCACTCTGCCTATTCCTGGTCTTATGTGGTCTTCATTTATCATGGTCTGTTATTCCTTGTTCTCCCTTTCTGTTCTTGTTCCAGCTGGTATCTCCTGCTCCCCTAAGCTTTCTTTCCCTCAAACTTTGCCCTTCATTACTCCCACTGTCTTCCAGGTTGTTCATGTAGATCTCATCCATTACTCTGTCATTGGGCAATCCCTGTGTCTTTCCGAGGGTCCCATTTCTGGGGTTGTGTAGCAGTCTAGTCATCTTTGTTTTACATCTAGTATCCTAGTATGAGTGAATACATACCATGTTTGTCCTTCTGATTCTGGGTTACCTCACTCAGGATGATTTTTTCTAGATCCATCCACTTGCCTGCAAACCTCATGATGTCTTTGTTTTTCTCTGCTGAGTAGTACTCCATTGTGTATATGTACCATGTTTTCTTTATCCATTCTTCAGTTGAAGGACAACTAGGTTGTTTCCAGGTTCTTACAAACAATGCTGATATGAGCATAGCTGAGCAAATGCCCTTGTGGTATGATTGAGCATTCCTTGGGTATATGCCCAAGAGTGCTACAGCTGGGTCTTAGGGGAGATGTATTCCCAATTTTCTAAGGAAGCACCATAATGATTTCCAAAGTGGCTGTACAAGCTTGCATTCCCACCAGCAGTGGAGGAGAGTTCCCCTTGCTCCACATCCTCTCTAGCATAAGCTGTCTTCTGTGTTTTTGATCTTGGCTGTTCTGACATGTGTAAGGTGGTATCTCAGAGTTGTTTTGATTTGCATTTCCTGGATAATTAGGGATGTTGAGCAATACCTTAAATGTCTTTCAGCCATTTGAACTTCCTCTGTTGAGAATTCTGTTTAGTTCTACAGCCCATTTCTTAATTGGACTGTTGGGCATTTTGATGTCTAATTTCTTGAGTTCTTTACACATTCTGGATATATGCACTCTGTCAGATGTGGGGTTGGTGAAGACCTTTTCCCATTTTGTAGGCTGTTGCTTTGTCTTGTTGACCATGTTTTGCTCTACAAAAGTTTCTCAGTTTCAACAGGTCCCATTGATTGTGTCTCTTAGTGTCTATGATACTGGCGTTATATTTAGAAAGTGATCTCCTGTGCTAATGTGTTCAAGACTACTTCCTACTTTCTCTTCTATTAGGTTCAGAGTAACTGGATTTATGTTGAAGTCTTTGATCCACTTGGACTTTGTGCATGGTAACAGATATGGATGTATTTGCAGCCTTCTACACATTGACATCCAGTTATGCCAGCACCATTTGTTGAAGATGCTTTCTTTTTTCCATTGTACATTTTTTGGCTTCTTTGTCAAAAATTATATGTTCATAGGTGTGCGGGTTACTGTCGGGGTCTTCAATTCGATTCCATTGGTCCACATGTTGGTACAGTACCAAGCTGTTTTTTATTATGGTAGCTCAATAGTAGAGCTTGAGGTCAGGGATTGTGCTGCCTCCAGAGGTTGTTTTATTGTACAGGATTCTTTTGGCTATCCTGGGTTTTTTGTTTTTCCATATGAAGTTGAGTATTATTCTTTCCAGGTCTGTGAAGAATTGTTTTGCTAATTTAATAGGGATTGCATTGAATCTGTAGATTGCTTTTGGTAAGTTCGCCATTTTTGCTATGTTAATCCTGCCTATCCATGATCATGGGAGATCTTTCCATTTTCTGACATCTTCTTCAATTTCTTTTTTCAGGGACTTAAAGTTCTTGTCATATAGGTCCTTCACATGCTTAGTTAGAGTAACTCCAAGTTATTTTATATCATTTGTGGCTATTGTAAAGGGTGATGTATCTCTGATTTCTTTCTCAGCCTGTTTGTCTATTGTATATAAGAGGGCTACTGATTTTTTTTTTTTTTTGAGTTGCTCTTGTATCCTGCTATGTTGCTGAAGGTGTTGCTAAGTTGTATCAGTCCCTTGGTTGAATTTTTGGGGTCACTCATGTATACTATGATGTCATCTGCAAATAGGGAAAGCTTGACTTCTTCCTTTCCAATTTGTATCTCCTCAATCTCTTTATGTTGTCTTATAGCTCTGGCTAGAACTTCAAGTACTATATTGAATAAGTATGGGGAGAGGGGACAGCCTTGCCTTGTTCTTGATTTTAGTGGTATTGCTTTGAGTTTCTCTCCATTTAATTTGATGTTGGCTGTTGGCTTGATGTAGACTGCCTTTATTATGTTTAGGTATGTTCCCTGTATTCCTGATGGCTCCAATACCTTTATCATGAAGGGGTTTTGGATTTGTCAAATGCTTTTTCTGCATCTAGTGAGATGATCATGTGGTTTTTTTCTTTGAGTTTGTTTATATGGTGTATTACATTGATGTACTTTCATATGTTGAACCACCCTTGCATTCCTGGGATGAAGCCTACTTGATCATAGTGGATAATTGTTTTGATATGTTCTTTGAGTCTGTTTGCCAGTATTTTATTGAGTATTTTTACATCAATGTTCATGAGGGAGATTGGTCTGTAGTTCCCTTTCTTTGTTGCATCTTTGTTTGGTTTAGGAATCAGGGTAATTGTAGCCTCATAGAAGGAGTTTGTTAATATTCCTTCTGCTTCTATTGCATGGAACAATTTAAAGAGTATTGGTATTACGCCTTCTTTGAAGATCTTGTAGAATTCTGCAGTGAAACCATCTGGTCCTGGGCTTATTTTGGTTGGGTAACTTTGAATGACTGATTCTATTTCCTTAGGGGTTATTGGACTATTTTGATGGTTTATCTGGTCTTGATTTAACTTTGGTATGTGGTACCTATCCAGAAAAATATCCATTTCTTTTAGATTTTTCATTTTTGTGGAATAGAGGTTTTTGAAGTATGACCTGATGATTCTCTGGATTTCCTCATTGTCTGTTGTTATGTCCCCCTTTTCATTTCTAATTTTGTTAATTTGGATGCTCTCTCTCTGTCTTTTGGTTAGTTTGGATAAGGGCTTGTGTATCTTGTTGATCTTCTCAAAGACCTAACTCTTTGTTTCATTAATTCTTTGTGTTGTTCTCTTTATTTCTATTTTATTGATTTCAGCTCTCAATTTGATAATTTCCTGGCGTCTGTTCCTCCTGGGAGACTTTGCTTCTTCCTGTGCAAGAGTGTCAAGTCACTAGTGTGAGATTTCTCCAACTTCTTTATGTGGGCATTCAGTGCTATGAATTTCCCTCTTAGCACTGCTTTCATAGTGTCCCATAAGTTTGGGTATGTGGTGTATTCATTTTCATTGATCTCTAAGAAATCTTTAATTTCCTTCTTTATTTCTTCCTTAACCCATTGGTGATTCAGTTGAGCATTATTCAGTTTCCATGAGATTGTAAGTTTTCTGTAGTTTTTTTGTTGTTGAAATCTAACTTTAAACCATGGTGGTCTGATAGAACACAGGAGGTTATTCCAATTGTTTTGTATCTGTTGAGATTTGCTTTGTGGCCAAGTATGTGGTTGATTTTAGAGAAGATTCCATGGGTTGCTGAGAAGAAGGTATATTCTTTTTTGTTCGGGTGGAATGTTCTGTAGCTATCAATTAAGTCCATTTGAGTCATAACATCAGTTAAGTCCTTTATTTCTCTGTTAAGTTTCAATTTGGCCGATCTGTCCAGAGGTGAAAGTGGGGTGTTGAAGTCTCCCACTATTAATGTTTATGGTTTTACATGTGATTTAAGGTTTATTAATGTTTCTTTTACATATGTGGGTACCCTTGTGTTTGTGGCATAAATGTTCAGAATTGAGACTTCATCTTGGTGGATCTTTCCTGTGATTTGTCCTTCATCATCTCTTTTGATTGATTTTAGTTTGAAGTCTATTTTGTTGGATATTAGGATGACTACACCAGCTTGCTTCTTAAGACCATTTGATTGGAAAGTCTTTTCCCAGCCTTTTATTCTTAGGGGGTGTCTATCTTTGAATTTGAGGTGTGTTTCTTGTATGCAGCAGAAAGATGGGTCCTGTTTTCATATCCATTCTGTTAGTCTGTGTCTTTTTATAGGTGAATTAAGTCAATTGATATTAAGGGATATTAATGACCAGTGACTGTTCATTCCTGTTATTATTTTTATTTTTGGTGGTAGTGTGTGTGTACTTCTCTTCTTTGGGGTTTATTGCTGTGGTGTTATCTATTGCCTGTGTTTTCCAGGGTGTATCTGCCTTCCTTAGGTTGGAATTTTCCTTCTAGTTCTTTCTGTAGGGCTGGGTTTGTGAATAAGTATTGTTTAAATCTGGTTTTGTCTTGGATGGTCTTGTTCACTCCATCTATGATGACTGAAAGTTTTGCTGTGTATATTAGTCTAGGCTGGCATCCATGGTCTCTTAGTGTCTGCATGCATTATATCTGTCCATGTCCTTCTGGCTTTCAAAGTCTCCATTGAGAAATTGGGTGTTATTCTGATGGGTTTGCCTTTATAAGTCACTTGGCCTTTTTCCTTTGCTGCCCTTAATATTCTTTCTTTATTCTGTACATTTAGTTGTTTAATTATTTTGTGTCGAGGGGACTTTTTTGGGGGTGTCTAGGCTGTTTGGTGTTCTATAGGCTTCTTGTATCCTCATAGGCATTTCCTTCTTTAAGTTGGGAAGTTTTCTTCTATGGTCTTGTTAAATATATTTTCTGTGACTTTGAGTTGGTATTCTTGTCCTTCCTCTATCCCTGTTATTCGTAGGTTTGGTCTTTTCATGGTGTACCAAATTTCTTGGACATTTTGGGTCATGACTTTGTTGGTTTTAGTGTTTTCTTTGACTGATGAATCTATTTCTTCTACTGTATCTTCAACACCAGAGTCCCTCTCTTCCATCTCTTGCAATCTGTTGGTTATACTTGCCTCTGAAGTTCCAGTTCATTTACTCAGATTTTCTATTTCTAGCATTCCTTCTGTTAGTGTCTTGTTTATTTTTTCTATTTCCCTCTTCAGGTCTTGGACTGTTTGCCTCATCTGTTTTGTTGCCTTTTCATGATTTTCTTTCAGGGACTTATTGTTTTCTTCTGCTTTATTTGTCCTTTCCTCTAGTTTTTTTATAGTGTTCTTCCCATTTTTTGTTTGTCTGTTCCTTCATTTTATTTTTGATTTCTTCTATATAAGGCTCTAGCCTCTTCATGATGTTACTTATAAGGTTGTTTTCTTCTGCTTCTTCCATTCTGTGATATTCAGGTCTAGCTGTTGGAGAAGTGCTAGGTTCTGGTGGTGCTGTATTGCTCTTTATTTTGTTGTATGTATTTCTGCCTTGATGTCTGCCCATCTCCTTGTGGATTTGTTCTTGGTCTTATCAGTGCACTTGGTCCAGACAGAGGTAACAGATTTAGGGAGCCTCTCTCTGGTCCAGATGGAAGCTCTGGGCCGGATGGGAGCTGTGGTCCAGATGAGAGTGCTGGCCAGATAGGAGCTGGGGGGCTGGACTCTGAGTCTCAGGAAGTCCCTGGGGTCTCTTTATCTTGTCCAGATGGGAGCTCCTCTTGTTCAGATGGGAGTTCCAGGGCAGAATGAAAGCTCTGGTCCAGATGGGAGTTCCAGGGCAGGTTGGAAGCTGGGGGCTGGTCTCTGAGTCTCAAGAAGTGGCTGGGGTCTCGGACCAATGGGTGTGGGGACAGGGTGTGGAGATTGCAGGGTCTGCCAGCAGTCTTGGAACAGGGGAGCCTTCCCACAGGGCCTGTCTAATGGCTGGAAACTGGGGCCAAGTTGCGCAGGTCCTCCTGGGATGGCTGGTCCCCAGGGGTGGGACCCAGGGGCAGTTGCCTCTCTGACTATAACCCCAGGCAGTCCCTCCTCAGGCATTTTTATTTCTCTTCATTACAATTTAGCCAGTTCAAATTTCCATATGCTTAAAACAACCTGAAAGAAGCTTCCAAAAATACAATGCCAAGTGCAAATTCCTCAAATTCTCTGGTACCACAGTTTTCTGGGTTTCCTGAGCCAAGTTTTGCATAGGTCTTTGTGTCCTTGAGAGATTCTGGGAGAAGATTCACATATAGGGCAACAAGAGGAACAAAAGTTATCTGTTAAACAACAAAAGATGGAGTAGGGATGGGTGCTACTCTTCGAAGCCTGGCCAGGTGCAGTTCAGCAGGAATGCAGCTACATGTGCAGGCTCTATTCATGCACTTCAGTCTCTGTGAGTTTATAAGACCTTCTGTAAGACTATAGGAAGTTCAAGGTACCTAATGGCCGTCATCTACCACTGATCCCGTGAAATCATAGAGACAATAGCTAGTTGGAGTTTGCCTATACAATCTCTAGCTCTTAGAACAGAGTTAAGACTTTCCACACACAAAAAGAACTGGGAGTTGACAAATGAACAGGACAGGTAAAAATCAACATGGAGTATTGCTCAGACCAAGTCCAAGGAGACAAAGCAGTCGATCCACCCAAGATATGAAAACATCGTCCAGGCCTGTGATTTAATTTCTTGTATTTTCAATAGCTCTCTTTTTCCACTACAGCTGCTTCTATCTACATAATACCACGGGTTAATATAGCATATTAACAATGGTCATTAGTATTCACACCATTCCCATTCCATCCCCCTTTTACTTCTCTTCTTTCTCTTTGTCTTCTATCTTTTCTTTTCCTTTCTTTCCTCCTACTTTTGCCCATCTCTTTCCCATATCCTTTTCTCCCTTACTCTTACACCTCTCAAAGTCCAAATGATAATTTGTTTCCCATCTATGCTTTCTGATTACCTTACTTCTCAGAGTCAGACATAGAGAACCTCTATCTCTCCAAGGTCTGATTCCACCAAAGTTCACTCTGGGGAATCCAGTCAGTTCATTGGGCTTACTTACATAAGTTAGATGAAGGATTACTGATAGTGGAATCAGAGAGAGAGAGAGAGAGAGAGAGAGAGAGAGAGAGAGAGCTACCCAGCACCCTTCCTGCCCCAACCATCCCCCACTGCATCAGTGACCACTGACCACTAGAGCCATAGGCCCCACTTGCAATGATTGTAGGAAAGCACTACAGACTGACAGCAGCTTCTCATACCCCCCACCCCCACCAAACCCCCAGGCCTCAGCAACCCCTGAAGCTACAGGCCCCGCCTGCTCTGACTGTAGGAAGAGGAGCCCTGGAGGCATAGTCACCACCTGAACAAACTAGAGGAAGAGATGGATAGATGGCAATGCAAGAATACATTCAACAACATAAAGAGTAATATGATACCAGAAACTAGTGGTTCTGCAACAGCAAGACCTGAACTTCCTAATGCAGATGAAGTAGAAGAAAGAAAAAAACTTTAAAATAACTTTGTGAAGATGATACTATAATAAAAAAAAAATCTTCTGGAATTAAATGAAAATCAAAATAAAACATATCCAAATCTATGGGACACAAAAGTTTAACCAAGATTAACCAAATATTTTAAACAGATTGATAATAAGAAACAAAACAGAAGCAATACTTAAAGATTCCCAAACTAATAAAAGGCCAGAGCCAGATGAATTCAACATAGAATTCTACCAGACCTTCAAAGAACTTACAGCATTACCTCTCAAAATACACTAAAGTTAAAAAGGAAGAAATATTTCCAATCTCATTTTATAAACCTAGTATTGTTCTAATACCAAACCAGATAAAGCCATAACAAAAAGATGAATTATAGACCAATTTGAACACAAACAAAAATAAATGCAAAGCCAGTCCAAGAACACATTCAAAAGATCATTCATTGTGATTAAATGAACTTCATTTCAAAGATGGAGGGATGATTAAATATCAACAAATCAGTAAACATTCCTCATTATATTTGTGAACTTGAGAGAAAGCACATCATCATTTCAATTGACATAGACAATTGACTTTGACAAATTCCAAAACACCTTCTTGATGAAAAGTCTGGAGGGATTAGTGATAGAAAGAACATACCTCAAAATAATAAACACAATAAAACAGTGTAAAATAATAAAACACATTAAAATAAAATAAAGGCTATACATGACAAACCTAAATCCACTGTCATATGGCCCAGAAGTTAAGAGCACATGTTACTTTAATACTTCCCAGTAACCACACTATGGCTCACAATCACTGTACTTCTAGTTCCAGGGGATCTGATGCCTTCTAACCTTTACAAGCACCTGATATACATGAGGTACACATGCACACATACAGGAAAAACACTTAAAGATATAAAATTAAATAAATAAAGTTAAAAATTAGTGGCTTTCCTGTACACCTGAATAGTATTTCACTGTGTATGTATGCCACATTTTCATTATCCACTTAAAGGACATCTAGGTTGTTTCCATGTCTTAGCTTTTGTGAAAAGAGCTGCAATGAACATGGTTGAGTAAACGTCTGTAGAGTAAGATGTCAAATTCTTTCAGGCAAATGCCGAAAGTGGGACAGGTCGGTCATATGATAGAGATATTTTAGGTTTTGAAGATTCTCCACACTGATTTCCTTAGTCACTGTACAAGTTTGCCATCTCAGCAGTGGCTGAGGGTTCCCTGGTCCTCAGCTTCTTTCTAGCATTTCTTGTCAGCTGTTTTCTTATCCTAACCATTCTGCTGGGGTTAGATGAAGTCTCACAGTTGTTTTAATTTCCTCACTTGGTAAGGATGAAGAACACTTTTGGAGCTATATTTTAATCTTTTTATTACTTATTTGGAGAACTCTCTATTCATACTCATAACCCATTTTTCACTGAACTTTTTATTTCTCTCAGTTTTATGAGTGTGCTATGTATTCTAGATACTAATCCTCCATTAGATATATACCTGACAAAAATTGTCTCCCATTCTATGGGCTTCTTAACCACTTAACTGATTATTTTTTTAATTGTACAGAAGGTTTTTAATTTTATAAAATCCCACTGGTCAATTTTTTGGCTTTATTTCTTGGGAAAATGGAGTCTCACTTAGAAAGTTCCTTCCTGCATCTGTATCGTGTAGGGGATGGCCTAGGTTTTCTTTTAGCAGTTTTACCATCTTAAGTTTCACATTGAAGTTTTTGATCCACCCAGTGTTGATTTTGATGTAGAGGGATGAATATAGTTCTGATTCCATCTTCTATGTACTGGCATCCAGTTTCCCCAGCACCATTTGGTGAAGATGCTAACTTTTGGCCTCTTTGCTAGGCATGAGATAAGTGTAATTGAGTGAACTCATGGTTCTGTCTTCTGTTTTGTTCCACTAGGTCTACGTGTTTGACTTATTGCCAGTACCATACTGCTTTCATTATTATAGCTCTCTAGTGTATCTTGAGGTCTGGAATAGTACAGCCTCCAGCTGTACTGTTCTTTGTTTCAGGACTGATTGGCCTAGACAGTGTCTTTTGTGGTTCCTTGTGAATTTTAAGATGTTTCTATTTTTGTAAAGAATGTTTTTGGGGGTTTGATTGGGATTATGTAGAATCTGTAATTGCTTTAGGTAGACTGGTCATTTTAATGATTTTAATTTTGCCAACCCATGAGCATGGGAGGCATTTCTATCGGCTAATATTTTCTTAATCTTTTTCTTTAGAAATCTGAAGTTTTCATTGCAGAGACCTTTCACTTATGTCCTAGGTTAGGTAGATTCATAGGTAGTGTATTTTCTTTGAAGCTGCTTGAATGGGAGTCTGTTTCCAAGCTCTTTGTCAGTGTACCATGTCTGCACAGGCTCAGGCCAGACAAAATCCTAACATGGAGAGTAGAGGTTAGCACCAAGTTCCAATAGCACTCTGAGGGAGTGTGTGATTGGCAATGGAGAGAAGTTGGAAAGGGAGAATCAGTTTTTGTTAAGGTTGTGATCCCTGGTAGATCCACCTTCAGGGTAAAGCCCACAACTAACAGCATTTGGGAAGCACAAATTGATGGATAAATCAAATATAAGGATACAAATGGGTTGGTAGGGATTTGGGAGTGAACGGAGGAGGAGATGGGGATAGGGGTTGAGTGTAATTAAAATGCCTTATGTGACTTCCTCTAAGAATTAAAATAAATATTATTTTTAAAAGCATCTTTAAATTAAAAAGCATATAGAAAGAGTCTGGCGGTGGTGGTGCATACTTTAATCCCAGCACTCAGGAGGCAGAGCCAGGCAGATCTCTGTGAGTTCAAGGCCAGCCTGATCTACTGAGAAAGATCCAGGACAGGCACCAAAACTACACAGAGAAACCCTGTCTTGAAAAAACAATATATCTACATCCGTTTCTATATCTATATCTAAATATATCTCTATCTATCTATCTATCTATCTATCTATCTATCTATCTATCTATCTATCTGTATATATCTATATCTATCTATCTATCTGTATCTATATCTATATCTATCTATCTGTATATATCTATATCTATCTGTATATATATATATATATATATATATATATATATATATATACAAATTACCTATTATATGATTTGTGCCTGCCAGCACTTAAAAAAATCAAAGGGGACTACTTATTTACTCAGTAACATCATCCTGAATAGCATATAACTACTTTGCATCCTTATCATGAAGTCTTGTGAGACTTAATTGAAAGCTGTTTGCATTTGAACAAAGCTTAGTACTTTAAGGAGTCTCAAAGACAAAGAGGGCTTTGAGTGAGGGAACTTTCTAGGAAAATTCTATCTCCTGGAAAAGGCTAAGTACATTAAAAAATAATAGCAAACCAAAGAGAGAGGCAAAGAACAGCATTTTGGAAAGATTCATCCTTATATTTGTTTTTCTAGAACCACTCTGGTACCAAAATATCTATTTGTCAGGGTTCTCTAGAGTCACAGAACTTATATAATGAATCTCTCTCTATATATATATACAAATATGAGGGAATTTATTGCAATGGACTTATAGGCTGCAGTCCAACAATGTCTAGCTGTGAATGGAAAGTCCAAGAATCTAGTAGTTGCTCAGTTCCACGAGGCTGGGTGTCCCAGCTGGTCTTCTGTATATGCTGGAATCCTGAAAAAGTAGGTTCCAATGTCAGTGCAAGGATGAATGTGCTGACAAGGTGAGGGCAAGCAGGTGAAGAATGAACAATCCCTTCCTTTTTCCATTGTCCTTATATAAGCTTCCAGCAGAAGGTGTGGCCCAGATCAAAGGTGTGTCTTCTCACCTCAAGATCTAGATCCCAAACCTGTATCTTTCAGACTTAAGATATGGAGTGTAGACAACATTGCCTTCCTGCCTCAAGATCTGCATCACAAGTGTGCCCTCCATTTCTAGATTGTAGTACATTCCAGATAGAGTCAAGTTGACCACTAAGAGTAGCAGTCACTAGCTGTGTCCGATGCATTTTTCTTTAATGCTCCCATCTTACTCTTCTTCCTGTTGAAGCTCATCTCATCTCATCTTTCCACAAGGAATTCCCACCCTTCATTCCTAAATCTTTCTTTTATTCTTCCTAACAATCAATGCTCTGAATTTTCTGAAGATGTGGACTCCAACCATGTGGAGATATTTTAATGCTGGGTATGTCTTTCTGTATGCTGTGAATGTGTGTTGCTCTGGTTTGGCCAGTAGCCAGGCAGGAAGTATAGTTTAGGTGGGATAAGCAGAGAGAATTCTGGGAACAGAAAGGCTGAGTCAGGAGTCACCAGCCAGACACAGAGGAAGCAAGATGTGAAGTCAGAACTGAAAAAAGGTACCAAGCCATGTGGTAAACATAAATAAGAATTACAGGTTGGTTTAAATGTAAGAACTAGTCAGTGGTAGGCCTGAGCTAATGGCTGAGCAGTTTTCATTAATATAAGCCTCTGTGTGTTTACTTGGGTCCAAGCAGCTGCAGGACTGGTGGGTGAGAGAGATATGTCCTGACCATGGACCAGGTGGGACACAGGAAAACTTCAGCTACATTTTTAACTTTCCTATTCCTAGGAATAAACTTTGCTAAAGTAATGTTTCTTCTCTCATATTCTCATCACCCTCAGTGTCCTTCACAAATAAACTCTTAAAGCTTTTGATACAGACAAGACTTTGACAAGACTTCTCAAAAGAGGAAGTACAATATTTTCAACAATGCATTGGTAAAGTGTGATGTTCACAGAAAAAGTATAAATTGGGACTGTCAAAATTGATTAAAGATTTAAATGAACAAACTACAAAGTTCTTAAATTTAAAAACAGAAGCTGCATGATTTGGATTTTGCAAGTGTTTTGGAGCATACCAAGTATAAAAGAGACAAAAAGATTCAAAGTGAAAGCATTTAATACATCAAACATAGTTAAAAAAACAACTCAAGGAATGGTGTAAATATTCTCAAGTTTTAATTTCACAAGTAATTATAATCTAGAGTATATAAGGAATTTCTAGAACTCAACAATTAACATGTAACAAATCCATTTTGAAAACAGAAAATGCATGAATAGAAATTTATTGAAAAGAAAATACATATCAATGATTAATAAGCACAAAAGATTCCCAATATCAGTAATGATTAGGAAAATGCAAAGTCAAGCAATAACCAAATGCTATTTTGTTCTAATTAGAAATGGTACTATTAAAAAACAGTGCAGAAACTGTGTGGTGATGATGCATGCCTTTAATCCCAGCACTTGGGGGGCAGAGGCAGGAGGATCTCTGATTTTGAGGCCAGCCTGGGCTACAAAGTGAGTCCCAAGAAAGTCTCCCTTAGGGTCCTGACAGGGTATGTCTTCAGCTGCAGCCACTAAGAGAACCCCCTCTGTGCATTCACTTCAGTTTCCTTATAAAAGGTAGGCCTTGCCCACCTCCTCTCTCTTTCTCTTTCTTTTCCATCCCTCTCATGCCCAGGGATCAGTCTCTGCCCCTTTTCTGCCCCTCCTCTCCCCTCCCCCAATAAACCTCAGACGAGAGCCCTGTTGGATGGTGTGACTCCCTGCCTGACATTATTAAAATACAACAGATTGGACCTATGGCCAGCACAGCTGTCACTGACCCTCCGGACATCCCTTTCACTGAGGCACTGTCAGTAGTTACAAGTGGCCTTCCACTTGTTCTGTGTCTTAGGATTCACATTCAGTTAAAGTGGATGAAAAGGGTTTACTTTCATAGTCATTTTACAACAGGAAAAGAATCTATTGATTTTGATTTTACAAATGCAATATAAAATTAAATATAGTGCTCCCTCAGTATCTTCAAGAAATTGGTTCCAGGACCTCTAATTGGATACCAAAGACCATGATGTTCAAGATGTTCAAGTCTCTTATATAATGCAGCATAATATTTGTGTATAAACTAGACACATCTTCCAATATGCTTAACTCAATTCAATTATTTAGAGTGCTTATACAATATTAATCTATGCAAATACTTGCTATGTTTTTGAAGATCAAAGACAAAGGGGAATTTTGTACATGGTCATTATAGCTCTAAGTTTTAAATGACTATTTTCCATCCAAAATTGATTGAATCTCAGGCTATTCAGCAGTATGGACTGCATTTCTGCAATCTGTTTTCCCCCAGGTCCTTCCAAATACTTTCCCAAACTACATGTTAGATTTTGTGATTTTTCCCTTCTGACAGATGAAACTCAAGCCCCATTTTCTTCAGCCTATTTGCCACAGCTGCCACAAAAAGGATTCCAGGTTCCTATGGTGTGAATGTAGCCCATTTCTCAAGATATGTCTTAACTTGCACATGCTTCCATTTCACTTTGCAAATGCTTCTTTCATTGTAGATATAACACTTGGCTTCTTTAATGTTCAATTCGAATGTGACCTCCTTTGTGACTTTCTTTCTCTTATGTCATTCACAGCTTCTTTCATACCTTTTTTTTTTTATAGTGCTTATAATTTTCCTGCTGTTGGTTGAGAAGTAAAATATTTTTCATTATTGGCTAACAAATTTTCAGTGTTCTTTTTTTCCTTTTTGAGCAAATGGCAAAGTTTCCCATAGCCTGATTCTTCAATAAAGTAATCCCCTCCCATTCAGTGTGTCTGTGATTTTAGTTATCTGCAATCAACCATGGTCTGAAAACATTAAATGGAAAATTTAAAGAAATAATTCACAAATTCTTAACTTACCAGCCATTTCATATAGTGTGTGTAAAAATCTCACTACATTCTACTTTGTCCCACTATGAGTTAACTTTTTGTTCAGTGTGCCCTTGCTGGTAGCCATACATGTTATCAGAGCAGATTTCATGGTATCACAGTGCTTGTATTCAAGCAGCCCTTATTTTATTTATTAATGCCCTAAAGTGAAAGGGTAACATTGCTGGAAATTTAAAAATACCAAAAGAGAAGCTTCAGTTCTTCCTGCTAAGTGAAAAAGTGAAAGTTGATAACTTACTTTAAAATAAAACTACATACTGATATTGCGAAGCTTTATGATTTGACCAAAACTACCCATGATACTATAAAACTGAAGAAGAAAATTCATACTGGCTTTATTTAAGCTGCAAATAGTGTGGCCATAGTGCATGGTGATAGCTTAGTTAGTTTTAAAAGTGAGGATTGAAGGATCACTGAAGTGCTTAGAACATGTCTGTGGCTAACAAGGAACTATTACAATACCCAAAGCAGCTCTAGAACGTATGGACATCTAACAGTCAAAAGGTAAGAGGAAAGTCCAATAGCTGAAGATTAATCTCAATCATTCTAGCAAAAATTCCATGTCAACGGCATTTCCTCACAGCCACAGATCTTTATAAGGTGACTGCTATGTCATGTACTGGGTTAACTAGTCACTAATTCTCTGTCAGCTATACTTCCTGTGTCTGTATCAAATGGAGAACTGTAAGATCCAGACACACAGTTATCAGGTTAGTTACTATTTTTATATTATTTCAGGAAGTCTGGTGATCATGTTATTAAAATAGGCTTCCAATTTCTGAAACGTAAGCTAAGAATCAGTGATTTTATTTATTGTTTATAAGGTTTGGTATGGGATTGGTTACCCCAGGTTATAACTTGATTTGCATTACCTGAAAAAAATTTATTGAGTTCTTTTGGAATTCTGAGATTATTAGCAGTGGGTGTGGTGTGGTTTCATTATTGTTTATTTAAATATTTTTCATAGTAAAGACTCATGGATACTTTACATGTTCTCTCTCAATTGTAGGTATTATGCATTTTTGCTTAGTGCCTCATTTTAAACATGGAACATTTAAACATTTTAAACAGGTCCAAAATAAGTGACCTGCTAAGGTTCATAAAGCCAACTGCTGGAAAGCATGGCTTAGCTTTATAATTTCTTCTCTGTAAGGCTGATTGTTCACACTGCCTCTTACAAATGGCCTACAATTTATATGTTCAATCCAGAGCAGTTCATAAATAGCAGCCATGAGTATATAGAAGACTCTGAAATTAAATTTTCAAAATAGAAGTTAGGTTAAGCACATGCTTTGAATTCATTTGCCATTTAGGAAAATAAATATATGTGATAGTCTCAGCCCACTGAACCACAATATTTCTATATAATAACGAAATTCACACTGTGATCTAGTTTCTCATTCTATCTCCCCCTGTGGTCTTCTCATCTCAATCACTCATTTGAAGGCACTGGTGGCATGCATACAGTTCCTTCCACTAGCTTTCACTGGATAATGTACCTTTGGCCATGAGGTAGTCAGCAAAGGATTTATTCCATTTCATAGAGTCCTGAATCCAAAAGGAAAAAAAATGCCATTTAAAAGCAATTGTTTAGGAAGAGAGCAGAAGGAAGATTAACTGAAGAATGCATAAACTTTTACGTGGCAAATAAAACAGGAAACCCACATTGTTTATGTCCAAAGGAAAAGATTGTAAATGAGTTTCTTAATGACTTAGGTTCTTTGGAATTTGAAACAGTTTGAGTTTAATTAGGTGAAAAAAGAAGACAATAGTGGATGTGGTGAGAGGAATGGTAAGGATTCCCAGGATGGAATTCAGAGTTAATGTTGCTCCTGTACTGAGGAATCTGTGCCTTAGGGAAGGCTGGGTACTGGGGGCAGAAGTCAGAAATCAGGAACCCTGCAGTCCTAGGGAGTCCCTTAACCTTTCTTTGACTGTGCATGCTTCATCTGGGAAGTGCTGGAACCAAATTACACCCTTACAGCTCTTGCATTCTGAGTTTGTAGATAATTTACCTTCTCTGTGTTTCACATTACCAAATATTATACAAAAGAAATTATACAGGTGGTGTTGCTTTTATTTTATCAGCCTCAAACTCTTTTCTACAGTTTTTTAAGCATTGAATTAATGAAAAGGAGGATGTGTGATTCACAGAAGAGTCCCGAGTAACCTTTTTCCTATGGAGTGAATGTTCACTACAGTGTGGAGATCTATGGAATCTATGAAAATTAATTGTATTAAAATGATTTTACTGAAATATCATTAGTGATGGACCTTTGACAATTATAGAATTAACAGAGGTAAGTGATTCACAATCCTAAAGACTTCAAGTGTCTGCCAAGATGGCTTAGAGGGCAGATCTAATGGCGTGAATTCATTTAGCAAGTTGTCAGGAAGAGATCTGACTCTGATGTAAACAGTGACAAACAAATACACACACACACACACACACACACACACACACACACACACACACACACACGAATAACAGTAACTAGAAGACTAAAGTCTCCTACTAGTAACCCACACAGCACACTACTAAGGGTCATCAACATTTCATCTCGATTTTAAACTACAGGTCTGGGATTTGGAACCTGCACAGATTCTAATTGCAAAACTTTTTGGTAACATACACATGTGTACAAAGTATAATAATTACTTATGTATTAGTGGGACAAAATTACTACCTTGCTTCTTTGATGGCCTCTAGTGATTACTTTTGCTTGTCAATTATGAATTGTCATGAAATTATGAAATTCCCCCAGTATGTAAGTTTCTGTTAAGTTCAAAGTATATTCATAAATTGTTCACCCATGGCCAAATTATGAACAATTTCTAAAGAAAACATTCACAAAACTCCTGTAATTGGTTTTTATTTTGACAGTTCATTGGCAATTTGGCTGTCTCTGAGTTACCCTGCCACATACCATCAAATTATGTCTTGTGAAATTATTCTGCTAGTCTTATATTAAAAGATCACTGTTATGAATATCATACCAGCATTATTGCTCATGTGTGAGATGCTATCTCCAAAAGCTGATTACATGTTACATGTTAGCTTTCAGAAGTGCTTGTTGCAGACTCAACGTCATCTTCTATTGTGGAATTGTGGCCCTGCTGATAAAATAATTTAAATTGGACATGGAAAAGAACTTGAAAACAATTTTATTACAGTTAGAAAAATGGGAAGGATAGGTAAGGAAGGGGGCTGCTGAGAGGATGGAGATGGAAGAGGAGAAAGTTATGTTCTAAACTACAGTAAGACAACCAAACCAAACTAGTGGGAACTCATGAAATTGAGATCAACAGCTATGGAGCCGGCATGGGACTGGACTAGGCCCTCTGCATAGCAAGACAGTTGTGTAGCTTGATCTGCTTAAGGGCACCTCTGGCAGTAGGATCAGGATCCATCCCTGGTGCATGAGCGGGCTTTGTGGAGCCCACTACCTATGATAGGACACCTCATGCAGGCTTGAGGCAAGGGGAGGGACTTGGACTTGCCTCTACTAAATGTACCTCCCCGTGGGAGGCCATACCTTCTTGTAGGAGGGAATTGGGGGTGAGTTGGGATGGGGAGGATGGAGGGGCGGGAGGAGGGCAGAGGGGGATCTCTGATTGGTATGTAAAATGAATAAAAAATTTTCTTGATTAAAAATAAAGAATAAAATGACACAGTGGAGACAAGGTGGACACAAAAAGAAGAGAGAAAGAAACAGTGGCCCTGGGTTCTTATTCCTTGAAGTTGTTATTGAAGTCTAAAATTGCATTCTTCCCAGTTATGAGAACAGAGATAGAATCTGGTCAGGTCGGGTAGGCACCCTAAAGCATAGTTCTGAGGATGTCCTTGCTGGAGGCCAGGAAAGCCAAAAGAGAGGTCTGGTTCTTATTTCATTGTGGTCTCCTGAATGAGCACTCTTGCCTAAAGGTTGTGACTGAATCTCAGAGGTGGCACGTGGATACCTGTCTGGGCTTTCAAAATGACAGGCTCATTCTCCTTCTCTACTCCTTACCTCTGCTTTCTGAAGTAAGTCCTTTAAAAAGATCACAGATTAGCAGATTAATGGTAGCCTATTTTGGGGGGGCCTTTTCTACTAGACAGAAACTTTCTTTCTGCCCCACTCATTAAACTCCTATCTATGAATCTGTAATAATCTTCTCTCTAAAACTTGACCCTCTGTGGTTTGTTAATTTCATTTTTTAAACTTAGGAGACATGAACCCAGAAGCCATTGGTTAAGTTAGCTTCCATGGCAAACAGTGTCCAGGGCCCTAGTCTTTCCCCTAGAAAGACTCAGCTGTTCTCAAGGAATATTTGAGTCAATATTTGATTATAATCAGGATGATATTAGCTGTGGTACAAAACAATGCTTCACCATTATTTATCCTTAATATTATTTTGTTTAAGTTTTTAGGCAACTGAAAGTTGATGCATGTAATGTGGAAATCAGCATGTCTCTGAGGAAAGGAGAATCAACTAACTATTCCTTGTTGTTAGTTTATTTTTGCTATGTGGCCAGGAATGGATAATTACTGACATTTGTTGCTATGAATTTACCTTTTAGATTTGTAGTTTCAGACCAGGAAAGAAGAACTAGTGCAGTCGCCGCTGTCAGCAGGCCCCAGCTGTTCCTGGCTCATTTGAAACCCTCGCTATGGGGTCTTCTCTAGCCTTGCCCTTTGATGCAAGCAGCTTGTGGAGCTTTGCACTTCATCCCTTTATGAAAGCTCAGTGCTGGTTCTTCCTTTTTTTTTTTTTTTTTTTGGCAGCAATAGAAAACCAGTGCTTGGAAATGAGTCGTAACAAACTGCCTGGAAAATCTCCATTATAGCAATTGGAATCTGATGAATTTAATTTGTTTAATTATCTATTTGCTAGACTATTACTGTCTACCATTCATGCCGTTTGTCTCAGATGAAGATGACATGAACAGTTGAGTTTCTAATGGTAGTTTGAAAGATATGGCTGCAGAAAACCTTGGTATTCCATTTCTTCTTACCTACCAACTCCTAGAAACAGGGTCACAAGAGTTATGCCTTCATCCATTCAGGAACTCAAAAGTTATTGGCATTGTTGGGCGGTAGGGGGAACTTGGGAAGTAGGGGATTGGTTAGAATAAATATGTCACTGGGGCTGTTTGCTTATTTATTTATTAATGGGAATCTAGTCTGATTAATTTCCTTTCTACTGTAGATGAAACAGCAATAAACATGGGATGTTCAAGTGTCTCTGTGACATGTTGAGTTGGAAACCTTAGATTAAATATCTAGAAGTAGTGTAACCGGTCACATGGTATATATATATATATATATATATATATTTAATTCCTTACTAATTTTCTTAGTGGCTGCATACTAGTTCAGATTTCCATGATGCTCTATAAAAAGTTTCTATTTTTCTACATCTTCTCCAGCATTTTTCTTTTCTTCACTCTGATGTATAAGACAGAATTTCAAAGTTCCTTTAATGTGCATTTATTTGATGGATAAGGATGGCTGGAACTTTTCAAGGTACTGGCCATTTTTTATTTGTTCCTTTTGAAAAAAATACAAATTATCTGTACTTATCTCTCCATTTCATTTACTTATTTTTTGACAATTTTGTTTTTCTGGCATTTTATTTTTAAATTTAGTATATATTTTATAAATTAATGCCTGTCTGAAATATGACTGTCAAACACTTTATCCAGTTCCACAGGTTGCCTTTTCATTACGCATATAGTTTGTTTTGCTGTGCAGAATGTTTTTAATTGTATATAATCTCATTTGCCAATTCTGGAAGCTATTTTCTGTGATGGACTCCTATTCAGAACGTTCTTGCCTATACTTGTATCCTAAGTATTTCCCTATGGTTTTTTTTTTTTTTTTTTTTTTTGTGGTAGTTTTATTATTTCAAGCACATGGGAAACAATGCACTGGATGAGAGGAAGAGATGAACAAAAGAGAGCCAGAAGGTACCAATGATGTTCAGCACAGAAAAAAAGCTGGGCCTAGTATTACGATCATGGTAGGAATAAAAATGCTAGCAATTCAACCAACCGGAATATCAACTATCTAAATCAAGAGATAGTAGCCTCTCCCACTACCATATACAAATCAGTTCATCAACACAAAGATCCAGACTAGTTGATAAGATTAAAATACAAAATCTGACTACCTGTTATCTCCAAGAAACTCACTTATTTTGCAAAACCATGCAATAACAGTATCAAGAGATAGAAATCAATCTACCATGCACACAGAAGTTGTAACCAACTTGGCGTAATATTCTTAAATCTGAAAAAGGAGAATCCAAACAAAAGTTAGTCATGGGGGATAAAGAGGAACAGTGAATGAATATTGACAAGGAAACAGATCATTGACAAGATGTAATGAACTGGGCTAGAGAGATGGTTCAGAAGTTAAGAGAAATTGTTGCTCTTATTGAACACAGGTTTGGTTCTCAACACCATGTGTCAGCTGATAACAATTAAAAACTCCAGTCACAGAGGATCCATCACCCTCTTCTAGGCTCTGTGAGCATCAGGCACACATGTGGTACACAGATAAACATTCATATATATATATATATATATATATATATATATATATATATATATATATATATACACACACACAAAGGAAGATGTAATAGTTGCAATTATTTATACACCAAAATTTGGGCTTCTAATTTGGCAGGGCAAACACAAAAAGACCTAAATTTTCATGTAGGTGCAGTATAACAATAGGAGACTTTAGTACATACTCTCATATTTAGATAGATCTTCCAAAGTAAATATCACCAAAGACTTCAAAGCTAAATTATACCTTAGACAAAACAGATATAACAAACACCTGTCTCCTCCTTGCATCTTGGCTGGTATCCTAGTTAGATTTATACTGCAGTGACAGAACATTCTCACCAAAAGTAATTTGGGCAGGAAGGAATTTACTTCATCTTATACTTCTAGGCAATCACCGTGGGAAGTCAGGACAAGCACTCAAGGAGAACAGGAAATATAAGGCAGGAACTAAAGCAACAGACATGTAAGAGTGCTCCTATTGGCTTGATTTTCATGGCTTGCTTGGCCTACTTTTTTACAAAAGCCAGTACTACTTACCCATTCACATGAGCTGATCCTACATTAATCACTAATTAAGAATATTCCCTATGGACTCACTTACAGGCAATCTAATTTAAATTTTTTTATCAGTTAAGGATTTTTTTTCAAGATAACTCTCGCTCATGTCCATTTGACAAAAAAAAAAAAAAAAAATCACAGCCTCTATGACATAAATGGTATAGTTTTTCGTTATGATATCATGACATGGGTTTTATGTAATGGAGACAGCCCATGGAACCTTAGAAACTGTAACTCAAAATAATTCCTTTCTCTATTAAAACTGTTAATGTCAATTATATTTCACAGTGCTGAAAAGTCTAACTGACACAATAAATATAGTTCATAGTATTATGCCTTAAGGCAGGGGTAGACAAATTTCTTTTTTTAAAAAAGTCCTCTTATAAGTGGTTTAGGCTTTTCAGCCACATGGTTTACCTCCACTATTACCTATTTATGTTCTACAAAAGCCACAGGACATATTTAAGTAAATCTTAACAATTTAAAACAAATGTACATGATTTGTTTGTGTGTTTTGTAGAGTTTGAGATTGTTCTAAGGTCTTCTACCACTGCCAAGTGCTCTACTACTGAGATTTATCTTCCATACCTTGAAATGAATATTAAAAATAACCCTCAAATATTGATGACCAATTGGGTTTACAAAAATATAATATGCCATGAGGTGGTGGCACATACACCTTTTATCCCAGCACTTATGAGGCAGAGGCAGGCGGATCTCTGTGAGTTTAAGGCCAACCTGGTCTACAGAATGAGTTCCAGGATAGCCAAGGCTTTTACACAGAGAAAACTTGTCCCCCAAAACAAATATATATATAGCAATTGAGATGTAAACATAAGATGGACTAGATGATTTTTGTCCTAAGTCATCTACATTTAAAAAAACAAATGCAAGAACTGATAACATAAAAAAAAAAAATCAAGATAGAATGGTTAATACTTTATAAAAACCCAACTTTATTCTTTAATTGGAATTGGAGGCTGCTTTTGTAAAATCAGCAAAAACATTGGTTTATGTGATTTTGTGAGGGAAATACAAAGGTGGGAAGCTGAAAACTGGGCAAATACCAAAACAATCAAATCTCAGTCATCTGTATCTGAATACATTAGAGGAATCAAATTGATACTAAAATGTCTTTGTTTTTTTATTAATTTATTTTATTTTTAATGAGATATTATATATATATATATATATATATATATATATATATATATATATATATATATCATTTCCCCATCCTGCTTATCACTCCATTTCCTCCCAAATTCATATAACCATTTTCTTTATCATATATACATATTATTTTGTATTTTATGTTTATTTTATTTCTGAACCCACTGTTAACTTGTATATATGTTTTAGGGTTGACTACTTGGCGTTGGATAACAAGTTGCTTGGCTGATCCCTGGGGAAGACTAATTATCCCTTTCTCAACAGTTGTTAATTGCCTATACATCTTATCTAGGGTGGGGCCCTATGAGATTTGACCCACTCACATAGTTGTGTTAACTGGTATTGTCATTTTTCAGGTCTTGCTTGAGCAGCCATATTGTTGAAGGATCACAGATTTAGCTTTTCTATTATATTTAGAAAACAGAGACTCAGAACAGATTTTCTTGCCCTCTGGCTCTTAAAATATTTTCAATTTCTCTTCTAGTGTGCTCCCTGAGCATTAGATGTTAGGGATTGTATTGTTTTGTAGGTGTATCAATTGGGGCTGGACACCCTACAGTCAGTTATCTGTATTTTGACCACTTGTAGCTTTCTGTATTTGGTCTTTATTTTCTACAAAAAGAATTTTTTGATGACAGGGTAATACTTATCTGTGAGATTAATAAGTGGTTAGAATGCAGTTAGAAATTACACTGGTTTAGGAAAATGGCATACTAGCTGTCCTCTAAGATCCTTCACTTCATTAGCTATGGTCATTTATCTAGGTTTCCAGTACCAGGAATGATTACTTTCTGGTTGAGATAGCCTTAAGTCAAATTAGACAGTGGTTTGTTATTGCCAAGATATAAGTGCAACTATCTTTAGAATATCTTGCCATGATGGTCATTGTTGTGATTCATAGGCATTGCAGCTGGGTAAGACTATTGATTGCTCTCCTTCCTTGGCAGATTGTATATCACCTTCTAGTTCCATGAAAGCTAGTCTTCAAGGATGGAGTCTTTCTTTCAGTTCCAGATCAAGTCCTGTCCAAAAGTTTGTGGTGTCTTCAACAGTAGATATTTCAATTTCTGGAAGACAATGAATGGTAATATCAATAGTGTATATAGTTTTGGAATTCTCTTGGCTTCCCTTGGCCAACAATTCCAAAGATTTATCTCATTTCTGGTAGTGGTTTTTTGTTTGTTTTGTTTTGTTGTTTTTTGTTTTTAGCATATGGCTCTAGGGTAGTATATATTATCACTCTAGGTGTTGTAACTTTATATATATATATATATATATATATATATATATATATATACTGAAATTTTAAGTAAAATAAAATAATACGTTTCACTATGGCCTTTTAAAAGATTCTTAGTTTTATTTATTCTTCCTTTCTCCCTCCATAATTGGAAGGTTTATCTGGTCCCCACCAGCCCTGCAGTCCCACAGCCACTTATAAAATAATCACTCAGAGGCTTAATATTATTTACAAACTGTATGGTATATGGCAGGCCTCTTGCTAGCTAGCTCTTATATCTTAAATTAACTGATTTCTATTAATATGTGTTTTGTCATGTATTCCATGGTTTACCAGTCTGCTGGCATATTGTTCCTTGGATGGTAGGCTGGGATCTCTTCATCTCTGCCTTTCTTCTTCCTGTCTCTCTCCTGGATTACCTGCCTGGCTATAATCTGACTTGCCACAGGCCAGAGTAACTCCTTTATTAACCAATGAGAACAACATATACTCATAGCATATAGAAAGACATCCCACAGCATCCTTCTCCCTATCTTTCTTCTCTTTTTTCCAGTTAAAGCCCTCTCTTATTTTTCTCATTCCCCCCTTCATATTATTTATACCCTGTTATTCCCCAGGGACTGGCAGTATTTGAGGGTGTGGCTTTGTTGGAGTAGGTATGACCTTGTTGGAGGAAGGGTGTCACTATGAGAATGGGCTTTGAGGTTTCCTATGCTTAGGATACAACCCAGTGTCTCAGTTGACTTCCTGTTGCCTGTAAGATATAGGACTCTCAGCTACTACTCTAACACCATGTCTGCCTGCATAATTCCATGCTCTTCACAATGTTCCTTACCATGATGACAGTGGACTGAACCTCTGAAACTGTAAGCAAGCCACTCCAATGAAATGTTTTCCATTATAAGAGTTGCCCTAATCATGGTGTCTTCTCACAGCAATAGAAACCCTAACTAAGACAATGACCAAAGAAACTTTGGGAGGAAAAGATTTATTCAGCTTATGTTTCCACATCACAGTTCATCATTAAAAGAAGTCAGTAGAGGAAATTAAGCAGGTCTGGACTGTAGAGGCAGGGGCTGATGCAGAGGCCATGGAGTAGTGTTGTCTATTGGCTTGTTTCTTGTAGGTTTCTCAGCCTGACTTTTTATAGAACCCAGGACCACCAGCCCAGAGATGGCACCACCCATTATGGGTTGGGACCTCTCTAATCACTATTTAAGAAAATGCCTTACAGGCTTTCCTACAACCTAATCTTATGGAGGCATTTTCTTCATTGAGCTTCCTTTGTCTCAGATGACATTAGCTTATATCAAATTAACATAAAACCACCTAGCACAACACATAGTAAATAAAACACTAATATCAAACAAAGAAAGAATAATTAAAGTTATAAGGGAAAATATGAAATAACATATGCTGTGGGATGTTCTGTATGTTCTGAATGTGTTGCTCTGATTGGTTAATAAATAAAGTGCTTATTGGATAGTAGCCAGGCAGGAAGTATAGGTGACACAAGGAGATTTCTGGTAAGTGGAAGGCTGATGCAGGGAGAGATGTGGAGAGACTCTGCCAGCTGCAGCCACAACAAGCGAGATATAAGGTGCCAGTAAGCCATGAGCCATGTGGCAACTTACAGACTAATAGATATGGGTTAATTTGATACATAGAAACTAGATAGCAAGAAGCCTGAACCATTAGGCCAAACAGTTTAAATAATATAAGCATCTGTGCGTTTATTTTATAAGTGAGCTGCAGACTGCTGGGGCAGGCCTAAAAGAATAACACCTTATTTTTCAATGGAGACTCTTTTAGATACAAGGGCATGGATGTATGTTCTACAAACTCCGAGAGAACACACATGTCCTAACAGGATGCTATATCCAGCAAACATATCACTCACAAGAGACAGAGGGGTGAAAGGAACATTCCAGAATAAAATCAAATTTAAGAAGCATCTATAAATCAAGCTCTACAGATCACACTAGAAGGAAAACTTCATTCTAGAGAGATTAACCATACAGAAGAAAATACAGGAATCAATAGTGGTAGATCAGTAAATCAAAAGAGGGGAAAAAAAATCAATACCACCACAACAAAATAATAGAAATCAATAAACACTTCTTGTTTACATCTTTCAATATAAATTGTTGTAATTTATTAGTAAAAAGATAGAGAATCGCATGTGAAAACAGGTCCTTATTTCTGTTTCATACAAGGAACAACTTACTATAAAGGGTAGATATCTGATGATAAGAGGTTGCAAAAAATATTCTAAGCAAGTAGCTCTAAGAATAAACCCATGTAGGCATTTAATGCCTTACAAATTAGACTTCAAACCAAAACATGTTATGGGATGTAGGTAAAGCCACAGAACATGTGGTGATACATAGATTTATAGTTATGGGCTAATTTAAGATATAAGAGCTAGCAAGCAAAAGGCTTAAGCCATGGCCATGCAGTTATAATTAATATAGCCTCTGTGTGTTCATTTGGGTCTGAGTGGCTGCAGGACTGTGAGGCTGCGGGAGCCAGGTGGGCACAGGAAAACTTTCAGCTACACTGGAAAAATGACAGTATCTTCTATGGGGCAGGGTATATCTTCTGAAAGAGTCTAGAGGAGGCAAGAAGGAAATTTGGTTCAATACAACTGAGTAGCCAATGTTGATTTAAACTTTGAGAGTCTGGCAGTGAGTAGTTTATTATAGGCATATACATTTTGCAAAAAAAATTTTATGGTGATAACTCAATCCCATGTGCCCAACAATGCTTAAAACATGATTACATCAGACATCTTGTAAAGTACAAGTAACATCTTTCATAAAGGCAGATACTATAGATCAGCTAAGGAGGCAGGGTCAAAGTAAACAATGCTGATGATAAGGGTCTGGGGAGGATAGTACTGCTATAGATTGACTGACATAAATAGCCTCAAGATGTCTGGAGGAGATAGTGTGGTCTGGCTAAACAAGATAGCACAGAGGTTACCAGATTATTAACTATACCTGTTCCCCAAATTTCTGGATGGAATACAGGTTATACATCTCTCAGTCTGAAGAAAGAACCTTGGGAACATTCCTGGTTTCCCTTATCTGTGAGCACAGGACCTATATGCCTCCTACAATCTTCAAAGAATCTGCTGGTCAAACTAGATTGTTGCATGTGGAAAAATGTATATAGATCCATATTTATCACCCTGACCAAAACTTATTTCTATATGGATCAAGAACCTCAATGTAAGACCAGATACACTGAGTATTTCAAAAGAGAAAGAAGGAGAATGGTTTTGAACTCACTGACACAGCAAAAGACTTTCTGAACAGAATACTGATAGGCTAGGTCCTAAAACCAACAATTAATAAATGGGACCTCATGAGACTGAAAAGTTTCTATGCAGCACGAGACACCATTACTTAAACAAAGTGACAGGCTACTTAATGGGAAAAGATCTTTACTGATTATACATTAATGGTTTATATCTAATTTTTTTTTTAAAGTAAAAAGAAACCCAGTAAGACTGGGAATCAAGAAAACAAAGAAGCCAATTAAGAAATACAATAGGGTACATAATCCGAGCATTCTCAAAAGATGAGACAAAAAAATGGCTCAGAAATACATGCAGAAATGTTCAAGGTCCATAGTCACAAGGGGAATGAAAATCAAAACTAGTTTGAAATTATATTTTTAACTCAGTAAAAATAACTAAAATGAATAAAACAGATGGCAGGATATAGAATAAGGGGAACAAACATTCACTGTTGGGGGGGAGGTCAAACTTACATAGGTAGTATGAAAATCAGTATGGCAGTTCATCAGAAAGATGGAAATTATTCTATCTCAAGATCCAGTTATCCTACTCTTGGGCATATACCCAAAGGAAAATGTGGTACATTTACATATCAGAATATTACTCAGCTGTTAAAAAATGAAATTATGAAATTCACAGTTAAATCGATGGAACAAACCCAAAAAATCATCCTGAGTGAGGTAACCCAGACTCTAAAAGACAAATATTATGTTTTTTCTTATATGTGGATGTTAACTTTTATGGATTTGAAATATATGCTATAATTTATAAAACCACAAGTTTTAGGTATAGATTAAAGGACTATCATGTGAGAACATAAGGAAATGGGAGGTTCTAGCTGGAACAGGGAAGTGGGAGAGCAAGGAAAGAGATACCATGATAGAGGGAGACATCATGGGATTAGGGAGGAACACGGTGCTAGGGAAGTCCCCAGGAATCCACAAGGATGATTCCCCCTTAGACTACTAGCAATGGTCAAAAAGGTGCCTGAACTGGCCTACTCCAATAACCAGATTAGTGAATACCCTAACTGTCATCATAGAGCATTCATCCAGTTACTGATGGAAACAAATGCAGAGATCCACAGCCAGGCACCAGGCCAAGCTCCAGGAGTCCAATCTATGGGAGAGAGGAGGGATTCCATAAGCAAGGGACATCGAGATCAAGATGGCAAAATGTAGAGTCAGCCAGCCAAACTAGTGGAAACTCATGAACTGTGAACCAATAGCTGTGGAGCTTCAAGACTTTAGGAGCTATGTGGAAGAGGAGGCAGAAAGATTATATGAGCCAGAGAGGATGGGTGATTCCAAGGAAACAGTCTTCTAGACACAACAGGAATGATGCACTTATAAACTCACAGAGACTGTGACCATTTGCCAAGGGCCTACACAGACTCAAGGCAAACAGAGTCCCAGTACTTCTTGGGGGAAGTGGACATTGGCGCCCACCCCTAATTGGGAAGCTATCTGCAATTGATACCAGTTTGCAAAGGGAAAATTAGTTTTCTCCAATGGGGTCTCTTTGGGTATATTAACTACACTTAAGGATAGGCCACATTCCCAGAACTTGATGGATGTTTTAGACAGATGTAGTAACACAACTTCACAGAGGTAAACAAATGCAACATAAACAAAGGCTGTGAAAATATTTTGCTTTGACTGGTTGATAAATAAAGCTATTTGGCCAATGGTGAGGCTGAATAGGGTTAGATAGGACATTTTAATTAGAGAGGAGGAAGGAGAAAGGCAGAACAGAGAGATGCTGCCATGAGAAGGAAGATGTAAAGATACCAATAAGCTATAAGCCACATGGAAAGGTATAGATTTATAGAAATGGGTTAATTTAAGATGTAAGATATAGTTAGCAAGAAGCCTGAGCCATTAGGCCATACAGTTTTAATTAATATAAGGCTCTGTGTGTTTATTTGGATCTGAGCAGCTGCGCATCAGGGTGGGCCTAGATAAAACTCCAGCTACATCTTTGCAGCATTAAAGAAATGTTCTAGAGCATAAATAAATGCAACACACCTTAAAATAATGTTCTCCAATATTTCTTCCTTTTTGCCTAAATAACAAGAAAGGTTTTTAACTTTAACATAGTAAAACTATGTCCAACAGAAAACAGTAATCAAGTAAGAATTGCATTTACAATATTCTGTCCATTTGTAGTTAGCATATTCAGGCAAAATATTGCATTATCTATCCTAACTTGGTGAATCCAAAGTTTTCCCTAACTTACTTTGTATCATAACTAAGAAAAACCAAAGTTACTTAATTATTTTGACTTTAACTTCATCAAAGATCCCAGAAGAAATAATATTACCTGAGTAAACAGGAAGCGCTTGTAAGCAACTTCCAAAACTCTGGAAATGATAGACATATGACTGTCTGTACATTTTCCCAAAGTTCCTCTGCAATTTGAAGCATTCATTTTCAGCCTATAGGCCTAGCATATCTGGCAGACTTTTCAGTGAGGCAGGAGATTTGAAAGACTGTCTGTCCTGCCTTGTATTGGCAAAGTCATCAGTTGCTTTCCTCTGTGTCCTACAGAATATCTGGCAGACTCTTCTGTGAAGCAGGAATTTTGAAGGACTGACCTGCCTTGTTTTGCCAATGTTCAACAGTCTTTTTTCCTGTGTGTCGTGTCCTGCACAGCACATTGTCAGCAGTCAAAGCAAAAGAAGTTTCTTTGCCCAATGAAAGCACACTCCATAAGTATTTCCATCATCTCTGAAGTAAATTGGTGCTTTCAGGAGCAGATGTATCTTATTGTTATAAAAAACCCTTAGGAGACATTTTAAATTCTATATTCTGTAGGTCTTGGGAATGTGGGCATAGTTTTTCTCACATTGCTTCCTGCTATCTTTGGATAAAGTATCTTAAGGGTCCCAGAGAGAAAATTTGAGATAACAGCCGTCAAGTCCTGGGAAGACCAGCTATAAACTTTGTTGAAAGATATCAAGGTTCAGGAGGTCTCTCTTGATCAAACTTGATCCATATTCTGGATTGAATCCACAGCCTCTTGTTTACTGTGGAAACAAAAGCAAAACTTGTAGTAGGTAACTGTTCTTGCTTTGACCTGGAAGTACTGCCCTCATTGAGGCTTTGGTAACTGTCACACGTACAAGGCAGAGCCAAGACAGGAGCCTTTAAGACCTGAGATCCAGATGTGCCAGCTCTTTTGGTTCCTGGATCCTGGATGCTGGAGGTAGACTGAGCAGAGTTTTCTAGAGAACACTGCTGGAGTGCACTACAACTTTCCCAGACCTTGTAGCCTATTCCTTCACTTGTAGGTTACCCCACAAAATAAACTTCCCTTTTAACTACATGGAGTTGCCTTAATACTACAACCAATAAAAACATCTTCTCCAAAGCATTTTTGACTTCTATATTAAAGTTAAGGCATTCCTAAAATATCTAGGCTGGTTCAATTTGGTAATCCAGTTCACAATCTCAAGTCTCTTAGCAGCTATTGCTTGCTTGTCAGCATGCAAAAATTAAGAAAATACTATATAGGATCCAGACTCCTTCTGTATTTCCCATCTTATGTGGCTTTAAAAGATTTATTACTTTAACTTTCTTTTTAGAGACTTTATTGCTTTTTAAACTATTTCTTTCTATGACTTTCCATATCCATATTCATTTTTTTTCTTAAGCTTTTGCACATTGTAAAAAAATCTGGAATCTGTTTAAAGGTTTTTTTTTTTTCCATCTTGAATTCTTTTACTGAATATCTTTTAGCCTTTTTTTTCCTGCATGAGCAAAAAACTGCTAAGTGAAATGGCTTGTGACCTCCACCTGTGGCTTTGGTGGCACACTTCACCTGATTATTGGGTTGTGAAAGACAAGCCTAAAATTCACAGCCAGGTTGGAGGTGTCTGACCATGAAGTGCACTGAACCTTCCCAGAGCTCTAAAATGCTGATGCTTGCAGTGTGGCAGGCATTTTTACGTAGTTTTTGGAACTACTTAATGTACTATTGTCTCAAGGGCTCACCAGCAGGCAGAAACTCTTAAATGAGCCATATCCTCTTTTTTCCCCTCAGCTTTCTTAAGCCCTACATGAAAACTTTGCCTGACACTGGACACCAAACTGTTGTTTGTTGTCTTATTTACTCTTTTGGGGGGCCTGCCACCCAGTTCCCAAATACATCAAACACAGAGGCTTATTCTTACTTAGGAATATCTGGGGTTGGGGATTTAGCTCAGTGGTAGAGCGCTTGCCTAGCAAGCGCAAGGCCCTGGGTTCTGTCCTCAGCTCCAGAAAAAAAAAATTCTACAACAGGAAGTCCTGCAAGTCCATTTCAGCTATCTGGCTGGATATAAAATTTGCTAAAAAAAAAAAAAAATCAGTATCCCTCCTATATATAAATGACAACAGACTGAGAAAGAGATGGCAACAATGCTCTGAACAATAGCCACAAATAATACAAAACATCTTGAGGTAACTCTAACCAAGCAAGTGAAAGTATTATATGACAAATATTTCAAGTCTTTGAAGAAAAAAATTGAGGAAGATATCAGAAGATGGAAAGATCTCTCATGCTCATGGATCATTAGGATTAATATAGTAAAACTGGACAACCTATCAAAAGCAATCTACAGGTTAAAGGCAATCCTCATCAAAATTCAAACACAATTCTTTACAGACTTTGAAAGGGAAATATTGTCTCTTATGGAAAAACAAAAAGGATAGCTAAAACAATCCTCAACAATAAAAGAACTGCCGTATGTACCACCATCACTGATTTCAAGCTATTCTTAGAGCTGTAGTAATAAGCACTGCAGAGTGTTGGCATTAACAGAAAGGTTGATCAATGAAATTAAATTGAAGAACCAGACATAAGACTACACACCTACATACACCTGACTTTTTTTTTTTAATATATAAGCCAGAAATACACAATGAAAATAAAAGTATCTTCAACAAATAATGCTGGACTAATTAGATGTTGGCAGGTAGAAGAATGCAAAAAGATCCATATCCATCACCCTGAATGAAACTCTAGTCCAAGTGGATCAAGGACTGTAACATAAAACCAGATACACTGAACCTGGTAGAAGAGAAGGTGGGAAATAGCCTTGAATGCATTGGCACAGGAGACGACTTCCTGAACCAAACACCAACTGCACAAGCACTAAGAGTGACAATTAATAAATGGAATGGTATGTCACAAAACTGAAAAGCTTCTGTAAGATAAAGGATACCACCAATAGAAGAAAATGTCAGCTTACAGAATAGGCAAAGGTTTTTGTTTGTTTGTTTTGTTTTTTACCTACTCCACATCAGAAAGAAGGCTAATATCCAAATTATATATAAAAAACTCAAAAATACTAGAATTAAGAAATCAAATAATCCAATTAAAAAGTGGGTATAGATCTAAACTGAGAATTCTCAGTAGAGGAATTTCAAATGGCTGAGAAACACTTAAAGAAATGTTCAACATCCTTAACCATCAGAGAAAGGCAAATCTCAACTACTTTGAGATTCTATCTGTCAGAAAGATCACAAGTGTCAGCTCATGCTGGTGGGGATATTGAACAAGGGGAACACTTATCAACTGCTGTTGGGCTTGCAAACTTGTATAGCTGCTTTGGAATCACGAATGGGGTTTCTTAGAAAATTGGGAATCTTTCTACCTCAAGAACCAGTTATACTACTCTTGGGCATATGCCCAAAGGATGCTGTATCCTACCACCAGGACAATTGCTCAACTGTGTTGAGAGCAGCTTTATTCATGAAAGCCAGAAACTGGGAACAAACAAGAAAAATGAATAAAGAAAATGTGGTGTGTTTGCACAAGGAAGTATTACTCAGTTGTTAAAAAAAAATGATATCATGAAATTTTCAGGCAAATGGATAGTACTAGACAAAATCATTCTGACTGAGGCAACCCAGCCCCAGAAAGACAAACATGGTATATACTCACTTATAAGTGTATATTATCTGCTAAGTAAATTATAATTATGCTACAATCCACAAACCCAGAAAGGCAAAGTTACAAGGTTGGCTCTAGGAGGTAAAGGGACATAACATAGATGTGAGTAACCCAAGTGAAGTATCCTAGTAATGGGGGATACAGAACCCGAACTGGCCATCTTCTATAACCAGACAATGGTTCTAGCAGTGGGTCTGAGACATCTACCCAGCTCCATAACCTTAGGCCTACAATCTGTCCTGCATGCAAGATGGCTCAGAGCTGTGAGAGTAGCCAATCAGTGACTGGTCTAACTTGAGCCCCATACTACTAGAGGTAACCCATGCCCAACACTGCTTGACTGGTCAGGAACTGGAAGTTGGATATCACAGAGACCTGGATATAATCAAACACAACTGGCCAAAAATGGGGGTGGGGTGGGGTTCAATGATTCCTAATGATATTCTACTACATTCATAGATCAGTGCACAGCTTAGGAGTTGTTAGAAAGGCCTTTGCTATCAGCTCATGGGAGTGGATGGAGAGATCCACAGTCAAACATTAGGTAGGAAAAGAGCCCAAATTGGATATCGCCATAGGGTTTCTCTTCTTGAAGATTGGGGAACATCAGAGTAGAGGGAGAGGAAGAATTGTAGGAGATAGATGGGTCAAGAACACAAGAACACGGCCCATAGAATTAACCAATTAAGGCTCATAGGGGATTATAGAGACTCAAGCAACAATCACAGAGCCTGCATGGGTATGTGCTAGGTCACTGTGTATGTGTTATGGTTGTTTAGCTTTGGGTTTTTCTGTATTCCTAATAATGGGACTGTGGGACTCTAACTCTTTTACCTTCTTTTGGGACCCTTTTCCTCATACTCGGTTGCCTTGTCCAGCCTTAATATGAGGGTTTGTGCCTAGTCTTATACTGCATCTTGCTATGCTATGTACAGTTGATATCCCTGGGAAGCCTGCTCACTTTTGAAGGGAAATGGAGTAGGAGTGGGTCTGGGTGAGAAAGGAGGTAGGGTGAGAGACTTGGAGGAGGAGAAGGAGGGGAAACTGTGGTCAGGATGTATTGTATGAGAGAAGAATAAATAAAAAGAGAAAAGGAAAAAAGAAATACATATTGCTGAAAAATATTGAAAATATTTTTTCATAAAATATATTCTAGTATTCCTTTTTTAAAATAACAATGAAGCCTGACTGACTCAGATGGAGATTTTATGTAGAGCATAGAATATAGTGAATGAAAGAGCATAATTCAATGGATATGCTCCTTTTCTCACAGAGGCAAGGAATAGCATAGCCTTCCTGCATTGGCTGAATGATCTGTAGGAAAGGGAAATATGGGAACACACACACACACACACACACACACACACACACACACACACACACACACTTTCTAGCTCCCTCTTTTTTCCAAATTTATGAAAGTATGGATAAGGACATAAAGGATAAAGATGCAACGTAGGGCCAATCTGAAAACCTCAGGGCTGTTGCCCTCCCAGAAAAAGCAAGTTGCTGAAACCAACAGGGCTACAAAGTGGGGGCCAAAACTATCAAGAAGAAAAGTCTTGTATACCATGAGTCTTAAATTGTTTTATTAATAATAAAAACACCCCCAAACTCAGAGTCACATATTTGAGTGAATGCTGAAAGATCAGAGAAGCAGAACAAGCCACAGCTAACCTAACTTCAACAACTCCTCAGCCGATCCTGTTTCTACAAATCCTCAGATTGAAAACATCTCTTTCAAGGGAGCAAGTGTTTCTGTTTCCTCTGACTGAAGGCTTCTGAGTCCTTATCTGGAAGGGATCTCAACTAAACTGCTGCTAAAAGCCTCTAGTTCCTGGTCCTCACACCATAAGAGAAGGAGTTCCTGTTTCCTCACACTTTTTATACCTTTCTGTGTCCTGCCATATTACTTCCTGGGATTAAAGGCATGTGTCCTTCCCAAGCAGAGACATAAGATCTCAAGTGCTAGGATTAAAGGCATGTACCACGATGCCTGGCTCTGTTCCCAGTGTGGCCTTGAGTTCACAGAGATCCAAACGAATCTGCCTCCTGAATGCTAGGATTAAAGGCATGTGTGCCACCACTGTCTGTCCTCTATTGCTAATATAGTGGCTGGCTCTGTTCTCTGATCCCCAGATAAGTTTTATTATTATAAGTTAGAGCACAAATAAAATATCACCACAGTCTTGGGCCATGTGTTCAGTTTCCTGTGGAATTTCTGTGCTTTTCCAACTGTCCTTGCACTTTCGGGTGAGAACACACTGAAAATATTGAGAGTAGTGGGGTTTCTAAGATGTTAATGTAGACATATTACTTACTTCTTATATTCTAATTTTACTTTGCGGGCAAAGAAATACCTGCAGAGTTATGAATTAACCTTCACCTTGAAATTAGATGTTCTCCCAGAGTCTATTTTCAAGTGAAGCATATCAGGATATTTTAAATTGTCAAATCTAAGTATGTGCCGGTATTTCAACCATGATTAAAATCATGGGAGTACCTTAGGCAAGCCTGTTTCTTTTGTTCTGTCTTTTGCTACTGACGTGACTATGTGTTGACAGATGAGAAGTATTAGAATGTGAAGTTAGGAAAACTATCACGAGCAAGGGTCAAGTGGACCCTTGAGGTCAAAGCAGAACTGCATCCATCTCTACTGTGTCCATGTTTTGTCACATGGCTGAACAACAGAAGAAGCCATTAATTCCATCATGGATGTTAAAACTCAAAGTCATCAAAAACTGTCTGGTACATATGAACTTGCTTGGCTGAATGCTTTCACCAAGGTACAATAAATCAGAGATCACACATGCACAGCATCATCCCATGAACTGAACTCCCAAGTATAAAGATGACTGTTCTTTCATTTTTCCCTTCTAAGTCTCAAAATTATTTTTCTGTGAGAAATTATAATTTATAACTACATAGTCTAAAAACAACTGTGAAATATAATTCCTTCTGCCAGAAGCCATAGAATATGCAGCAGATGACAACTGATGTTCAACAGGTCAACCTACCAGTTGAATAACCCTCTGCTGGGGAGCCCTACTAAGCAAAGACCTACTAAGTTACTGACTACTAGGGATTCTGGTTGCTTCTGTCTTATTTTTCTTATGTTCTGTCACAATTAACAAGCTGTTGGGTTCTTTCCACAGTCCATTGGTAGTGTGTTTTGTACTGTTTGGGTGCATATATCTGTGGATGGTCAGAAAGATGATTTTTTTCTTAAGCTGTATAATTTTGATGAATAGAATAAGACTGGGATGTTTTCCATGGCTCAGATTTACATAGGAATATAGCAGTGTTCTCAGCTACAAAAACAGCTTTTTACACATTTGGCTGATTTAGGACCTCAAAACAAATTCAAAGCAAACTAGTTGCCTCTGCAGATGAAGTGTTTAAGGACATATTCCTTATTTGCTTGTGCAAGGCGTTTGCATGTGGAACCAATGGCAGGAATGAAGCAACTTCAGTAGATAAAATTCTCTTAGCAATTAACTCTCTGCATGTACTCTTAAACCTCAGTTTTATAATACAAGGCTTAAGGTTCAGCCAACTAACTGTTCATTGCATAGGTCCTATATTTCAATGTCACTCTCTGTTGGGAAACACTGGACACTGGGTGTCTACATACCTCCTGACTTTGCTGTATAGACTGCATATCAGAGAACCTGTCTGACAGCCAACAATTGCTAAAGTTATGGTCGATGTGACATTTCAGGCCTGTAAGAGGTGGTATGATTTCTCATGTGTTACCAGAATGGCTCTATTTCTAATTATTTACTCAAGTAATGCTCTGTGACCCTAAAAAAATGCAGCTCATATATTATCTAGAGTTTTCTGTTGAGAGGAAGATTTATCTAGATGTGTGGAAGAGAGAAATGAAGAGAAACGTAGAGAGATATTAGGGGGAAAGATGGGTAGAATAGAGCTATGTGAGAGAGCTGTGAGAGAGAGAGCTGTGTGAGTATAGAGAGAGCCATGTAGAGAAAGCTGTGTGGGGAATATAGCTGTGTAGAGACAGAGAGACTTTCAGAGGAAGATTATTTTTAAGACAAAGTAAAAGAGAAGTTGTCATCAGAACATGTGTGTTTCCTTATAACCCCTCAGATAGAAAAATCTAGGTCTTGCCTCATTCATGGAATTTTTTTTCATATCCTGATATCTGGCACCTGATGACAGAGCTTTGCAAAAAGTAATCAGGTAAGCTGTGTTGGAGACAGAGAGGCAGATCATTTACTTGATCGGGCTACCGCTCTGGAAAATAGGTATCGCTTGTATAAATCTGTGTTGTGGTAGAGAATGCACATGTGGAAAAATGCCACACATGCTCAATCTGGGATGTATTTACAGGAAACAACAGGCCTGCAAGAGTAGGGGCTAAAAATGTCATCTCCAGAAATGGAAAAAAGGCTTCTATGTGAAATGTTAATGTGAAACACCGCCTTCCCACCCACCCCCATAAAAGTAAAAGAAAAAAAAAAGGGTGGGGGGAAACTATGAAGGACAAGGGAAGGGTCTCTTCTACTGAAGAGCTAAAGTTTCCTTCCAGTTCTCTGCTTGATACAGGGAGAAGGCAAGAAGGATCTTCCAAATGAACATTGTCACTTAAGAGTTGTAAGGCAGCACTTTGATGATGAGATACCATCTAAGGACACTCAATGCTGATGAGTTCACTGGTGTCACTCTCACAGCCTTCATTTACTTCTTTTAATACAATTAGATATATATTTGGACTAAATATTCTTCTCAAAATAAGAAAACTTCAGTAGTAGTATAGAAAACTTCTCAGTTTGCTTATAGTTCTTATAGGAAAGAATGACATTTATAAGTTTTATGCAACATTTATGGTAAATGTACTACTGGAAAAAGTGGGCATAAATTCTGCTTTCTAAAGATACCTGTTTTTGCTGTGATCTGCTATTTCAATTGGAAGAATTTATACCAAAGATGGGCAGTAGAATTGATTGTGGACTTGGCACCCAGCCCTTTTTCAACATGGTAAGCATGTGGATGTGATCGTCTGACACTCTTTTCTTCTCTCCACTTGTCAGGATGACCCTGTTTCCCTCCCCATGCACCTTGGCACTTTGTCTTTTGGCATAGATACTAAGCAACAGTAAGTTTATAGGAAGTAGCTCATAGAGTCCTCTGACTCATGGCCTCCCTTTAAAAGATTTGCAGTAACTTGTTTTCTTTGCTATGACAAGCTCGGAGTCTGGTTTGTTAACACAGACAGCTTTCTTTGTGAGTTCTTCTCCCTCTTCTTTAGTGCTTTCTGTTTGGAAAATTGCTGCTACTTGCTCATGGGGAATTATTTCTCTGAGCCATACCTTTCAAACTCTTGTCTCCAAGCTCCTGAAAAGGTTAATGAGTTCTGGTGCTTCAATTTTCACAGTAGACCTTTGCCACTGAGCAGGTGCAGAATGCATGACAGCTGTCTAATATTAGAAAGCAGGCAGTGCAGTATGAGGAGGAAAAGAAAGAGATTTCTCTTCTGTATGATACAATTACCTAGAGGTCTGTTTTAAAGACACTGTTAAACTTTAGGAAAAAGTTAGCTGTTACTAGGATGACTCATGAAGAGACTGAATCATGAACAGGTCATGAATGTCTTAGAAATCATGTAGAAATTCATTTATGATCAAAAAGACACACACACACAATTGAAGTGTAAATATGTGGTACACAGTCAGCTTAATTCATTTTGTGAGAAGCCTTCTGTACACTCACCTAACTTATATGAAGTTTTAATTTGTCTCTGATCTGGCGATTTTAGCTCACAGGAAAGAAGATTGGAAAGTGTATATGAATTACTCTGTGTCTCTTATTTGGTAGTTTCTTCTGCAAAGACTTGACAGGTTATTTCTGCAGTCAGCTCCTCTCCAGTCCTTATCCACACTGCTTTCTAACTCTTCCAATCTGGTTTATGAGAATGATACCAGTGGTCGCCCACCGCTCATTTCACTGTCAGTTAGATTTGGTTAATGGGGGAGCTCCAGGATAAAGAAGGAGAGGAAAACAGCAGCTATTTCTCTGGATCTTCTCTTAAGCTGGCTATAACTCTTGCCCTCTCACAGTAGTGACTTTGTAATTCTTTATTTTTGATTCCAGCAACTGCCCTTCCCTGGTCCTCAGTTACCTACGTGTGATGACAGGTCCTCAGTGGCACTAAGGCACCAGTTAAAATGTTGTTTCTTGCAGTTTTCCTACCTTTCCTCTCATAAGGTCTCCTTATAAGTGGTGCATCCTCTGCAGTTATCTTCTTTTGAGTGTGTCATCGGTATCTGTTTAAGACCTGACTAGCACATGTATCACTCAAAATAAAGAATCCTACAAACAGAAGTTGCATTCATAGAAGATTGTGTTGAGTGTAATTTTAGAGGCTATAAAATATATCTATAATAAAAAAAGACATTGAAATGTAGGTATTATGTGGTTGGTGGCAAAGACCTGAAAGCCATCCTGCTTACCTGTGATCCCCTCCAGGTTCTGGTAGATTTAGTCAGTTCATCTCCACATATACCTGGAATTTCCTGAGTAATGTGCAATTACATAATTTTACTACTATTGTAAAATACTATGTTGCAAAATATGCACCTTTCCATAGAGCATGAGAAAATTGACTTTTTTGGGGGGGACTAATGTATGTAAGTATAAATGTGTGAAAAAAAACACCAAGAAATTAACAATACAAAGAACTGGACCAGCCCACTGTGTTATACACTGTTCTATGAGTTACATAGCATCAATACATGTATCCTGTTCTCAAGATGCAAGTCAATTGGAAAAAAGTAGAGACTACCAGACAAAATGAGACATAAAAGAAACTTGGGTTTTATGAGAGACAGTTTAGCAAAACAACTATAATCTAATAGTTATCTGTCATCTATCATTAATGCAAGAAATCCACAGTCTATTCAATGAGTTAAGGAATTTATTTGGGGGTTAACTTACTGCCATGGGAGATTTATTGTAGGGTCCAGGAAAACTGAGCTATGTCTCATGTTCATTTACCTGGTCCAAGATCTCAGCATCCAATACCATGAGGAGGTGAAGAGAGTCACGTACGTTAATCCCAGGGCTTAAGGATTCCGAGTGGCTATGCCCCAGGACATGTACTGAAAAGGTCATAGGCAGGTGTAACAGTTACCTGCTGTCTCCATAGGGGTGATGCTTCAAGGTCATAGCTAGAACAGCTACCCACCACATATCCCCTTTTCATCTAAATAAGAAAGTTCTAACCTAACATAAAACTACATGCAATAGGAATGATTATTCAGTATTGTCCAGGAGAAATAAAGGGTAATGACCTAAGCAAAATGGAACACAATTAACAAGAACAATATCAAACAAGAGACATATGCTAAAATCCAGAGATGTCTAGAACATAGATAAATGACATGTTACAGACATTAATTCAGAAGCTGTCCTATCCTGAAGAATCTGAATCTAGCACTTAATATGTTCTAGTTAAGATACAAGAAGATTGTAACTGTAACTATTAGTCTTTAACCCCATCAAAGACCTGAGCAGGAATATAATAATACCTGAGAAATGGAAAATGCACCCAAGCAATTTCTGAAAATCTTGTGAGAATAGACAGAGACAGCTGGTGGCTTGGACAGACACCTGAAGTTTTTCAGCATTGTTGCTGCATCCAAATTGGCAACAATCCTAGAATATCTGATAGACCATTTTCAGAAGCAGGAATTTTGAAAGACCATCTTACCCTGTCTTGGCAGATTCAATAGTTACTTTTCCTTGTGTCCTGATCATTCAGAAAGGACAGCATTCATACTGCCAGCAGGCAAGGCAAGGGCAGTTCTTTGCCCAGCAGGCCATTATGTGCCAAGAAGAAAACTTCCAAACAGAGTGTCTTATAAGCCCAACATTCTCTTGGGATCAGAATGGTGCTGCCAGGAGCAATTATGTCTCACATCAACAGAATTCTAAGGTATCAAAACATTTAAATGCCATGTTCTCTAGGTCTATGAAGATTACCTATCCATCTGACCTATATATCTATAAACCTGAACAATCTAACTAATATAACTATAGAAATGACAAGCATGGGTGATTATAAATCTCTAAAGTCTTATCTACCTAAATAACCTAAAGACTAAGCCTTCACAAAAACAAGGTAAATAGTCTGTAAGCAAATGTATAGTAAAAGGACAATGATCTCAAAATTGTGGCAATACACAAAATGTCTTAAACAGAGGTAGAAATGTATAGTACAATATGACAACAATCCTAAATCTGTATCAATATGCAAAATATGTTAACAGAGGTAGAACATACATACAATATGACAAATACAATTTTATATTGGTGTCAATATACAAGATATTTCAAATAGAAGTGTATATATATATATATACAACAAATACAGTTTTGTATTTGTCTCAATATACAAATGATCTTAAATAGGAATATAAAAATAGTTTATATTTATATCAGTATACAAGAATCTATAACCATGCAAATTATCTAAGACAGGTATTTTACTAAATTAGTTTACTAGTATATATAATAATCTACCTTAATATCCTATACCTATCCATTCCCATTTTTCTTTTCTTAAGGAGAATATTTAGTCTAATTTTTATTGTTCTACTCCCAACATTATAACCATTATCCATAACCTGGTGGAAATGAAACCTTTAGGAGAGGGGCATCATTTTCTTAGAATTGCTTCCTGCTGTTTGGGGGCAATGGTATCTCTGTGGGGTCCTGTAAGAAAGCTCAGATAGTTAAGTTTCAATAGGGCTAGCTGTAGATTCTACAGCCAGTCTCAGTGTAAGGGGTAAGGTTATCTGAGATTCTGGCTAGAAGTGTAGTATGATGGACCAATCATAATCTTAGAACTGCCTTGCAGAGTTTTTAGTCCAAAGTTGATCATCAAGTAATGTTCAAGGGTACCATGACATCATTCTGGATTGAGTAGGTCATTGTTGTGGGGCCCCATCTTCCTTCTGGAGATTTTAGAGATTTCTGTTGGAAAGGCCTATTGTGGAAAATTTGAACATTATTAATAGCAAAATGGAAAGTTTGGATTTATACTGGATAGAGAAAGGATCCTCAAAAAGTGAGGACATGTATGGAAAGAAATAGAATCAATGGTCCCTTTTTTATTGGAATCTCTAAAAAAATTTTTTTTAGCAACATGCTTGGGTTTAGAGAAGGAGAGAGCTATATTTCATTTCCAAATCCAGCTTGACTTATAATTGAATCAGGACCATAACATTTTTAGAGTTAAAGAGTTATAGAGGTTAGGCAGTGAGATATTACCCTGTGTATATTGGTACTAATAGGTTCTTTCCTTTTGTTGTAGATGTCTGGGTATCCAAAGCATTATGATTTTTGAAAGATGGGTATTTTTTATTATTCTGTAAAGATAAAAGCAGAGCCCTGCCCCAACTCTTGTTTGTTGAATTTTTTTGCAACTTGTATAGTTGTCATATCTATGGATGAGCTATTAATTTTCCTCATCAAGAAGTTTTTCCTGTTTGAAATTAACTTTTATTAATTTTTTGGTATCCATAACTTTTTTCTCCTATAGAAACAAAAGCAAAATCTCTTCCCCAAAGTAGGACATATCTTACAGTTTTTTCTTATGAAAATTTTGAGGCTTCCAATATATTATCTATTAATAATCATCAATATCATCATTATCTTGTGTTAGAGGACCAGGCAGACCCATACGGGATCTGATGTGTATTACATACACAGGGTGTGGCCTATTTCTGATAATTTCCTGTAATTGTATAAATAGTAAAGTTAATTCCATCAGGAATAAGTTCAGCAGTTTTAATATGTAAAACATCTGTTTCTGCATATTCAAAGTCAGTGACTGTATTAAGGGGTTCCATGAATTCCAGTAGTACCATAAGAATGGCATACAGTTCTGTCTTGTGTATAGAATTGTAGGGGCTTTGAACCATTTTATTTTAGTCTCCTGATTTATATCTTGCCTTTCCTGATTTATTTGCATCATTATAGAATGTGGGGACTCCAGAGATTGGCTTTTGCCATACAATGTGAGGAAGGACCCATTCAGTTCTTTTTTATAAAAATTAAAAAAATTTTTTTTTAACTATTATTATTATTTTTTCATGCAGTTCTTTTTATGAATTCTATTCTCTTGCTTTTGGGATAAGAATTGTTAATCTCCCCCACAAAATTATTGCAAGCTCTTCATCAATATTTATTATCTTTTCATAATGAGGAAATATCCTCATTATTTAAGGGTATTATAATTTTTGCTGGGTCAATTACTTTCAATTGACAAAGTCTTAATTTTCTTTTTAGAATCAAGTCAGAGATCTTTTCCATATAAGTTTTTTTATTTTTATTTGGTTTACACGGTAGAGATATCTATTCCAATATAATATCTTCCCTCTGCATCAAAATTCCTCTGGGGGTTTTTCTAGAAGGGAATATCATTAGAATGCAGTTGATTTCTGGATTTACACAATCTACACGTGCTTCTCATATTTTTTTCTATTAGAGTCAATTCCTTTTCAGTTTCATCTGATAATTCCCTTGGACTATTTAAGTCCTTGAGCAAAGGAATTTATTTGGGAGTTAAGTCACTACTTTGAGAGTTTTATCATAGGGTCCAGGAAAGATGATCTATATCCCATGCTGATTTGCCTGGTCTAAGATCTCAATATCTAATACCACAAGGAAGTGAAGAGAGCTGGCTATGTGCATCCTAGTATATCCCAGGTCTTAAGGGTCCTGAGGAGCCGTGTCCCAGGGGCATCTACTTCAAGGTCATAGGCAGGTGTAGCAGTTACCTGCTACCTCAGTAGGGGAGATGTTTCAAGGTCATAGCTAGAATACCTACCCACTACAAATCATATCATCTCTCTCTCCCTCCCTCTCTCTCTCTCTCTCTCTCTCTCTCTCTCTACCTACCTATTTACCTGTCATATCATCTATCTCTCTATATCTCTTCTATCTCTATCTATCATCTACCTATTTATGTCATATCTATCTATCTATCTATCTATCTATCTATCTACCTACCTACCTACCTACCTATAATCTATATATCTATCTTCTGTCCATGCTTTATATCCATCTATAATTTATATCTATCATCTGTTTATTTTCTATCATAGTTTGATTATTTTATCCTCTCAAAACTTGTGTTTTGAAATCCATTGTCTAATGCAATTGAAATGATGTCTTTGGAAAGGAATTATATCATGATAACTTCACCACTTTGGCCAAGAGAAGTTTGAAGAAACCCCTGCCCTCTGTCTAATGTGCAAACAGGAAGAAGCTGAAATTTATAAAAATAAGTTCTCACCATACACTAGACCTGTTGATTATTGGTTTAAATATTAAGGCAACTCCACATAGTTAAAAGGGAGGTTTATTTTGTGGGGTAACTTACAAGTGAAGGGATAGGTAACAGGGTCTGGGAAAGGTATAGCATAGTCTGGCAGTGTTCTCTGGAGAACTCTGCTTGGTCTGTCTCCAGCATCCAGGATCCAAGAACCAAGAGAGCCAGCACATCTGGATCTCAGGTCTTCAGGGGTCCTCTCTCAGCTTTGCCTTGTAGGCATGACAGTTACCAAAGCCTCAATGGGGGTGGTACTTCCAGGTCAAAGCTGGAACAGCTACCCACTACATCTCCCCCTTTTGTCTAAGTAATGCCAGACTATATAAAATAGGAATGATTATCAAATATTGTCCAGGAGTAATAAGGGATAATGACCTAGATAAGATGGAACTATAACCAACACGAACAATATCAAACAAGAGACACATACTAAAATCCAGAGAAGTCTGGAGCATAGGTAAAAGATCATTCCAAAAGGTGTCCTATTGTAAAGAACCTAAATCTAATACTTAATATGTTCTATCTAAGATATTATATATATATATATATATATATATATATATATATATATATATATATATATATATATATACTAAGTAGTAACTATAACTGCTAGTCTTCAATCCCATCAAAGACCTACAAAGGAATATAATGATATCTGAGAAATGGAAGATGGATGCAAGCAAATTTTGGGAGTTATGCAAGAGTAGACAGAGACAGCTGGCAGCCTGGACAGTCACCTAACGTTTCTCACCATTGCTGGTGATTTCAAATTGGCTACAGGCCTAGAATATCTAACAGACCATTTTCAGAAGCAGGAATTCTGAAAGACTATCTTTACCATGTCTTGGCATAGTTCAGAAGTCACTTTTCCTTGTGTCCCGCTTCTCCAGAAAGGACAGAATATGTACTGACAGCAGTTGAGGCAAGGGCAGTTCTTTGCCCAGTAGGCTATTTTGTGCCAAGAAGATAAACTTCCAAGTGGAAATGTCTTAGAAGCCCAACATTCTCTCAGGATCAATTTGGTGCTGCCTGGAGCAGTTAATGGCTTGATTTTAGGGTTTACAGCTCCAGAGCTATGAGCAATACTATTATGTTGATTATAAATTAAACATATTTTGGCATTTTTTTTAGAACATTCTGAGTACTATATCTGCTTGTTGCTCTACCACATATCTGTATAGACTTATGAGGCTCTGACATTACAGAACTGTAAAACTTGGTTAGATACACATTATGAGGCACTGCAATTCTGTGAGAACTCTATTGTGATTTCAAGCAGTCTGGGAGAAATGACGGATGTAGGAAATCATGAAGTCACCCTGGCCTAACTCCATTGAGAGGCATGTATTATAGGTTTTTCATGTAAGAGTACACTGCACCTTGGGCACAATGTATCCTTCAGTTCTATAGAGATAACCACACTCCCTCAGGCAGTGAAGCATTTAGGCCACTCTCTGTTTCTCAGTGTGTTCCCTTGAAAGTCAAAGAAGTATGGAAACTTGACAGGACAAGTGGTTTTAGACATTAATTAATTTTGTTTGCCCTATGAAGTTTGCAAATATCACTGTACCAGCAAATACAGCTGATCCTGAAAATTGCCCTTATGTTTCTGATAAAGGTATAAAAAGTGTAATTGATCCCAATAAAATTGTCACCTCAGTCTTGCTGTGGCCCATCTAATCTGACTGGTTTAATTTCTCTTGGCCCTTGCAGGTAACATGGCTGCTTATAAACAGGTATGAACTGAGAGGAACAAGGACAAAGTAGAACCAAGGAAGAAGAGGGGTCTTTAGTACAAATGACTGGGACATTGGGTTTTTTGGTTTTTTTTTTTTGTTTTCTTTTTTGGTTTTTCGAGACAGGGTTTCTCTGTGTAGCTTCGCGCCTTTCCTGGAACTCACTTAGTAGACGAGGCTGGCCTGGAACTCACAGAGATCTGCCTGGCCCTGCCTCCCGAATGCTGGGATTAAAGGCATTTGCAACCACTGCCCGGCCCAACTTTGTGTTTTGTAATGGTGGTGTTGAGAAGAGGAACTGGGATTGGTGTAAACTCAGATGCTATCCTATGACTACAAAATGAGTCAGCACTAAAATTAACCAGAAACTAAGAAACTGCCTTGTGGTCTGCTGTAAATTTTCTAATTAATTATTTCACTCCATTATTAGTGAGAGATTGAATGAAATCTCACTGTTCTTCAGATGGAAAACAATTATCTCCATCGTGTTTCCTGACTTGTGTTGTTCTTGTTTCTCTAGGAAGGATGACTAAATTATTATCTTTTTGTTGTAGTTGTTTATTTATTTTGCTTTGTTTCTACATCTGAATCAAATTTCCCCTCCCTCCTCTTTCCTGTTTCGCCCTCTCCTCCATGTTCTCCTATTCATTCTTCCTACATTATTTCTCTTCAGATACAGGCCACCTCCCATGGATAACATCCAGCCATAGTATATCAAATTGCATTGAGACTAGGCACCTCCTCTTCTATTAAGACTAGATGAAGCAATATGGTAGGGGAAAATGGGCCCTCAAACAAGCAACAGAGTCAGACACAGCCCCTGTTGTAACTGTTAGGTGCTGTGGATATCGCTCTGTGTAAATAAAGTTCTGATTGGCCAGTGGCCAGGCAGGAAGTATAGGCAGGACAAGAGAGAAGAGAATGCTGGGAAGTAGAAGACTGGAGAGAGACACCGCCAGCTGCCGCCATGAAAAGCAACATGTAAAGACACTGGTAAGCCACAAGCCATGTGGCAAAGTATAGATAAACAAAAATGGGTTAATTTAAGATAGAAAAAGTAGATAACAAGAAGCCTGCCACAGCCATACAGTTTCTAAACAATGTAAGTTTCTGTATGCTTTCTTGGTTGGGTCTGAGCGACTGTGGGACTGGCGGGTAAGAGAGATTTGTCCTGACTGGGCCAGGCAGGAAATTCTAACTACAAATGGCGCCCAACGTGGGGCAAGAGTTTCCACCTAAAACCTGAGAAAAAAGATTCTAAGACGGAGCTAAAAACAGCTTCCTAGTTGTCTCTCTCAAGTTAGCGGCAGCCTGCCGGTTTGAGCTACTATGGCAGGTTCCTGGCGTATGCGTCTGACCTGTAGTGTGGCGGGAATGAGGAGTCTACAAGCGGCACTTTACTCTGCTGCATGATGGATTTAGCCTTTGCTAGTTTAAAAAAAAAAAAAAAGTTTCTGGGCTATGCGCTGCTTTGATAGAACTGCTTCTGATAGTTGATGGTACACATGGCTCCAGACACAGAGCTGGTGGTAAACTGAACCACCGCCATGTTGGGAAGCTGAGGTGGGCAGAGCCAGCAGCCACAGTGGCATTTCAGTCTTACAAAGATGGATATTACACAAAAAATCTGGTTTATGTTGTCTTTGGGATTTTTAACTACAAAAAAAGATTTGATCATAAAAGCTGTTGAGTTAAACAAATATGTAAATTTTAAAGGTACCTTGACTTCAAAATTTGGATATAAGGGTATGTTGCTTTGGAAAAGAGTCTCTGCTTTTGTTTCCACAGAAAGCCAGAGGCTATGGATTTGTTCCAGATTAAGATACATGAGGTTTGATCAGCCAAGGCCACCTGAAAGGTCTCCAATGACACCATGGCCCAGATGATCCGACATCCAGAATGGTTTCAAGACAACTGGCTCAGAGGTTCACCCTAATAAACTACTCCATAATCCTAAAATTTTCTTTGTGTCCCCATAAGATACAGTGCCCCCCTCCAACAGGAAGTAGTAAGAAAAACTATGCCCACATTCCCAAAATTATCAAGCTGGCTTTGGAGATGGAATTGGCTCACTCCTTCTCTAAACCCAGACATATTGTTAAAAGTAAAGGTTAAGAGATTCTTGTGTCCCAAATCAGAAGAGCCCTCTGGTGTGGGGCAGAGAAAAACCAATATTTTTATTTAAATCGGGTTGATTATAAATGCGATCTCTTTCTAAAGAAGAAAAGGGGATAGGATATAGATATAATAGGACAAAAGGGTAGATTAAGGAACTTACTTCTAAAGAGCAACAACTTGTTTAAAATGTTTTACATTGGTATAGACTTTAGTCTATTGATACACACTTAAAGTTAATTTTGTTATACTGTGTGCATATTTCTACTCATGTTTAAGGTATTATGTTGGTATAGCTCATTTTAAATTGTAATAGATAATTAAAAATAGATTAATAATTAGTCATCTAGGATAATCATACTTGTAGCCATGTTAGTTAAGTCTTCTAGGTATACTAGAGATATTTCAGATAGATAGGTAATCTTCAAAAACTTCAAAGACCTACAGAATATGGCATTTAAAATACTTTTAAAATTTAGACTTTCGCGACAGTGAGACTTGTCTGCTCCTGGCAGCACTGTTTTACTTCAGAGAGGAGGATGGGCATTGAAGACACTTCATATGGAGTTTATCTTCACCTTGACAAAAATAGCCATTTGGACAAGAAACTGTTCTTGCCTGTACTGCTTGATCGACTGGACATACAGGACCCATAGAAAGGTGACCACTAAACTTTGCTTGACAAAATGGTCCTTCAGGTTCCTGCTTCACAGAGGAAACTGCCAGACATTCTACAGGACACTGAGAGAAGTGACCAAGAGACTCTAGCCCTGTGGGCTGAAGACAAATGCCCCAACTCTACAAAGGAACATCAGGTGACTGTCCAGGTTGCCAGCTGTCTCTGTCTACTCTTATAAGGCTCCTGAAAAATGCTTACATCCTTCTCCTGGTTCTCAGGTAATATATCCTTCTGAGGTCTTTGATGTGGTTAAAGACTAGATAGTTATAATTTCCTCAGTTATGATACAAGATAAGTTAGATATAAAACTTTAGACTCACAAATATAAGATAGATAGGATATCTTTTATAATGTAACTATAATTCTTGCTTGATAATTGTTTTGTTATATGTAATTGTACTATGTAAAAGTTAAAACCTTCCTTAAAAAAAAAGAAAAGGGGAAGTGCTGTGGATATCGCTCTGTGTAAATAAAGTTCTGATTGGCCAGTGGCCAGGCAGGAAGTATAGGCAGGACAAGAGAGAAGAGAATGCTGGGAAGTAGAAGACTGGACAGAGACACCGCCAGCTGCCGCCATGAAAAGCAACATGTAAAGACACTGGTAAGCCACAAGCCATGTGGCAAAGTATAGACTAACAGAAATGGGTTAGCTTAAAATAGAAGAAGCAGATAACAAGAAGCCTGCCACAGCCATACAGTTTCTAAACAATGTAAGTTTCTGTATGCTTTCTTGGTTGGGTCTGAGCGACTGTGGGACTGGCGGGTAAGAGAGATTTGTCCTGACTGGGCCAGGCAGGAAATTCTAACTACAGTTAGGAGTCTCACATGAAGACCAAGTTAAACAACTATGACATATATTCAGAGGGCCTAAGGTCATTCCCATGCTAGCTCCCTGGTTGTCAGTTCAGTCTCTTTGAGTGCCTATGAGCCCAAGCTAGTTGGTTCTGTGGGTTTTCTTGTGGTGCCCTTGATACCACTGGGTCCTACAGTACTTCTTCCCTCTCTTCTGCAGGGTTCCCTGAGCTCTACCTTTTGTTCAGCTGTGGGTCTCTGCATCTCTTTCCCTTAGTTTCTGGGTGAAGCCTCTCTGATGACAGTTGGGCTGCCTATGAGTATAGCAGAATATCATTAGGAATCATTTCATTGACTTTTGTTTTGTCATTTTGCTAAAATATTAGGACTCAAAGATAAAGTAGAGGGTCTAGACTAAGTAAGTATTGAATATAAGGAAACCCCCCCTCCCAGGAAAGGAACATGAAGGAAATGTGGGACACCAGGAAAATACCAAACTTTTAAATAATAGGAATAAATGAGAGATCAGAATTCCAGGTCAGTTGTATAAATCAACTTGTCAATGAGATTATAGAAGAAATCTTCCCAAACTAAGGAAAGGCATATTTATACAAATGAAAGAACCACACAGAACACAAAATAAACAGCCCCAGAAAAGAAAATCTCCACAACATAACAGGTAAACTTCATAATATGTAGAAGAAAGAATATTTAAAACTACAAGAGAAAAAACACAAATCACATACAAAGTAAAACCCATCAGAATAAAAGCAAATTTTTCAGTGGAAAATTTAAAGGCCGAAAGAACTTAGAGTAATGCATTTCAAGTCCTAAAAACTCTAACAAACAACTCAGACTAATAAAGGCAGAAAAACTATTTTTCAATTTTCTGTAACATAAACAACCTAAAAAAATATATCAGACAATAAACCTAAATACAGTACAGAAAGCACTATTTCAGACTAAAGTGGAAAATGAGCACAGCTAAGAGACTGTAGATAGAAAGAGGAAATCATTCAAAAATGAATACTGAATTCAAAATACCACTGAGAACACAAACAATGATACCCAAACAAGAGTAATGACTGCAATCAACACACACCTTTCAAGAATAACTTTAAAAGGATAACAGTCTCAATTCTCCAATCAACAGACAGAGGTTGGCTGAATGAATTAATAAAATCCACTTATCTGTTATGTAGAAGAAACATAGATATCAACTTAGAGAAAAAAATGGACAGTCATACTCCAATAAAGCCAAGCAGCAAGCAGGTATGGTGATCCTATTTTCTGCCACAATAGCCTTAAAACTAAAATTAGTCAGAAGAGATAAAGAAGAGTACATCCTTCTAATCAAGGGAAGAATTAACCAAAGCAGCACTACTGTCCAAACACATGTGCACAGTACTCAGGTACATACAATTTCATGGAAAAATGTATTATTGAAATTAAAGAAACTTATCAATTGCAGTCAACTAATAATAGCTAATTTCAGTATTCTGCTTTTTCCAATAGACAGGTAATCTGAGCAACACCAACAAAAAGCAAAGAAGCATCAGTGACAAATTACATTATAAACCCAAACACTGAAGAATGTACATCTTATTTGGCATTCCATAGAATATTCATAAAACACACCATGTCCTGGTAATCAAATAAATCATAGCAGATCCAGGAAGATTTAAATAATTCCATGTATTTTATATGACCATAGTAAACTGGAAGTTAAAATCAACAGCAAACAAAACTCTAGTAAGTCCACAAAGACATGGAGATTAAAAACTCACTGCTGACTGATGAATGGATAGAAGACAAGTAAAAAAAAATCTTCCTGGAAATAGATAAAAATAAAAACACATTTTCTAAAGATGATTGTGATTCTTAAGGAGGAAATGAATAAATCCCTTAAGAATTTCAGGAAAATGCTGGGTGGTGGTGGCACATACCTTTAATCCCAGCACTCAGCAAGTAGGTACATGAATCTCTGTGTGTTCCAGGATATCCTGGTCTGCATTGTAAGTTCCAGGATAGCCAGAGCAGTTACACAGTGAAACCCTGTCTCACAAAAAACAAAAAACAAAAAAATAAAAACAACAAAAAAACCCAGACAAATAAACAAATTAATAAATAAATTCAAGAAAACACAAATAAATGGAAGAAACAGATAAATTCCTCAAAAGAAAGCCAATAACAAACAAATATTTGAAGAAAATGAGTAAGATTGTTCAAAGCCTGAAATTGGAAATAGAAGCAATAAGAAAATACAAACTGTGGGAATTCTGGAAATGGAAAACCTAGGTAAGCAATCAGGAACCACAGATGCAAGCATCACCAACAGAATGCAAGAGATGAAAGAAAATCTCAGGTATTGAAGATAAAAACATTAAACCTAAAAAGTTCCTGACACAAAACATCCAGGAACCCTGGGACATTATGAAAAGATGAAACTTAAGAATAATAAGCATAGAAGTAGAAGAATACCAGCTCAAAGGCCCAGAAAATACTTTCAACAGAATCATAGGAGAAAAAATTCCTAACTTAAAGAAGGAGATGTCTATAAAGGTATAAGAAGCATGCAGAACACAGAATAAATTGGACAAGAAAAGAAAGTCTCCCTGCAATATAATAATCAAAACACTAAATATTCAGAATAAAGAAAGACTATTAAAAGCTGCAAGGGAAAAGGATCAAATAACATATAAAGTCAGACCTGTTAGAATTACACCTAACTTCTCAATGGAGACACTGAAAGACAGAAGGGCCTAGACAACTGTCCTAAAGACTCTAAGAGACCATTGAATCCAGGCCATACTACTATACCCAGCAAAACTTTCAATCACCATAGAAGGAGAAAACAAGATATTCCATGATAAAGTTAAATTTAAACAATATCTATCTACAAACCCAGATCTACAGAAAGGAAAAAAGGAAAACTCCCACCTAAGGAGGTTAATTACACCCATGAAAGCTCTGGAAATTAATAATCCCACACAAGAAAAACCAATAGAAGGGAAATGCAAGTGTGCACATGTATGCACTCTCTCTCTCTCTTTCTCTCTCTCACACACATACATACACACACACACACACACACACACACACACTATCACAGCAATGACGAACAACTGCAAAAAATCAGGAATAAAAATATTTGGTCATTGATATCACTTCATATCAATGGACTCAATTCTACAATAAAAAAGCTATAACTAATAGAAAGAATGTAAAAGCAGTATCAATGCTTCTACTTCATATAAGAAACACACCTCTATATTAAAGATAGGTATTACCTCAGAGTTAAGGATTGGAAAAAGATCTTTCAAGGAAGTAGAACTAAGAAAAAAGCTGGCGTATTCATTTTAGTATCTAACAAAATAGACTTCAAACAAAAATTAAGCAAGAATGTGGAAGGACACTTCATACTCATCAAAGGAAAAATTGACCAAGATCATATTTCAATTCTTCGTATCTATGCCCCCAATGTAAGGGCACCCACATTTGTAAAAGAAACATCACTGAAGTTTAAATTGCACATTGACCATCACACAATGATAGTGGGAGAGTTTAACACCTCTTCCATGTTGGAGGATCTGCAATGAGCAATAGAGCTTATGGAATAGAACCCACCAGATAGTAAAGTTATGATGGGTGCACCCTGAAGGCAAAACTCTGGGGGATTGTCTCCAGAGTGCCACTTACTTCCGCTGTGTCTCCTCCTGCTTGTTGCTGTCATGTCCCTGCAGTATTTGTCATGGTGTGTTGCTGTCATGTTCTTGCAGTATTTGGCATGGTATGACTACTATGTGAAAGGAGCACATTGTATCTAGTATAGAGAGATTTATTCATGGGAAAATCCCACCTCTCACTGGGCAATTTACTTCAATATCATAATGAGGATGATTTTCATAAGAGCAATGATGCTTAGTTGGATCAATGATTTAATTAAACTTTCTGAGTCAGCCAGAAAGATACAGGTGGTTAAGACCATAAGATGATTAGGAAGATGGTTTGGGCTGCTCTGCCAATTGGTCCAATAAAAGATACAAATGATAGAAGTAAGACTTTTGGTTAGATATGAAATTTGTAGAAGATGGAAAATAAGAAAAAGGAAATTTCATGCTTTATATACCCATGAATTATGCCTGTGGAAAAATAGGCCAATGATCAAAGAAAGCAATTATGTCCCAACAACCATGGTTATGTCTGAGTTCCTTGGTCATGTAGCTTATAAAATTAACCACAGATTTCATATGCATCTTGAAAAAACGAAGTTGTGAAAGGAAATTAAATGACCCCATTGTATGCAAAGACAAACAGATGATTACCTCGGACCACTTGTTTAAGGTTTTGTAGAGTAACAGGATAATAGGATAGGAATCTGCTATGCTGAAACTACAAGCAACTGTGTGCCAGGGCAAAAGGAACGGGCTGAAATATACTTGGCTGGCTTAAAACTTTGTTTATCAGTAGTAAAAAGAATCATTGATTTGGGGTAAAGATGTTATGGTAGGAAAACTGATACAAAGAAAAATATTTAACTGCTTATGGACTTCTAAAAAACCATATAATGTATGATCATAATGTAGTTTCGCCCTGTGTAAAGATTTTAATTTTATGGAAAATATGTAACTTGTGGTTGTGAGGTAATCTTTTCTTTTATAGAAATTTTGCCTTAGACAGTATAAAAGGGATAAGAGAAAAATAGAGGCAGAAGAAGAGGAGAAGTAAGAGAAAAATAAAACAGGGATTTACATTTTCTCTCCAAGAGAAGTCTCCTGTGTGTGCATTTAGAATTCACCAACTCCACATCTTCTGTCCACTTTCTCTGACCTGCTGGAGCTGTTTCCTCAGCAAATTCCTCACTTTCACTAAAAGACTGGTTATCCAGACAAAAAATAAACAGAGAAGTATTAGAACTAATGGGGATTATAAACCAAAAGAACATAATAGAAATCTACAGAACATTTTACCCAAATACAAAAGAGTATACATTCTTCTCAGCACCTCATGCAACTTTCTCCAAAACTGACCAAGTAATGGGTCACAAAGCAAGTCTCAACAGATACAAGAAATTTGAAATAACCCCCTCCGTTCTATCAGACGACAATGGATTAAAGCTTGATTTTAACAACAGAAACAACAAAAAGCTTACAAACTCATGGAAACTGAGTAACTCTCTACTAAATAACTACTGAGTCAAGACAGAAATAAAGAAAGAAATTAAAGACTTCTTAGAATGCAATGAATATGTATGCACAACATGCCTAAAAGTATGAGACACAATGAAAGTAGTGCTAAGAGGAAAGTCTATAGAACTAAATGCCTACATAAAAAAATTGGAGTGGTCTCATATGAGCAACTTATCAGAACACCTGAAAGCTCTAGAACAAAATGAAGCAAGCAGACAACCCAATAGGACTAGAAGGCAGTAAATAATCAAGCTAAGGCCTGAAATCAATAAAATAGAAACAAAGAGAAAAATAAAAAGAATCAATGAAATAAAGACATCTTTGAGAAAATTAACAAGATAGACAAACTCTTATCCAAATTAACTATAAGACACAGATAGAGTATCCAAATTAACAAAATCAGAAATGACAAGGGGGACACGACAACAAATACCAAGGAAATTCAAAGAATCATTAGGTCATACTTTAAAAACCTATATTCCACAAAATTGGAAAATCTAAAAGTAATGAATAATTTTCTTGATAGATACAACTCACCAAAGTTAAGTCAAGATCAGATAAACAATTTAAATAGACCAATACCAGCTACAGAAATAGAAACAGTCATTAAAGTCTCACAACCAAAAAAAGCCCAGGGCTAGATGGTTTTAGTGCAGAATTTTACCAGATATTCAAAGAAGAGGTAGTGCTCACACTCCTCAAGTGATTCTACAAAACAGAAACAGAAGGAACATTGCCAAATTAATTTTATGAGGGAACAGTGATGCTGATACCCAAACCATGCAAACATCAAATAAAGAAAGAGAATTACAGATGAATTTCCTTTATGAACATAGTTGAAAAATACTCAATAAAATAAATCATTTTCCTTGACCAAGTATGTTTCATCCCAGAGATGCAGTGATGGTTGAACACCTGAAAATCAGTCAATATAATCTACCATGTAAACAAACTGAAAAATACACACACACACACACACACACACACACACACACACACAACATGATCATCTCATTAGTTGCCAGAAAAGCTTTCCACAAAATCGAACACTCCTTCATGATAAAAGTCATGGAAATTGTAGGGGTACAAGGAACATATCTCTACATATTAAAGACAATTTACAGGAAGCCTATAGACAACATGAAATTGAATTAAGAGAAACTCAAAGCCATCCATCTAAAATCAGGGAAAAGAAAATGTCTACTCTCTCCATACTTATTCAATATAGTACTTGAAGTTCTAGCTAGAGCAATAAGAAAACCAAAGGAGATCAAAGGGATTCAAGTAGGAAAGGAAGAAGTCAAATTATTTCTATTCATAGATGATATGATACTATACATAACTGACCCCAAAAAATTTTAACAGGGAACTCCTATAGCTGATACACACCTTCAGTGAAGTGGCTAGATATAAGATAAACTAAAAAAAAAAAATCAGTAGCCCACTTATACACAAAAATGACAAATTAACTGGGAATGAAAAGAGGGAAACAGCCCCTTCTCAATAACCACAAAGCATATAATAAATCATGAGATAACTCTAATGAATCAAGTAAAAGACTTTTATGATACAAATTTCAAGCCTTTCAAGAAAGAAACTGAGGAAGGCATGAGAGGATGAAAAGATCTCCCATGTTCATGAATTGGATTAAACAACAGAGTAAAAATGACCCCAGCTCTGGTGGAAGCCTCCTAACTCTCAGAGGCCAGGCCAACCTCCTGAGTCCCAGGTAAAACTACCCCTACCCTGCTGATGCTCACTCAGCATAACTCCAACTGCCCTTCTATCTTCATCACCATATTCATGCCCACACTTCTGGTAGAAGCCTTCTACCCCATGAGAGGAAAAGATAGAGTCCTTATCCCCAGAGGCCAGACCACCATCCTGAACTCCAGAGACAAACCCAACTCTCTGAAAACTAGGAACAAGCCTCCCACTCTAACAGAAGTCAGGTCAGCATCTGAACCCCAGAGGATACTGGCTAGATCAGAAAGAATGCATACAAATAGCTAGAACTTCAGCTCCAAACTTGGACAGCCCCCAACATGAGCAGAGACTGTCTACTCAACCACAGGCCATGGGATCTAGAAAACCAGAGAGGAAACAGAAACTAAGGGAGAAAACACCCATCCAACAAAGATGAATTTAGAAATTTGTCCCTGGACCTTAATCACCCTAAATCCAGATGCCTAAATGTAAATGTAAAAACATAATCAACAACATCCAGGGCAATATGTCACCACTAGAACATAGCCTTCCCACAACAGCAAGCCCTGAATATTTCAACACAGAGGAAGTACAGAAAATGATCTTAAAACCAAATTTAAGACAATGATAGAGATCCTTAAGGAGGAAATGAAAAGCTCCCTTAAAGAAATTGAGGAAAAGACAACCAAGAATTTGGAGGAAATCAACAAATCCTTACAGAATGCCAAGAAAGCCAAGAAAAACAACAACAACAACAATAACAACAACAAATAGATGAAGGAACTATTCAAGACATGAAAATCAAAATAGGAAGCAACAAAGGAAACACACACTGAGGGAATTCAGGAAATAGAAAATCTGGCTAAGTGATCAGGAATGACAGATGCAAACATTGCTAACAGAATTCAAGAGATGGAAGAGAGAATCTCAGGCACTGAAGATACAATAGAAGAAATAGATTCATTGGTTAAAGAAAATGTTTGAGCTCAAAAACTCCTAACACAAAACATCCAGGCAATCTTGTATACCATAAAAAAGCCCAAACCTAAGAATAACTTGAATAGAAGAAGAAAAATCCCAGCACAAAGCCCAGAAAGTATATTTAACAAAATCATAGATAAAAATTTCCCTAACCAACCAACCAACCAAACAAACAAACAAAAACAAACAAACAAAACCAGACAAGCCTATAAAGGCACAAGAAGCTTATAGAACATCAAATAGACTGAATCAGAAAAGGAAATCCCCTTGTCATATAATAATCAAAACACTAAATATATAGAACAAAGAAAGAATGTGAAAAGCTGCAAGAGAAATAGGCCAAGTACCATATAAAGGCATATCTTTAAGAATTAGACCTGCTGCCTGGTGGTGGCGGCGGCGCACGCCTTTAATTCTAGCACTCAGGAGGCAGAGGCAGGTGGATCTCTGTGAGTTCAAGGCCAGCCTCGTCTATGAAGTGAGTTCCAGGAAAGGAGCAAAGCTACACAGAGAAACCCTGTATCAAAAAACCAAAAGAAAAAAAAAAAAAAAAGAATTACACCAGACTTCTCAATGGAGAGTCTAAAAGGCTGAAGGGCCCAGAAAGATGTCTTTCAACTCTTAAGAGACCATGGATGACAGCCTAGATAATATGTCCCACAAAACTTTCAGTCGCCATAGATTGAGAAAATAAGTCAAATTTAAACAATATCTATCCACAAATCCAGGCCTACAGAGGGACTAGAAGGAAAATTCTTACCTAAGGAAATTAACTATCCACATAAACATAGACAATAGATAATCTCACACCAACAAAATCAAAAGAAGGGAAATAGATATGGGTACACACACACACACACATACACACACACAAACACAGTACAACCACCACCACCAACATAATTACAGGAACAAAAATGAGTTGTCGTTAGTATATCTCAATATCAATGGACTCAATTCACCAATAAGAAGACTCAGGCTAATAGAGTGGATATGAAAAAGGATCCAGCCTTCTGCTGCATACAACAAACACATCTTAACATCAAAGATACACATTACTTCAGAGTAAAGGATTGAAAAAAGATTTTATAATTAAATGGACCTAATAAGCAAGCAGGGGTAGCTACTGTAATATTTAATAAAATAGACTTTAAACCAAAAATAATAAAAAGAGATGGAGAAGGATATTTCATACTCATCAAAGAAAAAAATCATCAAGATAATGTTTCAATTATGAACAACTATGCCTCAAACACAAGGGCACCACCATTAAATCTTAAACTATACATTGAACATTACACATTAATAGTGGGAGATTTCAATACCACACTTTCACCAATAGACAGGTCATCCAAACGGGAACTAAACAGAGAAATAATGGAACAAACCAAAGTTATGACTCAAATGGACCTAAAATATATCTATAGAACATTTCACCCAAATACAAAAGAATACACTTTCTAGATCCCTCCATTTGCCTGCAAATCTCATGAAGTCATTGTTTTTCTCTGCTGAGTAGTACTCCATTGTGTATATGTACCATATTTTCTTTATCCATTCTTCAGTTGAAGGACAACTAGGTTGTTTCCAGGTTCTTACAAACAATGCTGATATGAGCATAGCTGAGCAAATGCCCTTGTGGTATGATTGAGCATTCCTTGGGTATATGCCCAAGAGTGCTAAAGCTGGGTCTTAGGGGAGATGGATTCCCAATTTTCTAAGGAAGCACCATATTGATTTCCAAAGTGGCTGTACAAGCTTGCATTCCCACCAGCATTGGAGGAGAGTTCCCCTTGCTCCACATCCTCTCCTGCATAAGCTGTCTTCTGTGTTTTTGATCTTAGCCATTCTGATAGGTGTAAGGTGGGATCTAGAAAAAATCATCCTGAGTGAGGTAACCCAGACTCAGAAAGACAAACATGATATATACTCACTCATAGGAGGATACTAGATGTAAAACAAAGATGACTAGACTGCTACACAACTCCAGGGAGGCTACCTAGAAAACAGGACCCTAGGAAGGACACATGGATTGCCCACTGACAGAGACATGAATGAGATCTACATGAACAACCTGGACGACAGTGGGAGTAATGAAGGGCAAGGTTCAAGGGAAAGAGAGCTTAGGGGAGCAGGAGATCCCGGCTGGATCAAGAACGAAAAGGGAGAACAAGGAATAACAGACCATGATAAATGATGACCACATGAGAACAGGAATAGGCAGAGTGCTTGAGAGGTCCCCAGAAATCCACAATGATACATCCTCTGTAGACTACTGGCAATGACCTAGTCTGGTGATCAGATGGCCAAACAACCTAATGGTTGTGCTAGAACTCTCACCCAATAACTGATGGAAGTGAATGCAGAGATCCAATTGTTGAGAAAGAGGAGGGAATGTAAGAGTGTGAATTGTTGAGACCAAGATTGGAAAAGCACAGGGACAAATAGCCAAACGAATGGAAACCTATGAATTATGAACCAAAAGCTGTGGAGCCCCAACTGGATCAGGGCCTCTGGATAACTAAGACAGTTGAATAGCTTGAACTGTTTGGCAGTGGGACCCGGACCTGTCCTTAGTGCATGAGCTGGCTGTTTGGAACCTCAGGCTTACATAGGGACACTTTGCTCAGCCTGGAAGGAGGGGACTGGACCTGCCTGTATTGAATCCACCAGATTGAATTGAATCCCCAGGGGAGTCTTGGCCCTGGAGGAGATGGGAATGGAGGGGAAGGCTAGGTGGAAGGTGGGGATGGGAGCAGGAGGGGAGAGGACATGGAAACCCATGGCTGATGTGTAAAATAAAAATACAAATATAATAAATAAAAAAAGGAGAAAAAAAAAAGAATACACTTTCTTCTTGGCACCTCAAGGAACCTTCTCCAAAACTGACCACATACTTGATCACAAAGCAAATCTCAACAGATAAAATAAATTGAAACAATGCCCTGTATCCTATCAAAGCACCAGTGATTAAAAGTGGGTTTCAACAAAAGAAACAACAGAAATTCTATGTAGTCATGGACACTGAATAACTCTCTAGAGAATGACTGCTGGGTCAAGACAAAAATAAAGGTATTAACAACTTCCTGGAATTCAACAAATACAAATGCTCAACATACTTAAATTGATGGGACACGGTGTAAGCAGTGCCAAGATGAAAGCTCATAGGACTAAGCACCTGCATAAAAGTGGGAGAGACATCACACTAGCAACTTAACAGGACAGGTGAAAGCTCTAGAACAAAAAGAAGGAAGCTCAACCAAAAAGGTTAGATGGCAGAAAATAATCAACCTCAGAGCTGAAATAAACATAGAAACAAAGAGATAAATAAAAAGAATCAATGAAGCAAATAGTTGGTTCCAAGAAAATCAACAAGATAGACAAGCCCTTATCCAAACTAACTAAAAGGCACAGAGAATATCCAAATTAATAAAATCAGAAAAAAAGAGGGTCCTAACAACAGGTGATAAGGAAATCAAAAGAACCATTAGGTCACACTTTAAAAGCCTGTATTCCAAAAAACAATATAAAACATAAATAAAATGTATTATTTTCTTCATAGATACCACTTACTAAAGTTAATTCAAGACCAAATAGAAAATTTATATGGACCTATATCCCCCCACAGAAATAGAAGTAGTAATTGAAAATCTCACAGTCGAAAAAAAAAAAAAAAAAAAAGAAAAGAAAAGAAAAAGCCCAGGGCTGTATTATTTCAGGGCAGAATCCTACCACACTTTCAAAGAAGAGCTAATACCAATACTCTTCAAATTATTCCACCAAATATAAATATACTGAGCATTGCCAAATTCATTTTATGAGGCCATAGTGACCCTGATACCCAAACCACACAAAGATTTGATAAAGGAAGAGAATTACTGACCAGTCTCCCTCATGAACATAGATGCAAAAATACTCAGCTAAGTACTCTCAAACTAAATTTGAGAACACATATAAAAGATCATCCACCACTATTAAGTAGGCTTCATCCCAGAATTGCAGTGATGGTTCAATGTATGAAAACTGTCAATATAATCTATCATATAAACAAACTGAAACAAACAAAAATTCATGTTCATGTGTTTGAAAAATTTGAAAAATTTTCAAGCCTTTGAAAAATTTCAGCACATCTTTATGATAAAAATCTTGGCAAGATCAGGGTTAAAAGGGACATACCTAAACATAATAAAAGTAATATATAGCAAGCTGATAGCCAACATCAAATTAAATGGAGAAAAACTAAAAGCAATTACACTAAAATCAGGTATAAGACAGAACTGCCCATTTTCTCCATACCTATTCAATATAGTACTTGAAGTTCTAGCTAGAGCAATAAGACAACAGAAGAAGGTCAATGGGGATACAAATTAGAAAGGAAGAAGTCAAAGTAATATTATTCATTGATGATATAATAGAATATATAAGTGTCCCCAAGAATTCTACCAGGGAACTACTACTTCTAGAGCTAATAAACACTTTTAGTGATGTGGCTGGATAAAAGAGTAATTCAAAAAACTTAGTAGCCCTTCTATATACAAATGATAAATTGGCTGAGAAAGAGATTAGGGAAACCACACCCTTTACAATAGCCAGAAACAATATAAAATATTTTGGTGTAACTCTAACTAAGCAAGTGAAAGACCTATATGACAAAAACTTCAAATCTTTGAATAAAAAAAAATTGTAAAAGAGATCAGACGATAGAAATATTTGTAGTATTAACATATTAAAATGACTATCTTATCAAATGTAATCAACAGATTTAACACAATTCAGATTAAAATCCCAACACAATTCTTTATACACCTTGAAAGAACAATACTTAACTTCATATAGAAAAGCAGAAAACCCCAGAATAGATAAAACAATCCCGTATAATAAAAGAACTTCTGGAGGTATCACTGCCCTTGGTTTCAAGCTTTACTACATAGCAATAAATGTAGCATGGTTTTGGCATAAAAACAAACAAATGAATCAACAGAATAAAATAAAAATCCCAGAAACAGACATCTGATTTTTGACAAAGAAGCCAAAATCATATAATGAGAAAAAGAAAACATCTTCAACAAATCGTGCTGGTATAACTGGATCATCATGTAGAAGAATGCAAACAGATCCATATCTATCACTGTGCATGAAACTCAATTCCAAGTGGTTCAAAGACCTAAACAAAAATCCAGATACCTCTGAACCTGATAGAAGAGAAAGTGGGAAATAAACTTGAATGCATTAGTACAAGAAACATCTTGAACTGGAACACCAGTAGTGCAGACACTAAGATCGACAATTAATAAATGAGATGTCGAAACTGAAAAGCCTCAGTAAGGCAAAGGGACACTTTCAATAAGACAAAAATGGCAGCCTACAAAATGGGAAAAGATCTTCACCATTCCCTCATCTGACAGAGGGCTTATTTCCAAAATACAAAAATAATGCATGAAAGTAGATATCAAAAACAACAACAACAAAAAACAAAAAACAAATAATACAATTTAAAAAATGGGGTACAGATCTAATCAGAGAACTATCAACAGAAGAATCTCAAATGGCCAACATACACTTTAAGAAATGTTCAACATCTTTAGCCATCAGGGAAAAACAAATCAAAATGACTCTAAGCTTCCATCTTATACCTGTCAGAACATCTAAGGTCAAAAACACAAGTGACAGCTCATGCTGGAGTAGATATAGAGCAAAGGGAATACTCTTCCACTGCTGGTGGGAATGCAAACTTGTGCAGCCACTTTGAAAATCACTATGGTGGCTTCTCAGAGAATTGGGAAATGATCTAGCTCAAGACCCAGCTATACCACTCTTGGACATATACCCATAGCACAAGGACACTTCCTCAACTATGTTCACAGCAGCATTATTCATAATAGCCAGATCCAGGAAACAATCTAGAGGCCCCTCAACTGAGGAATGGATAAAGAAAAGTGACACATTACATAATGGAATATTACTCAGATGTTAAAAACAATTACAACATGAAATTTGAAGGCAAATGTATAGAACTAGAAAAAAGTCATTCTGAGTGAGGTAGCCAAGACCCAGAAAGACAAACATAGTATGTATTCACTTATAAGTAGATATTAGCTGTAAAATTAAAGGATAATCATGCTATAATACACAGCCACAAAGAGGCTAGGTAAGAAGGAGGGCCCAAGGCAGACACTCAGATCCCCCTGGGAAAGGGAAATAGAAGAAATTTCATGGATGGACTGTGCAAGGGTGAATACGGGTACATGAGAGACAACTTGGAGTAGGGAGGAAAGTATTGAAAGAGCTGACTAGAGAAGGACTTTACAGAGTAAAGTAGAAACCTGGTGCAAGGCAAGCTCCCAGAAATCTACAAGGATGACCCCAGCTAAGACTCCTAGCAATTTCAGATATATAGCCTGAACTGGTCATCTCTTGTGGCCAGGTAAGATTTCCAGTGGAGCTATTGGGACATTAACCCAGCCACATAATCTTGGACCTGCAGTCTATCCTGCCTATGGGATGTGCTGTGGTGAGGCTGCTGCAGAAATTGTGGGAGTGGCCAACCAATGTCCACTCCAACCTGAGACCAAAACTAGGACAGCACCCTGAACACTGCCTAGAACTCTAGGACACAGAGGCTTCATGGCTCAGAGACCTAGGACAGAACCAAAGAACTGGAGGGGAAAATTGTCAAGGTAATGATGCCTAATGATATTGTGCTATACTCATAGATTGGTGCGCAGCTCTCCCTATGGTCTCCACAGAGGCTTCATCCAGCAACTGGTAGAAACAGATGTAGAGACCCACAGTCAAACATTAGGCCTAGCTCAGGGAATCCTTCTGAAGAAATGGAGGAAGGATTTCAATAGCCAGAGGGGTCAAAGACATCACAAGATGACACTCAATATCAACTAACCTGGGCTTTATATGAGCTCACAGAGTCTGAACTGACAACCAGGGGGCCTGCATGGGACTGACCTAGGCCCTTTGCATATATTGGGCAGTTGTGTAGCTTAGTCTTTATGTAGGACTCCTAACAGTGGGAGTAGGAGCTGTCTCTGACTCTTTTACTGGCTTTTAGGACCCTATTCCTCATACTGGGTTGCCTTACCCAGCCTTAATAAAAGGCAGGGTGCTTGGTCTTACTACAACTTGATATGCCATGTTTTACTGATATCCATGAAAGGCTTGCCATTTTCTGAATAGAAACAGGGAAGGGCTGGATGGAGGGGCAGAAGGAAGGTGAGAGCAAGGGAATGGGAGGAGAGGAGGAATAGGAAACTGGGTTTAGGACAGAAAATACATACATACATACATACATACATACATACATACATACATACATACATAGTAAAAATGGCTATCATACTGAAAGCAATCTACAGAATCAATGCAAATCCAATCAAAATTCCAACACAATTTTTTAAAGACCCAGAAGGAACAATACTGAAATTCGTATAGAAAAACAAAAAACCAGGATAGCTAAAAGCAGTCCTGAATAGTAAAAGAACATCTGGAGTTATACCTATCCCTAATTTCAATTTGTACTTAAGAGCTATAGTAATAAAAACTGCATGGTGTTGGCATAAAAACAGACATGTTCATCAGTAGAATCAAATCAAAGACTCAGACATAAATCCATAGACCTAAGGACATCTGATTTTCCACAAAGGAGCCAGGAACACACAATGGGGGAAAAACATCTTTAACAAATAGTTTTGGTCTAACTGGATACCTGCATATAGAAGAATGCAAATAGATTCATATTTATTACCCTGTATCAAACTCAATTCCAAGTGGATCAAAGACCTCAACATAAAACACACTGAATGTGATATAACAGAAACTGGGGAACAGCCTTGAATGCATTAGATTAGGAGACAACTTCCTGAACAGAACACTGGTTGCACGAGCACTAAGATCAACAATTAATAAATGAAAACTTATGAAACTGAGAAGCTTCTGTAAGGCAAAGGATACTGTCAATAGGAAAAATGGGAGCCCACAGAATGGGAAAAGATTTTCATCTGGCTAAGAAACACTGAAATAAATGTTCAACATTCTTAGCCATCAGGGAAATGCAAATTAAAACTACTTTGAGATTCTGTCTTATACCTCTAAGGTCAATAACACAAGTAACAGCTCATGTTGCCAAGGATGTAGAGCAAAGGGATCACTCCTCCATTGATGGTGTGAGTATAAACTCACACAAATACTTTGGAAATCAATATGGGGATTCCTCAGAAAATTGGGAATCAATCTATCTCATGATCTAGCTATACCACTCTTGGGCATTTACCCAAAGGATGCTCCATCCTACTACCACAAGGACACTAGTCAACTATGTTCATAGTGGATTTATTCATAGTAGCCCAAAACTGGAAACTGCTGTGGGATAATCCTTTTGTACACTGTAAAGATTTGTCACTCAAATTGATTCAATAAAAAACCTAAAAAGGATAATTAAGACTTTACTTCTGGGCATCCTAAATCTTAGGGTCTCCATTTCTCATTGCTCTTCATGATAGGAAATACAAGGAGAACTAATATAAGGGACTTGTGAATGAGGTGGTGATATGTTTTAGTGTATAACATTTTGTGAGTTGAAGTTCACAGACTGCCTTACCTCTTCCTGTGACATAGCATGTATCATGAAGTCAAGTCCTTGTTGGTTTATATCTTTCCAAAGTGAACCCAGGTCTCTGTCCCAGTGGCAAAAAGATGGAAAACTGTAAGTTTCTTGTAAAATCATGGTTCAATGTTTAGTTTGAAAATTTTCCCAAATGTTTTTGCAACACTATTCTTATCATTTGCTTCCTAATACCCTGATCATCATTTTATTTTCAAAGACATATGTTTTAGTTAGGATTTTTATTGCTGTGATGAAATACCATGACAAAGGAAGCAGAAGAAGAAAGGGCTTGTTTGGCTTACTCTTCAACTTTGCTGTTTATTGCTGAAGGAAGTCATGACAGGAACTCAAATAGGGCAGGATCCCAGAGGCAGGAGCTGATGCAGAGGCCATGGAGGAGAGTTGTTTACTGGCTTACTTCCCATGGCTTGTTCGTTCCACCTTCTTATAGAACCTAGCACCAACAGTCCAGGGATGGTGTCACCCAACATGGGCTGGGCCCTCCCCCATGGATCATTAAATGAGAAAGTGCCTTACAGCTGGATCCCATCAAGGCATTTCCTCAACTGAGGCTCCTTCTGATGACACAGAAAACCACCCAGTACAACATATCTCATTTTTACTTGAGAAACACAAACAAAAGTAAACAACAAAATTCAATCTTCTTTTTTTTTTTAATTTCCCATGATTTTCTCTATCCTTGTATTTCTAAATTTACATATCTAAAATTGGATACACAGAGAGTCAAAATATATCCTGTGATTTGGTTTGCAATCTTTTGTGTTTTTAAAATTACTCCATATGTTATACCGTGTCAAAATTATCCATGTTAAATTCACAATTTCTTCTAATCTGAGAGTTATGCTTGTTTAAATATCTCAGTAGCAGCATTATTCAGTGATCATAATTATCAAGAAGATATCTCTGTGTCTAGAGAAAACTCATTTCATCAGCTCAGTAGACCATAGAGCCTTCCACAAATAACACTACGTCCAATGGCCAGTCTGACTTTTGGTTAATGCAAGTAAGCCTAGCAAATGCTTCTGCTCTGCCTCAATGGCTCTAATCCCATTTGAAACAGCTATCTGTTACAATGTTGCTAGGCAGACTTCTTCAAGCAAGGCAGGATCTGAATGCAGTTGCAGAATGTTCAAATTGCTTTCTCTTTCTATAGAGAAGGGCTAGGGTTTGCTAATCAAATTAATTAGTTCTTTCTCTCAGGAGTTGGAAATTGCTTTCCCATGTTCACTGAAGAATAACAAGGATACCAGAGAAATGACAGAATTTCTAAGTGTTATATATATATATGTATTTGGGAAACTAACCCACAGTTTATTTATGTAAGAAATACATGTCTGAGTTATCAGTAGTACCCTATTGCATAGGGTATGTCAGTCAGGCTTATAAGGCAAAGTTATATTATTGCATTCATTTTCTTTTGATTAGTTTGGTTGCCATTCACCAACTGATATGCATTTGACTTGTTATGTGTTTTGAACTATTGTGACTAAAGCTGACATCAGCCTTCTGGTATATGATTTTATATGAACAATTCTCATTTCTCTTGAGTAAATCCTGAGGAGTAATAATATCAGGTCATATGGGAAGCAGATGTTTTTAAGTGGTACTAGGTAATGAACCCAGGCCCTGATCCATGCTGAGCGAGTGCTCAGTTTCTGAGTTATATCTCAAACCCCAGGATGTAGAGGTTTAATCTTCTAAGAAAATGATACTATTCAAAATGGTTGTTCCATGCTGCTAATCAGAAAGCAAAGGGAAGTTTTAGGTACTATACTTGGTATTGTCCATTTTAAATTTCTGCCTATAAATCACATGTAGAGTTTTGTCACTTGACATTTTATTACTGTATATTTCCAATAACTAATGGGTTTAAGTATAATTTAACGTATTTATTAGCCATGTGACTCTGACATTATGTGCTCAATCTCTTGTTCATTTCATTGTGTTGTTCATTTATATTATTGAATTTTTATTAGTTTTGCATGATACCACTTGATATAGTCTAATATAATAAAGCAAAGAGTCATTTAACTCAAAATTTGACTGAATAAAGAGCATTGTACCAGGTAGGATGCCGTAACTGTATCAAATCATGGTAGACAGTAATATTAGGATTCAAAGGTTTGCTGGCTAGTTTTAGTTAAAATTGACACAAGCTTGAGTTATTTTGGAAGAGGGAAATTCAACTGAAAAAAAAAATACCGCATTCTCTTGGCCTGTGAGAAAGCCTGTGGTGCATTGTTTTGATGTATGATTGATGTGGGAGGGACCAGCTCACTGTGAGTACTTCCACCCCTGGGGTGATGGTCTTCAGTGTTTTATGAAAGCAGACAAAGCAAGCAATAGAGAGCAAGTTAATTAAAACACTCCTTCATGGCTGAGATGGCACTGATTCAGATCTTGACTCCAGGTTCTTGCCTTGGCTTCTTGCCCTAACTCTCTTGGTTTATAGATTGCACATTATAAATTGAAAAAAAAAAATCCTCCCCCAAGTTTGTTATGGCTGTGGTGTTTTATTCTAGTAATAAAACCTCTAAAACAGATGGTTTACATCATGAACTAGAAGTCAGAAAGATCTGGATGGAACTCTGATCAGGCTTTTATATTAACTTATATTTCCAAGTACTCAACTCATGGAAACTGTATTTTGTTCCTAGGTTAGTACCTTTGGTGTGAGGTATCCACCAAAGAAGACTACTCAGATATGAGTTCAAACCAATAGGAAGTCTTTATTAGCTGGCTGGTGACTACATTAGGTATTTGGGATCCCAGTGCAATATGAGCCTTTTTCAGGGTAAGCTTTAAGCACAAAAACCATATCCTGGGTTGACACACCTCAGTTAGCAAGAACAGGTAGCCAGAAACAGAACTACAAAAGCAAAAAACAAAAACAAAAACAAACAAACAAAAAAACCCCCAAAACACAAAACAAACAAACAAAAACAAAAACAAAACAACAACAACAAACAAACAAGGTTAGTATGTTTAGGGACTTTCCTCCAACTATAGCCTTTGATCGATTAGGTCCTTGTTCTCATTTGGCAGGTGTTGATGCCTACATGCTAGGCTCCTAGGCTTGAATGGCACTTCCATCATGGCATCAGTTCCACAAGATCTGAGTGCCTTCAAAGGTATAGGGGGCTTGTATACCCTAAAGACCATAAGCTTGGCTCTACATTTGAATGCTCTATTAGCTTTCATTACTGTTACACTAAATACCAAGCCTCTAACACATGAACCTTCAGTGTAGAGATGCAAGTAATATTAGCACTTTAAGAGAATTCTAAGATGTTTACAATACATTCTGTATACAAGTTCTTAGTTGTAAATCTTTTTAAGAATGTTTTTCCTCCAGAAGATCAGGAATTCTGTTGTGAGTTTATGTTTCCTAGAACTATCAGGGAAGCTACACAAAAACACCTCAGCAATATGACTGCTGTGACAACTATTCTCATTTGTCAACTTGACAACATCTGGAACTAAGTAAAACCCAAGTGGCTGGGTACACTTGTGAGACATTTTTTTCTTAATCATTAGAAGTGAGAAGACCAACTTTCAGTCAAGGTATTTTTAGGTGTGAAGATAAATCTTTAACTCAGATATTTTGAGATGGAAAAATTCACCTTTAATTTGGGCAAAACAGTTTGGTGGCAGCCTGTATAAAGGACATGGAAGAAGGAAGCTTTTATTCTTAGCCAGCTTACTCTAGCTCTAACTGGCAAGTACTTTCCTTCACTGCCATCAGAGCCTGCTTCTCTGAGATTCTGACCCATACTGAAGACCAGCTGAGATGTAGAGGTCTATGGACTGAACCAATACTGGAGTCTTACACCCTCTGTTGGAAGACAACTGTTACTGAACAAGCAGAGCCACACACAGCCTGTAAGCCATTCCTCCCTCTAAGTGTTATGTACATATGTGTGTGTGTGTGTATGTGTGTGTGTGTGTGTGTGTGTCTGTGTGTGTGTGTTCATATGAGTGAGTTTGTGTGTGTGTGTGTCTGTGTGTGTATGTGTGCGTGTTCATTCTATAATTTTTCTCTAAAGAACCCTGGCTAACATAGCTACCTAAACAAGATCTACAAAATAACAAAAGATGTTTTAATTCTGATGGGCAAAAATTTCAAAGGGTCCCATCCTTAGGCAAAGAACTACAGACAACTAATGATTGCCAAGAGAGAGATAATTAGCCTCTTCTAGGGATGAGCACCCTAAACAGTTATCTAATACAAAACTGTAGCATTGAAATTATATATACATAAACAGCATTTTAAAACTCAGTAGGCTTCATTTATATATATATATATATATGTGAATTTATAGACATATAACAATAATCATTAAGGAAAAGTCCATCAGTTTGAGAAGGATTGAGGGGTTATGTTTAGAGAGAGAGGAAAATATGAGAGGTTAGAGGGAGAGGAAGAAATGATGCAATTATATTTTAATTAAAATTTTTAAAGAGAAATGAAAATTTTATAAATATTTTAACTACAACAAGTGGTTTGTCTTAAACCACAAAAAAACTTTCAATTTTGATGAAGTTCATTTTATTAACATGTCCGCATTTTCAGCTGAAGAATTTTTCAATTTTTTTCTCAAAGACAATTTTCTATACTTTCTTGTAGATAATTTTAATTATTTCCACATTTGAGCTTTGCTCCTTTTGTCATTAATTTTGTTGCATAATGTGAAGTGGGGCATAGAGCTAATTTTCCACTCATATTGAGATCATTTGTTGAAAAGACTTTCCCATCAATAATATCTTGTGATTTTGTTGAATAGTAATGGAGCCTACCTATGTGATGTTGTTCTAGAGTCAGTTTTATTCAATTAATTTATTTTTAGTTTTTCAGTTTTTCCTGTCTCTTTACATGCATGTGTAATATGTGTAGGAGTGTGTATATGTATATGTATTCACATGTTCATGCAGATGAATATGTAAATGTGTTCATGTGTGATGTGTGTGTATGGAGTAGTCCAGAATCTATGTTGGGCATTTTTCTACAATATTCTATCTTATTTTTTAATTAAAAGCTCATTACATTTAAATTTATTTATTGTGTGTATGTGTGTGCCTCTAGTTGTGTGTGCCTCTGTGTGTGTGTGTGTGTGTGTGTGTGTGTGTGTGTGTGTGTGTATGTGTATGAGAGAGAGAGAGAGAGAGAGAGAGAGAGAGAGAGAGAGAGAGAGAGAGAGAGAGAGGATGGAGGTAGGAGGACAGCTTGCGGAGATCAGTTCTCTTTTCTTACCATGTGGGTCACAGGTAGGAACTCAGTTCTGTCCTTCCATTATGTGAGTCCTGGGGACTGAACTTAGGTGGCCAGGTTTGGTAATAGGCATTTTTCTCACTGCAGCATTTCACCTGACTCTCCTACTTTTTGAGGTAAGGTCTCTTACTGAGCTGAGAAGTCACAAATCAGCTAAACTTGTTATGCAATTCTGAGGTTCTACTCTTCAGTCACCCAGCACTGGGGTTAAACGTGCAAGCTATTCGGTCTATTTTTTTTTTTTTAATGTGGTGCTGAGGTTTTGAACTTGTTTGCATGGCAGGCACTTTGCTGGCTGAGCATCTCAATTTATTTTTGTATTCACCTGTGCATACCATACATTTTCTTTTTTTTTGTAAATTTATTTTTTCTTTTTTGTATTTTTTATTTTATAATTTAATTAAATTTTACATATCAGCCATGGATTCCCCTATCCTCCCTTCTCCTGCCCCCCACTCCCCAGACAACCCCTCCATTCCCATCTCCTACCAGGGCAAGGATTCCCCTGGGGATTCAGCTCAACCTGGTAGATTAGGTCTAGGCAGGTCCAGTCCCCTCCTCCCAGGCTAAGCAGAGTGTCCCTGAATGAGCCCCCAACTGGATCAGGCCCTTTGGATAAGTGAGACAGTTGATTAGCTTGAACTGTTTGGGAGGCACCCAGGCAGTGGGACCGGCGCCTGTCCTTAATGCATGAGCTGGCTGTTTGGAACCTGGGGCCTATGCATACCACACATCTTAAGCACTGTAGCTTATAAAGTAAGCCTTTAAATTAGTTACTGTATTTCAGTTTTTCTATAGTCTGGTTTTTACTATCTGATTTCTTTTATTTTTTTTTAAAGAGTTAGAATCATTTGATCAATTCACACAAAACAATTCTAGTGAGGATTTCTTTATTTCTTTCCTTCTTCTCCTCATTCTTATTTTTATTCTCCTCCTCCTCCTCCTTCTTTTTTTTTTTTTTTTACTTTGCAGAATAATACAGCTTTTCTTTACTAAATTATGTGGACATTAAAGGATCTTTATTTCCTTCTTCCTCTCAATCTGCAGCATCTTTGACTATGATGCTTTATTAGATATATAGCTATGATAGCCCCCCTTACGTCAGATTTAAAAGTTCACTTATAGTAAGCTTATCTAACATACTTCTTTTATCGTTTTGGCATATTTTCCATAATATCTCAGTGTTTTCTAACATTGTAGGAATAGGACAATGGGTCATTTTTATTGTTTTTGCTGGAAACTTTTTGTTCTGTCCTTTCTGTTTGGGTTTGTGCAGGTAGATGTGTGTACAACTTAAAATTCTCTCAAAATCTAATTTTAGTCTTTCTTCATTATATTTTCTTCTCTATTATTCTCCATTCTTGAAATTTTACTTATTTTTCTGCTTATTGTGAGTTTACTTTATAGTCAAAACTGTAATTTAAATCTTATTAGATTCATGTATGTGCACACATACATATGGTCATGTAATCTGGGAATGCTAGCATATGCATCGAATCCCAGCTCTTGGTAAGTACAAGCAGGTGGATTTAAAATATTCAAGTTCAGGAGGCATACATGAGATCCTGTTTTGATAGCTAACTAGACAAATAATCAAATAAGAGAATGGTGTCTTTTATGTTCCGTGCATGATTTATTTCACTTAATATAGTATCTCCCACATGCTTCCATGCTGTTGTAAATGACATGATTTATGTTTTAAGAACATGTGTTAATGATTTGAGATGTGAAGTGTTTTCCAGAAAGCTCTTGTTTTCAATGTTTGTTCCCTAGTTAGTGGCTATTTTGGAAGGATGTGAATCCTTCAGGAGATGAGTCCTAGCTAGTGAATGTAGTTCCCTAGGGACAAGCCTTCAAAGGCTCTGTCAGTCTCTGGTGATAGGCTGTAATGTGGGCTTTTAGGTCTGTATCTTATGAACAAACCATGGCCCCATATTCTCACTGTCATAAAACAATTCTGTCATCCCTTGCTTGCTACTATAGACTGATATCTGTAATTTATTGTCACTTGATGACTTACTATCTTTTTACTATTCCCCAGATGTAAATATAGAAAGATTATTAATATAAGCACGTTCAAGTATATTTCAGTTGTCTAGTGATGCATCCAAATTGCAAAGTGGTTTTAACCATGGAAAGCTATGTTCTGTGAGTGTCTGAGTAGCAAATATTGCTTTCATTGTGTAACAGGATGTAGTCTGTCACTCTGATATATATGTCCTGTAGTTATCATGTGGACTAAAGAAATGAGCTATTTATTATTCCATTTTTGCTTTTTTTGTCCTAGCCATCTTTCTTTAATCCACAATGTCTAGAAAATTGGTTACATATCTAAGTCTCCTTTTACTAACTTGATGCTAATGATATTATTATTCATTCTTAATACTTGGGATTTCCCCCTGACACATAGGATGAGTCTGAGAAGGAAGATTTATTTTTCTACAAATGTCATTTTTCTCTGTACTTGTGATATTCTTAAGTTTGACTTATCCTGTAACATATTTCTACTTGAGTCCTTTGCCTATCACACTCCTTTGCATTGGATTGTATTTGGTTAGTTATTTAGGTCCCTACTACCATGGATGCCAACATTATTGTTAGCCTGTTGCTTATTGACTTGACATTGAAGGATAACTTGTGCTTATGCTTTTGTTCTTTCAAGCCAAGTAGTCATGGCGTGTTTTACTGCATGGAATATAACAAAGTTTTGGAACAATGTTTGCTGTTGTGAAAAATCAACTAATGAACGATATTTAACGGTAATTTATTTAGTCCAAGAAACATTGTTTTACTATCTTCAGATACTTTGGATCAATCTTTTCAAGATTATCCTTATAAATACATATGATGGTTTTGTTGAGAGTAATATTAAATACTTATAAAACCTTGCTATGCATAACTGGGTGAGTGAAAATTTAACATCTTTTGACCTAAAAAATTCAAAATTTATTTAAATCTCAATCTACTATTGTACTGAAGATGAGACTATTATAATAGGAAGGGTCAAAGTTGATGAATCGTGTTACACATATTAGAGACAAGTCAACTGTATAACCAGAGTTGAGGCTAGAAATAAAGTTAACATAAAAAAGGAGAGGTAGGGCTGAAAAGATATGCAATTTTTAGTATTACTCATCATAATACAATGTAAAGAGTACAAAGACACATTCAGTATAATAACCTAGCAAAAGAAGAGACTGTATTATAATTATTCCAAAAAGAAGAATGATATTTTCTTTTAAACTCACATCAGACAAATTGCTACTTAGTCTATAAATTTCCCAGTTCTATGAATGCTTTCATTGCCTACTAAAGAAAAACCCTCTTGTAGAAGTTGGACAGAGTATATCCAACAGATTATACCAGAAAAAGAAAGCCTGGGCTTTTCATTCACGATCTGAGTGCCCCAGCTTTTAGACTTTTTTGATTCACTTTTATCTTGTAAAAAAAAATAACATCATTAAAAGATTGTCACAAAAGTTAAATTGTGTGTGTGTGTGTGTGTGTGTGTGTGTGTGTGTAAGTCACATGTGACAATTCTTGGCTCATATTCATATACTGAGAACTTGGTCAGTGTGTATTTTGTTGCATATTTAACAATACAAATTGAACAGTTATCTTGAACAGAAAATACATCACTGTTTGAAAGACAAGAGATCAAGAGATGGGAGGTGGGCAGGATCTGGGAAGAGATGGTGGATGGGAAAAGAATATGATCAAAATTGAATGTAAAATGAAAATTTTTTAAAGAAAATTTTTAAAGGAAATAGGAGATAAAGGTTTTGAGAACAATTAAAGAGGAACTACAAAAAGTTAATTTTATACACTTGAATATGATAAATCCTTCTATATGTGTGTGTGTCTGTTGTTCTGCTCTTATATATAAATAAGCTTTATATATATGTGTGTGTGTGTCTGTTGTTCTGCTCTTATATATAAATAAACTTTACATATGTGTGTGTGTCTGTTGCTCTGCTCTTATATATAAACTTTATATACATGTGTGTAAGCCTGTTGCTCTGCTCTTCTAAAAATGCTCTTCCCCTTTCTCTTCTGTTTTTTTATTTCCTTTCCCCTTTTTATTTTTTCTACTATTGTGTTTATTGTTTTTTCTATTTTATTTTATTTATTTACTCCTATGTATATGGGTATTTTTCCTGCTTGTATATCTGCACAAATACCCAGTGTACTCAGTGGCCAGAAGAGGATGTTGGTTCCACTTGGGCTGGAGTTAGAGAGTTGTTAGCTTCCACATAGATGCTGAGAATCAAACCCAGTTTACCCTGGATATCTTCTTATCTATTTTCCCTTCCTGAGGCGATCTATGTGTGTCCCTCTTAGGGTCCTCCTTTTTTACCTAACTTCTCTGGGGTTGTGGATTGTAGCCTGGTTATGCTTTGCTTTGTGTCTAATATCCACTTATAAGTGAATACATACCATGTTTGTCTTTCTGGGTCTTGGTTATATCACTCAGAATGCTTTTTCCTAGGTCTGTCCATTTGCTGACAAATTTCATGAAGTCATTGTTTTTTTCCACTGAGTAATACTCCATTGTGTATTTTCTTTATGGATTCTTAAGTTGAGGGGAATCTTGGTTGTTTCCAGGTTCTGGTTACTAAATAATGCTGTTATGAACATAGTTGAGTGTAGTGGATAGCCATCCCAGCATTGGCCTGGAAGTTCCAACCCCCATTGAGGCTTCGGTAATGATCACGCCCACAAGGCACAGCAGAGGAGGGAGCGGAAGACCGAGGATCAAGAGGAGCTCTCTCTTGGTTCCGGGACCCTGGACACTGGAGGTAGACCGAGCAGAGTTCTCCAGAGAACACCGCCGGACTGCGCTATACCTTTGACAGACCCTGCAACCTATCCCTTCATTTGTAAGTTACTCCACAAAATAAACCTCGCTTTTAACTACGTGGAGTGGCCTTAATAATTTCACCAATAGTTGAGCAAGTGTCTTTGTGGTATGGTTGAGCATCTTTGGGTATATGCCCAAGAGTGATATAAACAGATATGTGGGTCAGTGGAATTGAATTGAAGACCCTGACATTAATCCACACACTTATGAATAACTGATTTTTGACAAAGAAGACGATATTGTACAATGGAAAAAAGAAAGCATCTTCAACAAATGGTGCTGGCATTACTGGATGTAAACAGGCAGAAGATTGCAAAGATCTGTATCTGTCACCATGCACAAATCTCAAGTCCAAATGGATCAAAGACCTCAACATATATCCAGTTACATTGAAGGTTATAGAAGAGGAAGTGGGAAGTAGTCTTGAATGCATTGGCACAGGAGATCACTTCGTAAATATAAGACATAGCACAGACACTGAGAGCAACAATTAATAAATGGGACCTCCTGAAACTGAGAAGTTTCTGTAAGGCAAAGGACACAGTCAATAAGACAAAACAACAGCTTACAGAATGGGAAAAAAAATCTTTATTTTAACCAACCCCAAATCTGACAGAGGGCTGATCTCCAAAATATATAAAGATATCAAGAAATTAGACACCAAAATACAAAATAATCCAATTAAAAAGTGGGCTACAGATCAAAATAGAGAACTCTTAACAGAAGAATATCAAATGGCTGAAAGACATTTAAGATATTGCTCAACATATTTAGTCATTGGGGAAATGCAAATCAAAATGACCTTAAGACAACCATCTTACACCTGTCAGCATGGCTAAGATCAAAAACACTGATGACAGTTCATGTTGGATAGAATGTGGAGTAAGGGGAACACTTCTCCACTGCTGGTAGGAGTGAAAACTTTTACAGCAACTCTGGAAATCAGTATGAGGGTTTCTCAGAAAATTTGGAATGTATATACATATATATGTATATATATTTGCATATATGCATACATATTTGACATTATATCCACATACATGTGTATATATTCTTATTTTTATCTATGTATATTTAATGATTAAGTTAACAATTTGTTCTTAATTTTTCTTTGAGAATAGTTTTCCTTATGTATCATGGTCTGGAATGCAGAAAATGTTCATAAATAGAGAAAAATCTCTGTTTTGACTTAAAAAAATATTTCCAAAGTCTTATTTTTGGATATAGGAATAAAGGATATGAATGTGGTGTTCCCATATTACAAAATTATCTGAGACAGTGGTTTATAATTCCCTCTACTCCCTTTTTCTCAGTCCCTTGTGTCCTAGGAAGGTGTTTGCTGTCTTAAATACATTCTCTTGATTACATATCTCACTGCCCTGCAGCAAACTTTTCATTCATGAGGTAGAAACTTAATTCATATGTTCTTTTCCATCTGTTTAAAAAATCGATGCTGTCATTATTATCTTGTATGACACAGGTGATATCCAGGTACTTATCATCTTTTGAAAAGGCCATTCTTCTTTGCAGTTACTTCACACTAAATAAAGATGCGAGCTATTCATCAGCTGAAACTAACTTCAGGCCAGTTGTGCCCTATTGAGGATAAAAAAATAAAAATAACTAATTTTTCAGTGAATTAGTGCATCTGTAGGAAACAGGACAATTCATGCTAGGGAAAATGTAGATTTAAAAATGTTACTTCATTTCTTAACTTTAATTATTACTAAACTCAATATTTTAGACTTAAAATCAATAATCCATGGTCTACATTGTCTAAAGCAGAGATCTCAGTTATTTTTCCTTAGTTCAAGTAACATCTGATGTAAGGCCTATATTGCTCTGTGGAGCATAGCAGAAGCACCCTGGGAAGGGACACATTTTAATGTGTTTGCTCTTTCATAATTGTATATATCAACAAATACATGTACATGCAATTTTACTCATTCCTTAAAAGCATGATTTTTACTAAATGTAAAAAAAAAAAGAGAGATTTATTAATTTAAAGAAGTTTACAGTTGATTGACAGAGAAATTCACATATTTCATGCATGGCTGTTTTTAAATCATGTGGGGAAAAAGGCATATTTCCAAGTTGGTAGTGCGTGAGCTATAGTTTATTAGGAGGAAGGATGGCTCTAGGAAGTGTCCTTGAACTGTGTGTAAATCAATGGAAATGACTTGGCATGATGTAGTAGAAAAAATAGAGAATTTCATTTAAAAATGACTGTACAAGCTGAGGCTCAAATAAAAGTACTTGTTTGTAAGTTGAGCAAATGAATGCAGTTTGATTTTGCTGCAGTGCCAAGTGAAAGGAGATGTAGGAGTTGGGGTAAGACTGAGGAGAGACAGGCAGGATTCAGGGTCTGATATATTCAGAACTGCAAGCAGGAAACAGAGTGAACAAACTCAAAAGGGGATTCTTCAAGTTGTCAAAGTATGTCCCAGTGACACACTTCCTTGAGCAAGGAAACACCTAAGCTTCTCCAAATGGCCACCAACTGGAGATGAATATTCAAATGTCCATACTAGAGGACACACCACATTCAAATTACATGTCCACTAAAATATATCTTCTCTCTCTTTATTCTTTGTCCCATCACTATTCTCTGGGGGTGAGAATGGTGTTTGCACTCAACTGATCATTAATAAACATTTATTAGAAGGGCTGTGAATGAATGAGGTGAATAAAATGTGATAAACTAACTGGTACATATGCACAGACTGAACCCATTAATTTTGAAATTAGTTAAATTATTCCTTTTGTTTTAGGTCATTTCTTTCTTTCTTTTCCTTTCTCCAATCCCTTTCATGTACCCTCCTTGATATTTTTCAAATTTACCTCCTCTACTTCCATAATTGCTGATATAAAATGTTGATGTTGATATATATCAGCATTATACATATAATATATAATATATATATAAACAATTATGAAAAAGAGGGCCTGCATATACATACATACATTATATAACACACTCACATATATAGTTACTTGTTTATGCTATTATTCCTCACACAGATCCTTTAGTCTCCTGAACTATAGAGATTTTAGCATATTCTCACTTACTGTTTGCCTGTAAAGTAAGATTTTCCCCCTGTGATACATTGCTTGGTTATTAAATGTTCATGTGTAGCTGTTCAAGACAGTTCTATAATCTATTATTAATATATAGTGAGCTATTTACATCTATAGTGAGCTCTTTATGTCTCTTTCCATAGTTGTTTTTTCTCCTTAGTGTTCTTTCATATATCTAGCTGTAGAGGAGCTTTATTAGCTCTGCAGAGTCTATATCTAAGGTTGTGCAGTCCTAGATTGCTCTAATCTGATTCTTCCTGTTTCTCTGTTTAAAGCATTTACTTCCTGTATCAATGATGATAGATGAATCTTGGAAAGGATTATTGCTTTCCCTGGAAGTAAACATAGATCATGTCATGTTGGCCTGCATGGAAAAATGTGGCTTCTGGAGCATACAGATAGTTATAGCCAAAACTCTTCTAAAATACACTGTGTCCATACATATTTTCAAATCTGAGTTTGGGTCACAAGATTTCAATCAATGTGGCACAAAGCCATTGACTGAACCTTCACTTAGTCTATTATACTGGAAGTTACATTAGTTACATGATGAAAATTTCCAACTTTTAAATTCAGTTCACAGAAAAATCTAATGAAGGGGAAATCCTAAGTAATGTTTATAAGACAGGATTATGGTGCTTATAAGTACCATGACCATCTCCACCTGTGAAAATTGAGGACTATTAACATTCTCATTGAGATGGCTCTTTTAAATATCCTTGCAGCTATGTACCTACATTTTCATACACAATTGCTGTGTCATCCCTAGAAAGAAATTTTCTTGAGATCATATTTTGTGGATGTCAGAGAAGAATTGTGAGCTGGGTTCTGTGTATACATTCAATGGGAATGTGAATACAGGCACAGAGAATTATCAGTTGCTTTTACATTCCACCCAGAAAATAAGTGGATATCCCTCCCCCACCTTTACCTGTTCAGTTCAGCATGGTCTTAGATGTTTTATCAGAAATTCATTAAAAGGAATTATTTTCCAATGGATAGAATAATTAAGGGTGCCTAAGGGCTTCCAAAGTCAGTTTTCTGCCCAGTGTCTCTGCCTACCTCATGCTGACCTGATTTCCAGGACATGCAAAGGGAAATTTTTACCTCTGTGCTTCAGTCCCTGTGGCTTGTGCCTTATTTTCCATGCAGACAGGAGCTGTGGCTTGTCTTGTTACTTTCTCTTGTGAAAGACCTGCCTCCAGGCCAACGTGTCAAGTTATCTCACTGCCTTTGAAGCCACTGTGCATGGATGCTTTTGCCTCATCTCAATTCCTACCTGCCAGCAAAAGATTTTGCCTGAGAAGTCCTAAATAGGGGTCCTGAAGAGTTATCTACCTAGGATGGTGTTCTCTCCGTAGGCACTGGAGAGTCTATTTCAAATCATGCTTCTCATCAGTTACAGTAATTTTTTCTGGTTCAAATGTCTAATATTAAAATAGAAAAAGACATTTTGCTAGTTGAAGAAGCATCCCTTTCACAGTTTGACAATGAAAATGTTTTTGAATAGGCACTTGGTAAGAAAAATTCTGATGCATGGTATTAAATTGCATGAGAAAAGGAGAGAGTCACGACCATACCTTAAATTGACTACATTAGGCAATAAAAGAATATTTGGGGAGAAAGGGTATGGTAGGCAAAGTTTGGGCAGCTCTTAAAAACACTTCAATTGAAATTAATGCAGAGAGATTTAGTAATTTAAGACATTTATAAACATTTTAACTGAATATATGGATTTTGCCTACTTTTTTATATTCTGGAGGAGAGAGACTCAGTCTCTTATGGTAAAGTCAGTAATTGCTGAATAGTTGCTGTAGCTTTTAGTAACAACTGCCTTTTCCTGGGTTGTATGGGGTGGGGGAGTTCTATTCTATAAAATAGCTTTTTGCCATCCTTCAAAATGAAAGTAACTGTTCCTTTATTTGTAGAAACAGTGGTAGGTTGTGGTGGGTATTGTGTTCCCTGAAATATTGTGTGTTCGCCGAAATAAACATATCTGGAGTCAGAGAACAGACAGCCACTAGAACAAAGCCAAAAATGGTGGCTAGAAATTGAGAAGAGTAAGCCTTAACAGAAGTTTGGCGGTGGTGGTGCACGCCTTTAATCCCAGCACTTGGGAGGCAGACCTAGCCAGATGTCTGAGTTCAAAGCCACTTTAGAAACAGCTAAGCATGGTGACCCACGCCTTTAATCCCAGAAACTCAACCTTTAATCCCAGGGAGTGGGGGCAGAAAGAGAAAGGTATATAAGGCGCAAGGACCAGGAACTAAGTGAGTAAAACATGTAGTTAGTTAAGCATTTGGTTGGTTAAGCGTTCAGGCTTTGGAGCAACACAGTTCAGCTGAGATTCATGTGGAGGAGGACTCAGAAGCTTCCAGCCTGAGGAAACAGGGTCACCTAAGGAACTAGCAAGGTGAGATAGCTGTGGCTTGTTCTGCTTCTCTGATCTTCCAGCATTCACCCCAATAACTGGCCTCCGGTTTGTTTTTATTAACAAGTACCTTTAAGATTCCTACTACAGTAGGTAGTTTTGTCCCTGGGCTGTGATCTGCTAACCCCTTCCTTGGTCATATTTGGGATCATTTTTGCTTGTTTATTTCACTAGAGGAAAAGATAGAACAGAATATGTTAAAACAAGAAATGATTGCTTGGGCCTCTGGAACACAGAATCCTTAGTTCTGAGACTAGCTAACTTGCCATATTAGAATGACAGATGGCTTTTCTGTGCCTATATTTTCACTTTTAATATCATAGTTTGGAGCAAAGTCTTTCAAGAAAAATTCCTGCACTGTGCCTTAGATGACACGACTTCTTTCACACCCACCTCTGGTCAAGGAAAGATAACTGGTAACTAATTTTAAGCCCCTAGTACATAGCAAGTTTATTATAATCTAAGTGTACCCAGGCCACTGTATATAATGACTATCTGACAGCAGGATGCTGAAGGGTCCTAACTCTGGGGCCAAGGTCAGAGGGATCCAAGGGATTGGAAGATTATAAAGATATGTGGGACTGCATACAGATGCAACATACTTTACTTAATCTGGGTTAAGGTACCCATCTTGGTCTCAATAACATATTTATATAAAACCAAGACAAAAGTGGTACTTTACTCAGATAATTATATAACAGTTCACATGCTTGTTTGCTGTTGAGCATCCCTAATATCCAGTGTCAGCTATTTTGTGTTGATTAATAGCCCTGTGATTGTTAGTATTAGTTGTTTTGACCCATGCTCATTATCTACATCAGTGCCATGCTGTCTAGACATAGACTGAAACTCGATTCCCTATAGATGTCCCTTAGGGTTTAGAAGAAGCACCAAGTAGGATGGAAATAAGGAGACTGAGCAGGACTGCATTATAAACACTGAAATGCCATTCTAAAAGAGTTACATAGCTGTGGACTTAGGAGAAGCAGCAATAGCCAGACAAGATGAGTTTAGCCTATAGGTCAGGAGATAATGTATTAACCTTATTCATATAAGTAAACGTTGTTGATTGCAACACCTTCCCCTGCACACAGCTGGGCTCTGCCTCAGCTGGACCATGAGGCTATTGTGCCAGACCATCCTCACAAACAAGGCTCAAATGGTGACTTTCTTATCACTGCCAGATGAAGTCATGTATGTCAGAGAGCCATGTACAGCATTTTTAAGAAGCCTGCCGCAAACTGTTGAATATATTTCTCATTCTCATGCCTTGAAGCTTTTAGATCAGAACTCACTGGTACATTTAATCAATTTAGTATATATACTGAGTTAATCATGTATATCATATGTAAAATAATAATTAAAATATATAATTCTAACATATATAAATATAATAGAAAAAACAATGTGGTAGTGTTTTGGTGATTATAAGCATTAATTGCTGACTGTAAACAGTTTGAAAACATTCCTGTTACTCTGATGAGGCATATCTTTAACTGTAATGCCATGATGACCACCCATCACATGGTCAAGTGAACCACACCTCTCATCCCAGTAGGAGCTGTGGGCACCGTGGATTCCAAGATTGAGTTATCCACTGGCTTATTAACTTAGGTGACACATAAAATTTTTATGAGTACCAAGCTGTGTCAATGTCTCAAAACGATATTTTAGAAAGATGAAAGGTAACAGGTCAGCCCCTTGAGTGGCCTCCTGTCACTCCTACAAACTTGTTCAATGCTTGAGCATACTCCTCCAGCTCTTCAGCTGTTCTCATTTCTAAGGTTCATCTCTCTCTTTTCATTTCAGTCACATCTTTTATCATTTAGTCACTCTTGCCCTGCTCCTACTAACAACCTTACAGTTTTCCTGGTACTCTCTTCTCCATAGCTCTTTCTCTGCACAGTTACCATTATTTTAAGGACTCCTATGCACATGCAAAATTCTGATGAAATTGTATTCTTTTCTTCTTATGTGTTTTTAATGTGGTTGGTCACATTGCAGTCAGGAAGCAGAGAATGATGACTGCTTGAGTATAGTTTGCTGTTTCTTTCTATTTCATGGATTCTCTGTTTTATACAGGAAGTCTAAGAATCAGGCAAACTAGTGATTGTATATGTGGAGACTTTCTGTATCTGATCTGATGCTGTGAATCTTTAGGATACATAAAAGATGCTGTGGGGCAGCAGAAGGTGGGCCACACCACATGGGAGCATGGTATTTGCCTTTATGGAGCTCCTGAATGAATACTACTTTTCATGTAAGACTTAGATGAGGACAACATTTAAGCTAGAATTTCCAAGAATGGCAGAATTAATGTAAATGAATAGCACTAGAAACGATGAGATCAAACAGGTGACCAGACACTTGGAATCCTTGTGAAGATGAGAGTGTGGGTGCCATAGATACTGATTTTCAAAGGACGCAGAGAAACACAGGGTTTGTGATATTAATCTTGTCAATGATGGGATTTAGAAATATAATGGAAACAAATGTCTGAGCATGTCTCTAAGGGATTATCTATTTTAAGTTAAGTTAATTAAGGTGGGAAGACCTACCCTAAATGTGTGTGATACCAATTCCATAGGTTAGGGTCTCAAAGTCAACAAAAAGAAAAAATCAATGGAACACAAGCATTTATCTTTCTCTACTTCCTGGCTATGGCTGCCAAGTCCTCATATGCTTCCTGTTCCCACCATCTCTTCACTACTGCAATGGACATATCACTTAGAACTACAGAGCAAAATAACCCCCCTTCCTTAAATAGCTTTTGTCAGGTCTTAACCTAGGGATAGTACAGGTAACCAGTACAAGCTTAAAGTAAATATTTTGTCTACATTTTCTTAAAAGATTTAAAATTAAAAGTGTAATTATATTATTTTCTACTTTTCTATCCACTTTCCCACCTTCGACCCTTCTCAAATTATTGGCTACTCTGTGTTATATATACATATAAATAAATATACCCTGCTGAGTCCATTTACTGTGGCTTATATGTATATGATCTTATGTCAGACTATTTTGTGTTGGATAATCAATTGGAGCATGTATCCATGGCAGATACTAATTCTCTCTCTCAGTAGCTCTTGGTTGTATTTTTCCAGGGTTAGGACCCCATGATATTTCCCCCTTTGTAGTGGCATGCCTACTGATATAGTTATTGTTTTGGTCTTGTTTAGACAGCCATATTTTTGAGGTGTCATGAATGTTGAATCCCTGTTTTTTGCAGACCCAGTCTCATACTAGACTTCCTGGTCCTCTGCTCTTACTGTCTTTCTGCCCCTTCTTTCTTAAAGTTCCTTGAGCTTTAGGTGCAGAAGTTTTGTTATAGATACACCAAATTGGGATGGGTTCCACATCATCCATTGATCTATATGTTATTAACTATTGTGGTTTCCTATAACATTTCTTATTTGCTGTAAACAGAAGATTTTTGATGAGGGAAGATATCTACACTTATCTATGGTTAGAAGGAGAAGTTTTAGGAGAAGAATACAGCCAAGATAGCACAAATCTAGTGAAGTGATGGTATTGGATCTTTTTTAAGATCATAACCTTACTTGTCCTGTTGGTAAATTACTTTAAACTTAAAACATATGCTGTGTGTTACTAGAAACATCACATCTATCAGGACAACAAATTATAGGAATTTTTATATTTTTTTGGATTTTTCTTTTTTAAATTTGTGAATTTTTAAAAATTTCTTCTTTATATCTGTGAATAATTCATTACGGAAGAAAATCTTGTTCACTGTGGAAAGGTATGCATTAAAATATTCATGGCTAGGCTAATTAAACCTTTTTATTACAGTTGATAAAATGTAAACAGTTGATAAAATGTAAACAAGAGAGGTCCTGGTAAATAATTTAAATGTGATAAGATTTGATACAGTCATTGACCAAATAGATGTGTGGCTCTAAAATAAAGAGACACCAAAGAATCTGTGAGGGAAAAAGAGAGCTTAATGAGAATTGGGTCATAAGGTTCACTGTCGTGGAAGTTTTAGATCTCAGAGCTGAGGGCAAGCTTGGAGATGGGGAAATACTTAGGTATCTGTGTAGAGCCAATTAAAAGCTAAGACAGAGCTATTCAAAATGATAAGCGCTCTCACAAAAGCTGACCTGACCATCACTGCACCAACCAGCAGATCTTGGTGTACAGAAATATGTTGCACCAATATAGATATAGAAACATGCACATTTTGTAAGAAGAACAGTAATCCATGAAGACTGAAATTTTAGTGAATTTGCGATGTTTACTTTACTCATGTTCAGCATTTTCAAGAGTATCAAGAGAATGCTCAGTTTTAAAATCAATTTGAAAATACAGGAATGTATATTGTCACTAAACACCTTAGATGGTATATTAATAAGGGTTTTCTAGAGGAACAGAATCAACAGAATATATATATTTATGTATGTCAGGTTTATCTATCTATCTATCTATCTATCTATCTATCTATCTATCTATCTATCATCTTTTAATATAGCTGTTAACCAAATAGATGAATAGCTCTAAAATAAAAACACCAAAAATATCAAAGATCTGATGATAGGCAAGGAGAGATTAATTAGATTTGGGCCATAAGTGCTGGAAGTTTTATATGAAGTGGTAAAATATATGATTTATTAGAATGGCTCACAGGCTGTGTTCTACCAATCCAGCAGTGGCTGTCTACCAACAGAAAGTCCAAGAATACAGTCATTCAGTCCATGGGGTTGGATGTCTCATCTGGTTTTCAGTATATACCAGACTCCTAAAGAAGGCTCTAATGTCAGTGAAGGAATGTACTTCCCAAGGAGAATGAGAGCAAGCACAACAAAAACAGAAGATTTCTTTTTCCACGTCCTTTAAATGGGCTTCCATTTTAAGGTGTGGCCTAGGTTAAAGGTGGATCTACCTTCTTTAAAAGATTTGGCTTAAAGGTGGGTCTTCCCATTTTGAATTACTTAACTAAGAAAAAATAAATCACAGGCTTACCAAGCTGAGTGGGTATTAGTTAATTCCAGATGTAGTCATGTGGATACCAAGAATAGCCATCACAGATGACCATACTGAAAGCTTTTGTGAAGAATTATGTAGCTGGAGTTATTTCCAGTTCCGCCTGGGCTGGCAGCCATTCAGACTCAAATAAACACACAGACGCTTATATTATTTAAAGTTTGGCTTAATGGCTCAGGCTTCTTGCTATCTAGTTCTTATATCTTAAATTAACCCATTTCTGTTCATCTATACCTTGCCATGTGGCTTGTGTCTTAGTGGTAATTTACATCCTGCTCCTCATGGCGGCTGCTGGCATCATCTGCCTGCCTCAGCCTTCCACTTCCCAGAATTCTCTTCCTCTTGTCCCACTGCCTACACTATCCTTCCTGCCTGGTTACTGGCCAATCAGTGTTTTATTTATCAATCAATCATAGCAACATATATTTACAGCATACAAGACACCCCACAGTAGAATTATGTGCTTCCCGTGGATGCTTTATATACTTATGAATACTGGTAAAGATTTACCATACTGATTTCATACTATAATGAGAAAATTGTCAAATGTACTTATTGAAAAATTAATTTGCAGTCGTCTAAGACATTAAGGAGATTCAATGTACTAAGCACTATGTATTTTAAAAGTACAAATTTTGTTAATTTTGAGAATTAATCTTTATATATAATGTATTTTTATCATATTTACTCCCCTGACTCTTACCATAGACTCCTCCTGGATTCTGTTGTGAGGTTTTTGTTTTTGTTTTGTTTGTTTGATTGTTTGTTTGGTTTGTTTTTGTGTGTATTGTTTTCTGTTATAGTCTCATGTAATTTAGGCTGGCCTCAAAATCATTATGTAGCTAAAAATGTCCCTGAACTCAACTTTTGATCCTCCTGCCTCTATCTCCCAAGTGTTGGGATTCCATACATGTACCACAATGCCCAACTGCTGGCTAGAGATTTAAATCTGAGTTAATGGCTTGCCATCAAATTACTGAGATGAACAATCAATTTTCTAATGCTTGAGTAGGTAGGTCATGGATATTTTTGCAAATGAACAATTCACACATAAATAATAAATCAAAGATGTTTGGAGTATAAAAGGTTCTTAGAATCATTTTTTGAATACCTTTTTTTCATTACAGGTGGGATATTTTAGGCACATAAAGTTACATTTCTAGAACTTGAACTCATATACACAAAATTAAATAACCTGTTTTTTAATGCAAGTGTAGTAATGTTTAGCTTTTTCCATAGTCTGGATCTCTCTCTTCTCTTCCCTCCTCCTTCCCCACTCTGTATTTGTGAATAATCTCTTATAATAAAAGTATAAATGGATGCACAATGGTGGCCTATGCTAGTGGCTTTGACTTCACTATACATGCAAATCAATTAGAGATATCATAAAAATGCAAATTATGACTCTATTGTATAAAATGGGAAGCAAGTTTCTGTAGTTTTATAAACTACAGAATTCTAATTCTAATTCTAAGATCCAGTTTTGTTCATTTGGACCTTCCTTTCAATAATTATTCTGTGTGTTGGAACTGCCAAACATCTCAGAAGATAGTACTTTCTTTGTTACTTTCCTAGTTAACACTCTCATAACATTGCCTCTTTTCTATGTGTGACCCTTGACAAGCAAAATATGCTAAATTACATATGATTCACAGGGAAAGTAGACAACAAATGACTGAAGCAAAGAGGTGGTTAGTTATGTTAATCTGGAAAGGCTTTTCAATGGAAAACAGCTGAGATTTTTCATGCCTTGTTCACAGACAGAAATTAGTTTAGATAAGTTACTGGGGAACTCTCAAGTCATTTTGTAACTATTACTAATACTAAATGACATCTGTAAAATAGACACTAGGATATAATTTCAAGCGTTCCACAAGATGGCAGTAAGGCCCTATGTTTATCATTTTTCTTAAACTTACCCTTACCAAATACACATTTCCTAAGTAGTTTCAGAACTTCGAATTATACAATAATCTACAATGTAAAAGGTGAATCAAACTAAAGTGAAGTTATATTTTTCTAAGAGGAGTTATGCTTTTTTTGTTTGTTTATTTGTTTTGTCATTGATCTTCACATAAGTGTGAAATCCTAATGCCAGAATGTAAAAGTGTAGTAGGACTTTAGTTTTCTCAGAGTAAACAGACTCTTTTCATTGAAATATTTTAAAATAAAAGAAAATAGATGACTGTAGTTAAAATCTTAACCACATTATGTAAGTCCATCTAGTCATGTGCTTTCATTTAAGAAATATTTTCAAAATATTATCTGTCGACTAAGAGAATAAATATAAATAAATCCATTGTTGTGGTGATTTATCAATTTAGGACAAATGGTGATTACATTAATTCATACTGTTTTACAGAGCTACAAACACTAAAGAAACTGTATTTCTAAAATTTGTTTGCATGCATTTTTTTTATTCTAAGTCAATCTCAGCACATTATATAGTCAAGAATTCAGAAAGTTAAAATACATTTATTGGATGATATTAGAGGCTTTTGTGTAAATAAAAAAAAATGGGTAGTTCTCTAGCCTTCGGGAATTCATTGTAGGTATGCATAGACATCATGCTTCACAATATACAGGCAGTGGCAAAACTGAGACTTGTTTCCTATACATCACCTTGTCTTATTCATTTATTGGCTTTGGATTTAGTTTCTTCTGAGGACAAAAACATGTGTGTGTGTGTGTGTGTGTGTGTGTGTGTGTGTGTGTAACATATATCCTTTATTGTATATTATATTATATTGTTGTATACATATACATACATATATATATATATATATATATATATATATATATATATATATCTTCACATAGTGCTTCACAACCATCTGTAACTCCAGTTCTGGTTGCCCTACCACACTCTCCTGGTTCTTGTGGACCCCAGGAAAGCCTGTGATGCTGGTAAACACACCACACATAAAAAATAAAAAATACTGAATATATACCCACACACCCACACACATGTTGATTTCATTTCTTTTTTTTATTTAAAAAACTTTTTTTTTCCATTTTATATTACCAATCCCAGTTCCCCCTTCCTCCCCTTCTCTTCCCCAACCTCCACCCACCCCTCCCCCATCCACCCCTCAGAGAGCATAAGGCCTCCCTGAGGGAGTCAACAAAGTCTGGCATACTAAGTTGAGGCAGGACTTTAGCTGGAGTTTTCTCTGGTCCTGCACAGCTCCACAGACCCCACAGCCATTTATAAAACAATCACACAGAAGTTTATATTAATTAAAACTGCTCAGCCATTATCTCAGCCCTACCACTGATTAGCTTTTACATTTAAATTCAGTCCATTTCTGTTTATCTATATGTTGCCACGTGTTCCATGGCTTTACCTGTGTGCCATTACATGCTGCTCCCTGGACGGCAGCTGGTGTCTGCTGACTCAACCTTCCTCTTCCCAGAATCTTCCTTGTCTGCTTATCCCACCTATACTTCCTGCCTGTCAACTGGCCAATGAGCATTTTATTTATCCACCAATCAGAGCAACATAGATTCACAGCATACAGAACATCCCACAGCATAGGACAAGCCTCTCCCCACTGTGTCAAGGCTGAGCAAGTTATCCCACCCTAGGAAATGTGTTCCAAAAAGCTTTTTCCTGTACCTGGGATAAGTCCTGGTCCCATTGCCAGGGGCTGCTTTACATTCATGAGAAAATACAATTAAGTAAATGTGAAATTTGAAGGAAGTCTATGATAAACAGAGGTCACAATTATCTATAGCAGGTGACCACATCTTCATACTTTTTAAGATTTCTCTTGGTCTAGGTTGGTCATAGAAAGAATTAATGAGCTGTATTTGTTTTAAAATCGCTTGAAGAGTGAGTGGCAAGGTGAACTGCCACATGAGCAGAGAAAGCATGTGGCTGCTGTTTGTAGTCATGAAATACTTCATGGAGAGTCCCTGTGCCACAATTACTGTTTTATTAGGCCATCAATGAGAGAAAGAGATGACAAACAGGAAATGATTCTCTTAGCAAATGGTGTAGGTATCATAGAGGAACATGGAGTGTGGATGGCAGTAGTTAACTACTGGTTACTCCAGTCCCTGGCAGTACCAGTGCCCATCCTATCCCCACTGCTTGACCTCATTTGTCTCATTAGCCTCCTTTTCTTTATATTCTCTTTTTGTTATCCCTTTTCCTTTATCTTCCTTGCCTTCATGCCTGTGTCATACAAGGCCCTCCACTTCTACACACGGCCCTCCAGACCCTTATCCTCCTGCAGATCTGGGCACACAGATCACTTAGGTGAGCATCAGTCTATTCTTATCATTGTGACCTGGGACTGAGGAGGTACTTTACTTCACACATTACATTCTATCTTCTAGATCCCTGTAGATGAGAAGATTTTACTGTTTGGTCCTTCTCCTGCTTTCTAGTAATTTTTTTGAATGACCCCAAAAAATCTTACTTTACATGAAGTCACATAAAATCACTACATTTGCAAATATTCAGTTGGTAAGTAGCATAAATATTGACTACTTGGGCTTTGATCAGTGCCTGCTGTCCATGCTCCAAAATTCAGGCTTCCTTCATAGACCTTCTACAGACAGTCACATTTGTGGCTGTAGGTTGTTATATTATACTGAATTTCAGAGACAAACACTGTGCATTTTATTTGATTTGTTTTATAGACTTTATTAAATGTATAAAGAAGTCTCTATATATTAGTCAAAAAGCAGAACTGAGACTCAGGAAAGGAAGGAAATTAGAGGGAGGGAGGAGAAATGGGAAGTCTCATGAACAAAGCAAATGTGTGTAAACGGAAGTTTCTGTCTCCCACAGCCTTTCAGTCCCAAATAAATACACAGAGGCCTATTACTCAGGGTTATAACTGACTAGCTCATATACATTAATTAACCCATAATTCTTATCTATGTTTAGCCACGTGACTTGGTACCTTTTCTCAGTCCAGCATTCTCAGTGGCCCTGGGTTTGATCCTCAGCTCCAAAAACAAACAAACAAACAAAAACAACAAAACAAAACAAACAAACTTAAAAAAAAAAAAAAAAAGAAAAGAAAATGTAAGATTATCGTCAAATCCTGACTGGAGTAGTCTGTAAGGCTGGATCATCTAAGCCAGCAACCTTGAAGCCTTTTTGGATGCAGAACTCAGAGGAAACTGCAACGGAGATGCTCTAAAACTATGGTTCTTCTAGGCCATCTGTCCCCACTGGAAATTTTTCAGGGGATCTTGCTCGATCCAACCATATTAACGTGGAAGCAATCCACAGGTCTTAATCTTCTGTGGAAACAAAAAAACAGAACCTCTTTTTTAAAGCAACATATCCTTAGGCCTGAACTTTGAAATCAAGATACTTTTAAAATATATATGTTGGGTTTAACTTAGCAGCCCCCATAATCAAATGTCTCTCTGTAGTTAAAAAAAAAAAAACCAAAAAACTCAAAGACAACAAAATAATATATAATATCCCAACTCTTTATGTATTTTCCATCTTTATGTGGCTTTTAAAAAATCTATTTCATTTTTAAGAACTTTCTTTATCCTTTTACTTTTTTCTCCTAATCCTATGCATATTTTTAAATATAGTGTTACCTGTTTAGAGTTTTTTTTTTTTTGTCTGAATCTGTTTTATTGTGTACCTTTAATCCTTTTCTGACCTGGAGAGTTTATCAACTATTAAACTGTGTTGCAAGGACAAAAACATGGCTTTGGCTGCCTGTTCCACCCTACTCAGCTTTCCAACATGGCAAAGGTACCAAGGAGTCATGCTTACCTCCCCAACTCTGGGAAGTAGTATTAAGTAGTATGCAGGTGTGTTCTGAAGCTAGCAGACAACAGCAGGGCTGGGAGAAGCCTCTCTGTACACAGCCTGTGGGAGAATCTTCAGAGCCTACCATGCTGCTTAGCCCATGACAGCTGGCAGCCCGCTCTATCTCCCAGGCAGCCTTTGGTAGATGCTTCTCTGCACTGCTGTAGGCATGAAATTGCCAGACCAGGAAGCTCAATGTGGCTCTGTTCCTGTGCATTAGAATTCTTTTTAAGCTTTACCAAGTCTATGTGGATCAATGTCTGATCATGAGCACCAATTGTAGATAGAAGTTTCTGTTCTGCCCAGTCCCACAGCCATTCAGTTCCAAATAAACACACAGAGGCTTATATTAAGTATAAACTGTTAGGCCTATTTCCCAGGCTTAACTAACTAGCACTTATGCTTAGATTAGCCCATAATCCATGTTTAGCCATGTGGCTTGGTACCTTTTCATAGTTCACCATTCTCATCTTACTTCCTCTGCATCTGGCTGTTGACTCCATCTCTGCCTTTCCTCTTCCCAGCCTTCTTCTAGTCTGGTCACCCCACCTGGCTACTGGCCAATCAGCATTTTATTAAACCAATAGAAGTGACAAATCTTTACAATGTACAAGAGCATTGTCCCACAGCAAATGTGCATGTCATATTTAAAAGAAGCCATCTTTATGAAGCCTAGCCCTATGTACAATGAATATATGCCAATTAATAATTATATTGGATATATTTTATGAGGAAAATTAATACCTTTTCCCTGAGAATTTGGATTTTTATATTATCAATCACTTCAAAATGTGAGCCCAATCTCAAAACTCCTTGGATTTGTGTTTAAAACCTGATAAACATTTTTAAGATACCTAGTATTTATAAGTGAAAATTATCAGAGTCACATCATGGTAGATCACAAACAAACCTTATTCTGAAACTTAAATCTCTATCAATTGAAGACAAGTTCTGTCTGACTTCCTTAGAGCTTTGTGTAACAATAAAAATTATATTCAAATTTAGGAGTTAATCTAGACCTTAGGCACATTTAAATAGGAAAAGATTTTCCCCAGAATTATTCTGTCTTGTTCTGATAGTTTCGGTCTTAGTACCCAGTGTTTTGGTCATCTGGCTACCATGTGTTTTACTTCCAAAGCTTCCTAGCAACTATTTCAATGATTTTTCTTAGTCCAATAGAGATTCCTCTTCTCTAAAATTTGTAATTTTAAAAAGTTGGGTCCAAATAATATCTGTTATTGGTGGAAGTGTTAAGGCAACTCCACATAGTTAAAAGGGAGGTTTATTTTGTGGGCTAACTTACAAGTAAAGGGATAGGTTACAGAGTTTGGGAAAGGTATAACTCAGTCTGGTGATGTTCTCTGGAGAACTCTGCTTGGTCTATCTCCAGTGTCCAGGATCTAGGAAACAAGAGAGCTGGCACATCCAGATCTTGGGTCTTAAGGGCTCCTTTCCCGGCCCCACATTGTAGGCATGACAGTTACCAGAAGCCTCAATGGTACTTCCAGGGCAAAGCTGGAACAGCTACCCACAACAATATGTAAAGCATGAAAAATACGGAGATATTCTAATCCAATAAAGCATTTTCTCATCACATATTGGGGTGAATCTTTCTATTTCAGCTCTCTTAGAATATATTCACAACAATGGATTAGAACCCATTTTGGTGATATGATTTAGGAACCACATGACTTAAGTGTTTGGCCCAATTAGTTTGGTAAATTTTAGGGACTGGGTCAGATAAAATCTTCAAGCAACTACACTAAGAATCAATTTCCCAATTAGTACATTTAAAGGTTGTGTGTATAGAACCATTGCCTGCCTCTGGAAGCTGAGAGCATCTGGAAGGCAATGGCTTTTACTGATGGAGCAGACAGGTTACAGCTCCAGGACAAAATTGTGTTTAGAGTTGATGGCAAGGGTAAGGTAAGACAGGATATAGAGGGAGGCTTGTGAAGCATTTGGGATAGCACATGAAATAAACCAGCAGCAAAGGAAGAGACTCTGTATTTTCTAAAACATACATAAATCTGTAAAAGTAGACTATGCCCTTCAAAAGCAGATGTTAGATCACAAACTCATGACAAATAGCTGAGGTGCCTATTAACATATTCAAGTACAGTATGGCCACCAGGTTCTCCTAAAATCCCTCAGGTCCTCCTGGCTGGTATACTCAGACTCCTACTCTGAACTCTCCAGCCCAGGGGCTGGGCTGTCCTTCTCCCAGCTCTTCTCCCCTATATAACCTCAGTCATTTGGGCTACTGGTCCTTTTGGTCTCTTGGCCTCTTGTCTCCTGGCTCTCCCTCTTCCCTCCCATCTTTCCTCATATGGCCCAATTCAGTTTGCCAGCTGGAATCTTAGATACCTCTGCCTGTACTCTTCCTTAAATCTATAATAAAAACTGCAAGCCCTTAGGAACATTCATGTCTTTCTTTCTTTTTCATTTAGTAGATGAATTATCCATAAAAGGATCATACAATTTGTGGGCCTAAGGACATTGAGCCTTTGACCTTTCTCTGACTCTGATTATGTCCTTGGAAGTGCCATTCTTCCACAACAGAGTATCTTGTCTCTGTTACCATATGTCTGTCTGAGTCCAAATCCTTGTTAAGGGACACATGCACCTGGAAATTCCAGCAAGCACCCTCCATTCTCCAATCTCCAACCTCCAACTATAACTCTTTTTGTTTGTTTGTTTGTTTAACACAAGATTTCTCTGTGTAGTTTTGGTGCCTGTCTTGGATCTTACTCTGTTGATCAGGCTGGCCTTGAACTCACAGAGATCCACCTGGTTCTGCCTTCTGAGTGCTGGGATTAAAGGCATGCACCACCATCACTCGGCTCCAACTATAACTCTTGTTAGAGTTTCAGTATTGATCAGATTTTGGAAAGAATGGACATATTGGTTATATTTAGCCAAATTTGTAAGATTTGTTCATAAAAACTAGTGGTGAACATAAACAATTTGATTCCTGTTGATTTCACCATCAACTGTATAATAGTATCTTATATAATTTAAGATTTTTCATTTATTAATTTGGTAAAGAATAAGTTCATTCACTGAATTAATGCTTATTGAAAGCTTAGCAGTATCAAGGCATAATGCCCTTCTTGGTAAATCAAAATATTTAATGTATTTAACTAATGAACAAAAATGAGTAAGGAGAAGGCAAAGTAGCATATTTTATGTATTAGAACAAGTGTGCTATATCTTATATAATTTCAGATGATTTTTAATTCAGTTTCCTTCTTTTATAGCTTCATAATCTATGGGTTAAATTATTTGTCCAGAAATTCCTTGTCCTGTTGACTCATTCATAACAATTGAGACTTGTATATCCCTGCTCTGTTTCTGGCAGAGTTTTTCTTATTTCATATTGGTTCTAAATCCATTGATCTTTAAGACAACTTTCCAGTGAGGTTTCTAACCACAGGTTCCAACTGAGGCTGTTTATGAGGCCACCCTGAATTTTCAACATAAGAAGCATACACATTCCTACATACAAAAAAATAAAACAAAATATTAAAAAGAAACTGAAGAGTTGACCTATTTTCTGCCATTTACTCAGTTTTTAATGATTTCTTTTCTAATAAGGATGTTTGTGGTTAGTTCAAATCAGTATAGTTACTATTTAGCGTATCCTAAAAATGATGTTGACTCTCATTTAAATTCAACTATCTTTTCATAAGATAACAACTAAATCTTACGTATTATTGATCCTAATAGAAGGTATTTAACATTCTAAAATAGTCTTAACATTATGTGACATTCAGTATTTCTCTACAAATTTGTCTTACATTGTAAAATTTCAAAGCCATAATAAGGTTCTGAAAATTACTCCAAATCACATTCCTTAAAATAATTGAGACATATTAACTGCAATATTTCAAAGAAAACCTTTCTTTTTTGAAATAAATTTAGAAGATGATTAATTCTAGAATTATGATTCATTTTAAGGGTATTTTAGAACAAGCTTCAAAATACAATATACTGTTCTGTAATAGAATTAGTAACTAATGGAATATTTTCTCTCAAAATTACTTAATCAATGTAAGGCATGACTATTTTCTGGAAATGAATTCCAGAGTAATTCTTTTAGTTTCTTCTTTCAAAAAATTTGCATATGAATCTAAAAATATATCAGAGATCAAAAGACCACAGCTTTTTTTTTTTTTTTTTTGGCTTAGACAACATGCAACATGCAGATTAACAGCAGTGCATGACGAAACCACTAGATGTTGAAGCAGAAATTGATTAAGCGTTAAAATTAAAGCTCCTAGAAATTCAGTTGAGTAAATATCCACAGTTTATTATCACTACTAATTGACAAGCAGGAAGATCTGATTTGGGGTTCCACATCATAGTCAGCCGCCTGCCTATTCCTCATTAAATAGATAAGCATGCCTCTAAGCTTAAATGTCAATGTTTCATCAACATCCAATACTCTCAACTCAGTAGCAGAATTCATTTATGTTTCTAAGGGCTCATTATTTTTGTAGTGATATATCTTCTCATTCCCTAAGCTTAGTACAGGAAAATGTAAGCTTTCTTATCTGAGATTCTTCCTCAAAGAAGGGGCAGGCACACTTTGTCATTCTGATGAGAAACAGTGGGTGTCTTCTTGCATTCTTACATGACAGAGAGTGTGGACACATTCATCTTCTGTCACTTCATTGCTTTAGAGAATTATTCCTTTGTTTCCTGAGACATCATTACTTATGTAAAAAGGGATGTAATTTGAGGAATTTAGCATAAGTACTGGGCAGGCTTTCCCTGATGATAGTTTAGTGTCCTTTTCCTTCAGACATTCTTTCTGATGCTGTCAACATTCTTTTTGATGCTGTCAATATTTACAATGGAACATCACAAGCCTAATTTCAGCACTGGAAATCATTTTCATGTAAATGTCATTCCCCTGGGCTGCTTGCTGCTGCTGCAGGCCTGCAAAGCCCCTCCTTGCCTATTATTCTGAATTCCTCTGAAGTTTAATATCTGTGCCTTCAGCCACACACACAGTCACTTGGAAGAGTGAGAAGAATGATCTAGTTTTCCAATTGGTCTCAGAAAATCTCTTCTTTGAGCCTGCTTATAAATACCGGAAATTACCATATTTGTGAGATTACTAAAATAGATTGAGTTTTCCACTACTGACCTTGTAATGTCATACAAAGTTCAAGACTGTTTAAACTTATGAGACTTTATTCTTTTAGTTAATCATTTCATTCTAGTCTACAAAACTGGTCAATTCCTAGCTCCTTCTCCTTAATCTGAGACATGTAGCTCAGGCTGCTTTCTCCTACTTTCTTTGCCTTTTCTGTTCCTCTCTGGTTTAAGTTTTCTTTCCTGGAAATCAGCTTTAATAATATCTATTCTTCAAAAGCTAGCTCTCTGCTTTATTTCCTTTTGTGTAAAACTTCCCTAAAAGACTATCTAATGTTAACCTCTGACACAATACAGGTACATAGCTAGTTTTCAATGAATACAAAATCCCATGATCTCACCATCTGTAAAGTAAGGTTATTTTAGAATTATCAGTTGGTTAGGGTGCCAAGTTTGTGGCAATGTTGTCAAAGAATAGAGAAAACAAGAAAAACAAGTAACAAAAGGTTTTATTTAGAAGAGAAAAAAGAAAAGCTTACACCTTGTAAGTGAGCAAGGGTCTCAAGAAACATGACTCTAGATATCTTAGTTCCTTTTTCGTGTTCTTCCCTATCAGTAGTGGGAGAAGCAGATGCCCAGGCTAGGAATTGGGTGTGTCCTTACTCTGATTCAAGGTTGGCCTTGACTCTTCTATTATGTAGCTTAAGATAACTTACAAGTACAATTTCCAAATGGGGGTGCCCATGTAGGAGGAAATAAGGAACTATATTTCACTTCTGGCATTTCTGGCTCAAGAAGCAAGAACATGCTGGAACTGTGGGTTTGGGAATCCCTCATTTGAACTGCTTGTCAAGTTTTATCTCCTGTTCTTCTCATGGGCATGTAACATGGGCTACTTACTAACCACAATTGTAGTCTTGTGGTGTGGGAACTCCTTGTACCTGTGTGCCAAAACTCAACACAGTCAGATATATACTGCTGAATGCAGAATTTGATCCATGTTATCAGTTTTGGAAAACAATAAACAGACAGGAATTGAAATGTAAATTGTGCTTTATTTACAGAGCAGGCAATCAAAAAGTCTGTCTTCTCATTCAATCTCCAGTCAACAGATTATATACAGAATAGAGACAAGCAATCAGTCATTCAAATGTTTTTTTTTTTTTTTTTCCCTTCTGATCAGATGGTCAGTCTTTGAGATTTATGGTGTTACTGCTGTATTCCCTTTGTCTCTCTCTGTATGGTGGGTCCTTCACACATAGTTGTTCAGTTCACCCCTGTATGGAAAGTCCCATTCTCTCTCCCCCCCCCTCTCTCCTCTCTCTGTGTGTGTCTGTCTGTCTGTCTCTGTCTCTCCCTCCTTCCCCGTCTCTCTCTCCCCAACCTCACCTACTCAGAGAGTCTCTGAACAAAAGAAAGGTGCCAAAAAACCTAGTCCTGCATTCTTGGCTGTTAGTATTCTGAACTGCCCCTTGGGGACCCACCCAGCATCCTCTTGATGCCATCCTATGTTCCCTTAAAGAAAAAACCCTCACCTCCAGCCCCCACTTCCCCACCCCCACCCCCTCTCTCCTCTTTCCCATTATTCTCATTCCCCTACCTCCAAACCCCAGAATAAACTTGCCACATGTATGTCAAGTCTACCATGTGAGCAACTTTGCACCTTCTGCTGAGTCAGCATGGCATGTCTCACCCACTGCTGGGCACCTTGGTCCAAAACCCATCAAGGCCCTCTCCCATGCCCCATCACTACAGTGGGCACTGCAGAACTCCTACTCCCAAAGTTGGCAGCCACATAAGTCCCTGCCTAAGTGCTTAGCTTTTGACCAAAGCTGGGCACAAACTCAGCTTGTGTAGGACAATAAGTCATCACCCTTGACCTAAAAGCTATAAAATCTCTTTGCTTTAGGATGGGCGTACAACTTCTTTGGCCTTGAACTCTGGGACTGGAGAACCCACCCAGAAGTTGCTTTGCTAAATATACCTGTTGTTATATGTTTTCAGTTCAGCTTAATCTGGCACACTGTGTTTGCAGAGAAACCTATTATGATGGTGGGGAGCAGAAAACCTATTAACTGTGTAAGGGCTGAAGTTAACCTGTATGGCCCACTTGCCTAAGGACAGATAATATCCTGGAATACTAGGGGCTGTTGGTCTTGTAAGATAACAAATCACAGGTTTTCACGTCAATAAAAAAGTCTGGTTGCCCTAACTGAAGAGGACATATATGATTACATGTAGGTAGGAGATACACAGGCAGGAAATACATTAGGATGTACGTTTGCTCATGATTGGATGAAGGCATAAGGTATATAGCCTTATGATTTCGGCCTTTATAAACACCCAACTGACCAAATTCAGTGCCATTTTCTGGGTTTTCAGGTATGGGCCCAGCCAGGGGCCATCTTACTGGTCAGTATTTAATAAAGCTTTCTCAAATTGGATAACTGTGGAACTGGTCTTTCTCCTCTCAGTTTTCAGTTTAACATATGTAGGCCCAGCAAGATCAGACCAGCCACTCAAATTCTGAGGCTGGGCTCTCAGCTATGGTAGCTTTGAGGGGCTGGTAAGCTACCCAGGAAGCAGGTAACTTGGAATGAGAATAACAGTCCATATCTCTGGGGTATGTTTTCGATTCTACAGACTTATAGAGTGAACAGATGTGCTTAAGAGAGAAATAGCAAGCTTTTATTTATTTACTTATTGAAAAAGGAGGCCTCCTTCTGGTAAGTCATGCAAGCTTTTAAAACTTTTTCTGCACTATCTGGCTTCTGGTTCTGTTCTGATTATTTGTGATCATGTTCTGGGGATGTAGGGGTCTCATGAAGCATGACAACCCTACGTAGAGGTCAAAGTGAGATGTCACATAATCCTCTGGTTATTACTGGTTAATTGGGAGTTTAGATAGAGCTTCAAATGTTGTTTGGGTGTGGGTAATATTAACATTGTTTTATGCTATTCTACTTTATTGAAAGGCTGACTCTAGAGTTGAGCTATAGCTCTCCATTCTCGAGGCTCAGACATGCTTACTTAGGTTTCCTCTATGTCCTGTGTCAGGCAATTCACTTGGCTCTGACAGGGAAAGGAGAACAAAGTAAAACAACTAAGAAGATTATTTATGGCATGGCCAGAGTGGTGATCTGAGCCTCCAGGGGAAGCCCAGAGGATTATGAATGGATTCCAGATATTGAGACTTGAGTTGCTTGTACTGTTGGAGTGTGATTTTGCCTTGCTATGGTTGTTTTTTGTTTCTTTCCTCTTGAAGAAAAGGGGGGGTTACTTTATAAAATATATTTTATTTTTGATGTTACAGAAGCCCACAGTTGAGATATTTTAAACTTCTTTAAAATGAAATATTAGAAATGAGGTCTGCCAAGAATGGCTTGATCACAAATTCTTGCTGGTCTTAGGTCACTAAAAATGGTTCCCTTCTTTCCTCACTTAGCTTACCAATTGGGGTAACTTTCCCTAGTTCTTTGTATTGTCATACATTGTGTTGGCAATTCTTTTTTCTTCTTTTTGGTTATTTCATTCCATTTACTTATATCTTTAAGAAGAGTATGCTTGTGAATGTAGCCACACCATCATGTCAAGCTGTACATGTGGATGTCAGAGCACAACATTGTGGAATTGGTTTACTCCTCCCACTTTTGGATGGGTCTGCAGATTGAACTCAGGCCACTGGGCTTTTGCAGCAAATGATTTTTACCCACCAAACTATCTTTCAGGCCCCTTTATGATTATACTGAAATTAATAACAGGCTCATGATTCTCATGTTTCTCAAACTGGTTCTGAAAAAATTATGAAGGACTTGTGCAGATATCTCCCTTCCTTCTTTGTACATTTCTCCCTACTCTCATGGTTTGAATTCTGAATGTCCTATCCTGTGAATCTTAGGGTTGGTCCCAAGTTATGGAGAATTGTAGGGCTGTTAAAAGATGTGTCTGTATGCTTGAAGGAATATTAGTATATTGACACATTCCTCCTTGTCTTGATTCCTGGGCATCAGGATGCCAGTAGCTCTTTCCTACCACATTTCTGTGATGATACACTGTAACAATAGACCCAGAGCAACACCACCACATGAACATGAACTGAAATCTCTAAAATCATGAGCTAAATAAACTTTCTCCTAAGTTGGTTGTGTTTAGTATTTGTTCTAGGATCAGAAATCTGAGCAATACATTTTCTATGAATGTGCATCATATCTCTAGACTGTTACCATTTGAGAAACTAATAATAATAAAAAACTAAAGTATTACATCATATAATAACATGCCTATCACTTATTAAAATGTCAAAATCTGAATCATCATACATGGTTATCCATCAGTTTTTCTTTGCAGTCAAAATGATTTTACATGGAATATCTAGAACGGCTCACACATTAATCACACTAGTACTTTTACTTGAGGCAACTATTGTACTTTGACAGAAAGCATAAACACTGATATGTATTTATTATATCATCACAGAAAATATTAAAATATGTCTCCAAGGACCATGATTTAATGAAATTAGCTGTTACTGCATGGTCAAGGAAATTTTTAATGCAGCTAGCAATTTTTCTTATTTATTTGCTTATGTCTGTAGCTGCCTGTCAGTGAAAACTACTGACAATTCTTTCTCAGACTAAGGCAGAATTACCCAGCTTCACTTTTTTACTATCAGTGCACAGTCAAGAGGGTGGAGAGAGTCATATAACTTCTTAGTGTTATTGGAAAATAATTTTAATCTTCCAGCTCCCTAGAAAGGCTCTCTGTCTTGTTGATTTTCTTGAGGAACCAACTCTGTGTTTCATTGAATTATACAAAGAAAAAAGAAAGCATCTTCAACAAATGCCGCTGGCATAACTGGAGGTCAACACATAGAAGAATGCAAATAGTTCCATATCTGTTGCCATGCACAAAACTCAAGTCCACAAGGATCAGAGCTCTCAACATAAATCCAGTTACACTGACTGGACTTGACAGAAGAGAAAGTAGGAAGTGGTCTTGAACACACTGGCACAGGAAACTGCTTCCTAAATGTAATACCAGTAGCACAGACACTGAGAGCAACAATTAAAAAATTGGACCTCCTGATACTGAGAAGCTTCTTTAAGGCAAAGAACACAGTAAAAAAAAAGACAAAATAGTAGCCTATAGAATGGGAAAAGATCTTCACCAACCCTACATCTGACAGAGGGCTGATCTCCAAAATATATAAACAATTCAAGAAACTAGACATCAAAATACCAAATAATCAAATAAAAAATGGGCTGCAGAGCTAAATAAAGAGTTCTCAACAGAGGAAGCTCAAATGGCTGAAAGACATCTAAGGAATTGCTCAACATTCTTAGCTGTCAGAGAAATACAAATCAAAAGAACTCTGAGATACCATTTTATACCTGTCAGAATGGCTAAGATAAAAAACACTGATGATAGCTTACATTGGAGAGGATATGGAATAAGGAGAACACTTCTCCACTGTTGGTGGGAATGCAAACTTGTGCAGCCACTTTGGAAATCAGTATGGCAGTTTCTCAGAAAATTGGCTATCAGTCTACTTCAAGACCCAGAAATACCACTCTTGGGCATACACCCAAGAGATGTTCAGTCATATCACAAGGATACTTACTCAAATATGTTCATAGCAGTGTTATTCATGATAGCCAGAAGTTGAAAACAACCTAGATGCCCCTCAACCAAAGAATGGACAAAGAAAATATGGTACATTTACACAATTTAGTATTACTTAGCAGTAAAAAAACAATTACATCATTTGTGGGTAAATGCATGGAACTAGAAAAAAAAAATCTTGAGTGAGGTAACCCAGAACCAGAAAAACAAACACAGTATGTAGTCACTCATAAGTGGATATTAGATGTAAAATAAAGGATAACAAGGCTACAGTCCATAGCCCCAGAGAAGCTAGTTAGCAAGGATGACCCTAACATGGACACACAGGGATCACCCTAGGAAGGGAAAATAGATAAGTTCTCCTCAGCAAACTGAGAGGGGGTGTAGAGGGGAGGGGATGAGGGATGGGAACATGAGGAATTGGGATGACTGAATTGGGGGATGGATGGAAACAGAGAGCAATGAAAGAGATTACTTGATAGAGGGAGCCATTATGCGGAAAAACTATTAGGGAGAAACCTGGTGCTAGAGAAATTCCCAGGAATGCACAAGGCTGACCCCAGCTAAGACTACTAGCAAATAGTGGAGAGGGTACCTGAATTGGCCTTCCCTTGTAATCAGGTTGATGACTACCCTAATTGTCATCACAGAACCTTCATACAGAAACTGATGGAAGCAGATGCAAAGGTCCACAGCTAAGCATTGGGCTGAGCTTCTAGAGTCCAGTAGAAGAGAGGGAAGAGGGATTATGTGAGCAAAGAGGGTTAAGATCATGATGGGGAAACCACAGAGATAGCTGATCCAAGCTAGTGGGAGCTCACAGTCTCTGGATTGACAGCTGGGGAACCTGCATGGGACCAAATTAGGCCTCCTGGATGTGGGTGACAGCTGTATGGCTTGATCTCTTTGTGGGGGACCCAGGCGATGGGACCAGGATTTATCCTGGTGCATAAACTAGCTGTTTGGATCCCATTCCCTGTGGTAGAATATCTTGCTGAGCCTTGATACAGGGGGGTGGGGATTGGTACTGTTTCAACTTGGTATGATAGCCTGTGTTCACTCCCTAAGGGAGACCTTTTCCTCTCTGAGTGGGGGTAGGGCGGGGAGAAGTGGACAAGAACTATGATTGGTATGGAAAATGAAAAAATATTAAATAAATAAATGAAGGAAGGAAGGAAGGGAAGAAGGAAGGAAGGAAGGAAGGAAGGTAGGAAGGAAGGTAGAAAGGCTTTCTAGTACCTTTAGTATTCCATAGACAAGATTTAGGGCTTAAGCTTTAGAGCCTACTTGATTTCCCAAATTATTTTGGTTAAAAGAAGTGGCCTCTCATGATGCTGGAGAGATGGCTCAATGGTTAAGAGTACTGGTTGCTTCTTCAGGTGACCACAGTTGCTTTAACTCAAGTTCCAGGGGATCCGTTGATCACTTCTGGTCTTTACAGGCACCAGATGTACACGATACACACATATGATGTAGGCAAAGCACCCACACACATAAAAATAAAAATAAATTAATTCTTAAAAAATCAGTGGCTACTTTCAGCTGGGTTTTATTGTCATATTTTAAATATGGGGTGCTGGGATTAAAGGTGTGTGCCATTGCTGCCCGCGTGAGAGACTTTGGTGGGTTGGAGCTGAGGGATCCCATGGCGATTGAGAGAGAGAGAGAGACATACCATGCAAACAGCACTCATGCGGAGAGTTTCATTGGGGGAAAGTGAGATAAGGGAGCTGAGGAGTAAAGAGGAAGAAGAAGAGAAGAAGAGAAAAAGAGATGGGAAAGGGGAAAGAGAGGAGGTGCAGACATGACCTCATGAGAATAGAGGAGGGGCACCCTTTTATAAGGGGACATAGCACACACAGAGAGATGGTGTAGCAATGAGCACATGATGTTGTCAGGATCTTGAGTGAGCCAAGGTGTTGCCTACACATTGGTCAGGTCTCCAAGGGGCAGGTTTGAATGGTAACATTTATGTTCTAATGTACATTATGTATGATATATAGATTGTTTGACACTAAGTGTTTTGGAAACAAACAAACAAAAAGACAACACTAGCTTCAGTAGCTAAGAAAAAATGTACTCAAATCAGATGAATCTTAAAATATTATCAAGATTCAGGTGGGGGGCCAAGATCTGTGGGTATACTTTTAAGTCTGCCTTCATACACCATGATCTATCAGTACATATAGTAGCTTCATGTAGAATCAGTATGCATTGTCCTTTTTGATAGGAATTTATACTGCTGGATACAGTGCATGTCATGGAAACCAACATTCAAAGTAGGAGGAAGAGGAACTGTTACTCTAATGCTTAAACTTCAGGTTGGATCCCTCACAGTACAACATCCGTCCATTTCTCATTTTACCTTTTTCCAAGGATCCACTGCAGGACTGGTCTTCTTGTTCACTATTGTTTGCACTAGAGACCTATATGCTGGGAAAATACCTGTGTTTGTATTTTATATATTCATAAACATAATTACAAATATTCCTATTTTTCAGAGCTATTGCCTCATTATTATCAGATATTAATACAAGAGGACAGGAGCCAGGCTTGTTATGAATCAGCTCTTACAGTAGTAGACAGAAATTCCCCTCAGCATGTTGTGCTATCCTTCAAGCTCCCATTGCTCTGAGATTCCAAATTGGACTTTGCCTCATTAATTTACAGATACACAATTCCAAGTAGGAGATACAGTCTGGCCTGCATTAACTATTGTGCTAGAAAGCTGAATCAGATCCATGAGTATACACATATCAACTTTAAGGAATCTGCAAATCAACAATGTTACTGAGAACCACTATCTTTCAAAAACAAGGAACAAATGCATTTTTTCTCTCTAAGCACAATGATTAGTGCTTTGGTACAACATCAGTATTGATTTACTGTTTCATTCATTCTTGACTTATATGAGATAATCATTCTCTGTTATTTCTAGAGTCTAAATGGACTTCATGCTCATTGCCACTATTATATGTCAATCAACAACAATCCAATCAACAAACAAAACAAACAAAAATCTCCCCAAACAGAAATAAATTCTCTGAACTACGTAATGCCCAATTTAGCAGATTTTTTTTTTGAGCTAAGGATCAAACCCAGGGCTGTGCACTTGCTAGGCAAGTGCTCTACCACTGAGCTAAATCCCCAACCCTAATTTAGCTGATTTATAAGCTATGTATAGTTTATTGATTTCCTGCTCTAGAAAATACAATTTTATGAATTATTTTTAATTTTAAGAACTGGAAATTTTTGTCTAAGTGGGTGCCATCTAAAAATGGTGTATATTAGTCTATTAATTGAGATCAGAGGACTATAATATATACAATCTATAATACAACATACAAGAATATAATATATAATCTATAATACATAGACAACTGATACATTTTGATTTAAGTTTTGATTGAGCAATATCCCATTCAAGACAGAATAATAAACCTTGAGGTTGTGATGAAACTTCTGCTCCACACTCTGAAGGTGTGTGTGTGTGTGTGTGTGTGTGTGTGTGTGTGTGTGTGTGTGTGTATGTGTGAGTGATGGAGGGAGGCACTCTTTTAGAGTGGACCAAGCAGAAAATGATTCTATCTCCTGTGAAATGCACATAGCAATATATCTTTGCTTAAATTTTGGTATTTTTGAAAGAGACTTTTTCTTATATCTTTCTTTGTGGATATAAATAAATTTAATTCCTGACCACAAAAGCGAGGACCTTTCCTGTTCTACAGGTTATCATTGCCTTTTGACACAACTTTTCAATGCTACTCATGAGCAAAACTGAAAACATGTTTAACAAGGCAATACTATTTAGAGAGCAGATGACTACCCATTGTATCTTAAAGACTCTAGCTTTACACTTGTCTTTTCAGGATTCTTGCTTTGTACATATTCATGAGCATATTGGGGTGTCTTAAATTTATAAGAAGATCTGTTCTGTCTTAGAATTTTCCAGTGCCACCTTAGAAATGACTCTGTATATTGTGATCACATTCAAGTTTGCTGTTCCTGAGATGTATTGATAGTCTCATTTCAACTACATGCATTTTATCTAACTTATGCAGTATTTTTGTAAATTCTGATTTCCAAGACTTCCCATAGATATTCTAAGTTAAAAACTTAAAGGGAGAATTGAAGAGTCTTTTACTTTTATGTAAAACTAATTCTGATAAATCTGATGCAAATTGTCCACCCACTACAATTAAAGATATACTGCCACTGTAATCATATGAAGATATGGTTGGTGAAAAGAAGTCATTTCTGTATACATAAGTGGGAGAATTAGTCATGTGAGGTCTAGGAAAGGAATTCTTCATTTTAGCTGAAGAAAACCAAGTCATTGTTAAGAATGGCCACTAGTACTAGATCACTGTCAAGATACACCATATCTATGTCACATATTTGCTCTTGGCTTTTGTTTCAGATTTTATGCTTCTCCTGCCCTACTGGATGATGTTCTGCATTTCAGAGGAGATTTATACCTTTGGTGGTAAAACTCAAGCTATTCATTTGTTTTTTAGAATCCTTGTGGCAGCATTAAAGTGCACCTTACAATGACATTTATTAGTTAAGTACAGTTAGCCGAAGAGAGAGAGTGGTTCCCACTTAATCAATTATATCTGAATTGAACACCTTGACAGTTTTCTTGGCAGCATGAGAAGGAGCAAGGTTGAGATTTGCCACCTTACTCACATGCTCCTCAAATTACACATCAATTTTTATTTTGTCTTAAATAAGTTTCCCCTTTATTTACGCTCCTATCTCAAAATGTAAAAGTACTTTGAGAAAGAAGAGACCCTTTAAATTCCTTTTAAATTTCTTTCAGTTTTCAAATGAATACAAAGAGAAGAATTCCAAAAGTATTAAAGTAATTTTGTTTTCTCCTCTGATACAAAGCACAGATTGGAACCAGTAAGATACACTACCAAATTTAACAAGTAAAGAATAAATAGGGGAAAATGTGCATCTTCCCCCTGTCACATTATACATTTGGATAGAGTTCTGTTGCACAATTATTCATTGGAAGGCCTATGAGTTTTCATTCAAACTCTGTTTATTGATTTCTTTGTAACTAGGCTAATTTCTCCTGATGGCCATAATCATTCTTGAGTTGCAGTAGGAAGTTTTAAAGTAGAAATAATTTTCTATATTGAGATATAGCTTCTTCCCCATAAGTTGTTGGAATGTCCTTATTGTTAGTGTTCTATTAATGATAATGATATTTTATTACAAAAGGTAGCACAGACATGTGTTCTCTGAATATCACAGCAACTTATAACATTAGACAACAACAGCCCACAGTATAATCAATAATATTAGGAAAGAATGTATGCCCACAACTCCTTCCCCGAATTTAGGATAGAAGTTCTCAATGCAGGCAGGATTGAGTCCCTGGGATTCAAAGAATGAGTTCTATAAGCTACTCATTATTAAGATCCAATAACTGAAGATGGTTTGCAGGAGGTAGAAAGAAACAGACACTATTCATTTTCTTTTTTTCCATGTTAATATGAGACTTTAATATTAATCAGAATCAAATAAAATTTGGGTAAAGGTCATGTCCTCAATGAGCCTTCCATGACTGCAAGATCTTGAATCTATGTTCCTATCTATAAGTTTGCATTACACTTAGTACTGTCCATTTTGATCTTTCAAGAAATGAGGCATTTTGTGGCTCCAATTAAAATGTCTTCTCAGGGTGATAAAATAAAGCCAACATACTGATGACATGGTTTGAACAAATTCAGAGTTCTGGCAACAGCTCAAACTGTGTTTCAATTCTAGAACATATATCCTGATGAAAAGGCGAGGGAATTTGAGATTAAATGAAGTATCATTTACCTGCCAGCTTCCATGCTATATTCTACTTGGAGTCTCATCTGAAGGTGAATGAATACACAGGCATTTTGATGAGCTTTTTTCCTGGAGGTTGTTTCCAGAGAATAAAAATCATGTTAGAATTATTCTGGGCATTGATTCAAAGTGTGAAAGGCTAAAAATATTGCCAACATGTTAATTTATACAATATAATAGCAAGAAAATAACTTATACACAACTTATATGCCCTGTGAGAATAAAGACACTTGAACACCTAAAAAATCTCTACAGTATATCATCAGCATGAAGCCTAGGATGATAAGAACCAGATTCATTTTCTTGAAAAACAGTTAAACTTCCATTTTGTCATTTCTTTTGATATTGAAAGACAGTGGTAAATGGGCATATCCAGTTCTGAAGAAGGATTGAATTGTTTATTCCATCTCATTTGCTATTTTGCATCTCAAGGTCTCAGAGGTCTTTGTCTGTATGCTTCTTTTCAAGTGTTGAAGTTTCTACACACCATTCTCATTTTGTCTACAAATAAACTGAATACCAGGACATGGGTTTCCATCTAGGTCTTTTCATTTATCTGAGACAAAGCTATAATATAATTGGCACCTATCAAATACTTGTGTTTTGGGATTGCTAAAGACTGTGACTGGGAACAGATTTTCAGAGACAGAGACAATCAAGGTAAAGGTGATTGAATGTATCAAGGCTTCAGATATGGGGAGATCTTTCCATTGAAATTTCTGTCCTTTGTATTATCCTTTTACTATCTGAACATACATAACGTTTCCCTTTTGTTGTGTGATGGTTAGTTTTATGTCAACTTGACAGAAGCTGGAGCTGTCTGAGAGAATGGAACCTCAACTGGGGAAATGCCTCCATAAGCTGTTGGCACGTCTGCAGGGCATTTTCTTAATTGGTAATTAACGTGTGATGATTCAGCCCCTTGTGTGTGGTGCCATTCTGGGATAGTGGTCTTGAGAAAGCAGATTGAGCACGCCATGGAGAGTAAGTCTGTAAGCAGTACCCATCATGACCTCTGCACAGGTCCTGCCTCCAGGCCCCTTCTTTGTTTGAGTTCCCGCCCTAACTTCCTTCAGTGGTGGACTTAGAAGCTGTTTGGTGAAATAAAACCTTTCCTCCTCAAGTTACTTTTGCCACGGTGTTTTATTACAACAATAGAAACCTTCACTGAGACAGAAATTGGTACCAAGTTTGGGAGTATTACTGTGACAAATTGGATAATGCTCTGGGGAAGATTGTTGAAGGAGTTAAGAACTTAGGGCTAGAGAAGCTGTTGAATGTGCAGAGCTCAGTGGGTTGTTCTTTGAAAGCTTGGAAGAGTATGCGGAAAGAAATACAGACAGTGGATGGCTAGCTTGTGCCGTTTCAGAGGGAAGTAAAGAAGTTTTAAAATGTATTTTCTTGCTGAGCATATTTCTAAGTCTCCTATATTTAGTTGTCATTTCAGTTTTTTCTTTTGCAGAGAGGAAACCATTTGCCCTTCTTTCTTTGTGTCTTTTGACCGCTGACTTGTCTTTCAAAGTCCTTCTTTAACTGACCCTGCAACTGTCTGTTTCTGTTTTTATTAAAGATCACTTCGTATCCCAGATGTTTACCTAACTGGGTTCCCTACTGAATTAAAAATGTACTCGAGCTACAATCTGTGTCTTAATGGGATTTGTGTCTCCCTTCCCATCTAATTCTATCCATCATCTGTTACAATTCCATAATCATAAGAATAAATAAATAAATAAAAATTAATGATGTAACAAATGGACGAATGCTATAAAAGTCCTCGAGAATTTCTGTACTTAAAAAAAGTAAAATTAGGCCTGAGGTGATGGTTCAGTGTAACATCATTTACCTAGCAGTCAAGACAATCTGAGTCCATTAACCAGCACAACAAAAAAATTGAAAAACAATAAAATGTAGAAGAAATGTATACCCTACATTATTAAATTACAAGAAATTATTGAGGGTGGTGATTTCATACACTTGTGATTCTAGCACTGTTTTGGCCTAATTTGAAGAAAACCTAGACTATATTGGGGGGGACCCTCAATACCTCAAATATAAACCCCTCAATACCTCAAATATAAACCTGTTAAATTTTGTATTTATGTATAATACATTAGATGTTACACAAATTAATGAGTTCTCTAGAATAATGAAGTACAAAGTATATTGTGAAGAGAATATTTGAGACTGACATTTGTGAAAGATATAGAATAATATAAATGTATCTGCTGATTCAAAACTAGCAACAGAGCAGAAGCATTCGAGGATTCCCCCACTTCATTGTGGGGAGCTCTTACTTTTATCCATGTTATTGTCAACTTGGCAGAATCTAGACTTACTTGGGAGATAAACCTGTTAGCATATGTATGAAGGAGTGACTGGATTTGATTTGTATGAGAAGATCCATGCTAAACATGAAGAACAGTAGTCCATGGACCCAGACTAAACAAAAAGAAGAAAATGGCCAATACTGATAGCCAATAATCATCTTTGTGTTTCCAGATACAATATAGCTGTCCATCTCATGTCCCATCACCTTTCTTGATTATGGATTTTATTTCTTTAAATGATATGCCCAAATAAACCACTCCTCCCTGAACTTGTTTCTTGTCAGGTATTTTGCATAGTAATGAATAAAGTAACAAATACAGTGACTTAGATAAGCTAGGATTGTACTGAATCAGATATTTAAGGAATACTAAGGATGTATGAAGAAAATTCAGATTTTACTAATATAACTGTATGTTTTATTTTAAATAATTATGTTTATGTTAGTTCATACAAACTATTGGAATTTTCAGAAGACCATCGACTTTCCTGGTTTTTCTTTGATGTGCTGCTCATCTTTTGTAGAAATTATCCTGTGCTGGCATATAGAATATTATATGAGAGTGTTAAACATTGTAGGAAGAAATGATAAACAGAAAAACAAGTATTGAAATTCACATGGAATATTTAGAAAACTCTGAGGAGAATATTTTTATTTGTTCCCATGGTATCTAATAAGGACTGCAACCTGGTAAAATTTGAAAACAAGGTGGGTGTGAATAAAAAGTGAACACTTCATTAAGAGGTTGGAGTTTTAAATGGAAATTATAGACAGACTCTGGAATATACAAAGTGACTTCCCATGTTGCATTTGAGGATTGTTTTCTCTAATTGCTACATGTGTGAGAGTGAGGATTATGCTGTAATCCCAGTGGACTCCTAATAAGTCACTGCTCTTCTGCTTTTGTTTAGATATTGGTAATGAACTGTTTGATCACAAAGATGTCACAGTCAGTTGCTTTCCCAACTATTTCATTTTGGAGGAAATTTTTATTCATACTTGTAGTTGGAAGTTTTCCTGTGTCCTGGCTGACCGATGGTCAGGACAAATCTCTCCCACTCATTACCCCCAAGTAAACACACAGGGGCTTATATTATTTATAACTGCTCAGACATTAGCACAGCCTTATTACTAACTAACTCTTACACTTAAATTAACCCATAATTCTTGTCTATGTTTAGCCACATGGCTTGGTATCTTTTCTCAGTTCTACTTTGTCATCTTGCTTCCTCTCTGTCTGGCTGGCATCTCCTGACTCTGCTCTTCCTCTTCCAGAATTCTCCTTCTCTGCTTGCCTGCCTATGCTTTCTGCCTGGCTACTGGTCAATCAGCATTTTGTTTGTCCACCAATCAGAGCAACATATATTCACAGCATACAGAATGACATACCACAGCATTTCCCCTTTTATGTCTAAACAAAAAGGAAGGTTTTAATTTTAACATAGTAAAATGACACACAATAGAACAGTTATCAAGCAAGAATTACAGTTACAATATGTACTTTATTTGTATTTGGCAAAATTAAATATTCTATCTATCTTATATTTGTGAGTTTAAAGTTTCATATCTAAGTTATCTTTTATCTTAACCAAAGAAAACTATTATTATAACTATCTAGTCTTCAACTACATCAAAGACCTGAGGAGGATATAATATTACCTAAGTAAACAGGAAATACACTGTAAGCAACTTCAAAAATTCTGGAAATGACAGAGACAGCTGCCTGCCTGGGCAGTAATCCAAAGTTCCTCTGTAACATTAGGGCATTCATCTTCAACCTATAAGCCTAGAGTCTTTCAGTCACTTCTTGTGTCCTGCAAAATATTTGGCATTCTCCTTTGTGAAGCAGGAATCTGAAGAACCATTGTGCCTTGTCTGGCAAATTCAGTGGTCATTTTCCTGTGGGTCCTGTATGCCCAGTTTTTACAACTTATATATTATGCAGTCCAGGCAAGAGCAGTTTCTTTCACAAATGGCTATTTTTGCCAAGAAGAAGATACACTCCATATGGAATGTCTTCAATGCCCATCTTCCTTTTTGAAGTAAATTGGTGTTGCCAGGAGCACACATGTCTCACTGTCCAGAAAGTCTAAGTTCTTAAAACATTTTAAATGCCATATTCCATAGGTCTTTGACAGGTTTGAAGATTACCTACATAATTGAAATATATGTATGTATACTTAGAAAACTTAACTAACATGACTATACATTTGATTATCATGGATGACTAATTACTAATCTATATTTCTCAATTATATATTACAACTTCAAATGAGCTGCACAAACATAATATCTTAAATAAGACTAGAAATATACTTTAAATTTGTATCAATAAACTAAATTCATTTTAAACAAGTTGATGCTCTTTAAAAGTAGATTTAATAATCTACCCTTTTATCCTATCACATCTATATCCTACATTTTTATAACATATCCTCCTTTCTTCTTTTAGAAAGATATTGCATTTATCATTAACCCCCTTTAAATAAAAATAAACACTCATAAACAATATTTTGGGAATTTGGACATAGTTTCTCACACTACTTCCTGCTAGATGAGGACCCTGGCAATCTAAAGGCATGTGCCACCACTGCCTGGCTCTATTTCTTTATATATTCTTTTTCCTCTCTCTTCCAAGCCTATGTACATTTTTACATACAGTGTAAACTGTTTAGGGTTTATTCCAGCTGAATCTGTCTTATTGTGAATTTATTACTTTAAACTGCAGTATTACTTCAATTGAAATGGCAGCTTTGGCTACTGGCTCCACCCACCTCAGCCTTCCATGACGCATGAACTATGGCAGAACTATGTTTACTACCAGCTCTGTGAACCATGCTCATTGCTGACTGTGAAGCAGTGAGTCTGTGCTTCCATCCAGCATCCTACAGCCTCCAAACCTTTTCTTTTTCTTTTCTTTTCTTTTTTTGTCTGTACTAGCAAAGGCTAAATCCACCACACACCATACTGTGCAGCCTGGAGATGCCTCTGTGTACTGCGGCAGGAATCCTTCCTGCTGCAGGTCAAGTCCATACACTGTTAACCCACCATACTGTAGTTCAAGTGCACATGCCACAATATCTCTGTACCTTGGCATCTCTATATCTTGACCTGCATGAGAGATGAAGTAGAAAGCTGTTTTTGACTGTGTTTTTGTGTGTTTAGAATCCCCTTTTAAACTCTCTTAGGTGTTATGGAAATTTGAGAGCCCCATGTTAGGTGCTAAAGGTAGATGGAAATTTTCCTGCATCCCAGCCGGCAGTCAGGACAAATATCTCCCACTTGTGTCCCCCAAGTAAGCACACAAAGACTTATATTAATTATAACTGCTCAGCCATTAGCTTAGGCATATTACTAACTAGCTCTTACACTTAAATTAACCCATAATTCTTATCTATGTTTAGCCACTTGGCTTGGTACCTTTTCTCAGTTCTACTTTGTCATCTTGCTTCCTCTGTATCTGGCTGGCAACTCCTGACTCTGCTCTTCCTCTTCCAGAATTCTCCTCCTCTGCTTGTCTACCTATATTTCCTTCCTGGTTACTGGTCAACCAGCATTTTATTTATCAACCAATCAGACCAACACATATTCACAGCACACAGATTGACATTCCACAGCAAATACTGACTGTTTTCTATTACTGTATTTTCTCATTAGTTAGTTATGCATAACTTTATGATAAAAAACATATTCATAATAATTATTTATTGAATCTTGTAGGCAGCAATATTTTCATATTTCAGTAGACACTGATATGTGGTCAGAAATTTGTTGGTTCCACCTAGCCACACAGTCCAGATGAATCTCTCCCACCTGAGCTCTTGAAGCTGCTTATGAAATAATCACTCAGGATTTTATTGATTACAAACTTTACGGCCTATGGGTCAAGCTTCTTACTAGCTAGCTCTTACATTTTAACTCAACCCATTGCTATTAATCTATGTTTTGCCACATGGCTTTGTGGAATTACCTGTTTTCTCACATCTTGCTTCTCTTGGCTGCAGTTTGCAGCATCTGCTCTGACCCTACCTTTCTTCCCTCTCTACTCTCTTTGATTTCCAATCTGGCTCCATTCTGCCTTGTCATTGGTCAATGGAGTTTTATTTATTAGCCAATGAGAGTAACACTGATAACTATTTTGTTACTTGTAATTTTACTATATTTACGTTAAAACCTTCCGTTTTGATTAGACAGAAAAGGGGAAGTGCTGTGGGTTATCTTTCTGTATGCTGTGAATATGTATTGCTCTCATTGGTTGATAAAGCTGTTTGACCAATGGCAAGGCAGAATAAAGTTTGGCGGTACATTCAAACGGAAGATGGAGATGAAGAAGGGTGGAGTAGGGAAGATGCCACTTCTGCCACCCAAGGAGCAAGAAGATGCCAGCAGACTGGTAATGCTGAGTGGCAAAACAGATGAATAGAAATGGGTTGAATTAAGTTATAAGAGCTACTTAATAATGAGCCTGAGCCATAGGCAATGCAGTTTGTAATTATTATAAGCCTCTGTGTGTTTAATTGGGACTAAGCATCTACGGGACTGGGCAGGACACAGGAAAACTTCTACCTATGCTGATAAATAGCATGAATTGTCTTAATTTGTCCTATTGGTCCTAGGACACAGACATTGCTCTGGTTTAAGTACAGTTTGTCTCCTTTGAAACTCCAGTTGAAATTTTAGGCCTATTGTGAGGGATGAAGTTGTGAAGTCTGATGGAGGAGGCTAGGATTAATGATTTATCTCCTTAAGAATATGTCCTCTATAAAAGCCAGCTTGGTCAGAGTTGACATGCAGTTCATGCCATGCCTTGAAATGTGGAACCTTGACATAGGACTCCTACCATAAGCTAAAATAAACTTCTTTTTTTTCATAACCTAGCCAGTTGGTGGACTAAGACACAACTATTTCCACCAAGAGACAGGCTCAGTGATTTAAGGAACAGTAATCACACAGCTGGTTGCACACATATGCCAGTTTGAATCTCAGAGCAGGACTTTGTCTTCTCTCCTGTGTGGACTTCCTGGATTGGCAGCTTTGTCAGCTCTCCCCCAGCACTGCAGGAGTGTGACTTTGCTTGTTTTGCAATGTTCCATGAGTTGGAATGTGTTACTTAGTATTAGGACACCTACTACCCTTCTTCCTCTTGCAGAGGCATGCGTGATGGTAGATGTGTCACCAACTATGGTTACTAGTGAATCAGAGAGGATGAACAAGACCATGATCAGGGAACCAACTGTTTTCTTCACAGGCCAATGTGCCTTCAAAGGCAGTCATCATATATGATGCATTTTGTTTCATTTTTAAATGCTTTATATTCATAGGAAAAAATTAATAAAACTTCTTTAATAATGCCTGAATATTCTTAAAACAAAAACATTTAAGATACTGTAAGGTAAGATATAAATACTGCTGACCCCGACATCCATTCAAGTCATCTTTAGAGAAGTAATGTGGAGAAAATTGAGATGATTTATACATGTGAGGTATTTTATTGCTGCAGAACTATCATGATGAGGATCATGATTTCTCTCTCTCTCCATTCACTCTCAGTTTGATTTAATTATTAGAGATTCTCTAATAATTATGTGCTCTAAAACTAATGTGCTCAGAATTGTTTGTAGTGAAAATTGTGCTATATTATCACCTTCAATAATTTGATTAAGCTATCACTCACATATTTAGATAAGAACATCAAGACTGGAAAAATGCATATATTTATTTATGTTTATACATTGGTAAGTGGCAGAGTCAGAATTTAAATTCAGATCTGTTTGAACTTGGAGCCTGCATTTCAGAAGTTGAACTTTAGTTTGGAGGTCTCCTGAGAACTGAAGAATGCAAAAGGGCATCCATATGCAGTATTGATGTGTTTGGGTACTGCACTTCCTTTAAAGAGGTAATTCTAGCAAGTTCTAAGTTTTATTCAGTTCTTCATTAGACATATACTGGTGGTTTTCATTTTCAAATTGCTTATTCTCCACCCTCCTGTAGGTATATAGAGCCCACTACTAATCTGGGAACAACCCTGAGGAGTTTTAGAGAGAATCAATCACAGGGAATAAACAGGGTGAGTAAATGCTGAGTCTAGGGCATAGACAAATAGTCTAAAAGTCTGTTTGTCTGGTGAACTATGATGATGCCAATGGAAGGTTCTCCCTAGTGTCCACAAGGAACAAAGATCCCACAGATCTATGTTCAGGTGGTTACTCTGGTCACAGCTGGAGGTCAGACAATCTGTAAGCAGTGAGTTTTCACGGAAACAGAGTATGATGCACGAAATCCGAGTGCTGAGTTCCACCATTTTGGAGTTAGCGTGGGTCTTACTGTCTCTTTGCTCCATCTACACATGGATTTTAAATTCGTACTGTGTCATGTCCCACATAACTAAAGTTTAAAATTACTTGATATCCTTTGGTTGTCAGTCTTGACAACAAGCACCTTCACTCTTAGAGATATTGGACTAATCTTTGACAATCACTTATTGTTTTCTCTTTTAATCTGTTATTGTTGCTTTCCAGATGCAAAGAATGCTTGTTATTGAGTGAAGAAAAGAAATGCTGGAATACAAGAACATAACCTGGAAACAAACAAATGATAATTGTAGCAGTGTACTAGAAGAAATAATCATGGGATAAGATTATTTGAGATGGCATAGTCCTCCTTATTATGAGAGAGAATTATTAGGGGCTGTAAGGGTTTCCAAATGAAATGGAACATGCTAAATAAGAGTTGAATTTTCGAGTAACAAAATTTTGGGTGTCTCAGGCAACCTTGGAAACATACTTATATTGTTTAAGGATGCCTATCTAAAGGTCATATTAAATTTGCCATTTTGTATTCTTTCTGGGAATCTTATCTAGGGCTTATCAACTGAGAAATAATTTCAATTCCCTAGCTTGTTACACCTATAACTAGTTTTCTCCAGCACTGGCTCTTAGAGATATTTAATGGGCCTACTTTGCTGCCCTGAGGTAGACTAGGAAGTGAAAGCGAGTGAGCTCCCTGCTAAGACGAATAAGTGCTGCTGCAGAGAGAACCTTCCACTGCCTTTGGCTTCAGATGCTTGGCTGTTTCTTAACCAAATGCCGTACAGCTGTGTGGATCCATCAATGCCTATCTACAAAACAAAAAAATATAAAAATAAAAACAAGTTCTCTGTTTTGTTTATTGTGCTGCTGTAGACCAAGATTTCTGCTTTCCATGACATAAATTTGACTATATTCCATGCTGGCTCTGGATCTGGAATGTGTTTGCTATGCTATAACCAAATACTGATTAGAAATCAGTTATGAAATGATTACACTTGATATCTGAGCTCCACATTTATTCTCAGTCTAAGCTCAGGTTGGTCTGGCTGAAGGCACCTGTATCTCACTACCTCAAATCTGTCAACACTACTCAAGGAAGTGGAGTCATAGATGGAATGTGTGGGAATTATGAACATATATTGACAATAATGCTGAGAAACAACCAACCAACCAACCAACCACACACACACACACACACACACACACACACACACACACACCACAATCTCAGTGGTCTGCACAAAAAGTCAGTGAGTATATGCAATCCACCCTTTTAATTACTTTGGCTGTAATTGCTCAAATATCTGTGATCTGTTGTGATTATGTAAGATGGGGCTGTTAAGGTTGCCATGCTCTTCCATGGGTCAGTAAGAGATGTGTGTCACTAATGTGAATGTGCCCACTAAATCTATCTGGTCTTTATCTTTTATCTTTATCTTCTTGTGGCTGGCTGAGCATGGTGTCTTGGTACCAGCAGGTGCTAGGGTTGAACAGAAATGCATGGTGCTTTTTTCAAGCTCTTCTGTGTCACATCTGCTGATGTTACATTGGCTGAAGGAAGTGATCACAATATTCTGAATCCAAGCAAAAGAGCAATTAACTCTGCCATTTCATTAAGAGGATCTGGCAGGAAGATTACACCAGAAGGGTGATACTGTGTTTGGGGAGTGGGCACTTGGAGAGAGAGGAGGCTGAAGATTTAGCAAGGAACCAGACAGTTCCAGTCTTGCCAACCAAAAAACAACAACAACAACAACAACAACAAAACAGAACCATTCACTAACATTCCGTTTCCTTCAATAAAAGGCTATTTGCTCTTTAAATTTCCACAGGTCTATTATTCTAACTCTTAAGATTGCTTCCTTAATTCTATGGTTTCCATATTAATAATTAACTCTTAGCTATCATGTTAAGTTCACAGTATGGTAAATCTGGACTTCTCTTTCACTCCAGTTCATCCCCAGAGAAGCTCGGGGTGGCACTAATTAGAGGGAGAAAACCACATCAGAGTAGAAAGTACAGTATAATCTCTGAAAATATAAGTGGATTAGTAATTGTCTTCCTTTGACTATGGAGCAATGAAGCAACAGAGGCATTTTGCTTAATTAAGGGAGGCAAGTTTACTATGTCTAAGACGTAACAGATTCTAGTCTAATTACCTAGCTTAAGAGAAAAGAATTACTAAGTAAAAGTAGGTGTGTGAACTGTGCACAAATTATAGCCAACTGTAAGGATCCCTTATTGTTTTCTATTGCCATCTCCTTGTGGAATATGACACTGCACCATTCCTTTATATAACTATATTCTTTGTAGCTGTATGAAGAATATAGTTATATAAAGGAATCCTAATAAACATAACATTATATTTTAGGTAAGAATTTTCTTGGGCATATATGCTTGAGGCTCAAGGATTAAAATTCTTCAAAGATGCAAATTTCTGTCTCTCTGTTTTTTTCTACATAAGGAAATTTCCTCCCAATCTTGAGCTTCAAAAACAGTCAAAATGTGTCAACATTACTGTGAGGAGCCATGAAAAGGAAACACACAAACAGGATTAAGTGCTTCAGTGCAGAGGAATTTAGCTTGTAGCTCAGTCAGAACTGTATCATGTAAAATACAGGTTAAGAAACTTTACTCTTTTCAGTCACTTTCTATCGGCAAAAGGGAGCTGAAACATGGATGTGGGATGTATAATCTTGGATGCAGCATAATTTGAGGGTAAAAAAAAAAAGTTGTGCCATTTCTTTCCACATAAAAGGAAATTTCATTCACAGGGTTTATGTGATAATTTCAAATTAGAGCAAAGAAGCAGATCTTACCAAAGGCAAGACAAGGAGAGAGTAGGCCGACAGCTAATGTAACAGTGCAATGCTCAGCTGCCCATCATCTGGCCCTTCCCGTTAACCTCCATCTTTGGCCTTGCTTCCTCTCAAGGCCTCATGAGAGTTCCTACTTTGCTGTTAGCATGTACAGGTGCTGTCCTTGTTCCCATCTAGTTTCGTCAGCCATATTGTTGAGGTATCATGAGGGAATCTTCCCTGACATTTCTAGGAGTCATAATATTGTGGCAGATTTCCGGGTTCTCTGGGTCTTATAATGTTTCTGCTCTTTCTTTTAAGATAACCCCGAACCTTAGGTGCCGGACTTTGGTTGTGCCAACTGGGGCTGAGTACCCAAGAGTTGATCTATTCTTTAATGTGTTCAGTTCATTTTATTGATTCATAAGTAATTATGAGCTTAATGCTGGGTGACTACAAATAATATGCAGATAGCAAATTTTTGAATTGGAACAGAAAACATTAATTTTACAAATTACAGAGAGGCTAAATGAAAAATAACAGAAGGCCACCCACTTTTATTTTGGTTTTAAGATAAATCATACAATATATAATGCTTTATTTTGTTCCCACAAATCTTTTTTCAACCACTAAATACAATTTTAATACACTGAGTAAGTGGGTATTTCTTTTTTTTTCCCCCACAATGTGAGATCATCAAGTATCTATAAGAATAATGACAACAGCACAGAACTCTGGCAACAATAAACATTCATGATAGTGGTATTTTTTTTTTCTAAACAGAAATTTATAAATTACCTATAAAATCTCTAAGTCATTGAACTATTTATTTTCTATTGATTATATATATTTTTTTAAATTTTGGTGTTCTGTGGTTTTTTTCTTTATTAAGAAATTTTCTACTCACTCCACATGCTATCCACAGACCTCCCTCCTCCCTCCTCCCACCTCCTCCTTCTTCCCACCCCCCAGGCCTCTTTCCCAAGCCACCCCATATCTCCATATCCCCCAAATCGAGGTCTCCCATGGGGAGTAAGCAGAGACCAGGACACTGAGCCTAGGCAGGTCCAAGCCCCTTCCCACTGCACCAAGACTATGCAAGGTGTCACACCACAGGCACCAGATTCCAGAAGCCTGCCCATAGACCAGGGACAGATCCCAATCCTCCTGCCTGGGTGCCCCCCAAACAGTTTAAGCCAAACAACCATCTTCTGTATCCAGAGGGTCTAGTCCAGTCCCATGGGGGCTCCACAGCCAGCAGACCACAGTTCATGGGCTTCCACTAGTGTGGCCGGACTTCTCTGAATGTCCTCCCATCATGATCTTAATGTACCCTTGCCTGAAGTATCTCTCGTCTCTCTCCTCAACTGAATTCCCAGAGCTCAGCCTGGTGTCTGTCCATGGATCTCTGTATCTGCCTCCATCTGTCACTGGACAAAGGCTCTATGATGACAGCTAGGTTATTTGCTAGGCTGGACACCAGAATAGACCAGTCCAGGCACCCTCTAGACCACTGCCAGCAGACCAAGGTGGGGTCAACTTTGTGGATTCCAAAGAGCCTCCCCAGCACCCTGCCTCTTTCTATTCCCATGATGTCCTCATCTATCATGGTATGTTCCTCCCTGCCCTCCCACTCTGTCCCTGTTCCAGCTTGACCCTCCCATTTCCCTATGTTCTCATCCCCGACTCCTCGCCCTCTGCCACCACCCCCCACACCTAGTCCTGTCATGCAGATCTCATCTACTTCTCCTTCACAGGATCATCTATGTGTTTCTCATAGGGTCATTTCCTGTTAGCTAGCCTCTCTGGAATTGTGGGTTGCAGTCTGGCCATCCCTTCCCTCCCATTTAGTATCCACTTATGAGTGAGTACATACTATGTATGTCCTTCTGAGTCTGGGTTACCTCACTCAAGATGATATTTTCTAGATCCATTCATTTGCTTGCAAATTTCATGATCTCATTGTTTTTTACTGCTGAGTAGTACTCCATTGTGTATATGTGCCTTATTTTCTTTATCCATCCTTCAGTTGAAGGACATCTAGGTTGTTTCCAGGTTCTGGCTATTACAAATAATGCTTATATGAACATAGTTGAGCATCTGTCCTTGTGGTAAGATTGAGAAATCCTTGGGTATATGCCCAAGAGTGGTATAACTGGGTCTTGAGGAAGACTTATTCCCAATTTTCTGAGAAACCGCCAAACTGATTTCCAGAGTGGATGTACAAGTTTACATTCCCACCAACAGTGGAGGAGTGTTCCTCTTGCTCCACATCCTCTCCAACATAAGCTGTCTTCAGTGTTTGTGATCTTAGCCATTTTGACAGGTGTAAGATGGTATCTCAGAGTTGTTTTGAATTGCATTTCCCTGATGACTAAGAATATTGAACAATTCCTTAAATGCCTTTCAGTTATTTGAGATTCTTCTCTTGAGAATTCTCTCTTTAGGTTTATAGCCCATTTTTAAATTGGATTGTTTAGTAGTTTGATGTCTAGATTTTTGAGTTCTTTATATATTTTGGAGATCAGTCCTCTGTCAGATATGGCGTGGGTGAAGATCTTTTCCCATTCTGTAGGCTGTTGTTTGGTGTTATTGACTGTGTCTTTTGCTCTACAAAAGCTTCTCAGTTTCAGGAGGTCCCATTTATTAATTGTTGTACTCAGTGTCTGTGCTACTGGTGTTATATTTAGGAAGTGGTCTCCTGTGCCAATGTGTTCCAGACTACTTGTTCTATCATGTTCAGAGTAACTGGATTTATGTTGAGGTCTTTGATCCACTTGGACTTAAGTTTTGTGCACGGTGACAGATATGGATCAATTTGCAACCTTCTACACATTGACATCCAGTTATGCCAGCACCATTTGTTGAAGATGCTTTCTTTTTTCCATTGTACATTTTTGGCTTCTTTGTCAAAAATTATATGTTCATAGGTGTGCAGGTTAATGTCAGGGTCTTCAAATAGATTCCATTGGTCCACATGTTGATTTTTATGGCAGTACCAAGCTGTTTTTTATTACTATAGCTCTATTGTAGAGCTTGGAGGTCAGGGATCATGATGCCTCCAGAGGTTGCTTTATTATATAGGATTCTTTTAGCTATCCTAGGTTTTTTGTTTTTCCACATAAAGTTAAGTATTGTTCTTTCCAAATCTGTGAAGAATTGTGTTGGGATTTTGGTGGGGATTGCATTGAATCTGTAGACTGCTTTTGGTAAGATTGCCATTTTTACTCTGTTGATTCTACCTATCCATGATCATGAGTGATCTTTTCATTTTCTGATGTCTTCTTCAATTTCCTTCTTCAGAGACTTAAAGTACTTATTATACAGATCTTTAACTTGCTTAGTTAGAGTTACCCCAAGGTATTTTATATTTTGTGTGGCTATTGTAAAGGGTGATGTTTCTCTTATTTCTTTCTCAGCCTCTTTTTCAGTTGTAATTAGGAGGGCTACTAATTTTTTTGAGTTAATCTTGTATCCTGCCACCTTACTGAATGAGTTTATCAGCTGTAGGAGTTCCCTGGTAGAATTTCTGGGGTCACATATGTATACTATCATTTTATCTGCAAATAATAAAAGTTTTACTTCTTCCTTTCCAATTTGTATCCCCTTGATCTCCCTTTGTTGTCCTATTGCTCTAGCTAGAACTTCAAATACTATATTGAATAAGTGTGGGGGGAGTGGACAGTCTTGTCTTTTTCCTGATTTTAGTGGAATTGATTTGAGTTTTTCTCCATTTAATTTGATGTTGACTGTCGGCTTGTTGTAAATTGTCTTTATTATGTTTAGGTATGTTCCTGATCTTTCTAGAACCTTTATCATGAAGGGGTGTTGGATTTTGTCAAAGGCTTTTTCAGCCTCCAATGAGATGATCATGTGGTTTTGTTCTTTCTGTCAGTTTGTTTATATAGTGTATTACATTGACAGATTTTCTTATGTTGAACCATCCTTGCATCCCTGGTATGAAGCCTACTTGGTCATGGTGAATAATTTTTTTGATGTGTTCCTGGATTTAGTTAGCCAATATTTTTTTGAGTATTTTTGCATCAATGTTCATGAGGGAGATTGGCCTGTGATTCTCTTTCTTTGTTGCATCTTTTATGTGGTTTGGGTATCAGGGTAACTGTAGCCTCATAAAAAGAATTTGGTAATGTTTCTTCTGTTTCTATTGTGTGGAACAATGTGAAGAATATTGGTATTAGCTCTTCTTTGAAAATCTGGTAGAATTCTGTGCTGAAATCATCTGGTCCTGGGCTTTTTTTGGTTGGGAGACTTTTAATGACTGTTTCTATTTCCTTAGCTCTATTTAAATAGATTATCTGGTATTGATTTAATTTTGGTTTGGGGTACCTATCCAGAAAATCATCAATTTCTTTCAGATTTTCCAGTTTTGTGGAGTAGAGGTTATTGAAGTATAACCTGATGATTCTCTGGGTTTCCTCATTGACTGTTGTTATGTCTCCCTTTTCATTTCTGACTTTGTTAATTTGGATGCTCTCTCTCTCTGCTTTTTGGTTAATTTGCATAAGAGCTTATCTATCTTGTTGATTTTCTCACAGAAACAACTCTTTGTTTCATTGATTCTTTGCATTGCTTTCTTTGTTTCTATTTTATTGATTTCAGTACTCAATTTGATAATTTCCTGGCAGCTGTCTCTCCTGGGTGACTTTGCTTCTTCTTGTTCTAGAGATTTCAGGTGTATTGTTAAGTCACTAGTGTGAGATTTCTCCAACTTCTTTTTGGGCATTCAGAGCTAAGAATTTTCCTCTTAGCATGGCTTTCATGATATTCCATAAGTTTGCGTATGTTGTTTATTTGTTTTCATTGAATTCTAGGAAATCTTTAAGTTCTTTCTTTATTTCTTCCTTGACCCATTGGTGATTCAAATGGGCATTATTCAGTTTTCATGAGACTGTAGGGTTTCTGTAAAATTTTTTTAACTTTTATTTTTATTATATTTGTGTTTTAATTTTTCACATCAGCCATGGGTTCTCCTGTCCTCCCCCCACCCGCCCCTTCTCCACCTTCCCCCCATCCCCTCCCCTCCATTCCCATCTCCTCCCAGGCCAAGACTCCTGTGGGGATACATTTAAAGTTGATGGATTCAGTACAGGCAGGTCCAGTCCCCTCTTTCCAGGCTGAGCAAAGTGTAAGCACAAGGTTCCAAACAGCCAGCTCATGCACTAAAGACAGGTCCAGGTCCCACAGCCTGGATGCCTTCCAAACAGTTCAAGCTATTCAATTGTCTCACATATCTAGAGGGCCTGCTCCAGCTGGGGGCTCCACAGCCTTTGGTTCATAATTCATGTGCTTCCATTTTTTTGGATATTTGTCCCTGTGCCTCTCCAATCTTGGTCTCAACAATCACGTTCTTACAGTCCCTCCTCTTTCTCGACAATTGGACTCCTGGAGCTGCACCTGGGGCCTGGCTGAGGATCTCTGCATCCACTTCCATCAGTTATTGGATCAGAGTTCCAGCATGACCGTTAGGGTGTTTGGCCATCTGATCACCAGACTAGGTCAGATCAGGCTTTCTCTCAACCATTGCCAGCAGTATACAGAGGATGCATCATTGTGGATTTCTGGGGACCTCTCCAGCACTCTGCCTATTCCTGTTCTCATGTGGTCATCATTTATCATGGTCTGTTATTCCTTGTTCTACCTTTCTGTTCTTGATCCAGTTGGGATCTCCTGCTCCCCTAAGCTTTCTTTCCCTCAAATCTTGCCCTTCATTACTCCCACTGTCGTCCAGGTTGTTTATGTAGATCTCATCTATTTCTCTGTCATTGGGTGATCCCTGTGTCTTTCCTAGGGTCCTGTTTTCTGGGTAGCCTCCCTGGAGTTGTGAGTAGCAGTCTAGTCATCTTTGTTTTACATCTAGTATCCTACTATGAGTGAGTACATATCATGATTGTCCTTCTGAGTCTGAATTACCTCACTCAGGATGATTTTTTTCTAGATCCATCCATTTGCCTGCAAACCTCATGATGTCATTGTTTTTCTCTGCTGAGTAGTACTCCATGGTGTATATGTACCATATTTTCTTTATCCATTCTTCTGTTGAAGGGCCTCTAGGTTGTTTCCAGGTTCTGGATATTACAAACAATGCTGATATGAACATAAATGAGCAAATGCCCTTGTGTTATGATTGAGCATTCCTTGGGTATATGCCCATGAGTGCTACAACTGGGTCTTGGGGGAGATGTATTCCCAATTTTCTAAGAAAGCACCATATTGATTTCCAAAGTGGCTGTACAAGCTTGCATTCCCACCAGCAGTGCAGGAGATTTCCCCTTGCTCCACATCCTCTCCGGCACAAGCTGTCTTGAGTGTATTGATCTTAGCCAATCTGACAGGTGTAAGGTGGTATCTCAGAGTTGTTTTGATTTGCACTTCCTGGATAATTAGGGATGTTGAGCAATTCCTTAAATGTCTTTCAGCCATTTGAACTTCGTTTGTTGAGAATTCTCTGTTTAGTTGTATTGCCCATTTCTTAATTGGACGGTTGGGCATTTTGATGTCTAATTTCTTGAGTTCTTTATATATTCTGGATATCAGCCCTCTGTCAGATGTGGGGTTGGTGAAGACCTTTTCCCATTCTGTAGGCTGTTGCTTTGTCTTGTTGACCATGTCCTTTGCTCCACAAAAGCTTCTCAGTTTCAACAAATCCCATTGATTGATTGTTTCTCTCAGTGTCTGTGCTACTGGTATTCTATTTATAAAGTGATCTCTGGTGCCAATGCATTCAAGACTACTTCCTACTTTCTCTTCTATCAGGTTCAGAGTAACTGGATTTATGTTGAGGTCTTTGATCCACTTGGACTTATGTTTTGTGCATGGTGACAGATATGGATCTATTTGCAGCCTTCTACACATTGACATCCAGTTATGCCAGCACCATTTTTAAAGATGCTTTCTTTTTTCCATTGCACATTTTTGGTTTCTTTGTCAAAAATTATATGTTCATAGGTGTGCAGGTTAATGTCAGGGTCTTCAATTAGATTCTAATTGTCCACATGTCAGTTTTTATGGCAGTACCAAGCTGTTTTTATTACTATAGCTCTGTAGTAGAGCTTGAGGTCAGGGATCATGATGCTTCCCGAGGTTGTTTTATTGTAGAGGATTCTTTTGGCTATCCTGGGTTTTTTATTTTTCCATATGAAGTTGAGTATTATTCTTTCCATACCTGTGAAGAATTATGTTGGTAATTTGATGGGGATTGTGTTGAATCTCTAGATTGCTTTTGGTAAGATCGCCATTTTTACTGTTAATCCTGCCTATCCATGGGCATTGGAGATCTTTCTGTTTTCTGACATCTTCTTCAATTTCTTTTCTCAGGGACTTAAAGTTCTGGTCATATAGGTCCTTAGTTAGAATAACCCCAAGGTATTTTATATCATTTGTGGCTATTGTAAAGGGTGATGTATCTCTGATTTCCTTCTCAGCCTGTTTGTTTATTGTATATAGCAGGGCTGCTGATATTTTGAGTTGATTTTGTATTCTGCTATGTTGCTGAAGGTTTTTATAAGCTGTATCAGTTCCTTGGTTGAATTTTTAGGGTCACTCATGTATACTATCATGTCATCTGCAAATAGGGAAAGCTTGACTTCTTCCATTCCAATTTGTATCCCCTTAATCTCCTTATGTTGTCTTCTAGCTCTGGCTAGAACTTCAAGTACTATGTTGAATAAGTATGGGGAGAGAGGACAGCCTTGCCTTGTTTTTTATTTTAGTGGTATTGCTTTGAGTTTCTCTCCATTTAATTTGATGTTGGCTGTTGGCTTGCTGTAGATTGCCTTTATTATGTTTAGGTATGTTCCCTGTATTCCTGATCGCTCTAAGGCCATTATCATGAAGGGGTTTTGGATTTTGTCAAATGCCTTTTCTGCATCTAGTGAGATGATCAAGTGGTTTTTCTCTTTGAGTATGTTTATATGGTGTATTACATTGACGGACTTTCGTATGTTGAACCACCCTTGCATCCCTGGGATGAAGCCTACTTGATCATGTTGGATAATTGTTTTGATGTGTTCTTGGAGTCTGTTTGCCAGTATTTTATTGAGTATTTTTGCATCAAATGTTTATGAGGGAGATTGGTCTGTAGTTCTCTTTCTTTGTTGCATCTTTGTTTGGTTTAGGAATCAGGGTAATTGTAGCCTCATTAAGGAATTTGATAATATTCCTTCTGCTTCTATTGCATGGAACAATTTAAAGAGTATTGGTATTAAGTCTTCTTTGAAGATCTGACAGAATTCTGCAGTGAAACCATCTGGTCTTAGGCTTTTTTCGGTTGGGAGACTTTTAATGAATGATTCTATTTCCTTAGGGGTTATTGGACTATTTAAATGGTTTATCTGGTCTTGATTTAACCTAGGTATGTGGTACCTATCCAGAAAATTATCCATTTCTTTTAGATTTTCCAGTTTTGTGGAGTAGAGGTTTTTGAAGTATGACCTGATGATTCTCTGGATTTCCTCATTGACTGTTGTTATGTCCCTCTTTTCATTTCTGATTTTGTTAATTTGGATGCTGTCTCTCTGTCTTTTGGTTAGTTTGGAGAAGAGCTTGTCTATCTTGTTGATCTTCTCAAAGAACCAACTCTTTGTTTCATTAATCCTTTGTATTGTTCTCTTTATTTCTATTTTATTGATTTCAGCTCTCAATTTGATAATTTCCTGGCATCTGTCTCTCTCGGGTGACTTTGCTTCTTCTTGTTCTAGAGCTTTCAGGTGTGCTGTTAAGTCACTAGTGTGAGATTTCTCCAGCTTCTTTATGTGGGCATTTAGTGCTATGAATTTCCCTCTTAGCACTGCTTTCATAGTGTCCCATAAGTTTGGGTATGTGGTGTATTCATTTTCATTGATCTCTAGGAAGTCTTTAATTTCTTTCTTTATTTCTTCCTTAACCCATTGGTGATTCAGTTGGGCATTATTCAGTTTCCATGAGATTGTAGGATTTCTGCAGTTTTTGTTGTTGTTGAAATCTAACTTTAAACCATGGCAGTCCAGTAGAAACAGGAGGTTATTCCAACTGTTTTGTATCTGTTGAGATTTGCTTTGTGTCCAAGTGTGTGGTCGATTTTAGAGAAGGTTCCATGGTGTGTTGAGAAGAAGGTATATTCTTTTTTGTTCAGGTGTAATTTTCTGTAGATATCGATTAAGTCCATTTGAGCTATAACATCAGTTAATACCATTATTTCTTTGGTAACTTTCAATTTGGCCGATCTCTCCAGAGGTGAAAGTGGGGTGTTGAAGTCTCCCACTATTAATGTGTGGGGTTTTATATGTGATTTAAGCTTTAGTAATGTTTCTTTTACATATGTGGATGCCCTTGTGTTTGTGGCATAAATGTTCAGAATTGAGACTTCATCTTGGTGGATCTTTCCTGTGATGAGTAGGTAATGTCCTTCATCATCTCTTTTGATTGATTTTAGTTTGAAGTCTATTTTGCTGGATATTAGGATGGCTACACCAGCTTGCTTCTTAAGACCATTTGATTGGAAAGTCTTTTCCCAGCCTTTTATTCTAAGAGGTGTCTATCTTTGAATTTGAAGTGTGTTTCTTGTATGCAGCAGAAATATGGGTCCTGTTTTCATATACATTCTGCTAGTCTGTGTCTTTTTATAGGTGAATTAAGTCCATTGATATTAAGAGCTATTAATGACCAGTGATTGTTTGTTCCTATTATTACTTTTAATTTTTGGTGGTGGTGTGTGAATTTCTCTTCTTTGGGGTTTACTGCTGTGGTGTTATCTATTGCCTGTGTTTTTGAGGGTATATCTGACTTCCTTAGGTTGGAATTTTCCTTCTTAGTCCTTTCTGTAGGGCTGGGTTTGTGAATAAGTATTGTTTAAATCTGGCTTTGTCTTGGAATGTCTTGTTCACTCTATGATGATTGAAATTTTTAAGAGATTTGACAAGTTATAATTCCTTAGGGAACCCTGGATGTCTTCTGTCTTTAATGTTTAATATTAACTTGAGTCTTTATATTAATATTTGATGGTTTTCAGCCAACATATGTTTAGTGTCATGCACTGATTGTACATTGCCCAAATTCACGTTGAAATGATCACCCACAGTGAAATGAAATTAGAATACCACCACTTTGAGAGATAATTAGATGAAGTCAAGGGAGAACCATGCACAAATAGTGGGACCAATATAACCATATAAGGTGTGAGAGAAGAGAATTTTCTCACTGATATCTCTAGTCACAGCAGGGAGATGGCTGTTAGCCAAGAATTAGTCCTTACCAAGAAGTGAATTACAGTCAATTTGATCTTAGACCTCCAGCTTCCTGACCTACAAAAAGTGTATGTCTGTTGTTTCAGTAACCTAGTTTGTGGTATTTTGTTGTTGTTAACTGGAGGAGACTAGCCAAGTTGAATTCTAGTTAACCAGTATGAACGTCTCTCTTCTAAACCTTCACTTAAACATTGACTTCATCTTTCATATTAATTGTCTATTTTTAACTGTTGTTACAGGGGTATATGCACACGTGTGCATGCGCCCGTGCACACACACACACACACACACACACACACACACACACACACACACACACACACACACACACACACATATAACATTCTCAGTCAATATGAGGTTATTTGTATGTATGCTTTTAGTGTTGACTATTTGATATTGGAGAATCAGCTGGTGTACTTCACACTAGGGAAGACTATTTTATTTGCTACCACCATTTCTTAGCTGTCTGTAGTCCTTTGGGTGGTGTTGAGGACTGTGACTTTCTCTATCCACTTTGGTTTGTCTGTTGCCTCATTGTTGTTCATCTTATGTTTAGGTAGTTATGTTGGGGAGACTTTATGGGACCCGTTTCTGTTAGTCTATACTTTGCCACATGGCCTGTGGCTTACCGGTGTCTTTACATGTTACTTCTCATGGCAGTGGCGGCAGTGTCTCTCCCCAGCCTTCTACTTTCCAGAATTCTCTTCTCTCTTGTCCCACCTATACTTCCTGCCTGGCCACTGGCCAATCAGAACTTTATTTACACAGAGCGATATCCACAACACTTCCCCTTTTCTTTTTTTAAAGGATGGTTTTAACTTTTACATAGTAAAATTACATATAACAAAATTATCAAGCAAGAATTACAGTTACAATATTAAAGAAGATATCCTATCTATCTTATATTTGTGAGTCTAAGGTTTTATATCTAACTTATCTTTTATCATAACTGAGGAAATTATAACTATCTAGCCTTCAACCACATCAAAGACCTCAGAAGGATATAATATTACCTGAGAAATGGGAGAAGGATGCAAGCAACTTTCGGGAGTCTTGCAGGGTTGACAGAGACAGCTGGCAGCCTGGACAGTCACCTAATGTTCCTTTGTAAAGTTGGGACATTTGTCTTCAGCCCACAGGGCTAGAGTCTCTCAGTCACTTCTCTCAGTGTCCTGTAGAATTTCTGGCAGCTTCCTCTGCGAAGCAGGAACCTGAAGGACCATTTTGTCAAGCAAAGTTCAGTGGTCACCTTTCTATGGGTCCTGCATGTCCAGTTGATCGAGCAGTCCAGGCAAGAACAGTTTCTTGCCCAAATGGCTATTTTTGCCAAGGTGAAGATAAACTCCATATGAAGTGTCTTCATTGCCCATCCTCCTCTCTGAAGTAAATCGGTGCTGCCAGGAGCAGACATGTCTCACTGTCCAGAAAGTCTAAATTTTAAAAATATTTTAAATGCCATATTCTGTAGACCTTTGAAGTGTTTGAAGATTACCTGTCTATCTGAAATATCTCTGTGTATACCTAGAAGACTTAACTAACATGGCTATGAGTATGATTATCATAGATGACCAGTTATTAATCTATTTTTAATTATCCATTACAATTTTAAATGAGCTATATAAACATAATACCTTAAACAAGAGTAGAAATATGCACACAGTATAACAAAATTAACTTTAAGTTTGTATCAATAGACTAAAATCTAAACCAATGCAAAACATTTTAAACAAGTTGTTGCTCTTTAAAGTAAGTTCATTAAACTACCCTTTCATCCTATTATATCTGTATCATATTCCCTCTTTTTCTTTAGAAAGAGATCACATTTATAATCAACCTGTTTTAAATAAAAATATTGGTTTTTCTCTGTCCCACACCAGAGGGCTCTTTTGATTTGGGACACAAGAATCTCTTAACCTTTTCTTTTAGCAATATGTCTGGGTTTAGAGAAGGAGTGAGCCAATTCCATCTCCAAAGCCAGCTTGATAATTTTGGGAATGTGGGCGTAGTTTCTCTTACTACTTCCTGTTGGACGGGGGCGCTGTATCTTATGGGGACACAAAGAAAATTTTAGGATTATGGAGTAGTCCATTAGGGTGAACCTCTGAGCCAGTTGCCTTGAAACCATTCTGGATGTCAGATCATCTGGGCCATGGTGTCATCGGAGACCTTTCAGGTGGTCTTGGTTGATCAAACCTGATGTATCTTAATCTGGAACAAATCCATAGCCTCTGGCTTTCTGTGGAAACAAAAGCAGAGACTCCTTTCCAAAGCAACATATTCTTATATCCAAATTTTGAAGTCAAGTTACCTTTAAAATTTACATATTTGTTTAACTCAACAGTTTTTATGATCAGATCTTTTTTTGTGGTTAAAAATCCCAAAGACAAGACAAACTAGATTCTCTGTGTAATATCCATCTTTGTAAGACTGAAACACCGCTGTGGCTGCTGGCTCCGCCCACCTCAGCTTCCCAACATGGCGGTGGTACAGTTTACTGCCAGCTCTGGGTCTGGAGCCATGTATACCATCAACTATCAGAAGCAGTTCTATCAAAGCAGTTCATAGCCCAGAAACCTTTTGTTGTTGTTGTTTTTAACTAGCAAAGGCTAAATCTACCACACAGCAGAGTAAAGTGTCGCTTGTAGACTCCTCATTCCCGCCACACTGCAGGTCAGACGCACACGCCAGGAACCCGCCATAGTAGCTCAAACCGGCAGGCTGCCATTAACTTGAGAAAGACAACTAGGAAGCTGTTTTTAGCTCCATTTAGAATCTTTTTTCTCAGGTTCTAGGTGGAAACTCTTGCCCCACGTTGGGCGCCATTTGTAGTTAGAGTTTTCCTGCCTGGCCCAGTCAGGACAAATCTCTCTTACCCGCCAGTCCCACAGTCGCTCAGACCCAACCAAGAAAGCACACAGAAATTTACATTGTTTACAAACTGTATGGCCGTGGCAGGCTTCTTGTCATCTACTTCTATCTTAAATTAACCCGTTTCTGTTAGTCTATACTTTGCCACATGGCCTGTGGCTTACCGGTGTCTTTACATGTTACTTCTCATGGCAGTGGCGGCAGTGTCTCTCCCCAGCCTTCTACTTTCCAGAATTCTCTTCTCTCTTGTCCCACCTATACTTCCTGCCTGGCCACTGGCCAATCAGAACTTTATTTACACAGAGCGATATCCACAACAATGGGTGGTGTTCCTTCTTACATTACTAGAAGACCCAGTCTCATAGCTAATTCACTGATACTCTGAACCTTACAATCTTTCTATCCATCTTTTCCAATGTTCCTTGTGCGTTATGTGCTGGAATGTTTTGTAAATATATCTATTAGGACTATGCTCCATAACTCTGCATTTTGATTGGTTCCTGATTTTCTATAATGGTCTTTGTCTTCTAAAAAATTTACCGAGAAGTTTCATTGAAGGGTACTAAGAAATATAATTATCAATAAGTATAAGGACAAATATTCAAAATGAAGTTAGGGATTATGCTAGTTTAGTGATGTGATAGTTGGGGGATTTCTTCCAAAACCCATGACACCACTAACCCAGTATCAGGCATAGTTTCCATCTCTTTGAGCAGGTTTTAAGGCCAATTAGAGAGCTTAAGTTACTAGCACTTATGTGGGCCATGACTGCACTCTTCTGTTTATTGTGCCTGCTGTTACTTGATATGGTTCATAGGCTTCACAGATGTATAGAATTGGTGGTTGCCTCCGTCTTATGGATTCTTGCATGGAGTCTTCCAGTCAGTTTTAGTCAGGGATCAGTTTGGGATGTTTGTTGGTATGACTTCTGTTCTACCACAAGTCCCCCCCCCCCCCAAAGAAAATCCTTGATTGTTGATTTAACAATTGTTTTCTTCTACATCAAGAATGACAACTTTCAAGCTTTTATATGTCATCAACAAACTGAAATTCCTAGTATTTTAACAATTTTGTTTCTTTATTTATACCATTCCCTCACTTCTTAAATGTGGCTTTCAAAAGTCACACTTGAAAAACGAAATTGGTGAGTAAAGAGAGATGCATCAATTATCTTGAAAATACCCACACATGCACAAGTGTTTTCTTCAACAATATAGAAATAATAAAAATTAATGTTCTTTTAAACTTTTCAAAATTACAGCAGATTATCTTTTCCAAATTTATTTCTCAACTTCTCACTTAGGAGAGATACTTCTGTAAGGAGGACAAGGTAACTCTATGACAGGGACAATTCATTTCAGGATACATTTGAAAAGACCTTCCACCAACATAAGATGTGAGGCAGAGCAAGAGCAAACTGATAACTTAGAACTGGTACAGAGTTTGAGAGCATCTTAATCATAAGAATGTGAGTTTTCTTGAAGTAGTGGCATTGCCTTAATATGTTTCCTTTGTTTTGCTCTTGTGGCTGAGAGCTGCAGATTATGGGAAGGTTGTGGGCAGATTTAGGTCCTTTGATGCTTGGGTATGGGGAGAGGAATGGAAAAGGTGGTGGCTGGAGTGATTTTTGCAGGTATCAAGAAGCTTAATCAGTGGGGGTGGAAAACAGGATTGACACAGTTATAGATACAATGTGAGCTAGCAGCAGGCTTGCACATAGGAAACCTTCTGACATGTGTATTTTCTAGTTATAAAATTATCAAGATCCCTGAGAATCTAGAAGTCAACTGTGCCATTTTCTTTCCCTGGGAAGTTTGTTATTCAATTTATTCTGGAGCCAGGCCATAAACAAAAGAAAATTGAGTTTGTCTGCTGAACACCACCCCTGAAATCCAATTTGAAGAGGTTAACAAAAGGCTTCCCATGTAGAAAGTTGAAGGTATTTCAAAATTTGGGAGGCTGTGATGGGGAAGAGAGCCTAGAGTCTTCTGAGAACAATCCTTAGGATAAAACTGGTAGTGAAGAAACCAGAATTATATAGCTCCATGATAGGCAGACAGATAGGGACAGGAACCACAAACATGAAAAAAATATGGCAGACTTACAGCTTTATTTTCACACTCCTGGCCTAAGACTTCAAAGGTTGCTGTTAGGCATGGCCAAGGTTCGCTGCAGAAAACTTAAACATTTTAAATGTCATATGCAACAGACCTTGAAGAGGTTAAAGGACCGTAATTTGTTATGTACATCTAGAGTACAAAAATTTAATTCCTAGTTACCAGATTGGGACTCAAACCTGAAATCATGTACAGGAAGCTAAATGAAGCCTTTTTCTAGAATTAGTACCCTATATGGCCATTAATGTCATGACAAAAGTTTAAAATACGTATTACTTTTATAAATTTTGAGATATATTTATACCTTAAAAAGGTGTTGAAGAGTCAAAATAAAACAGGATTATGAGATTAGTGGCAATAGAACAGCACCTTAATTTTTGTTTTTCATAAACACATAAATATAACCTGCTAAGCCCATATGATGTAATATTCTTGTCCAAGTCATATTCAGGCATTCATAATGATGAAACTTTATGCACATATATATCTTCTGTTATTTCTAAGAGACAAAATCTCACAGCAAATTCTCTGACCCTCTGGCTCTTATAATCATTCCATTTGCTCTCCCACTATGTTCCCTGTGCCTTAGGTGCAGGAGTTGTTTTATAGATGTATCCAATGTGACTGAGTCCTACAACTCTGCATTTTGATTGGTTGTGGTTTTCTGTACTCATCTCCATTTGTAGCTAAGAAAAGATTCCTTGATGAGGAGTGATGATCACACTTATCTGTAGGTATAACAACAATATTTAGGAGTGATGCTGCTTTAAGAAATTGACACATGGAGTTGGCTACATTTCTAGAACCAAGTATAATTTTCTCATGTTTAGAAGGTCTAAAGTCCAATCAGAGAGTTTTTGGTTACCACTAGGGTAGGTGTGCCACTTATTGTCTATTATGACTATGGTACCATTTCAATTGTTGTGGTGGTACATAGATATAATAGGTGAGGAGGCCTGTTGGTTTCTTCCGTCCATTGGAAGCTTGCATATAACCTTCTGTAATCATGACATTTAGTTACCAGGGAGGAAGCCTGCTTGAGGCCTTTTGGCGTTGTGCCCAATGTCTCTGGTTTCTTTAGCAATAGGAATGTACCTTCTACTACTGTGGTAAAACCAAAGGCAATAGCATTTTCCTGTAATGTTTAGGGAGTCTCACAGGCAACGCTGACCAATAATTCAAAAGAAGGATTCTCATGTTGAGGTTTTTATTAGATGGTCATTGGCTCTTGGAGTGGTCACTGTAAATATAGTTGATAATTTTTCACTTAAATTATGTGTTATATTTGTGTGCTGACTTGTGAATGTTATAGGTATTTCAAATATAGATTCTTAATAGTATTGTTTCTATCAAACCCTTACTATTAGTTTACAATCCTCCCTCATTTTTCTATATTTATCCTTTCCAATAAGAACTCCTCCGCATTTTCCCTTTTCCCCCATTCAGATCACCTGTACCCAGCTATTTCCATCTCTATTTCTCCTCCCCCCCTCCTCCTATAATATTTCCTTTTTACTTTCCTGGTTTCTGCAGTTACCCCAGGTTATATAATTAAATCTGAAGAGTAGTAATTATAAACCATCAATGAGAGAGAATATGTGATATTTGTATTTCTGTGTCTAGGTTACCTCACTCAATGTGATCTTTTCTAGCTTCATATATTTACCTGTATATTGCATTTTTCTTTATATATGAATGCTATTTCATAATTCATATAAACCATATTTTTATTAACCACCCTTTCATTAGATGAAAAACATTTAGGCTGTTTATATTTCCTAATCATTATGAATAGAGTAGCAATGAACATAGTTGAGCAAGTATCTGTTTGGTGTAATATTGAGTCCTTTGAGAATGTATCAAAGCAAATGGGATAGATAAATCATAATGTATATTTATTTATATATTTTTTAAACTTTCCCTCAGTGATTTCCAGAGTGGCTGGACCAATTTGCAACCTCAACAACAATGAATAAATGTTCCCTTTTCCCCCAAATGCCTTCTGTAGCTGGCCAATTAATTAGTGTTTTACTTATTAACCAATCAGAGCAACACATTTAACATACAGAACATCCCACAGCACCCTTCTGTTATTTGCTGTTGGCTGTTCTGTTGAATTGTCATTCTAACTAGGATAAGAGGAAATCACAATTTTTTTTATTTGCCTTGCCCTAATTGCTAAGGATTATGAACACTTTTGTAGATATTTTTTAGTCATTTTTATTTCTTCTTTTGACTACCGTCTGTTCAGACCCCAGGTAAATTTTTTCAGTGGGTTGTTTATTTGTTTAATTCTTTGTTCTTTGAGCCATTTATATATTCAGGATATTCATCCTTTGTCAGATGTGTAGCTATCAAAGATTCTCTCCCTTTTGCAGGCTTCCTCTTCACTTGACTGATTATTTTCTTAGCTGTGCAGAAGCTTTTTAGGCCTATGAACTCCCTGTCAATTGTTGGCCTTAATTTTGGGCAAATGAAATCCTACCCATAAAGTCCTTTCCTATATCTATATCCTGTGTAGTACTGCCTATAAATTTAATAGTTTTGTTGTTTCACGTTTGACACTTATTTCTTAGATCTACTTGGAGTTTGCTTGTATGCAGTGTGATAGATATGGGTCTAATTTCGTTCTTCTGCATGGGGACATTCAGTTCTCCCAGCACTGTTTATTGAAGATGCTTTCTTTTTCCAGTGTGTATGTGTTTTTGTCATGCTTGTCAAATAGAAAATGGCTGTAGTTATATGTCCTCATGTTTGGGTCTTCAGTTTTCTTCCATAGATCTTAATCTCTGTTTTTGTGCCTGGATAATATTGTTTTGATTTCTATGCCTCTGTAATATATCTTGAGATTTAGAATGATAATAACCCCATTGTTCTTTTTCTCAGCATTGCTTTGGATATGTGGCTCTTTTGTGATTCCATATAAATTTTAAGGTAATTTTTTTCTTTTTCTGTGGAAAATGAGAGGGGATTTTCATTGGGACTACATTGAATTGGTAAACGGTTTTGGTAAAATTGTCATTTCTACAGTATGAATCCTAACAATACATGGCCTGATGTCTTTCCATTTTCTAGTGTCTTTCTCTATTTCACTCTTTAGATATTTAAATTTTGCTTAATATGTGTATTTTGATTTCTTGGTTAGGCTTATTTCTATATACTTATTTACTTTGAAGCTATTGTGATTGATGTGTGTATCTTCTTTTCTATATGCTATTTGGTGATATACATGAAAGCTATTTGTTTTTGCATGTTGATTCTATATCTTGTTACTTTCCTGACTAGCTTATATGGTTTCAGAAGGTTCCATACAAACTTCCAAAGGAAGAAAGCAATCAATAGTACTATCCAGCTATGTATACTGTCAACTACATTGAACAGTATAGTTTGATAACTCTAAAAGGGCAATAGTGGCTCACATAATTTACTGATGTCTAATAGCTCAATAATTGGACTTAAACCCAATCAATATAGGAAATCAGGGTTACTGATGTTATGGATATTGGAAGAAAACCTAAAATCATCTCTTTCCTATGCCAACATTATTTCTATATGGGTTCAAAGTATCTATCCTCTAACCAGACTACAATCCACAACCCCAGAGAAGTTAGGTAACAAGGAGGATCCTAGGAGAGACATGCATGGATCCCCACAGGAAGGGGAAATAGATAAGATGACCTGAGTAAATTGGGAGCATGAGTGGGGAGGGGGAGGAGATAAGGGGAGGTGGCAAGTGAACATGAGGGAATAGGATGGTTGAGTTGGGATAGAAACAGAGAAGGAGATCAGGGAAAGAGATATCTTGATAGAGGGAGCCATTACAAGGTTAGGGAGAAACCTGCTGGTAGGGAAATTCCCAGGAATCCACAAAGATGAACCCAGCTAAGACTCCAAGCAACAGTGGATAGGGTCACTGAACTGGCCTTCCCCTGTAATAGATTGATGTCACCCTAATTGTCATCATAGAACCTTCATCCAGTAACTGATGGAAGCAGATGCAGAGATCTACAGCTGGGTACTGGGTGGAGTTCCCAGAGTCCAGTCAAAGAGAGGGAAGAGGGATTATATGAGCAAAGGGGTCAAGATCATGATGGGGAAACACAAAGGGATATCTGACTCAACCTAGTTGGAGCTCATTTACTCTGGACTAACAGCTGGGGAACCTGCATGGGACCCAACTAGTCCCTCTGAATGTGGGTGACAGTTGTGGAGGTTGTGCAGTGTGTGGGACCACTGGAAGTAGACCAGGATTTATCCCTAGTAGATGAACTGGCCTTTTGGAGCCCATTCTCTATGAAGGGATACCTTGTTCAGCCTAGATACATGTGTGTGTGTGTGTGTGTGTGTGTGTGTGTGTGTGTGTGTGTGTGTGTTGGGGGAGGGGTTAGGAAAAGACTTGGTTCTGCATCAACTTGATATGCCGGACTTTGTTAACTCCCCATGGCTACCTTCCCCTCTCTGAGGAGTGGATGGGGGTAGGGTGGGGAGAAGATGGGGGGTGAGTGGGAGAAGAAAAGGGAGGGGGAACTGTGTCTGGTATGTAAAATGGAAAAAAATAACTTAAATAAAAAAATCTATCCTCACATTGATAGACAAATGAAGTTCTCTCCCTTGATTTAGGAAATATTTCTATGTAAAAGATGGAAACAATTAAAGAATACCACAACCGGTTAAATTTCTGAGTTGTAGAGCCCATTTCCAACTGATATATCTACAGTCTAACTCCAGAAGAAGTCTTCCTCAGAGTAGACCACACTAATTGATTATACAGGACCAAATGGCTCACCCTGAAAATGTATCCATACACGTAACATTATTTGGACTTAAGAAATTCACTTTCTGCCATAGCAAGGAAGTGTTCCATAGGGAACAATTGCCAACCCTCCTGAAAATATGTTCACAAATGTGCTGGGGAAGCTGCTTACTAATGCCCATGATGTTTACAGTATACAGTACATTTCACATCCTAAAGAAGCCACCTGCACTATGGGAGCCCTTTCTAATATGTCTAGCTACAGTACAAGAATCAGTGATATAGAAGTCATTCATGTTTTAGAAGCCTGCCAAAAGAAGTACAAGCTCGTTCCAAACTTCAAATAAAGTAGTCCTAAGAAGAATAAAAATTTCTGAATACACCAATAAAAACATGCACATAACAAGCTAAAGTAAAGATACAATGTATTATGGTCTTTATCTCCATAACTGGCCACAAAGGTAAAATTCATATACATTACTTCATTTTTCCGTTGTCATTCTTATTTTTCACCCTTTTAACTGCAGCTATGCAAATTATCAAAGTTTTCAAAATCAAGATCTTATTTGTGTGTGTGTGTGTGTGTGTGTGTGTGTGTGTAAAAACAAGCAACAAAAATTAGGTCTTAAATAGGGGTGTGGATATTTGAGAATGGTTAGAGCGAGGAAAGGGAATGGAGAAATGATATAATTATACTGTAATTTCAAAAATGTGTACCTAGCTATATGTCACCTACAACATAAAAAGTTCTCTATGAGGAATAGTGGACAGAATACATATTCACTCTGATAGGTTATGAAAAATATTAAATATTTTAATATTGAAATAATTTGTATACTATTATTGCCTAATGAATTTGATCAATATAATGTTGAAAGCTATCCCCCCATTCATATCACAAGGATTCTGAAAAATGAATTAGCAAGGTATACTACAGTGTTATGAGTATAACATGTAATTGTATAATTTTTTATTTATTTAAATTTTTTATTTTATGTAATAACCACTGTTCCCACTCCCTCCTCTTCTCTCACTCCCTCCCACCTCCCCCCATCCCACCCCATCCACTCCTCCTGGCAGATAAGGCCTCCCTTGGGTATTCAACACAGGCTGGCATGCTGAGTTGCAGACAGTACTTAGCCCCTCTTCCCTGCATCGAGGCTGAGTAAGGCATCACACAAGGAATGGGCTTTAACAAGCCAGTTCATATACCCAAGATAAGTCCTATTCCCATTACCAGGGGACCCACAAGCAGATCAAGCCACACAACTGTCACCCTCATTCAGAGGGCCTAGTGGGGTCCCATGCAGACTCCCCAGCTGGAAGTCCAGAGTCTGTGAGGCCTCACTAGCCTGGGTCAGCTGTCTCTGTGGTTTTTTTCCATCATGATCTTGACCTCCCTTGCTCCTATAATCCCTCCTCCCTCTCTTCAAATGAACTCCAGGAGCTTGGCCAAATGCTTGTTGGTGTGTCTCTACATCTGCTTCCATCAGTCACTATGATGACAATTAGGGTAGTCATCAATCTGAGGACAGAGGAAGACTGGTTCAAGCACCCTCTCTACCATTGCTATGAGTCCTGCCTGGGAAAATCCTTTTGGGCTTCTGTGGATTCACCTAGCACCAGATTTCTCCCTGACCCCATAATGGCTCACTCTGTTCAAGATAACTCTTTCATTGCTCTCTCTTTCTATCTCTGGTACTTTTTCTCAATAATTCTGAAAAACATATTAGCAACATATACTTCAATGTTATGAATATGCATGTAATTACATAATTTAACTTCAGAGATTATTTTATAAAATTACCTTAAATTCACTGAAAGACTTAAAATATCTTATAAGGTTGAAATGAATCTTTAACCATGACTGTAGTTCTACAACAATGCTAAGATCCACTGTGTGGAGAAACATTTATGGTATGATGCTGTGTTATTGAATACAGTGGACCTCAAACATCTGTTATGAATACAAATACATTTATATGTGAATTATAAAATATTAGAAAGCAGATCAACAAATTGTAATGTGTATCACTGAGTCAGGACTCCGTCTGGCAGAAACGCTGCTTGCTTCACAGTGACAGCTGAGGCCTTTGGAAAGTGCTTGTTTGGGTTCTGCGGAAAGTTACCTAATATTTATGAATACCAATTTCTTCATCTTTTTAAGTATCTTATAGAATTGCTCAGAACATCTGTGAAGTGAATTATGCAAAAGAATCTAGTAAAATTTTTGGCATAAAGAACAAGTTAAATAAACATTAGAACTTTTACATTATTTATATATTTTTACATTTTCTATCAGTGAATTTATAATTACATTTTGGTATTAGAAATTGGAAATTTTCTGAGTGTTAACTTCCCTGTTTATATTTTCTCTTTCACTGAGCTAAACCTAAAACAAAGAAAATTCCTATATCCTAGCTACACTAATAGCCCAATTAGGGTGAAAAATCATATAAGCCAATCATAATTCTTCTTCATTAACTAAATCAAGTAACTCTGTAGACATATTTTAAAACTTCATTTATAAACTTCCCTACCACCCTGGAAGGAGAAACATACTACTCTGTTGTATATCCTAGAATATAATAAAGGCCGGTAACAATGAAATTCATAAGGATATATGAAATTAAATAGGTGTTCAAACAGGAAATGTCAGAAATGGATGGTAGTTGTAAATGTTTTCTGTTGTACATTTAAACAAGCAGGAAAGCATTTCGTGAACTATATCTGCCTACATCCAGACAGGAGACACACATAAAATAAGAAAATAGAATGCTAAAATTACTAATGCTGAAAATGAAATTTTAGAAGTAAAGGTTTCTGGTTATAATTAGTAAAAAAAAATATTTTAATTTACAATCCTTTTAAGATGTCACCAAGAGTAAATGTAAAACAATATATATTGGAAGGGTGTACATCTAATTTCACACTCTCCAACACCATGGGGCTTGAGATGCAAACAGCAAAATTCACTGAAGTGCACTCTCTCCAAACCTGCAGAAATTTGCTTTCTATCAAGAACAGGAAAGTGCTCCATAGGGAACGATTGCAGAGCCTCCTGAAAATATGCCCACAAGTGTGCTGGGGAAACTGCTTAGTGATGGACAAGATAATCACAGTGTGCAGTACATCTCATATCCTGGAGAAGCTATCTGTACTATGGAGCCCATTTTGATGAATATATCTACAATATAAGAACCAGTTAGAAATAATACATGTTTAAGGAGCTTGCCAAGAGATGTATGAAAAGCAAGCTTCTAACTTACAAATAAACAACAATAAAAAGACCTAAGTAAAAGAAATTTTTTTACATATACCAATAAAAACATACACATAACAAGCAAAAATAAATGTACAATATATCATGTTCTTTATCTCTATAAATGGTCACAAAGGTAAAATTACATTTATCACTTCATTCTTCCCCTGTTGTTGCTATTTACCCTGAGATCTTTATGTGCTAGGATATTGAAATTTTTATTTCAATGGATGTCTGAGTTCAAAATTATGTACCCTTTAGTTTCCTTGTTGTTTGCTTATTACACCCCTGCAACTCCTCATTAAACTTTATTACCTGGAATGATGGAAGTAATAAGAAATAACCTAAGGAAGTCTCGGGGTTTCAGATGTTGTCCTCTTTGTCCAATGCCTCTTCAGTAATAGGCTAAACAATTCTATCATATAAAATTGGCCCCCTTTCTAACTGAGTTAGATGGCATAAAAATCTCAAATTGGCCAGACAGAAGTCTCACTTTCCAGCTCAATGATGATCCCCAAAGATAAGCAAGCCAACGTTAAGGGCTGGAATTTCCAAACCAACATTTATAGAGTTACAAGAATAAGAAAGATAATTAATGTAAGAGGAATTAGACTGAGAAAATTTGTCTAATTTCTATGTCTTGTTTCCAAAATCATGACCTCTTGATAATGCCAGAGATGATAACCTACAAGAATCTTTTTTTTTTTTCAAATTGGCACTTCAACCTTAGTGACATATATGGACAACTGATGTGTGACTTGGAGTTTTACACACTGGATAAATGTCTTTTATTCTGTCCTTCAGGAATCACTCTAGAGCTCAATAAATGTCTTCTGTCCTGTCATTCAGGAGTCACTCTAGAGGATGTCTGTCATTCTGCAGCTACCTACTTTTAAGTGATACCAGCATATTAAATTGTTCATATCTTGAAGACTTACCTAATTTTAGTCTGTTATATACTTTTCAAGTTTAATGATATAGGTTTCTGAACATGCCCAAACTTTCAGCCAGTTGTGTCAGACTACCTAGCCGAGGATGGAAAGATCAAACCATGAATTTCTCTTATATCCCTTAGCTTAAAATTTAGTCTCTGCTACATCCTGGTAGGATGCCAGTTGCACTATTTAGACATAAGTGGATTTCATTCAACCTCGAGGCCTCTAAGCTGTGAATCTCCTGTGGGTGTTTCCTAAGGACTCTATAAAGGATCAATAACTACTCAAATTGGTTGTTATCTTTGAACTTGCTGTGTAAGAAGTCATATAATAGTACAGCCTTTTTCCTATCTTGGACCTACTGCAGAGATTTTTGGCCACCTCTATCGGGAGTAGCAAAGTAAAAACAACAAATTTCGAGAATTTCTAGTGATTTAGCTGTATCGCCTAATTTGGTCTACTTACTCGGCATATAATACCCGGTGCAGCTCGTCAAATGCCATAGAACATACACTTTCATGTTCACAAATTTCCTCACAAATGTCTTTGTAGTGTCTTGTGATTCTGTTGTTATTGTCATCATGTTATCTGTTACTGTAGAGTATTTGACTGGGGACTAGCACTGACAGGGTAAAGTTGTGGGTCCTGAGGACAATGAGTCCCCTTCTTTAATCTATTTGTGGAGAGTAAAGTTGTCTATCAAAAGGTTTCCAAGTTCAGAAAAAATAATATTTTCTGCTGTCAGAATGTAAAATAATTCCACTAGAAAATGCACTAAAGTGACCCAGTGAGAAAAGTCACCACTTTATCAGAATGCAAAAATATGTCCTATTGTGAATAGTCTGTATGCACAATCTAGTACTTTTCTGGTTAGTGGTCCAGTTCCTCATGAAGAACTTGTCAAGGCTATAGATTAATTATTACTGTAATTAGTCAACAAACAATTAAACTTTGTATTTTGTTTCCAGAACTTAGCTTAAAGTTTTTTTTTTTTAATTTGTCACTTTATTTCTGTAAGCTCTGAAGGATTCTAATAAAACTCCATGTTAGTCTATATTCTTACAGATATTGCTGATGCTATAATGGTTATAATTGGAACCATGACTGAGAACAGCAACAAAATACAATTAAAAGTGTCTTTATTTTCTCCTATCAAGTAAACTCTTCTCTGTTCAACTTTAAAGCAGTCTTTAAAAATCAACTCATGGTTTATTTTAAAATGTGGTAATTTTTTTAATGTCTAAATCAACTTAGAATGGCCAAGATTCCTTGATATATATTTAACACCTTTTATGTATATTTAATGCTACTTGGACTCAGTTATTTTACAGCAATTCATATATATGTTTAAATCATGATATTAACAAAAAAATCACTCAAATATTTGTGTAAGTATTTATAATTTACAAGCACACAGTGATCTGGGGGTCAATATGTGTTCCCACAACTTTGGGAGATTATTTTGCCTCAAAGTACAGATAAAGTGAAATATATACATATATATTTCAAATGTCCCTGCTTCACGTTTCAGGGAATAGTGTTCCCCTCAGCCAGTGTGTCTGCGTTGCCATTACCTTATTATCCAGTAAGAAAATGGGGTGGATTTTATTCTGAACTAACAGAATTGAGAATGGGAATGTTCATTTTCTTCCTATTGTCTCTAAATAGAAGCAAAACATGTCTATGGAAAACAGAGACAGTGGAGCACAAGATAAAGGAGAGACTGTGTTTCCTGTCTAAAAACAAGCAAATCTATTTTCAGATATGCTCTTGGTGAAGTGAAGACCACCAGGAAAAAAATCATTATACTTCTGTCTGAGAACAGAGGACATTAATTTAAAATATGGCAATACAAAAAGGGACGCAGCTATAAATATGATTGGAAGATTCCCACCAGAAAGAGGAAACATTAGCATTCAGAAGGCAATCTTATCTGCATCTGTTTTATGCTCCTTTTAAAGAAAAAACTAAGTATAACTTCATTGTACAATTTCAACAACAAAAATTCCTAAATGTTACCCTTATAAGATAATGTACTTCTATGTAATGTTTCTTTTTGGATGTGGATTGCAAAAAAGAAATGTTTTTAACTTTCAATTCTCCAACCTTCCCCTATCCAAAGCAAAAGGATGTGAATAACTGGTATCATCAAACATTAATCTAGAGCTCTTAAGAAATATTTCACGTGCATCTCCAACAGTCCTGGGAATTAGGGTGCTCCATAATGAGAAGGAAGGCCACGGAATTTAGACATAATCATTTTTGTCTATTAATCCTATTATTATTAAATATCATTTGGTATGTGTATTTTACATTTAAGTTCATATTTATTATTCCTACAATTATTCAGTGAATGCACGAGATAAGTTGAACTAACAACTATTTAGAAAAAAAAATTGAGAAAGTAGAAACTTCTGTATGGTGAAATAACCAAAGGCCAACTAATTTCTGTTTATTTGAAAGGCTCTAACTAAATGCATGACCAAAAGCTTGGAAGAGACTCTAGTACCTGAGAAGTATAGAAAGCAGAACACAGAAGGTACATGTGTATTTTGGTTATAAAAACATTCAGAGACTATAATATGGCAAAATTAGACTTACCTTGACAATATGACTTTGTCAAGATAATGAGAAATAGAAGGAAGAAATCACCTTTATAATTTAGAGTTTTAGGTAAATACTGAGCCCAAACATTGTTTCCTTCACAATAGTTGTCAAGATCTTTAATGTGCCATCAAATTTCAGAATAGGGAGATAGCTTCAATATTCATTTACCCAGTTTTCAATAATATTGGTCACATAGACTTTCCTTTTTTTTAAAATTTACTATCTAAAAAGAGTAGCAAAAATAAAATCACACACAAAAATTAACTTCTCCCAAAGAATGCACACCTCAGTGAACTTCTACACAATTAGTCATTCAGAATGGAAGATAGAATAATAAGAAAAATATACTATGTCCTTTTCATTTTGCTCCATGGACCTGCTACATGTTGCCTCTCACTACTATCAGCTTCTATCAAAAATCCAGTGAAATGGAGGTACAAAGTTTGAACTACAATCTTTTAAGCTATAAACCAGAATAAACTTATTTTATATTTATATCAGATATTTACAATACTGGTGAAGAGCTCACGTAAAGTTTAAACAAATAATAACATAATTGTTTGCTGAGTGGCCTGAATGAGAAATGGCCCCCCAGCCTCATGTATTCGAACACTTAGCCTTCAGTTGACAGCCCTGTGGGGAGTTTGGGGAGCTTTTAGGGTGTGGAGTCATGCTGGAAGAAGTACATCACTAGGGGAAGGATTTGAGAGCATATAGGGTCTACTCACTTCCAGTTTGTTCTCTCCATTTTCTGTGCATAGTGAAGATGTGATGTCTCAGCTTCCTGCTCCAGCCACCTTCTGCTTTGCCTCCTAATAGCACAGACTCTCCCTCTGGAAACATAAGCCAAAACAAATCTTCCCTCTTAAGCTGCTTCTTGTCAGCATATTTTATTGTTTGAACTGACAAGTAACAGCTACAAATGTCTCACCCTTCTTTGTCAATAATTAATTGTTACACTAACAAAGAGATTAATAAATATTATGTGACTATTATTCATCATATGATATTGACTTTAGAGATAAGAACAAAAGTAGGTTAAAAAGTAAAAGAATATAAAAGATAATATGTAGAAGTAATAATAAAAATATTTTTGGGGAGCTATAGCAACATAAGATAAAATAGATGCTAAATCAAAAACTCTTATAAGCAAAAGGATATTGATAGAGATATTGGTTAAAGAGTTCCAGAATATATGAAGAAAGAAATAACACTGGAGAAAGAACAAACATGTTTTCACTAGTATTTAGTCTTAATATACCATTTTCTGTAATTCAGAGAACAACTAAATGGAAGATCAACAAGCAAACAGAATTTGAACATGCTTAACCAATCAGACATAGTACATACATACAAATTTCTGCTTCTAAAATGAATCTTTTCAAGAGAATATGTCATCTTTTCCAGGTCAGACCACATGTTTACCTACAAACCACACCTCAATTTTACAAGAAGGAAATTATAGCAATAGTACTTTCCAACAATAAAATTAAGAATAAAGTCATTAACAGAACAAAACTTGAAAATATTTTAAAATGAGGAAGTTAAAGACATCATTACAAAGCATATCTTTTCAAAGGAACTTAGTAACAGATGAAAATAACATGTAACATATAAAAGAAAAGTTTATGGTAGAAATGCCCACAATGAATAAAAAAATATCTCAAACCAGCAATCTCATTTTATAACTTGAGGAATATACTGGGCCATCTTAAATGCATTAAACATAATTGCTATGTTAATCATAAATTCTCATCAAATGTGCATATGAGGCTACATAATCATGACTTCAGAACTTAAAATGCATAAAGAAGCAATGCAAGTGAGTCAATCTTCACAATATTATTGTGCATAAACACAAAAATATAAATTTCCAAACATCCATTAAGCACTGAGTAAAATTTAAAATCTGATATATTCATACTATGCAATATTATCCAGCCAAACAGAATATCTATTTTGTCTGAAAATGTTATTTTTTAATAATTTAATTAATTAAATTTATTTTATGTGTATGGCTGTTTTGCTTGTATGCATGCTTGCATGCTACGTGTGTGCTTGATGTCCAAGGAGACCAAAAAGCAGCAATTGATTCTATGGAAGCTTAAAAGGTTGTGAGCCATCAAACCTGAGTTCTGGGAAGATAACCATGGCCTCTGGGAGAGCAGGAAGTGTTCTTCACCATTGAACTATCTCTCCAGCCTTAGGATTTCCTCTTGTTTGGACCTGTGTAGGTCTGTACATTCATACTGCATCAGCCCTATTGTATCTGAAAAATGCTGTTTCCTTAGAGGCATACACCACCTCTGCCTCTTAAAAACCCTTCTGTCTCAATTTCTGCATAGATCCCTGAGTTTTGAGGGAAGAAGTGGGATGAAGATATCCCATTTAGGACAGAGTACTCCAAAGTCTCTCATTCTCCAGTTGTGGCTCTCTGTGTTATCATCTCATGTAAAAAGATGAGATGGCCCTATTAAATCCACATACTTCCCCTTTGGTGTGTATGTAAAAACAGAAGGAAAAATAATTCTTACATACCAAGAAAAAAACTAATTTTCTCTAGTAGCATTGTATTTGGTTAGTTTTATTTTTCAAGATTTAACTCCTGTCTAACTCATCCAAAGAAACTTTTCTTTTAAATAGGATATTTATTCCTATTGAAATTTGTGGGTGCAAGTGGGATATCTATGCATTTCATAAAGGAAAATACTAATTTTTAAAGTACTACATATTTTATCTGTATTTGTGTGAATTTGTGTCTGCATTTGTACGTGTGTATGTACACGCAGGTGACCCAGAGGTCAGAAGTGTGTGTGAGATCCCTTGCAGTTAAACTTGCTAGCAGTTGTCAACCACCTCATGTGGATACTGTGAATCAAACTCTGGTCTTCTGCACAAGCAACAGGCATTCTTAACTACTGAACCATCTTCCCAGTTCCAAGAAAGGAAAATATAGTTACAGATAACTGAGGATTCACCTGATTTTTAATTGTGTTGGTGGGGATCATTCACTGTGACCTAATTTATATACATCTTGGTAGCCACTGAATTTATGAATGGACACGGAAAACTTCTGTTTGTGATTAGAGTAAAATCACTTTGGAAGTCACTGAAGAACCTTGGCCAGTCCCACTTTCTATCCTCATGGCCATGCTATGTGTCCATCTTAAAACAGCCTCAAGTAGAACTTTAAGTGAAAGAAAATACACACACTAAAGGAAGGAGTTGAGAGTAAGTCCAAAATTGGCTTTTTTTAAAAGTAGAAATTACATTGCTATTTATTTACATAGGGTCATTCTCACTTCTTCTATGGGTAGCATCCTAATGTCACACAGTCCTTGGGGTACAAATGTCAAATGGAGTCCAACATAAGAACAGGTACATAAAAAGGTCTGCCCAAGACTATACTGAACTGGTCCTTAGTGGAGACACAAACCATGAAATGAATCATCTGGGTAGGTCTTTTACTGTGTTCCATAACACTTCTTTATCCTTTTCAGAAAATTTTCCTGTAGTCTAATACTAATATTTCAACAATTACCATCTTACATAAAAACATTCATTTAAACAAAGTCAACCTTGAAAAACCTAGAGCAAAATGTTTAGAGGAAGAACTGAATGAGGCCATGAATCCAGCTGACCTCTTGCTGTCTTGACTTTTGCTCATTGACCTGAATTCATATTATCAGCAAATTAAAGAGCCTTGATTCTCAAAGGACCATTAATGTAACCTAAGTGTGTCTTGTTAAGGCCAGGAATAGGTCCCCTAAGAATAAAAGAATACAAGCAAGAATGCTTGTACTGCATGGGAAGAAATTTCTTCATCTAATTATGCTAGAGTTTTGACCATCTTTGAAAGTTAAACCTCTTAAACAATCTATGCTTAACTACTGAGATGAAATTCCATCTATACTCTGTGCTGGTAGAATGTCTCATTAACTTGGGACTCCATAGTAGGTATGTGAAACAACATACATTTACAAAGTGATTCTTACTTAGGGTTCCTGCTTTCAGTGTGTGTGTTACTTTTCTCAATATTGACAAAATAGTGGACAGAAGGAGAGGGGTTATGTTGTCTCGTGAGTTCAGAGATTTTAGTCTATCATGGTTGATCAGAGCAACTCTTTCATGATGACAGACCACAGACACAAGCAGGAGGAGTATACAATCTTCAGTGGAATGCCTCTAGAGACCAGTTGCCAACTAGGCCATCCTTCTAAAATCTCCAGAGCCTTCAAAGTAGCAGTGCTAGCAAGGCACCAAATAGTTAAAAGCATTTGGAGAAATAATTTTATATTCAACAGCATGAGTATTCCCTATGGATAAATGTATGCATATTGGCTCTCTGTTTGTGGGCATACAGACATTTATCCATCACATCAAATAATAAGTGCTTGTTAAATCTATTTTCCAAAGATGGAATTAGAATGTGATCTAACTCAGTGGATTTTATTTATTCACTTATTTATTTTTGTGGTGCTAAGGATCAAACTACAGAACATGAATATTTTAGGCAAGTATTATGCTAGTGATCTGTACCCTGCCCCAGAACTAGTGATTTAATAATACCTTCATATCAAAAACTTTCCACCAAAACTCCAAAGAAAACAGAAATAAGTAAGATTCACATTCTTTTCCTGAAGTAAATGTATCTAGGTGCTAACATGTAACACACAGAAATATAAGTGTGTAAATATAATATTAGGTGAACTTTGCAAGAGCAACAAGACAAGAATCACACTTCTGTGAGTATATAGGTTGTTTTGGATTATGGAATACTCTGGATGCTTCTGGAAATGCAGCAGCATCTGAGGTATATGCAGAAGTAGAAATTTCCTTCCACGTAAAATAAAAACCTCAAAGTAAAAACTTGTACTTCTATTGCAGGAAATAATTTGAGGAAGAGGGAATTAATTCAGCAAGGTAGGATAGGGCTGGAATTTTAAGACCTTGTAAACTTTGGTGATGTTCCTACTAGCTGTAATGACTTTGGTATGTGTGTATATGTCACCAGGGACATGAAATTTGAAAGTCAAAGCAAAAGACACTTTCTGCCTTAGAGGTGTTTACATCTGTGTTCTGCTCAGTTAAAGTGTCTGAGTCACTATGCAGAAGTTACTGTTTGAAAGAAAGCAGAAAACAAATAACTCTGAATTATTACATGACTTTTGGTATATTTAAAAGGCAAGCTTGCCACTGGGTTCAAGAACATCCATTGCCTTTTTAGGAAACTTCTCCTTAGAAAGGAAAGCTCCCCCTCTTTACTCACAGTTGTTCTGTGAGAAAAGAATTACAGTTCTCCAATAAGTTTGTCTTTCTTTTTCAGAGACAACCTGCTTTCACTTCATTGGACATTGTTTTCAAAGGCCATTGATGTATAGGAAACTTTCCACTTAAAACTGAAAAGGAGACCAGGAGAGTGAAGAGAAACAAAGGGACTACAGAACAGAGGAACTTCGTGTTCCTGTGGGTTTCTTTTTTTGCATTTTGGGTAAGTAGACAGACAAATTGAATTGAAATCTTGCATTAAAATATATTGATTCCAATAAATTCAATGCTTATTGTGTTATCCTTCTATCAGAGGTGAGCCTTGCTTTGACATAACACAAATTCTAAAGGAACTATTTTCTTTTGCAGTGAAATAGAGAATAAGAAAAGTTGTCTATTTTCTACTTATAGGCTTAAGCTCTTCATAGGATCTCAGGAAATGCCAAAGTCTAGGTTTCTGCCACTCAAATGTATATACACTTTCATTGTATTCCCCTACTCAGAGCCATCTTGATTTCTGAGACATCTGCTGCAGTAGAGGTGCAGTGATTCATTTACTGTTGCATTTGTGTTTCAGTGCTGGATTTTGAATGCACAGCACAGTGCCCCATTATAGACTAAACTCTGCAAGAAGATAGTGAAAGGATAACACTTATAGCAATTATATTTAACAGTGTGTATTCAAATGACCCATGGATTGTATCTCATATAGTAACAAGATCGCAAATGGTAGTTATAAAAAAATGTAAGGGTTTACTTTTAGTCATTTGACAAAGGCTTTCTAAATTACAACAATGGTAAAAATTAGAAAGCAAATTATTTACTTACTTTTTTTTCAAACCTGTCTCATGGACTCTAGGTGATCTCTAACTACTTCCTGTTAAAGGGAGCTGTTTTATTAAGTATGTTAACACCATATAATGAGTTTTTGTGTATCATGAAAGGACACCCACTACCTGTTATTGCTTAGAGCAGGCACATGTAGCTCTGTCAGCTCACATGATTCAGCAAATTCCATCATTCCTGGACAGGTATAATGGTTTGTTTGCCTTTGAAACTATGACTGTTGAATATTGAAGAGCTCTATAGAGTCTCACATAATCATGGAATTGGGTGTCATTTTTTTTCTTCATACACTGTTGCTGATTAAACCCAGGGCATTTTGTATTCTAGACAAGTTCTCTACCACTGGGGTGTATACCAAACTATTTGTCTTCTGTAAGAAAATAAGTTTAAATTTTAAAAGGAAGAGAAAAAAAGAAGAAAAAAATAACATGAGAGGAACACACATGCATGCACAACATGTACACACTAACACCAAAGAAATTTAGAGTAAGAAATAAGGAATGAGAAAAAGCTAAGAAGTCTGCAGAAGCAAGTCGGGAAGGTACAAGCCCCAAATCACTTGTTCTGTGTAATAATAACAATAGCTGATTCTCTGCCAAGTTCCTTACATAAAACCTTATTTAAATCATGCACCCCAGTGAAGTCAGCACTGTTGTTATCACCATTTTCCTGTTGAAGAAATAATCTTACTTCACAGTCCAATCTACTAAGTGACAGACTTAAAACAAACTGAAACTGTCTGGCTCTGGAGTCAGGGCTCCTCTGAGAAATTGAAATGCCTCAGTATAACTGCAATGATCTGGGTTTTGAGGCATTGTATTTTGAAAAATCCTGTCTGTTCAACAATTAATAATCCTCTGTGATTAAAAAAAAAAGAACAAGGCTAAACAAGCAGGACAGCAAGCCAAATATAATAAGAAGAGTTGGACATAGACTACTTTATGGAAAAGCCACAAAGGATGTCTTTACTCCAGAAAGAAGGGCTACCTACATATTATGATCATCCTGAGGTTTCTGAGTCCCTTACATGAAAACTAGTATCTATGATGGCAGATGAATTTATAACATTTGAAAACACAACTCTATTCTTTAAAATCCAATAGCAAATAAAGGATAAAGAAGTTTATATGAAAAGCTACAGAGCAGAGCTGACAGTTTGTACAGATACTAGAGGACATGAAATAAAAATGAATTAGGCAATCATATTTCTGGTACTAAAGTGAAATGTTTCACCCCTGTATTCTTCCTTTCAATTTTTTTTTTCTTTTCTGTTCCTACAGGAGAATTGATTTTTACAGTTCCTGAATGAAAATGATTTTTTGTAAATGTGGCTCTTGAAAACTATGATAAGTCATCCAGCAGGCATTTAGCTGTACAGCAGTTATTGGGCACATAAAGTAGCTCTACATAGTGTCTTCCTTGGAGAGGCTGCTGGACAGCATCCTTTCCCCAGTATTTGTCAGTCACTGTCTTACTTCCATTTTTATTTCTGTAATAAAACACCATCACCAAAAGCAATTTGGGGAGGAAAGGGTTTATTCCATCATACACTCCCAGCTAATACTCATCGCTCAGGGAAGTCAGTCTGAAACTAAAGAAGGATAGAAACCTAGAGGCAGGAGCTGAAGCACAGACCATGAAGGAAAACAGATTACTACCCTGCTCCTATTGGTTGGCTTAGCTTGTCTCCTTAAGCATTCAAGGAAAAGGATAGCACCACCCACAATGGGCGAATGCTCCCACAGCAATCATTTATCAAGAAAATGTTCAACAGACTTGCCTGTAGGCCAATCATATGGAGGAATTTTCTCAAGAAAGATTTCTTCTTCCTGGTCATATTCATGCTTGTGTCAAGTTGACAAAAACTAACCAGCACAAATACCCTGGATTCATTCTAAGTTAGGTACTAAATGTGACCTACTGCTTTACTGGTAAAGCCTTGCCATTACAATAAACGTGAATGACTCAGAAAAACCAAGATAGTTGGAATTTCAGGTTGATCATTCATGTATCCCTGATGTGGGGTTAACTAAAGCCTGCTCACAGCAATCTTTTAAAATTTTTATTTATTATTTAAGAATTTCATTGAAGAGTATTACATTTGTATCATTCTCTCTTTCCCTCTCCTCCTGCTCCTCCCATGTCACTCCCACTCCTTCTTAAATTGGGCTCTTATTCTTTAATTATAATTATTACATATATAGAGACATATGTCTATCTATTTAAAAATATAACATGACGAGTTCATTTAGTGTTGCCCATGTGTGTTTAGAGCTGACCTCTAAGGATTAGCTAACCTATCTGGGACTTCTTTCACAGAAAAGACTGATTCTCCTTCTCTCAGAAACCATGAATTGCCTATAGCTCTTCTTTTAGACTTGAAGCCTTGTGAGAATTTTCCTATTCACTTTGGCTTGTCACCTGATGTTGCCATTCTTTTAGGCCTTGTTAGACAACTATATTACTAAAACTGCCTAGATGCAGCTTCCTTGTTATATATAGAAAGCACTATCTCCCGGTAGAAGTTCTGGCCTTCTGGCTTTAACAATGATCTCTATGCCCCTTCTTCCATAATTTTCCCTAAGCCTTATATGTAGGAATTTTGATTTAGATGTGTCAGTCAGGAATAGGCATCACATAGTCAATTGTCTGCATTTTGGTCAGTTGGGGCTTTCTATAATGGTCTTCATCAGCCGCAAAAAGAACCTTCTCTGGTGAGGAATGAAAACTAAATTAATCTGTGAGAGTAAAGATAAATATTTAAAATGCAGGTAGAAATTATACTAGCTCAGTGAAGTGGTAGTGGATTTTCTTCTAGCATCCATGGGCTTACGAGCCATAAATGGTTGACCATATATATTCATATTGAAGAAGTTTAAATGTCCCTATCCCAGCATATTCAGGGGAGCAGCCACAGAATAACCTGGAATCTGAAACTAAAAGAAATACAACCAATCATTAGGAAGGTTCACTATCATTCTTCTGAATTGTGCCTACAAGTGTGACATTCTCTGAATTTTGCCATCTCTAGTTGCCTAACATGAGAAAAGATAGAATGACCAAGGCCTGCAATTTGAAATACTTCTTAGAAAGCTCCAACAATGTGCATGTGATAAGCAAGCACTCCATGGATAGGTTAGGAATTCATTTGAAGCATGCCTTTTGATGTCAAATTATGAACATTTTTGAGGATCCATACAAAAAGACAGCTTAAGAAAAACAAAAATCCTAGATTCTTCTCCTGACAGAGACTGCCACTCTCTCTCATATTACCTAATTGTATCCCACAGTTTGAAAAGAAAACACATGTAGGCTACAGGATCCAAGTAGGCTACACAAAAATACCAGGAGCAAGGCTAACTGAAGCCCATTTCTTGTCTAAAAGAACAGATTCTATACAGACCTGACTGATCATGTTTAAAATCCTGTGTGTCATGTTTTCGAACATTCCAGTGAAAAGAAAGAACAAGAAATGCATCTTTTTCTTCTTTTGGTTTTTTGAGACAAGGTTTCTCTGTGTAGTTTTGGTGCCGGTCCTGGATATTGCTTTGTAGACCAGGCTGGCCTCAAACTCACAGAGATCTGCCTGGCTCTGCCTCCTGGAGTGCTGGGATTAAAGGCATGTGCCACCACCGCCCAGCTAGAAATGGCATCTTTTATGTAAAATCTTCTATTTAATCATTTTTAATCTAATTTAGCACTTAAAAAAATCAAGTGTGTTTAAGTACACCACCAGGAGGCCACATCTAGATCACTGGTTACATAGTGGAGTTGTGAAAGCTTTACTTTGGTGACTGTGGTTAGAAAGAACTGAGGAGAAAGGAACACAACTTATCATCTGGAAGCAGTGTGGTAGGGGAGGTCCATGGCCTCAAAGAAAATGATGGGTTTGGGGGAGGGGGGTCTAGATGAGCTTCAGTTCTTTCTTCATATACAAGCCCTGACCTAGACGTGGTGCCATGCTAAAAAATAAATAAATAAATAAATAAATAAATAAATAAATAAAGAAAGAAAGAAAGAAAGAAAGAAAAGAAAAGAAAATAGAAAAAGGAAAAAGAAAAAAAGAAAAAACTGCAGGTACAGAATAAATCCTAAAATGAATGTCTTTCATGGCAAAACAAAGCCACAAGGTCAGGGAAGCACAGAAGGAAGAACTCAGATAAGCGAGAAAAATCTTGTTTGTTCAAGCTCTGCTTGCAGTGTTGTTCCTAGGAGGTCCCTGAACAATGTGTAACAACAGTGGGAGGAAGCAGTTGAGGTTTAGGCAGCATGTGTATGTTTGCGGACACATACTGCTCAGTGACCATACTAAGAACAGAGAGCTGAGGAACTCTGAAGGTGTTTGGGAAACATGGCCTTTACTTAGCCATATATTGAGGTTAAGGGAGGTAAAATTAAAAAAGAAGATTGAGATCAATGTATAGTTATGATAATTGACTACAATCTACAGTTTCCAAAAAAGCGAACCTGAGAATTAGCAGAAAATAAGAAAAAGTACAAAATCAAAATCTGAGCAAGGTGAACCAATTCCTGCCACGTTCTTTAGTGCCTGGAGGGCTGTTCCTGTTGCTTTGGCATCTCTAGGAGACAAATCAGTGTAACCCCAGGGTGAGCAAACTGGTAGGAAAATTTTCTGTCTGCCCTCAGCACTCCCTTCTAAATAAAGCTTTCAGTCCAGATGAAAGCAACCAAGATGAGAAGGAAAAGGGGAAGAGAAATATTTTATCAATTTTAAAGTACAAACACAAGATGCTGAAATGAGATTGTTCTAAAGAGGGTTAAAACAGACTTCACAGGAGTGCCTAGAGATTTCAAACTATCTTCCTTCTAATAGGCACATAAACTTTCTCATAGCTCATCACACCACGTCTGCACAATTCCTTGCCTTAGGCTCTGCCTTCCTTGGACAATTCAGCAGTCCTATGGCCTGCTGCTATAGCAGCAGGTCGGCCTTCATCAGCTCCTCTCCCAGGCTCTGGCCAGTCTATCCATAACTAAAATGTCTGCTTTAAACACAGTCTGTCTTTGCAATAAGTTTAGCTGCAAAGAGTGGGCATTGTGCTTGTGTTAATCCTGTGAGTTGCTGGGGGAAAAAAAAAAAAAAAGTTCCACCATTTTGAGCCAAATTTGAAGCAAGCTCTATTAAAATATTAAATACTGACCAAGATGGACTTTGATCAGGACTACTACCTGGAAATGTCCCAGCTGAGTGGCCCCCAGGCATGGGCTGTCAAGGCTTTTATGGACAAAACTCATAGGCCATCATACTTTCCCATTAGGTTTTGCTGTTGTTTTTCAAGAGCTACAACTCCCAGCAGCACAGGATATTCCCTAGTTCTTGGGCAAGTGGGGCTTACAGGTTGACTTAGAGCACTACACTAGCTGTTGATACCAACTGGAGAGCTTTAAGGAAAGTTGAATTACTTGAGTCTTTTAAATAAGAGAATGTCAAAACTAAGGCTGAGTTACCTGCCCTCAGCTGGTTAATAACTAAATGGATGGAGCCTCCCATCAGGTTCACAGACACTTTCATAAGGAAGTAAATAAATAATTAAGGGTTGGGGATTTAGCTCAGTGGTAGAGCGCTTGCCTAGTAAGCACAGGGCCCTGGGTTCGATCCTCAGCTCCAATAAATAAATAAATAAATAAATAAATAAATAAATAAATAAATAAATAAATAAATAAATAAATAAAAACCCAACCAAACAAATAAATAAATAAAAATAAAATAAAAGTCCCTGATCTTAAAGTATACTGTAGGTTTTCTTCCACTACAGAAAAAGAAAATAAAACAAAAACCTTTATGGACTTTGTTAATCTTCTCCAACATACTATAAAAACATAGATAATAAAGAGTTTGCTACCAACTCACTTCTTTCTTTGACTTAGGAAAATGCAAATTCTGGCTAAGCCTCTTAATGTTTCAAATGTAAAATTCAGACCTTGCCTAGAGATAATAGGTTTCCTACTGAGATAGGTAAACTCACAAACAACTTTCAGGAAAGAAGCAAACTCAAAGCTATCATGCTTTTGTTAATTATTTCATGCTTTTGTTAATTATTTAAAAGTTTTTTTTTTTTTTTTTTACTTTTTTTATGCTTCAACAATGATTAAAGAAAGATTTCCTTTTTTAGTTGTTAGTATGAATAATCCACCACCTATTTCTCATGGTATTAAGAAAATGTAACAGTAAATAAGAAGGTTAAATGTATATACAATAGAAAATATTTTGATAAAATGATGTTTATATATTGTTTAAATGGATGAATATGTCCAGATAGAAAAGAAAGACAAAAGACTTAAACAAATGGTTATGAAGAGTAAAATGATAGAGTCTTTCCAGATGGAAAGGAAAGGTAAAAAGTTCACACAGTTGTGATAAAGATTTAGATAGTTGGATCTTTCCAGAATGGAAAGGAAAAATAGGAGATGTATGCATGTTCTGAGGGTCTTAGTAGTGATTTAAGGCATGTAAGTGATGAAACTTAAATACGATGCATACAATATTAAAACTGCAAAGGTTAATGTTTAATACATTGATGTTGAACCTCTACTTAAATCAATGGAATTTTCCTACGTTATTAATCTTTCTTGGTTTTAGTTGGTCCACTAAAGCTTTACAAAAAAAACTAAAATGATCATAAACACAGGTTCAAAAAATTAAACCTCCTTTGGTCATGTAAAATGTGTTAATGTTTCTATTGATTCAGGTACTTTTTCAGCTATGGTTGAACACATGATTCTCCTCTAGATGTTTTCAAACACTTATTAATTGATTTCCCTATAATGGAGATCTCAAGAAAGAATAAAACAAACCATAGTCCTGTTCATCTAAAAATTTTTATCTCTTTTTGCAAAGTCAGGAAATTCATGACTCTCATGGCATTTCTTAAAAACCCCAAGGATAAGTCATAATTAAATAGTGTTACTCAAAATTCAAATATATAAATAAAAAAGGAATATGAGACTAAGTGATCAAAGACAACTTGCAACTTATAGTTTACATTTTAAATATTGTTTCTCTGAATTTCTCCTCCTGATATCTATAAAAAGAAAGATATCTTTGCTTTATATCTAGAATCCCACTTATGAGTGAGTACATACCATGCTTGTTCTTCTGGGTTTGGGTTACCTCACTTAGGATGATATTTTCTAGTTCCATCCATTTGCCTGCAAATCTCATGCTGTCATTGTTTTTCTCTGCTGAGTAGTACTCCATTGTGTATATGTACCACATTTTCTTAATCTATTATTCAGTTGAAGGGCATCTAGGTTGTTTCCAGGTTCTGGCTATTACAAATAGTTCTGCTATGACCATAGTTGAGCATGTATCTTTGTGTATGATTGAGCATTCCTTGAATATATGCTCAAGAGTAGTATAACTGGGTCTTGAGGTAGCTCGATTCCCAATTTTCTGAGAAACTGCCATACTGACTTCCACAGTGGTTGTACAAGTTTGCATTCCCACCAACAGTGGAGGAGTTTTCCCTTTACTCCACATCCTCTCCAACATTGAATGTCATTAGTGTTTTTGATCTTAGCTATTCTGACAGGTGTAAGGTGGCTTATAATAAGTCTTGGTTTTACTCAATTACTGGAAAAGCCTCAATCAAACATTTTACTATTAGGATAAGAATTTATACTGTATCAAGCTGGTAATAGAAGAATAAATAAATAAATGAATTTTAAAAATGGGGGAAAAAGAATAAAATCATGGCATTTGCAGAACTGAATGTAACTGGAGATCATTATGTTAAGTGAAATACACCAAAAAAAAAAAAAAAAAAAAAAAAAAAAAGACTCAGCCCATAGATCTGCCATGTGTGCTCTAGTGTTTTGTCTCCTGCCTCTCTGAGAGCCACCCAGGAGTGTTCTGCTTTGCATTGCCCTGCTTACTAAATCTGGATTTATTTTTTTAAAAAAAAAAGATATCATAAGAAACTAAACATTTGGTTCAAACTTTTGATTTTATAAAAACTCTCTCAAAGATCTAAGCAACATCTGGGGCCTGTTCCCCTTATAACCCGGCTTGAGGCTTGTGCCCTCTTCTGTAGACTTCCTCTAGATTCCAGCAAGATTTGTAAAGCCATAGTATGCACTGGTGTCAACAACCTAGTAACAAATTAGGGACCCTTTCCTGCATTTTAACCCCATTTAGACTGCATGGCACTTTGAGTTCTTACCCCACTTACCAAACTATTTTTCTGTGTGCTTTTCTGTCACATAACTCAATTCATTAATACCTGTAGCTGGAATTTTTTTCTCCAGCTTCTGCCAAGCCCCTGCAGTCCCACAGCCCACTTATAAAATAATCACTCGGACACTTATATTACTTATAAACTGTATGGCCGTGACAGGCTTTTTGTTATCTACTCCTTCTATCTTAAATTAACCTATTTCTATTAATCTATACTTTGCTACGTCGCTCATGGCTTACTGGTACTTTACATCACGCTTGTCATGGTGGTGGCTTACAGTGTCTCTCTGCCTCAGCCTTCCACTTCCCAGAATTTTCCTCTCTGCTTGTCCCACCTATACTTCCTGCCTGGCTACTGGCCAATCAGTATTTTATTTACTAACCAATCGGAGCAACACATTTGACATACAGAACATCCCACAGCAAATACCCTCAACTCTACTTTTATAATAATAAAACAACTCTGTAAAAATAAAAGAAAAATGGTCATCAAAAATATAAATGCTTTATTGGGGGAAATTATTGATAATACTGAAGACCAGGACTAAGGTTTATAGGATTGTTGATTGTTGGCATCTTAATGTTTATTTTGATCATAACAGTTACTATGGTAGAGACATTGACTCTCAAACAGGGAGTACAAACAGCTTTGGTTTTCAATAAGATAATTATCAATGTCTCAAGGACAGGAATAACTCAAGAAAAAAGATACACAGTATTTTCAGAAAAGCTGCATTGATTGGATTTAAAAAATGCTATTACTAAATATCAACTGAAAATTAATTGCCAGTATAACCATGCTTATATTTATAACCTTGTTTGACCTTAATATGAATTCAAACATCTATGGAAGTTGATTAAGAACCATCTAGGCAGAATATGTTCTCATCACAGCAATATTATTTATTTTGGACAATTACATTAAGACACATTCATTATAATATTTCATTTGTCAATAGTTTCTGGCTTACAGGCTTTGAGTGAATTGCTAAGTACCTTCCAATGTCTCAATCCCTTCATAATTTTACAAGATCAAGCTACTAAACTATTGATAAATTTAATTTAATAATTGCTGTTATCCTTTTATTGTTTTTAATAGACTGCATCTGCATCCAAAGCATGCAGAGAAGATTGATTGTCCAAGATGAGGCTGCTTATATCACCATGATGCTACAAAATCAGAACAGGAGAGATGTTGGAGTACAAATGATCTAGACTCTTTCTCATGCACATGACCCAAATGTGACAGCATGACTATGAAAAACTGCAGGTACCATATATAAGGCTTGGAAGAAATGTTCTATGGAGGGAAAAGGTTGCATATAGGTCACATGAGCAGGGAAGTGCAGAAATATCTCAGATAAGGGAGACAAAAAGTACTGTTTGTCCAACTAGCAGTGCTAGCTCTACTAACTAGTCAAACAGCAGTGAGGAAGATAAATAGTGGATCATTCTTGAAGCAAATCCAGAGTTGTATTTCTCTTTCTACCAATATTTTCTTTTCTGGGTCCCTGTGATGCTCATGGCTACACTGGGCACAGAAAGGAAAAGCCACTGCATAGCCAGCATCCACCCTAGATATCCTCTTTTACTTCCAGCTCTGTCTGCTGTCATATTTCTTTCAAATTTGAGCACTAATATTCTGACTCTAAAATTAAATGTTTTACCACCAGACTCCTCATCCCCAATGTGGGTACATAAAGTATCAAGAAGACTGTGGTATGATTGCTGGAAACAGGAAAACTTAAAATAAACTTACAAGAGTGAAAGTCTTCAGAGAAAGCTAAGTAACTGTAAAGTCAGATAGACAGATAGTCAAGAGCTGTGGTCTGAGAAGAATCAGTATAAGAATCTGAAAATATAAATCATAATAACAGAGAAAGAGAAGCACAGAAATTTTAAAGCAGAAATATGAAATGGGGAGATGTCTCAATTGGTAAAGTTCCTCTTGCCCAGACATGATGATCTGGGTTCTAGTTCCCAGTACCCATATAAAAAAGTCATGAGTGGCAGAGCATCTCTGTACTCCCAGTGCTAAACAGGCTAAATGGAGATGAAGAAGAAATGATCTGACATCAACTTCTGTGTCCACCACCCTCACATACATGAGAGTATACACACACAAACATGTACATAGATGTAAATAAATTTATTCACACAGAAAGGAAAATACAATTTATAAAGCAGAAATAATCAAAGGATATTTTAGTAATAAACAAAATAACTGAAAAATCACTGGCATTTGAAAGCAATCACAGAGAAACTAAGTTATTCAGATTTAAACACTATACAAAATTCTCATACATTCACTTTTACTGCATGCTGTTGTGGGAATTCATTCTGTCAATAGCTTTAGGATACAAGTCTTGGGGGATGGCTTCTTGTCTGCATATGTGACCGCTTAAGAAGAGAGAGAAAGGGAGTCCCCTCTTGGAGTGAGAAGACCAGGTCTGGCGATGGAAAGTAGCTTGCAGTTGGTTCCCATCGGCCTTGAGGAGAATGGAAGCTGGGTCAGTAGCCTATCTGCAGCATGTCTGCCTTGCTTTGTATTAGTGAGTCTGTTTCCCCACGGCACTCTTTAAAACAATGATAAATAAATATACCTCTGTGGGCTCTCCCCTCAACCTGCCTCCATTCTAGGGAGAAAAGTAGACATCCAAAGTCATCAGCAAATACCATCAAGAGGAGGGAATCATGGAAGGAGGAGGCATCTCAAGCACACAAACTTTACAAGAAATCATTTTACAAATAAACCATTCTTTAAAACACACACTTCTATTTGATAAAATCACACACGACTCTTTTGATCTTAGATCAAAGGGTCTGGAACAAAGAAGAAACTCAGAAAGGAATATATATAGTAAATTTCAAACACAGAAGTAAATAATTTTCTTCACAATTTATACCTAAATACTTGGCATACCTATTTGTTTTAGCAGAATCCTGCATCTGGTTTCAATTAGAAAAACAAGAAACAACATCTGGGGATTATCAGGCCACCCTGTTCTTAAAAGACTGTAAGCATTAAGATGAAAATTCTCCTTATGCAACACCCTCATCAGAAACTTTCTTTAGATCTTCAAATGAAATGTCAGGTACTCCTCTCTGCCCTGTACGGTATTGATACCGTCAGTCAGATGATGAATGCTGTAGGCCAGAAAATCTCCATTTTGGGTTTATGAAAACTCTGCTGTGATGCTCATATGAAACCAGGATGGAGACAAATGTGTCCCTTGCTGCATGCACATTCTGTCCTTCCTCTGGCTCCCAGGACTTCTTTGTATCCCTTGAAATTCTCTTCACCTATTAGCACCTTTCTTTTCTGCAAGCAGAGCCTCTATCTCGATTTTAAACAATAGAATATGTAATTATTGTCAAATAATTTCCCTTAAAAATCCTGTCACTTCCTTATTCTGCCACCCTGGCCCTTCCTTCATAAACAACTCTTAAGTGCGAGGAACAAGCACTTCTTTAGCCCCACGTGCCCTTAGCCTGCCTGTCTGACATCTGCTCTCACCAGGCCAAAACTCTGCTCCTTCTGCACATCACCACTGAGCTACAAACTTGTCGAATCAAGTTTGTGCGTTTTTTATACTCTTAGTTGCATTTGACATTGTTATTCCTTTTTCCTTTAATTTTTTCTAAATTATTATTAGTAATTTGGGGGAGGGAAAGCACACGTATGTGGAGGACAGAGGACAACTTGCTGGAGTAATTTCTCTCCTTCCAGGGTGTGAGTCCTCAAGCTGTCAGGTTTGACAATAAACATTTTTAATTTACTTAACCATCTTGCCCTCCTAGACATTGGTCATCTTAATAAACTTGAAATAATTATATTGTGACATTCCTTCTATTTTATTTAGTATTCCCCTCATCACATTATTCCCTATGTATTGCTATTCCTTGAGGTTTCACCCTAATTTCTGTAGCTGGAAATTTTCCTATGTCCTGTCCCACCCTGAGATCCCATAGCTGCTTCAGAGGCTTATATTAATTATGAACTGTATGTCCTACGGCAAGCTTCTTGCTAGCTAGCTCTTTCATCTTAAATTAATCCATTTCTATTAATCTGTTTATCACCATTCTTTTAAAACTTACACTTTTATTTGATAAAATCACACATGACTCTCTTTTGACCGTAGAAAGCTGCAAAGGGTCTATGGCTTCACCTGTATCCCATTACATGTTGCTCCTTGGAAAGCAGTTTGGTAGCTCCCCATACTCTCCTTTATCCTCTATCTCTCTTAGATTTTCCCACCTGGCTCCATCCTGCCCTGCCATAGGCCAATGCAGCTTTATTTATCAACCAATCAGAGCAACACATATTCACAGCATACAGAGAGATATCCACAGCAAATTTCTAATTACTTTACATGCTTTCCTGAGTCACACATAATTCTACAGCTTCTTGACTCACAAGTTCCTTCCTGGACTTTAAGCCATTTTCTAACCTGAGTATCTTCAGCTGGAGGAACCTGAAACATCTTTAAAAAATGCCGCCATTCAAGCCTGAACTTCCTTTCTCTCTCTCCTTTTTTAACACTTCAATAGGTGTGGAGTGACTATCACCAAACTCTCTTTTGAGACACAAATGCAGGTGTGTTTTGTGAGGTTTTTATGGCACTCACTTTTGTATCGATGGCCATTCCACCTGATCTTTGCTTCTTTTCCTTCCTCTTCCTAATGAAATCATTTACACTGGATCATGTTACTTGCTACATTCAAACCTGTCAATGCATCCAGTCTTCTTGCTACAATATAAGTAATTCTTTTAAGGGGCTGAAGAGACACTTCAATGATTAAGAGCATTGCCTTCCCTTGCAGGAGACCTGTGATTAGTCCCCAGTACTCTCATGGCAGCTTACAACTCTCTGTAATATCTATTCCAGACAATTCAGCATCCTCTTCTACCTCCACAAGCACTGCACAAATGTACATGCGGGAAAAAACACTCACGCATGTAAAATAATAAATCATTTTACAAAAGCAGAATCCTCCAAAGTCAATGAACCTACTTATCTTTTGAAGTAAATAGTCATCATTGTTTACCTATACCTAAAAGGGAAGTCAATTCAGATAAGTATGAATTATCACGATACAATTTGAAAGAGTTAAAATATGCTATAACTCTTGATTTAATTGGTATTGGTTACTCATCTAATATTTATTTACTGGATACTGAAAAAACTCTAGATTTCTGCCAGGGAAACAGGGAAGCTGACTTCAGATCTTCACTCTCCCTATGCTTTTATGCTCAGAGAGCATTTTAAAAAATATCCAAGCAAGTAAGAATTAGGATACATCCTAAAAATTCAGTTAACCAAACTTTTATATGCGATAGAAAAACTAGATATGACCTACCCTTTATTTAAATTCATGAGGGAGAAGGAGGCATTCCACCACTGAAAAGAAAGAGTAGGTTCTCCTGTGATCATGTGTGGTTGAGATGACTCTACTGATGAATGTTTTTCTTGTACACCTTTGAATGGATGTTATGCCACTGAAAGAAATTTTGGCCAGTTCAATAGTATACCTATACTTCTTCTAACTGTCAGATAATAGTGAACATTGTGCCAAGGATCCCATCAAATAGAACCTTGATCATCATAGTGTGAAACTCTGCTTATTATAGATGATAAACTTTTCTTAAAGCTTTTTGATATAATTTTCTTGAAGCTGATTTTTTGAAACCAGTGCTGGAAAACAACTTGATGGCTAGCCTGCTGAGAATGCTTGCAAAGTCATACTACTGAATAATTGAAGAGAGAAAAGCATATTCTACTTAGCATATAGCAAAAATTACAAAAGTTTCAGCCATGTAAAGATGTAAAAGTAGCAGATACCTACAAATAAAACACACTACAATGAATTCACTAAAATAATTACAGTTTTACATTTGCTCACATAACATAATCCACTTAAACAGAAGGTTCTATAATTGATTTAACAATTAAGAACATACAAATACTAAGCTGATAGAAGCTTACAAAGTCTCAGAATTTCTGTTCTACTTAGCAGACGGGCTGCCTGAGGGCATATCACAAGAATACACAATTTGTTGAGTAATGGAAGTGACATTTTCAGTCATAATTATTTCTATAGATAAAAGTTGAGCAAATGTATTATGTCAAATACTAAAGTGGTGACAGACTAAATTTATAAAACTTATTTCAGCAATAACTGGGAAAATTGTCAGAAGAGAATCCAATTTCTCCCCTTGTTTAGGAACATATGAGTTAATAAGCCAAACTAGCTTAGACATTCACACTGAATTTATTTCCCACTGGACATTAATAAGAATGTTTTTATTTCACCTTTGTCAAAAACTGAAGGTACTTTACTATTAGAAGATATGATAAAATAATTTCTGGTGTAACATTATCAGTGATTCTTGAAGTTCACGCTTTAAATTTTTAGAAACAACCATGATTTTTCACAACAGCTTGTTTACATCAGGAACTGCAGACTTTTTGTCTAACAGAGATGAGCATTAACATGATAAATATCATGTAGATGTGATAGTGATAGTATACATGGGATTCAAGGAAGATAATCAATGTCCAGTCATGAAAAGACAGGGCAACTATAATTAACATTAATTACAATGTGGCCATGAATCAGATACTCTAGTAAAGACTTTCTGTAAAATTTCTTACTTAATTCTCAACAGAGATTATTGGTGAAATTATTAAGGCCACTCCACGTAGTTAAAAGGGAGGTTTATTTTGTGGGGTAACTTACAAATGAAGGGGTAGGTTGCAGGGTCTGGCAAAGGTATAGGGCAGTCCGGCAGTGTTCTCTGGAGAACTCTGCTTGGTCTCTTCCCGCGTCCCGCGTCCCAGAACCAAGAGAGCCACCTCCTCCTGCTTCTCGGTCTTCCACTCCCTCCTCTGCCCCGCCTTGTGGGCGTGATCATTACTGAAGCCTCAATGGAGGTTGGAACTTCCAGGCCAATGCTGGGATGGCTATCCACTACATCTCCCCCTTTTGTCTAAATAAGAAAGTTCTAACCTAATACAAGACTATACACAAAGAGATGGTTATCAAATATTGTCCAGGAGTAATGAGGGATAATGACTTAGATAAGTTGGAATTACAATAAGTGCAAACAATATCAAGCAAAAAACACATAGTAAAATCCAGGGAAGTCTAGAGCATGGGTAGGTGGCATGTTACAAAGATCATTCCAAAAGGTATCCTATCCTAAAGAACCTGAGTCTAATACATAATATATTCTATCTAAGATATTATTTATGTATATATACTAAGTTGTAACTATAACTGCTAATCTCCAACCTCATCAAAGACCTGAGAAGGAATATAATAATACCTGAGAAATGGGAGAAGGACGCAAGCAACTTTCGGGAGTCTTGCAAGAGTAGACAGAGACAGCTAGCAGCCTGGACAGTCACCTAACGTTTCTCAGTATCATTGGTGCATTCAAATTGGCTACAGGCCTAGAGTATCTGACAGACCATTTCAGAAGCAGGAATTCTGAAAGACAAAGTATGGTGGTCGCTTTCATTGTGTCCCGCTTGTCCAGAAAGGACAGCATTTGTACTGTCAGCAGTTGAGGCAAGGGCAGTTCTTTCCCAGTAGGCCATTTTTGTGCCAAGAAGACAAACTTCCAAATGGAAATGTCTTAGAAGCCCAACATTCTCTCGGGATCAAATTGGTGCTGCCAGGAGCAATTGTGTCTCACGTCAACAGAATTCTAAACTATTTAAATGCCATATTCTCTAGGTCCATGAAGTGGTTGAAGATTACCTGTCCATCTGACCTATGTATTTATAAATCTGGATAACCTAACTAACATAATTATAGAGGTGACAAGCATAGGTGACAATAAGTCTGTAAGTCTCATCTACCTAAACAACCTAAGGACTAAGGCTTCCTATAAATAAGGCAAACAGTCTGTGAGCAATTGTACAGTAAAAGGACAGTGACTTCAAATTGTGACAATACACAAAATATCTTTAACAGAGGTAGGAATGTATAGTGCAATATGCAATATGATAATAATCCTAAATATATATCAGTATACAGAATATCTTAAACAGAAGTAGAACATACATACAGAATGACAGACATAAATTCACATTTGTATCAATATACAAATATTTCAAATAAGAGTAAAAATATGTGTACAATATAACAAACATAGTTCTGTATTTGTATCAATATACAAATTATCTTAAATAGGAATATAAAAAGTTTATATTTGTATCAACATATAAGAATTCATAACAGTGCAAAGGCTGCTATATTACTAATTTTGTTTACTAATGTATGTGATAGTCTACCATAATATCTTATACATATCCATTCCATTTCTTCTTTTCCCTTTTTTTTTTTTGAGACATATTTTCTTTCCTTAAGGAGAGTACTGAGTTTGACCATTTCTTCTACCCCCAACCCTAGAACCATTATCCATAAACCTGAGAAATATGAAACCTAAGGGATAAGGGGCGTCGTTTTCTTAGAATTGCTTCCTGCTGTTTAGGGGGCGATGGTATCTCTGTTGGGTACTGTGAGAAAGCTCAAATAGTTAAATCTCAGTTAGACTAACTGTAGATTCTGCAGCAACTCTTAGAGTAATGGGTAAGATTGACTGAAATTCTGATTCTGGCAAGAAGTGTAGTATGATGATGATTACCATGGTATCATTCTGGATTGAGTAGAGTTGTTGTTGTTGTTGGGGCCCCATCTTCCTTCTGGAGACTTCAGAGATTGCCTGTGTAGATTGGTAACAATAGATTCTTTCTTTCTGCTGTAAACATGCGGATATCCAAGGCCTTATGATTTCTGGAAGATGGGTATTTCCATTATCCTGGAAAGACAAAACAGAAGCCTACCCCAACCTTTGATTGTTAAATTTTTCTTACAACCTGAGGAGATGTCACATTGGTGGAAGATCTTTTATTTCTCCTTATCAAGGGGTTTCTCCTGTTCAAATCGAATTTTTATTAATTTTGTTGGTATCCATAGCTTTTCTTCTCCTGTGGAAACAAAAGCAAAACCCCTTCCCCAACGTAGGACATATCCAGGTTTCCATTCTGAGGTCAACAAATCTTTGAAATAAACCGGTTGGTTTAGCTCAGGAGTTTTGTTTGTCGTCCAATGTCTCTCCGCAGCTGTTGTTCCTTTCTCATCAGCATTGAGAAAATTCAAGGTTAATAAAGCACTATGCAATCTATTCCTAGGAGTCATTGTTACCTGTTGCTGTTTATTTAGCATATCCTTTAAAGTTCGATTAGATCTTTCTATGACTGCTTGGCCTGTGGGATTGTGTGGTATACCTGTAACATGCTTTATATTGTAATAAGCAAAGAACTGTCTCATTTTATTGGAGACATATGCTGGGGCATTATCTGTCTTGATTTTTACAGGTATTCCCATGATGGCCATAACTTCTAATAGGTGTGTAATCACAGAATCAGCCTTTTCAGAACTCATAGGAGTTGCCCACTGAAATCCTGAATAGGTGTCAATGGTATGGTGTACATACTTTAACCTTCCAAATTCTGCAAAATGAAACACATCCATCTGCCAAATTTTATTTCTTGGTATACCTTTTGGATTGCTCCCTGCAGGTAATGGAGTTTGGTTATAGAAGGAACAAGTAGGACATTTTTTCACAATATCCTTAGCTTGTTGCCAAGTAATGGAGAAATCCTTCTTCAAACCTTTGCTATTTACATGGTGTTTCTTATGAAATTCTGAGGCTTCTAGCACATTACCTATTAGTATCTGGTCAATCTCATCATTACCTTGTGCTAGAGGTCCTGGCAGACCTGTATGGGATCTGATATGTGTTATATATATAGGATGTTCCCTTTTTCTGATGATTTCCTGCAGTTGTATGAATAATGAAGTTAATTCTGTATTATCAGGAATAAATTCAGCAGTTTCAATGTGTAAAACAACTCTCTCTGCATATTGAGAGTCAGTGACTATATTGAGGGGTTCTGTGAAGTCCATCAGTACCATAAGAATGGCATACAGTTCTGCCTTTTGTGCAGAGCTGTATGGACTTTGTACCACTTTACTTAAGTCTCCTGATTTGTATCCTGCTTTCCCTGATTTATTTCATCAGAATAGAATGTGAGGACTCCAGAAATAGGCTTATGTCGTACAATGTGAGGAAGGACCCATTCAGTCTTCTTTATGAATTCTATCCTCTTGCTTTTGGGATAATGGTTGTTAATCTCTCCCAAAAAGTTACTGCAGGCTCTCTGCCAGTATTCATTATCTTTCCATAGTGATGAAATTTCCTCATTAGTTAAAGGTACTACAATTTCTGCTGGGTCCATTCCTGTCAACTGACGAAGTCTTAATTTACCTTTTTGAATCAAATCAGAGATCTTTTCTATATAAGTCTTTAATTTCTTATTTGGTTTACATGGTAGGAATATCCATTCCAATATAGTATCTTCCCTCTGCATCAAAATACCTGTGGGGGAATGTCTGGAAGGGAATATGACAAGAATACATTTAAGTTCTGGATCCACACGATCCACATGTGCTTCTCGAATTGTCTTTTCTACTAGAGCCAATTCCTTCTCAGCTTTGGCTGATAATTCTCTAGGACTATTTAATTCTTTGTCCCCTTCTAGAGTATTAGCCAAATTTTAGTCCATCTTTGGGTATTCCCATGATACCCAATAAGTTGGAAATGCTTCCTAACAACTTTTGAAAATCATTAAGAGTCTTTAATCGATCTCTCCTCAGTTGTACCTTTTGGGGTCTAATTTTTTGTAACTCTATCTTATATCCTAAGTAATTAATAGAATCTCCTCTTTGTATTTTTTCAGGAGCAATTTGCAGTCCCCAGCGAGGCAAAACTTTTTTTACTTCTTCAAACATGCTTTCTAATGTGTCTAACTTTGGATCATCTAATAGGATATCATTCATATAGTGATAAATTATGGATTGTGGAAACTTTATACGAATTATCTCCAATGGTTTTTGCACAAAGTATTGGCATAAGGTAGGGCTGTTTAACATTCCCTGTGGGAGGACCTTCCATTGATATCTCTTGACTGGCTGAGAATTGTTATAATTAGGAACTGTGAAGGCAAATTTTTCTCTATCATCTTCTTGTAATGGTATGGTAAAGAAACAGTCTTTTAAGTCAATAACTATTATAGGCCATTCTTTGGGTAGCAGAGAGGGCAAGGGCATCCCAGTCTGTAGGGGGCCCATTGGCTGAATTACTTTATTAATAGCTCTCAGATCTGTCAGCATTCTCCAATTACCAGACTTTTTTTTTAATAACAAATACAGGAGAATTCCAAGGGCTTGTAGATTCTTCAATGTGTTGAGCATTTAACTGCTCTTGAACCAGCTGTTCTAAAGCTTGTAGCTTCTCTTTTGTCAAAGGCCACTGTCCAACACAGACAGGTTTATTAGTTAGCCATTTTAAAGGTAAGGCAGTTGGTACTTCTGAGAGTTCAACAGCAGTTGTGCTCTGTTTGTGTACAGCCTGAATGGTTGGTGACTGGTTTTTATAGCATGTTATGATGTTATTCCTAGAAACATGCATTGGCCTGTATTCCTTTTCTGAGAGTGTAGGAATTTTAATCTGGGTATTCCACTGTTGTAACAGATCTCGGCCCCATAGATTTACTGCTACATTCGCTACATATGGCTTCAGCCTTCCTCTCTGTCCTTCTGGCCCTATGCATTCAACCCATCTCGAACTCTGTTTTATCTGAGATAGGGTGCCAATTCCTAAAAGTTGGACATCTACCTCTTGAAGAGGCCAATTTGGATGCCATGATTTTGGTGTAATTATAGTCACATCTGCACCTGTGTCTACCAGGCCCTCCAGAACCAAGCCATTAATTCGAATTCTAAGCTTTGGTCTTTGTTCATTTATGGAAGTCTGCCAAAATATTTGTTTTATTGTGTTTTTTGTAAACTGTGATTCATCTATCAGAGCTGTTTTATCATCCATTGCAGTATTGGTTTTTACAATAGGCATTGGTTTATTCAGTTGTCCTGGAGAGGAATGTCTTCCACAGTGGCCGGGAATGTTCTTACCACATTTGATTTGGGGGCCTGCAAGAGGCCCCCTGAGGCGTTTCCCGCCAGTAAAGGGTTGCCTCGTATATCTATTTTTGATCTGCACTCACTGGTCCAATGTCGGCCTTTGCCACATCTTCTACATAATCCAGGAGGTGGTTGGGGTCTCCTGTTTAGGCTATTCCTAGAAGGAGTATTACTTCTAGGATTACCCCATGTACAGTTTTTACTTATATGACCTGGTTTACCACATTTAAAACATTTGGTACCACGGGGCCTTCTTTCACCTTTGGGATTTGTCTCTCCTATCCAAGCCTCATTACTGTAGTTAAAAGATTCAACACCATTAGTATACTGAATCCATTCTTCCAAAGGAGCTGATCTGATCTTTAATGGTGTAAGTATTCTTTTGCATTCTGCATTAGCATTGTCAAATGCCAAGGACTCAGTTAATACTTTTCTTAATTCTTTATCTGATACAGCTTTTGTTATAGCTGTGTTCAGCCTTTGTAAAAAATCAGTGAAGGGTTCATGTGGTCCCTGAAATATCTTTATGTATACCTCAGTTGCTTTTCCAGGTTCTGGAATTTTTTCCCAAGCATTTAGAGCTGCTGTACGGCATAGGGATATTGTATGCTCATCATAAATGGCTTGTACATTCCTGTCAGCGAAACATCCCTCACCAAGTATTTGATCTTGGGAGATCTCAAAACCTCTGAGTTTACCTTGTTGTTCTAAATTTCTTGCCTCTTCTCTCAACCAGCTTTTCCACTGTAACTGCTGGCTATATTCTAGAACAGCTGAAATTAACTGATGCCAGTCATCTGGAATGATTCTATGTGAGGTAGACCACGAGTTTAACATCTGTTTTACATATGTGGAGTGTATCCCATATGTAACTACTGCTTTCTTTATATTTTTAAAGTCCCTTGTTGAAATTGGTTGTAATGTATATGTCGTATATGGCTCGGGGTGTGTGTCATCTGCTGGCTTCTCATGGATGGTAACAGGATAAGCCATTGTATGAGAGCCATTTGGAGATGTTACAACCTGTATGGTCTTGCCCTTCTGCTTATTAGGTCCCTTGTCATGTTTATTGAGAGTTTCCTCCAGGGCTTGTAAATGAGCTCCTAGGGTCTGTTCCAGGGAGTAAACCTCCTCTCTTGTAAGGGATTCCAGATTTTTCATGGAATCATGGAAGTTTTTATGTTCTTCTGAAACACATGATTCCATGGACCTTATCTTATCAAGTAATGATAATTTTTCTTCCTTATATAGTGTCTGAGTAGCTACAACTTCACTCTGGAGAGTTAGTGTTCTATCCATTAAATACTCATATTTATTATCAATAAAAGCAATTTTGGGTACAAGCTTGTTTTGTAAATTCTGGTTAGCAGATTCCAGAGAGAGAATCTTTTTATGTAAGTCCTCATTGCCATCTTTTAAAACCTGTAATTCCTGATTAGCAGATTCCAGAAAGAGAATCTTTTTATGTAAGTCCTGGTCAGCAGATTCCATAGACAGAATCTTTTTCTGTAAGCCTTCATTGCTAACTTTTAAAGCCTGTATTAGTCCCAATAATGACTCATCTTTGTTCTTACTATTAAACCAGTGTTTGAACACTGTGTGAATTATTACAATGATTGTCAAAATGGTACAGGCCAGATATGTCTTAGGGAGGTCGTATATTTCCAGGAAAATGTCATTCATCATACAGGCAAAAAAGTTTTTAAATTCTTGTGAGGTAATGTTGTCAGCCATATTACAAGAATTACTCAAAATTTGTTAGTCAGTTTTAAGGTGTAAAATTATCAAGTACTTTTACTTGAAAGAAGCTTACCTTTCTGTGGTTTTGGGGGGTGCAGTAGCACTTTTCAGCCAGCAGGAGGCGTTGGTATAGCTCCAAAGCAAGGCCTGCTAGCGACCTTGGCTGGCGGCAGCTGAAGGCAGGAGCCAAGAAGGCGGGGAGCCCGGCACTCAGGGAGGAGTGGGAATGCCTCACTCACAGCGGTTTTCACTGGTCTGGGGGCTAAGCTAGGGAACTGAGACCGGACTAGCTGCTCCCTTTTTCAGGAATGGGACCGTGTAGGTGTCCCCTGGTTAAATGGAACTTTGCAGGCGGGTTTAGGTGCCCGCCATCCGCCATCCAGGAGGAGGCTGAGGGAGGGAGCCGCCTGGGTCTTTGGAATTTGCCCCACGTGAGCGCCAGATATTGGTGAAATTATTAAGGCCACTCCACGTAGTTAAAAGGGAGGTTTATTTTGTGGGGTAACTTACAAATGAAGGGGTAGGTTGCAGGGTCTGGCAAAGGTATAGGGCAGTCCGGCAGTGTTCTCTGGAGAACTCTGCTTGGTCTCTTCCCCCGTCCCGCGTCCCGGAACCAAGAGAGCCACCTCCTCCTGCTCCTCGATCTTCCGCTCCCTCCTCTGCCCCGCCTTGTGGGCGTGATCATTACTGAAGCCTCAATGGAGGTTGGAACTTCCAGGCCAATGCTGGGATGGCTATCCACTACAAGAGATGAAGTATATAAAATCATTTCTATATTCTATAGGTAAATTAGTTCAAACAAACATGTTAAATATCCTGTCAATAGTCACAAGAGTGCAAAATGTAGAAACTCATAGAAACCAACTCAGATGGAATTATTCTAATTATATGATATCAAAGGTATCCTACATACATATGCATTTATCTAATAAGTAATAAAATATCTTCCAAATACTATCCAGAAACCTTGGTGAAACTGTAGCAGACACCAGACAAGACTATTGCAGACACCTCAGTTAGGTATCTCTCAGAAACCAGGATCTATGAGATGCTTTATTTCCTGTCCTATCGTAGCAATCCTAGCAACCAGGGGGTGGAAGCAAGAGCTTCCCATGCTCTAGGTCAGTTTGGGATACATCATGAGACCCTGTCTCAAATAATGACAACAGATTAGACTCCACAGATGATCTTTTTGGTATGATTGTGTATGTTCAGAGATTCCAAGAAGTGTAATTCTTTAATTCTGTATGTGTTTTGTCTTCTAATCACAGAGATCACAAGAAGAGTAGCTAAAGAGAACTAGGCTGGCTATAATACCTTCTAGGAATCTACAAGGATTTACTTCTCAAAACCTTTGGCTATCCAATACCAAATGGTCAGCCCTGAAAAAAATACATACAAGTAACATTGTATCGACTGAACAGGTTATAGTTGAGTGTTTAAGGCAATGTACTTACACACATACTCTTATAAGTTTGTAACAACTATTGAAAGAAAAAACCCATGAATTTGAGAGAGAGCAACAAGAGATATATGGGAGGGTTTGGAAATGTGCAAGTGTATTATAATCTCAAAAAATAAAAACAATTAAAAATAAAAAAAAATCTTTGATTCTTACCAGGGTAATTTATTTTTCTATATAAAATATTACAGCCATTTTATGGTTCTGCCACTTAATACATGAACAGAAATAAGGATTATACAGAACTAATAATGCATTAACAGTGTGTGAAAAGGAACCGTTTGGTCTATTTTTGTTGTTGTTGTCTACTGAACTTTTAATCAAAACATGATTTGTTCAAATCAAATCCAAGCACACACAATGACCCAGAATGCCTGCAGTAAAACACTTAGAAAGTCATAATTCTGAGTACTTAGTAACTCTGTATTCAGCATGCAGAATGCCTATTTCCTGGCTTTCAAACAGTCTGATCTTTCAGAGCACAAGAAAGTTCCTCAAATTATTTTTCCTACCTCATCAACAATCTGGGTTTTCCATTTACACAGATATGTATGCAATGATTATTGAACACATCAACCAATATAATATATTTATGTGTTATTACAGTAGTCTGAAGCTGTAACACCAAGAATATAAAATACAAGTTCTAGTAAGAGATACCTGTCAATAGCCCTCAAATTATCTTTTACATATATAAGGAGTAGAGTCCTAGGAAGAATTTACACCAATTCCTTAGGAACAATTTTCAAATTCCTAGAATCTGTTTGTTTGTTTGTTTTTTCAATGCAGGGTTTATCTGTGTAGTTTTGATGCCTGTCCTGGGTCTCGCTCTGTAGACCAGGCTGGCCTTGAACTCATAGAAATCCACCTGGATCTGCCACCCGAGTGCTGGGATTAGAGGTGTGTGCCACCACCGCCCGGCAAATTCACAGAATCTTATGATCCTATTTTAAAGTATAATTATTTATAAAAATTATATGTAGGCATATATAATTCTCAGGGAACAATATTAAAACTTTTTAAAGTTATAATATTACCTATAATTTAATATTATTTATATTTATTGCATGTCTATAATACAAATACAATATAAAGTGTGCTTTTTAAAATCTTTTCTGAACCCCGCTTTTCAGTAACCTTGATTACTTGAAACTGACCACAATTGGAGCTTTTTTTTTCTTTTCTCGCACTGCTGGATGTGAGGTTCCCTTAAACTAGTAACTTTAGACATGGCAAGTTTGAAATTGAATGTCAGTTACCAAAGTGCTTGTAACAGGTGTTTTATAATGCCCTGGCATTTACTCATAAAAGCCAAAGTAATCATTTCAGCAGTTGTCAAATTGCAAGTGAGAAAAATTTTCTCATAAAATTTCCATTGTTAGAACCTTGCCTTGATCATCCATTTTTAGGAAATAACAGAAATCCAGAATGCGACAATAGCACAATAGATGGTGCCATCATCTGCCTCTAGCCACATAAATAGTGAAAGGCCAATTTGACAACCAATTCTAAACTTCTGTAAGATGGCCACAGTCCAACTATAATGTCTATCACTCTGGAGGACACAAAATATAAGAGCAGCAATGCAGGGAGGAGTAGGAAAAAAACAGGATGCAATTTGTCTATTTCACTTTTCCCCAAATTTATACAACCCAGTTTTCATAGATGTCTCCTAGCTCAAACCTTCTCCTTCAGAAAAAATAAGACAGAAAAGTGAGTTCATGGTGACATTAAGACCATTCACAACAATTTCATTTTTTAATAGAACTGTTATTAATGGTAAAGTATGTCATTTTCAGAATTAAAACTCAGAACTTGAACCAGTCCACCTATCTCATAAATATTTTTAAAGGGAGTTGTTCAGGTTGTACCATAGGAAGCTGAAGAGCAGCAAGTTAGCAGGAAGTAGGAGGATATTCATTGGTAAAGATCGACATATAAATGAACACAGAGAAATAATCCCATAAAGGCAGTACACAAATCATTTATAGTCATCAAACAAAATCTTTTTAAAAATAAAAAACAACTATAACTACTGAAGTTGGTTAATGCATGCCAAAACAAATATATAAACCAAAATGTAAGATACAGTTTGGGATACAAGTAAAATGGGTTTTTTATTTTTTTCATTTCTGTTTTTTACATTTATGGTTATTTTGCCTGCATGCACATCATGTGAATTTAATGCCCAAGAAGCCAGAGGAAGGCACTAGTTTCCCTCATGACTGGAGTTACAAATGATTGTGAGTCACACCGTGGATTCTGGGAATGGAACCTGCCCTCTGCCCTGGAACAGCACCAGGAGTATTAACTGCTGAGCTCTCTCTCCAGTACCAAAATGTTGTTTACATGTACAATTGAAGTCCTTTTGAGCTTAAAACAGACTGTTAAAACTTTCAAAGCATTTTGTTTAAACTTCTGAACTTCATAATAGCTACTGAGAAATTCTCTAGGAAAAAAAAAAGTAAAAAGAATCAAATTATATCAACATGAAAACAATAATAATGCCATCAAGAAAAGAGCAGAATTAAAGAACTCCAAAGCAGAAAGTGACTAGCAAATACTAGCCATTAGAAAGTGATTACTTAAATAGGAATGGACTAAATTCCCTCACTAAAACACATAGAAATGAATATATCAAAGAAAAATATATAATCTTTATTCAATAAAGTACCTTAGTTTTACAGAATACACATGAAATGAAAGTGAGATAACATTGAATGATAGTCCACACAAATGATAGCCAAAAAGACAATGAATAACATATATCAGGAAAAGATAAATTTTAAGTTGAATATAGATGTGAGAGGCTATATATATATATATATATATATAGATAGATAGATAGATAGATATAGATATAGATATAGATATAGATATAGATATAGATATATAGATATAATCAGTCAATTGAACAGGAAGATTTAAATAAAAATATATCAGAGCAAACAAATGTGAAAAGAAAATATTGGTAGGCTTAAAAGGTAAAGTAGCAATAAAATAATGTGAGAAACCTTCATATCAAATTTCTAAGACTGGATAGGATCACTCCAATACCAAACAAAGATCAAGACACCATGAGAATAGATGATTATACATGACATCAGATTACGTTCGCTCAATAAAATTCTACAAAGCACATTCAGCTGTGTAGTACAAAGATTTTACACTAGGATGAAGTGTGAATTGCCCATGAAGTGTAGTACGCCACATTAAGAGAATGGAAGATTTAAAAGAGCATGTCTTCATTTCATAGATAGAGAAAAAGCATTGCTTTCTGTTGCTAGGATAAACACAATGACCAAAAGCATTTTTGGAGAGGAAAGGGTTTATTTCAACTCACAGCTCACAGTCCATCAGGAAGGGAAGTTAGGGCAGGAACTCAAGGCAGGAACCTGGGTGCAGGAAGTAGAACCATGGAGCAGAACAGACTAGAATCGTGCTGCTTATAGGCCTACTCTTCTGGATTGCTCAGTTTGCTATCTTATGCACCTGAAGACCATCTGGCAGAGATGCCACAACCCATAGTAGGTTGGGCCCCTCCATATCAATCATCAGTCAAGAAAGTGGTACAAAACTTAGCCCAAGGTCAATCTGACAAATAATTCATCAATTAAGGCTCCCTCTTCCCACGTGACTCCGGTTTGTGTCAAGCTGACAAAAAAAAAAAAAAAAAAAGGAAGGAAGGAAGGGAAAGAGGGAGGGAGGGAGGACAAGAAAAACACAAAACAAGACAGCGGCGTTGAATCTGTCAATTGCTTTTGGTAGGATGGAAATACTCACAATAATAATTCTATTGATGCGTGAGCATGGAGGTTCTTTACATTTTCTTATAACTTCTTCAGTTTCACCTTCAATATCTTGAAGGGATTTTTTCAAAAATTATTTCTATTATCTTTTGTGATCGTAATATAGTTGCATCTTTTTAGACATCCATCTTTTATACATTTAATTATAATTACCTTTCCCCTTCTTCCCTCCACGCCCTTATGTACCCCTTTTTGTTCTTTTTAAACGTTTATGGCTTCCTTTTTATTAATTTTTCTACAAGTAACATTGTACAGGCTGAACAGGTTGCACTTATATATTAAAGTTTTTGTTATACAAGTCTTTCACTTATTTTGTTAGAGAGATATTCTAAGATAGTGTTATGTGATAAGAATTTTCAGGAAGTGCCTAAAACTAACAAGATTTGCTAGGCCACTCTCTCCAAGAGTAAACAATAAAGATAGTTGAGAGTCATTCTCAGATAAGCCAAGCTAAAAAGAAAATTCTCATACCAGCAAGTTGCAAAGACCCTGAGACCAGACCAGTTGCCTAGAAGAAGTAGGAGATGCAACCTGGGGAAATGCAACATACACATTTACACACCCTAGATAGGAAGCCCATAACAGACCAAAGTATAGTTAGCACCAAAGTCCTACTAGGTGAACCAGTGAGTTTTGTTGGGGTTACTTATACAAGCAAAAATTACTCAAAGACAGAGGCATCACCAAAACTCACTCCAGTATAGGGGACAGCTCAAAAAACCTGGAGATCTAGAACACACTGCCCTGCACAGATGCATTGAACATACAGGCAATCAACGAGTTGGAAAGTGTCCTTTACAAGTTTCTCAGTTGTTTTAAACCTCTTTCATGCAGCTTGGTTCGTTTCTGTTTCCTTCAGGCAACTCGTCTGGTCTCAGAGTCTTTGCAGCTTGCTGGTATGAGAATTTTCTTTTTAGCTTGGCTTATCTTAAGAATGACTCTCAGCCGTCTTTATTGTTTACTCTTGGAGGGAGTGGCCTAGCGAATCTTGTTAGTTTCAGTCACTTCCTAATGCTATATTGAGTTTTACCTTCTGTCTTAAATTTCATCGAATGGAAGCACATGAATTATGACCCAACGGCTGTGGAGCCCCCAGCTGGATTAGGCCCTCTGGATAAGTGAGAAAATTGAATAGCTTTGATCTGTTTGGGAGGCACCCAGTCTGTGGGACCAGGACCTCTCCTTAGTGTATGAGGTGGCTGTTTGGAACCTTGGGCTTACACAGGGACACATGCTCAGTCTGGAAGGAGGGGGCAGGACCTGCCTGTACTGAATCCACCAAGTTTAAATGAATCCCCAGGGGAGTCTTGGCCCTGGAGGACGTGGGAATGGAGGGGAGGGGCTGGGGAGAAAGTGGGTGTGGGGGCGGGAGAGGGGAGGACAGGGGAACCCATGGCTCATGTATAAAATTAAAACACATAATAATAAAAAAAAAAAAGAAAAAAAAGTTTCTGGGAAGAATGGCATGTTTCAATTTTGGAGGAAACTGGTACACAACAGATCGATTTGAGGCTATTATGAACTGTACTATTTTCCTGGTTAATTTCTTGGTGTACTTGTTGTTTATATATACTGATTTTTGTGGGTTAATTTTGTATTCTGTTACACTGCTGCATGTACTTATCAACTATAGAACTTCCAAGTAGAGTCTTTATGAGTAAAATTTTATCATCTGCAAATATGTTTTTGACTTCTATGTTCAACCTTAATCTCCTTCAGTAGTCTTATTTATCTAAGACGTTAAAAACTGCATTGAAAAGAGATGGAGAGAGTAGACACCCTTATTTTATCAGAAATGCGTTGAATTTCTCTCCATTTTAGAATAATGTCACCTATGACCTGATGTATATTCCCTTTATTGTGTAATGATAGAGCCCCTGCATTTTTAGTTTTTCTGGGACTTTTATCATGAAGAGATATTATATTTTGCCAGAGGCCTTTTCTGCATCTAGGGAGCTATCACAAGGTTTACATTTTATACCATCTCTACATCTACAGTAAAGCTATCTTGATGTTGGTGGACAATCTATTTGATGTGCTTTTGAATTCTGTTTGCATGTATTTTACACAGAATATTTTCACAAGAGATTTTGGCCTATTTTCTTTTTTCCTGTGTCTATGGTGTTTGTAATACTGGTTTATTAAAATTGTTTGAAAATAATTTTTCAGGGGATTGAGAGATGGCTCAGAGGTTAAGAGCACTAGGTGTTATTCCAGAGGTCCTGAGTTCAATGCTGGGCAACCACATGGTGAGTCACAACCATCCATGATGATAACTGATGCCCTCATCTGGCATGCAGGCAGAACAATGTACACATAATAAATAAATAAATCTTTTAGAAAACAACAACAAAAAGAAAATTCTCTTTCAGTTTCTATTTTACAGACTAATTTGAGAATTATTGCTGTTAGTTCTTTGGGGGTTCCGGTAGAATTGTTCACTGAATTCATCTGGCCATAGGCACTATTTTAGACAGGAGATTTCAATTACTTATTCTATCTCATTGTATCTCATAGATCTATTTAAACTATGTAGTTCATCATGGTTTAACTTTAGTTGGTCATATCTATCAAGAAATGTATCCATTTCTTTTAACTTTTCTAGTTTGGCTGAATATTGAGTTTTAAAGTATCCTAATTTGCTCAGTATCTATTGTATTGTCTCTATTTTACCCTCTAATTCTATTAATTAGAATTCTCTGTTTAATTTGGCAAAAGGTACATCATCCTTGTTCAGTTTTTTAAAGAGCAAAGTTTGTTTCATTGATTTGATGTGTTGTTTTTCGCTTTTCTATTTCATTAAATGTAAGTCTTGTTTTATTTCATACTGAATCAGTAACATTATTTTCAAATATATTTTCTAAGCTTGACATACAAATTAGATACATAATAAGATTATAATGTTCATCATACAACATGTCATATTCCATTTATGTCCCATTTATTGCTGTTTTCAATCACACTCCCCTAAATTTAGCAATATAATCTACCACTGTCTTATTTTTGTTTGTGATGCTACAGTAAAATAAAAATACAACTTAAGTAAAATGAGTTTATTTGGCTCACAATTTCAACACAGAGTCAGTCATTGTAAGGAAATCTAAGTGGCAAAACCTTGAAACACATGGACACAACACCTCTTCAGTGATCAACAGGCAATAATTAATTAATTAATGCATGCAAACCACCGTTCCACTCCTTTTCATTCAGTCCAGGGTTTAGCCCATGAAAATTATATCATACTCATTCAGGGTTGGCCTTCCCACCTTAATTAATCCAACTAAGAAACTCCATCACACACCTTCCAGTAAGTCAACCTAATTTAGAAAATTTTCCATTGGGATGCCCTTGCTGTGGTGGTTCTAGATCCCATCATGTTGACAAGTAAAACTAATCATTCGCCATGTTTTAACTTTTTATATGCCATTTAGGGGATAGGGAAGTCAACATAGAGGAGAGAGAGCAAAAGTAAGAGTAAGGCTGTCTGAAAAAGTCATAAAGAAGACTTATTATTTAGTTATCTAAAATTATATATAATACACATACATCTTTATAAATACATATACATACACAGTTTAAATAAAAATTTCCCAACTGAGTTGACAATGCCACCCAAAAGTAACTTAGTCTGTCTCACAACGTGAGGGATACAAACTTTCAAAAACATTATAGAAAACTGTTGTGCCTTCTAGAAATTGAAGATGAGGCGCTATTGCTGAAGAAACCACATGTCTTAGACACAAGACCAAAAGAATCCAATGTGAAACTGTGCTGAAAGGCTCTTCTCTAATGACTGACTTTCATGGTACCAGAAGATATCATGCAAGCTTACAGGGGAAGAAAGAAAACAATAGACCTATCCAGCTATGTTGCCTATGAATTACATTAACCTGCAAGTGATGCAGAACAAGTCTGAGGTAGCGGCACTCATAACTAGTAGGGTCATGCATCTCGAAGGAGAACTAACTACTACCACTTTACTAAACCCTTAGTATTTAACCTTATACCTATACATAAGTGTAGTGTTTACATGTTATCAAATAAACTTTTTTTTGCAACAAATGGAGATGATTTGATCAAAGTGCAAAAAACAAGTAATCATGAGGTGCTGTGCCCCACCTGAGACATCTACATCATAACTCCTGCCCTTAAGGCTGAAGACATATCATATAAGAGCAGACAAAAAAGGTTGTAAGATCCAGAGAAAGAGAAAGTTTGCTGTGAGATAGTGCCTCATAAAAATCTAAGGGAAGCTACATGCATGAAATTTCAGCAACAAGCTGACTAAACAAGAGTTTAACAAGGAAGCTATCAACAGACATGCTAACTTGGAAGGAGGAACCCTCAGGGTCCTCAACCATAGACGTACAACTGCAAGCAACTCAGGAATGCTGTGGCTATGAGAAACAGTCTTCCCCCAAGGAAGAGCCTAACAGGTGGTTATCCAACACCAAATGATCAGCCTTGGAATTACTCACAAATGTGCAAGTAACAATATATGGAGCGAGCAGGTTTTATTTATATATTTAGGTGTGTGTGTGTGTGTGTGTGTGTGTGTGTGTGTGTGTGTGTGTGTGTGTGTGTGTGTGTGTGTGTTTGTGTAAACACGTAAAGAAAAGGAGACCATGTTTCTAAGAGATCAAGGTGTATCATATAGGAGGGATTTTGTAGAGGATAGAGAGTAAGGAAATTGATATAATTATCTTTTAATTTCACAAAATAAAAACACATAAAACCCTAACTATCACAAAATAAGTAATCATTTATTTTATTTTAAAATCTATGATAATAACAGAATTTGAGTAACAAAGCTTCCCCGTTGTTTCCCTGGAATCATAGACAACAGCTCAAAAGCTTCAAGAATCACTCACTTCATGTGAAGTAGTAGAATTGGCTATCACCTGCCATAACAGAAGCTTTTGTTTAGAATATGTTCATAAAACCTCCACATGCATTAGTGTGTTCATTTAGTATTGTAACTGAATTTCTATAGTAAGCAACTCAAAAGTACCAGGCGATAAATATACTTACCTAATCATAGATGTCATAGCTTCTCCACTGTAATTGTCACAAATAAGGAAGAGAAAGTTATCACAGATACTTACTTCCCTATGAGAATATTGTAAAAAAAGTTTTTTCTGTTTGTATTACTCTATTATTATTTGGATTATTACATGCTCAGTTAACATATAATTTATTGATTTCACTGACATGGATATATACAAAGTATTACATTTATCAAAATATCAAAAGGGTTTTTTATTTCTAATAATTACATGTTCTAAAAAATTTATTGAAATAGATTTACAACACTTGCCATTCTCCCATTTTGAGAAGCATTTGCAGAATGAGAAATAATGTTGTGACCACTTCAGAAAAGTATAATCTTCCAAAATTTCAAGAAAATCTATAGAAAAATCAATTTGGTAAAATATATATATTTGAAATATCATAATGTTGTATAATTCTAAAGACTAATGAAAAATCTTTTGTTAGAGGCTGGAGATATGGCCTACTGATTAAAAGCATATCCAGAGGAGATGAGTTCTTGTGTTCACAGTGGCAGTTCACATTAGGCAGTTCACAACTGGAAATATTGCTTCCTATATTTTTTTAGGTATGGGTCGTTGGATATATTTTAGGCTGTTTATAGAATGCAAAGTCTATCTTTATCCTTGTGCTGCAATAGGCTTACCAGGTATATTAGTGTAGGCTGGTTAGAAGGCATTGCTCTAGGCTCTCCTGGCTTTCAATGTTTCCATTGAGAAACCAGCTCTTATTTGGATCATTTTTCTTCATATGTGACTTGCATTTCTTCTCTCTTACAGCTTTCAATATACTTTCTTTGTTATGTATACTTAGTGTTTTAATTATGATGTGCCATGGGATTTTCTTTTCTGGCCTTTTATATTTGGTGTTCTGTGTGTTTCTTTTATCTATTTGGGTGTATCTTTCCTTAGTTTGAGGGAGTTTTCTACTGTGATCCTGTTGAAAATCTTGCCTGTGCTTTTATCTTGTGATTCTTCTCCCTCATCTGTGTCTATAGTTTCAAGTTTTGGTCTTTTCATGGTGTCCCATATTTCCTGTATGTTCCTTCCGCCTGTTTTAAATTTTTCCATATTCTTTGTTTATTTCTTCTAGTTTCTTTACTTTATCATTGAATTGAGATAGTCTATCTTCTGTTTAATTCATTATACTTGTAAGGCTTCCCTGTGAGTTTTCTCCTTGAGTAGTTGTATTTTTAAATTCCAACCGTGTTTCAGCTTAAGTCATCTCCAATATTTCTATATACCTTTACTAAATTATGTTCTCAACTCATGGATTATCTTTATCATTCCATTCAGCCACATATTTGTATTTTCTTGGGCATCACTCAGGCATTTACTCTCCTTAAGTTCTTTCTTCTTAATTTCTTTCAGCTGTTTCTTTGTGTCTTCTATAAACTCCCTGAATTCTTTAATGAAATTTATGTTTATTCTCTTCAATTCTGTGTTCTGGGTTCTATCAAAGGTAATTATCATTGGCAAACATTTCTACTGGACAAAAAATGTTTGGAGAGAAAAAATACTGGCTTGATCTTTCATATATTTGTGATGAAATCTAGCCATATGGACTTCTTTTGTTTTAAGTATGCTTTGAGAGAGCAGGCTGAGGAGGAAGAGACAATATGTTATTATGCTGGGCCTAGAGATTAAAAATGACTTAAGTAGAATAAAGTTGGGTGAAGAGAGGAGACACAGCTGGTATACAAGATGCTCATTCTAGCCCAAGTCTGGAGTGTAGGATAAGATGTGGATAGATGCAGAAGGTGGGTGCTCCATGGGAGGGGCCTGCATGTTGTAGGGGGCCTGGGCAGATCCTAGCAGAAGCCTAGCATTTGATTGCAGGCAGACAAGGATGGTGAGAGTAGGCAGGGACACTGTATTGTGTGTTGGTATGGGTATGTGGAGTGAAGGGTCAGCAGAGGCACCAGGCAAGAATCTTGAGGGAGATGTATAAGATTTGTATGGTTGGAAGGGTTGGAGAGGATACAGCAACAAATCAAAGTTCTTATTTTAAATTGTGTTGAATATCTTATTTATATATCATATCTCTAAGAAGCTAGTATTTATTTCAATATCCTATTTTTAGTTATACATTAATTATATTATCCAATCGAACAATGTTTCTCTGGGTGATAAAGTGATTTTAATTTGACTATTGTTGGCATCGAGTGCCAAAAGCAATATTAAACATGCTTCTGCTGCTTTGTGACATGGGGATTTTCCTAAATGCTCCAACCATATGGCCACTGTTGACTGCTGGAGTCTGAAATGTTCATTTAGAGAGCTCTGTGGAATATTTTCTTGTTCAAAAGTATCATCTGACCAATAGTTCCTATTTATAGTCTCTTTACTATGCCCATAGAATACCTCAAAGTATATTTAAGATGGTAGAAATTTATTCTCATATCCAAGGCTTCTATAGCTCCCCATAAGACTCAAAGAGATGTAAGAGTGGTAACAATGCTCTTGTGTCAGGCTTGAGATGTATTAATACATGAGCATATGGCTTCTCTTTAGAAGTTAAGGAATTCCCATGAAGTAAAGATATTTGTTTCCTTCCATAATGATATGTTCCCTAATTCAGTGACTCATGGTTAGTCTGACAAGAGGAATTATATGACAATCACTTCTACAGGCCTTAATTAAAACAACGTGAGATCCGGGTGTCCCATCCTTCTTCCTAACTCTAGCAGCTGCATTAGTAGCTATGTGGCAAGATTTAAAATTTCATCAAGTCTACTGGGAAGGAAAAGGAAGCTGATTTGTGGTACACAGAGAACAGAGAGACATGATAAAGACAGTAAAAATACTGTATTTTTTTAAATTTATTATATTTGTGTTTTAATTTTACACATCACCCATGGGTTCCCCTGTCCTCCCCCTTCATGCCCCTACCCCCACCTTCCCCCCATCCCCTCCCCTCCATTCCCATCTCCTCCAGGGCCAAGACTCCCCTGGGGATTCATTTAAACCTGGTGGATTCAGTACAGGCAGGTCCTGTCCCCTCCTTCCAGGCTGAGCACAGTGTCCCTGTGTAAGCCCAAGGTTCCAAACAGCCAGCTCATGCACTAAGGACAAGTCCGGGTCCCACAGACTGGGTGCCTCTCAAACAGTTCAAGCTATTCAATTGTCTCACTTATCCAGAGGGCCTGATCCAGCTGGGGGCTCAACAGCCTTTGGTTCATAATTCATGTGCTTCCATTTGTTTGGCTATTTGTCCCTGTGCTTTTCCAGTCTTGGTCTCAAAAATTCACACTCTTACAGTCCCTCCTTTTCCTTGACAATTGGACTCCTAGAACTCCACCTGGGGCCTGGCCGAGGATCTGTGCATCCACTTCCATCAGTTATTGGATGAGAGTTCCAAGACCACTGTTAGGGTGTTTAGTCATCTGATAGCCAGACTAGGTCAGATCAGGCTTTCTCTCGATCATCGCCAGCAGTCTACAGAGAATGTATCATTGTGGATTTCTAGGGAACTCTCCAGCACTCTGCCTATTCCAGTTCTCATGTCATCATTTATCATAGTCTGTTATTCCTCATTCTCTCTTTCTGTTCTTGATCCAGCTGGGATCTCCTGCTCCCCTAAGCTTTCTTTCCCTCAAACCTTGCCCTTCATTACTCCCACTGTCATCCAGGTTGTTCATGAAGATCTCATCCATTTCTCTGTCATTGCGATCCCTGTGTCTTTCCTAGGGTCCTGTTTTGTAGGTAGCCTCCCTGGAGTTGTGTAACAGTCCAGTCTTCTTTGTTTTACATCTAGTATCCTCCTATGAGTGAGTGCATACCATGTTTGTCCTTCTGAGTCTGGGTTACCTCACTCAGGCTGATTTTTTCTAGATCCATCCATTTGCCTGCAAATGTTCCCAACAATATTTTGTGTTCCCCGAAATAAACTTATCTGGGGTCAGAGAACAGATAGCCACTAGATACAGAGCCACAAATGGTGGCTAGAAAATGGGTCAGAGCAAGCCATAGCAGAAGTTGGGCGGTGGTGGTGCACGCCTTTAATCCCAGCACTTGGGAGGCAGATCCAGGTGGATCTCTATGTGTTCAAGGATATAGCCAGCATGGTGACACAAGCCTTTAATCCCGGGGAGTGGGGGCAGAAAGAGAAAGCTTATATAAGGTGTGAAGACCAGAAACTAGAAGCATTTGGCTGGTTTACCATTCAAGCTTTGGAGCAGCACAGTTCAGCTGAGATTCATGTGGAGGAGGACTCAGAAGCTTCCAGTGTGAGGAAACAGGATCACCTGAGAAACTAGCAAGGTGAGATAGCTGTGGCTTGTTCTGTTTCTCTGACTTTCCAGCATTCACCCCAATAACTAGCCTCACATTTGGTATTATTAATAAGACTCTTTAAGATTCATGCTACATGCATGATTTTTTCTAGATCCATCCATTTGCCTGCAAACCTCATGATGTCATTGTTTTCTCTGCTGAGTAGTACTCCATTGTTTATATGTACCATATTTTCTTTATCCATTCCTCAGTTGAAGGGCATCTAGGTTGTTTCCAGGTTCTGGCTATTACAAACAATGCTGCTATGAACACAGCTGAGCAAATGCCCTTGTGGTATGATTGAGCATTCCTTGGGTATATGCCCATGAGTGCTACAGCTGGGTCTTGGGGGAGATGGATTCCCAATTTTCTAAGGAAGCACATATTGATTTCCAAAGTGGCTGTACAAGCTTGCATTCACACCAGCAGTGTAGGAGCATTCCCCTTGCTCCACATCCTCTCCAGCATAAGCTGTTTTCTGTGTTTTTGATCTTAGGCACTCTAACAGGTGTAAGGTGGTATCTCAGAGTCATTTTGATTTGCATTTCCCAGATAATTAGGGATGTTGAGCAATTCCTTAAATGTCTTTCAGCCATTTGAATTTCCTCTGTTGAGAATTTTGTTTAGTTCTATAGCCCATTTCTTAATTGGACTGTTAGGCATTTTGATGTCTAATTTCTTGAGTTCTTTATATATTCTGGATATCAGCCCTCTGTCAGATGTGGGGTTGGTGAAGACCTTTTCCCATTCTGTAGGCTGTCGCTTTGTCTTGTTGATTGAGTCCTTTGCTGTACAAAATCTTCTCAGTTTCCTGTATTTTAAGTGGATCCAGAGATAGGAAAAAGAATAAGGCATGATGAAATGATGAATTTCAAGCATAAATTTGTGTTAAAAAGAAAGGAACACCTTAATACAACAGTGACATATAACTTGTGAACTATGGCAAGAACATTTGTAAAAATGATATTTCATTATATATACATGTAATGAAAGGGTATATAGGCAATCTTAACTGTTAGCTCAAATATTAGGTCTTATCCTCTATAAAAGCTGATAAAAATAAGGTTCGGTAAGGTAAATGCTCTGAATTTTTAATGAGTCAAAATAGATATACAATTATAATATAGGTAAAGAAAATAAATACAATGGTAAAACAGCATACAAAAATTCATTGAAACAAAAATAAGAGAAGCAAACACGTTATTTATTTTGAAATTACATTGATATTTAAAACAATTCACAAATATAATTAGGATAAGTTAAAAGAGTAAAATTATAAATATGTATTTTTTTTTAACATCTGAAGAGTTGGAGCTAGGACCCACAGATGAGAGAGAACATGTATCATTTGTCTTTCTGGGTCCAGTTTACCTCACCCAATATAATGTTTTCTAGCTCTATCCATTTAATTTCAAATTTCATGACTTCACTTTTCTCAATAGCTGAATGATATCCTAGTATGTATAATGTACCCCATTTTTCACTATCCATTTATCAGGTGAAGGACATTTAGGTTGTTTTCATTCTCTAGCGATTGTGAACAGGGCAGCAATGAACATTGCTGAGCAAGTATCTGTGAGATAGTATATTGATTCTTTCAAACATATGTGAGGGCATGGTATAGCTTGCTCACATGGCAAGTCTACTGTTAGTGTTCTGAGAATTCTTGACATTGATCTCTAGATTGATTTCACCAGTTCGCAATCCCACTAATAATGAGCATGGTTGTTTTCTTTATCTTAGCTAATCTGATTAGGATGAAACTGAATCTCAAAGTTGTTTTAGTTTGCATTTCTCTTCTGGTAAAGTAAAAAGGGACACATTGTACTGGTGGCTTTTTACAGAAGAATCACAGGAAATGCATAATATTAAGATGACCATGGGGAAAACATGGTAGCTTTAATTGGGGAATGGATAGGGAGAACAACACTGAAGAGGGAGGGAGTAGAGATAAATAAGATTTCAGATGTTTTAAAAATCCATAGGGAATCAAGTTATTTTATATAGAGAGAAGGAGACAGAGAGGGCGGGAAAGAGGGGGAGAAGGAAGGGGAGAGGAAGAGAGCTCTATGCTAATGCTCTACACAAGTGCTAAAGGCTATCTAATAAAAACCTCAGTGACGGAAATGAAAAACCTCTTTTCAAGTTGTTGATATTCAGGGCATTCCAAAATATGTCTCAAACAATATAGGTCATTGTAGCTGCCTCTAGCTACCACCCAGAAGTTGAAGTTAAGTCCATATGGCTGAAATCACCATACATTTCAGACACCATACTCAGAGGTTTCAAGCTAGACCTGTCACAAGACTATGCTCACTGAGGAATAAGTGACTTGCATATAGCACCAGGAAGTGCTATAAAATCTGCCAAGGAAGAAAAGCAATCAATAGTACTACACAACTATGATGACTGAGAACTAAGGCAGAGACAAGCATGGAAAGATATTCTTAATGGCTTCACTATGGTATTTATATTTAGGCAGTAGCTAATTGGATTTAAGGCCTTCTCAACCAGAGGGTAACCATACCTGATGTTGGAAACCTATTCAACTACCCTAGCTAGTGAGATAGTGGATCACAAAGGAGAATCTACTATTTCCAATTTCCTAGGGGAGTATAATTCCTAACTGTATTTTAAATATTTACCCTTATACCCACAGATAAGTGGAACTCTCACTTTGTCATCAAAAAAGTTCTTTTTGCAGCAGATGCAGACTGTTACTGAAAGCCATAACATTACAATACAGACAACAACTGACTAACTGACTGTGCTATGTCCAGTATGAATGGATCCACAACACAACCCCTACTCATAAGACTCAGGGAAAACTGTGGAAGATAGGGAAGAAAATTGTGAGAGCAAAAGAACCACAGTCTAAATCATTTATATATGACAAAAAACTACAACCATGAAATCTCAATCAACAATATGACAGCCTATAGACCTGAACAATGGTAAAACCAATTGGCATGTCATGTGAATTGTGGAAAGCTTATAGAGCTCCAACCCTAGATAAAGCGCTAATGGCTTTATCTAATTGAAGACAAATGAAAGATAGAGAATTAGTCTTCCCTAGACATGACTATCTAAATACTTATCCTATACTAAGTTTTCAGCCATACAAAATATACATACAAACAACACTAGACAGACTCAGCAGTTTGTACTTGTAGGCTTATTTGCATGTTCACTCATTAAACAAATATTAAAGTAAAAGAAGTCATGAATTTGAGAGAGAGGGAGAGACACAGTGAGAGAGCACAACAGTAGATTGTAGCAGGGAAAAGGAAGGATGAAAATGATGTAATTATATATGGTTAGATAAAAATTATTTTTTATTTTTGTTAAAATCTGTTAATTAGATGGTATGAATTTAAAAACTGCCTTGAAGATCTATTATTAAAGGTGTTTATAAAATTCTTCTGGGCTTAAGTAACTGCAATAATGAATGACATATATTTTTGAGAAAAAATAAATTTTTGAAATTAATATCCAAAATATTTTGTGGTATATTGTATGTTCTCATATGTTTAAATTTGTAATTGCTGTATAAAATAATGAAGCATAAATGGGTAAATAACATGAAGAATGTTGCCTGGAAAATTATCAATGATTGTCTACTCTAATAAAATTAGGGTTGAAATTTATTTTCTTGATAAATGAACTATTTGTTTATAATATAGATGCACTCACTTTCTTTATTCACAGGTAGGATGATCCTATATGTAAGAATTCCCAATGAAGAAAATCAATTTGCCAGACCTAATACAAAATTCCACTAAATTTATAGCTATAAGATCAACAAAGTTGGAAAGCTCATGCCTTCTCATCTCAAAGGTGCCTGTGAAGCAACAATAGTCAGAGTGTAGTACTAACATAAGAATGAACAGAACTGAAGGTATAGACAAAGAGAACTGTGTAACTCATTTATTAACAACCATGCAAACTATTCAATGGTGGGAAGAATTAAACTTCAACAAATGGTGATAAACCATTTATTTTTAATCTAATTAAAAAAAAAAAAGCTGGGTGTTGTGGGATTTAGCTATAATCCCAATAGGAAGAAGGCTGAGGCAGGCGGATCAGCAAGTTTAAGAACAGTTTTGTTTATCTAAAAAAATAAAAAAAAATAAAAAAAAAAAAAAACAGAAAAGTAAATTTAGACTCTACCATACAGAAACTTAAGTCAAAATGGATCAAAGACCTAAGAGTTAGAATTAAAATCTTTTATAAGAAAACATTGCAATTTAGCTTCTTGACCTTATATTCATGATAAATTCTTTAGCATGTCATCAAGCATGGGCATTAACATAAAAGAGGCAAATCAGATTTTAGCATTAATACTTTTGTATGATAATTTCAAAAGACATTTTCAAATGGTTTTAGAATATTGGTAGAGCCGGGCGGTGGTGGTGCACACCTTTAATCCCAGTACCTGGGAGGCAGAGGCAGATGTGAGTTTGAGGCCAGCCTGGGCTACAGAGTGAGTTCCAGGAAAGGGTAGAATAAAAGAAAATAAAAGTTTAGAAATCTTATGAAAGGTAACTATCCAGAGAACACAAGAGCCTCTTGTAACTCAACAACAAAAATATAACAATTTGATAGAACAAAAATACAGACAAAGAGCCTGAATAGATATTTTCCACAGAAAAGATGCAATGGGGATCAGTAATACACCATTAGTCATTCAGAAAATACAAATAAGAATGGTCATAACATTCTGTACTCACCATGCTAGTAATAATAGAGAAAAGGGGTGCAAATTAAAAGTACTGATGAGTTTAAAAAGAAATTGGAACCATATCTACTGCTGTTGGGGAAAATGCAACCATAAAGGAAAATATTTAGGATTTTCTTCAAAATTTAAATATGTAATAGCCCCTTACATCATATATTGCATAGACAAGAATATTCATAACTAAGTAGGTACTAACATCTATATTTACAGTCTTAATAGTTTTATTCACAATAAACAAAAAATAGCACACAGGTATAACAAAACCTGATATGTTAAAAGAAGACCAGGTAAAATAAGGCAGAAGAAATACTGAATGTGTTCAGCTATATAAAATACTGGAATGTGCAAATCCAAAGAAACAGAGGCAGATTTGATTAAGAAAGAACTGGGGTAAGGGAAGGGGGAGTTATTGCTAATAATTAAAAGTCTCTAAGGTAAAGAGAAAGCTTCAGAAACAGTAGTGATACTTGTAAAGTACTCAGACTACAATCAGTGGCCATAAATTATACAATTTAAAAAGATTAAAATGGAAAGCATCATATTAAATATTTACATATAGCACATATATTACATGTTTGCTTGCATTATTTTAACTATTTTAAATTATAAATTTAAATTAGTCAGCTGGGAATTCATCTATTACCTTCTGTGTAATTGTGACTATTTAGTATCTTCCTGTAAGATGATTTTTTAAATACATATTTATGTGCTTGTCTGTTTGTTTTACAGCTGCTTTCTTGTTTGTTTTACAAATGCTTTCCCTCCTTCCTCTATTCCCAGTCCCTTCCTCCATCTCCCCACTGTCCCCTCATCCATTCCTCTTCCATTCCTATTCAGAGGAGGACAGGCCTCCAGCGGATATCAACCAAACATGCATGTCAAGTTGAAAGCTGAAAGAGACACCCCAGTATGAGGATAAGTTTCCCAACAGCAGTCAACAGAGTCAGAGACAGCCCTTGCTCCCACTGTTAAGAATTCCACAAGATTCAGTACAGGCAGGTCCTGTCCCCTCCTTCCAGGCTGAGCATGTGTCCCTGTGTAAGCCCAAGGTACCAAACAGCCAGCTCATGCACTAAGGACAGGTCCTGGTCCCACAGCCTGGGCGCCTCCCAAACAGATCAAGCTATTCAATTGTCTCACTTATCCAGAGGGCCTGATCCAGCTAGGGGCCCCACAGCCGTTGGTTCATCATTCATGTGCTTTCTTTCGATTGGCTATTTGTCCCACTGAATCCACCAGGTTTAAATGAATCCCCAGGGGTGTCTTGGTCCTGGAGGACATGGGAATGGAGGAGAGAGGCTGGGGGGAAGGTAGGGGGGCAGGAGGGGGGAGGACAGGGGAACCCATGGCTGATGTATAAAATTAAAACACATAATTTAAAAAAAAAGAGTTCCACAAGAAATCCAAGCTACACAACTATGATATTTATGCCTAGGTCTGTCCCATGCAGGCTCCCTGGTTATCAGTTTAGTCTCTGTGAGCCCCTATGAGCACAAGTTAGTTGATTCTGTGGCTTTTCTCGTGGTATCCTTGATCCCTCTGGCTCCTACAAATCTTCCTTCCCCTCTTCCTCAGGATTCCCAGAGTTCTACCTAATGTTTGGCTGTGGGTCTCTGCATCTGTTTCCATCAGTTGTTGGGTGAAACATCTCTGGTGATAATTGGACTAGGCACCAATCTATGCCTGTAACAGAATATCATTAGGAATCATTTTTTTTTTTATATTTGTTTTTGTATTTGTTTTTGCCCATCGTGTTTAGTTCTATCGCAGGTGTCTGAGCTATCTGGCCTATGTTTCCTGGCCCTTCAGGCAGTGCCAGTGGTGGGCTCCCGCTCATGGCATAGGTCTCAATCAGAACCAGACATTGATTGACCACTCCCACAATTTCTGGTCACCTATACCCCAGCCATATTTTGCAGTAAGGACAAATTGTAGGTTGAAGCTTATGTGGCTGAATTGATGTCCCAGTTCCTCCACTGAAAATCTTGCTTGGTGTGGCAGTTTGAGTAAGTTGCCCCTGTACATTCATAGGGAATGTTGCTATTGGAAAGTGTGGCATTGTTGGAATATTTATGGCTTTGTGGGAGGAAATGTGTCACTGTGGAGGCAGGCACTGAAGTCTCATATATGCTCAACCAATACCTGGTATCTCAGACCACTTTCTGTTGCCTACAGGATCAAAATGTAGCTCCTGTTCCAGCACTATGTCTGCCTGCATGCCATCAGATCTGCCATGATGATAATGGACTAAATCTCTGAAACTGCAAACCACCCAATTAAATGTTTTCTTTCATGAGAGTCCATAGTGTCTTTTCACAGCAATGGAAACTGTGAAACATCTGGTTACAGGAGACCATCAGTGCAGGCTCCTTGTGCCACATTGCTAATATTCATAGCTAGGGCCAGCTTCATCTATGCCTGGGAATTTTCACCATGCTAGGTTTCTAGCTCAACCTGAAATGCCCTCCAATTTCAGTTGTCTTTTCCAGTACTCTCCCCATTCCTCCCCAACCAAATCTCTCACTCCACCTCCTCCTCCACCCAAAGTGCCTATTCTATGATCCCTTCCCAGGGAGATTCATACATTCCCCCTGGAAATCTCCCTGTTATCTCACCTCTCTAGGTCTGTGTATTGTACCATGGCTATCCTTTACTTTACAGTTAATATCCACTTACAAGTGAGTACATACCATGTTTGTCTTTCTGGGCCTCAGTTACCTCACTCAGTATGGTTTTTTTCTAGTTCCATCTATTTGCCTGCAATTTTCATGTTGTCATTGATTTTAACAGCTGAGTAATACTCTATCATCTAAATGTATCACAATTTCTTTAACCATTGATGGAGAGATATCTAGGTTGTTTCCAGTTTCTAGCTATTATAAATAAAGCTGCTAGGAACATAGTTCAGCAAGTGTCTTTGTGGTATGATGGAGAACTGTTTGAGTACATTATCAGGAGTAGAAAATCTGGGTCTTGAGGTAGATAAATTCCCAATTTTCTGAGAAATTGCCATATTGATTTCCAAAGTGGTTGTACAATTTTGGACTCATATTAGCAATGGAAGAGTGCTGCTCTCTTTTTGTAACATCCTTGCCAGCATGAGCTGTTGCTTCTGTTTTTAATCTTTGCTATTCTGACAGGTGTAAGACAGAATCTCAAAGCTGTTTTTATTTGCATTTCTCTGATGGCTAAGGAAGCTGAACACTTCTTTAGATGTTTCTCTACCATTTGAGATTCCTCTGTTGAGAATTCTCTGTTTAAATCTGTGCCCCACTTTTTAATTGGATTATTTGGTTTGTTGATGTCTGCTTTCTTGAGTTTTTTTTTTTTTTTTTTTAACATATTTTGGATATTGGCCCTCTGTCTGATGTGGCATTGGTGAAGATATTTTCCCATCCTGTAGACTACCATTTGTCCTGTTGACAGTGACCTTTGTCTTACAGAAACTTTTTCAGTCCTGTGAGGTCCCATTTATTGATTGTTGATCTTAGTGTCTGCGTTATTGATGTTCTGTTCAAGAAGTTGTCTTATATGTCAATGTGTTCAAGGTTGTTCCTCACTTTCTCTTCTATTAGATTCTATTAGATATCTGGTTTTATGTTGAGATCTTTTATCTACTTGGACTTGAGTTTTATATAGATATATATTCTTTTGCATACTTTTACATGCTGACATCCAGTGAGACCAGCACCATTTGTTCAAGATACTTTTTTTTCCCATTATATAGTTTGACTTGTTTGTCAAAAATGAGGTGTCCATGGGTGTGTATATTTATGTCTGAGACTTTGATTCAATTCCATTGATCTACCTATATGTTCTTGTGACAATACAATGTGGTTGCTATTACTATGTCTCTGAGGTAGAGCTTGAAGTCAGGGATGGTGATACTTCTGGAAGTTACTTTATTATACAGGATTGTTTTAGCTATCCTGGGCTTTTTGTTTTTTCTGTATGAAGTTTAATATTGCTATTTCAAGGTCTGTAAAGAATTGTATTGAAATTTTCAAGGGGTGTGCATTGAATCTATAGATTTCTTTTGGTAAAATTGCCATTTTTATTATGTTAATACTATTGATGGATTAATATAGGATTTTTCCATCTTCTGAAATATTCTCCAATTTCTTTCTTCAAAGACTTGAAGTTCTTGTCATACAGGTCTTTCATTTTCTTAGAGCAAAACCACAATACTTTACATTATTTCTGGATATTATGAAAAGTGCTATTTCTCTGATGTTTTTTTCAGACCATTTATCATTTATATATGGGAGGACTACTGATTTGGGTTTTTGTTTGTTTGTTTGTTAATCTTGTATACAGACACTTTAGTAAAGGTGTTTATCAGTTGTAGGAATTTCCTGGAAGAATTTTTGGGGTCACTTATGTACACTATCATATCATCTGAAAATACTGATACTTTGATTTCTTCCCTTCCAATTTGTATCCCCTTGATCTCCTTTAGTTGTCTTCTTGCTCTAGCTAGAACTTCAAGTACTATATTGAATAGATATGGTGAGAGTGGAGGGCCTTGTCATGACCCTGATTTTAGTGGAATTGCTTTCAGTTTCTCTCCATTTAATTTGATGCTGGATAACAACTTAATGCATATTGCTTCTATTATGTTTAGCTATGTTGCTTACATCCTTGCTCTCTCTAAGAGTTTTATCATAAAGGGGTGTTGGATTTTGACCTAGCCTTTCTCAGCATCTCATGAGATAATCATGCAGGGTTTTTTCTTTCAGTTTATTCATATGGTGGATTACATTGATAGATTTTCATATATTGAAGCATCTGTGTATCTCTGGGATGAAGCCTACTTGATCAGGGTGGATGATTTTCTCTATGTGTTCTTAGCTTTGGTTTATGAGAATTTTATTGGTTATTTATCCCTCAAAGTTCATGAGGGATTTTAATCTGTAATTCCCTTTCTTTTCTGAGACTTTGGGTGGTTTGTGTATCAGGGCAACTGTGACTTAATGAAATGAATTTGGCAATGTTTCTTCTATTTATATTTTCAAATGATTTGAGGAGTACTGGCATCAGTTCTTTAAAAATCTGGTAGAATTCTGTACCTGGGCTTTTTTTGAGAGGGGAGTTGAGGATCTTTTAATGATTGCTTCTATATCCTAGGAGGTATTGGGTCTATTAAAATTGTTTGTCTGACCTTGATTTAACTTTGTTAAGTTGTATCTATCAAGAAACATGTTCATTTAGGTTTTCCAATTTTGTGGAGTATAGGTTTTTAAATGTATGACCTAATAATTCTTTGGATTTCCTTTGTGTCTCTTGTATCCTTATTTTATGATTTTGTTAATTTGGATATTATCTCTCAGTCTTTTAGTTAGTTTGGATAAGGATTTTTTTTACCTTGTTGATTTTCTCAAAGGACCAACTCTTTGTTCATTGATTCTTTGTATGTTCTCTTTGCTTCTATTTTATTGGTTTTAGTCCTGTTGTTTCTGTTCCCATGTCTAGATTTTTCGTTTCCAGAATTCTCTCAGTTTCTGTTTTCTTTATTGCTTCTATTTTGACTTTAAAGTCTTCAACAGTTTTGTTTACTTCAACTGTGTGTTTGTTTTTTCTTAGCTTTCTTTAAGGCATGCATTCATTTTTCTCCAATTGTTTGTATTTTTCTGAATTTCCTTAAGGGATTTATTCATTTCCTCCTTAAAGACCTTCTTTTTAAGGTCGTGTGTGTGTGTGTGTGTGTGTGTGTGTGTGTGTGTGTGTGTGTGTGTTACTGTTGTGTTGGAATACTCAAGACTTGTTAGAATAAGAAAGCTCAGTTCTAGTGGTGACATATTACCTTGGCTGTTGTTTCTTGTGCTCTTACACTGGCCTCTAGATGTCTGGGCTTGGGAAAACTAAAGATCTAGGTACTGACGTCTGAGTTTTATCTTTGTTGGATGGGTGTATTTTTTCATTGGTTTTAGTTTCCCCTCTGGTCTTCTGGTCTGTGTGGACTGGTCCAGTTTTTTGGTCTCTCATAGAGCCAGGAGTCTCTGTATGGCTTGGAGTCTGGGGAAAGGCAACTATGAGGGACCAGAACTGATGACATATAGTGTAAAGAAATGTCAAGGTGTTGAAAGAGTGGAGATGTGTGATACACAGTCAGCCTACCTAGAGTTTTTCTAGTTGGCTTGGTCTCTGGTAGAGCAAGGAGTCTCTGCTTCTGTTGAAGTCTGGGGAATTGCAAGTAGCAGGGCATGGGGCTGAGGGGTGAGGGAGAGCTGAAATAGTGATGGAGTGTGAATATTTGTAGGGAAAACAGCCTACTTGGACTTCCCCCAGTCTCTAAAGGACCTTGTAAAGCAGGGATCTGATAAAGCGGGGAGTCTCTGCCCCTGTTGGAGGCTGGCACATGGGATGTAAGAGATTATAGAACTAAGGGTAAGGTTGGAGGAAGTTGAGATAGTGTGAAATTGTTGAAGATGAGGGGAAGGTGGACTCTCAAGAGGATTTTTAAAGTAGTACTTTTTTATTTCTTTCACCATATACAAAGAAAATAATAAAATATTTTAGCCCAAAACCAATTGGCTGATAGGGAAAATGGTAGATTCCTTGTGATAAATAAGATTAGCTTGGATTGTTGTAGCTCTATGTGGCTCAAACTAAGTCTCAGGAGCACCTGGCTTCTATAGACTTCTCATGCACAACTCCAGTCTAGGAAAAATGATCAGAAATTCTTAACCCATAAAGTGTAGAGGCTAATCAGAGCACCATCTCCCACTGATAATGCGTAGCTTGTGATCCATTCACTATGTATACATGCTCTCCACTGTTGGTAGGAGTACAAACTTGTATAACCACTGTGGAAATCAGTATGGCAGTTTCTCAGAAAATTGGGGATTTATCTACCTCAAGACCCAGCCATACCACTCTTAGGCAAATACATATGGTGATATCTTATTTGTACTGAAATGTGATTTTATTTGTATGTTAATATAAAGTTTGCCTGGAGATCAGGGGTCATAGAGAGCCAGGAACAGCAGTCAGGTGGTGGTAGTCCACACCATTAATCTGATCACATGGCAGGCAGAGTCTCTGTGTGGTCAAGGACACAGCCAAGAGTGGTGAGACAATGAGCCTTTAATCCCAGTACCAACCAAAGAGACCTGGAGGTCTGTATAGACAGGCAGTGATGAGGAAGTCATGTGGTTGGATTTAGAGCCAATGGGAAGGCAGAACAGAAAGGCAATAAAAACACAAGTCAGGCAGGAAGAAACTCTCTCAGGGGAAGCTACAGCATCAAGGTAGTAAGATAAGGTAGTCATGACTCTGATCTCTTTGGCTATTTACCTCTGTATTTGGCCCTGTGTTTCTTATTTACTAAGACTGTTTATACTTTCATGGAATTTCATGGCCCATGGAATGCTCAATCATACCACAAGATACATGCTCAGCTATGTTCTTAGCAGCATTATTCATAATAACAAGAACCTGGGAACAACCTAAATGCCCATCAACTGAAGAATGAATTAAGAAAATGTGGAACATATACAAAATGGAGTACTACTCAGCAGAGAAAAATGACATCATGAAATTTGCAGGCAAATAGATGGAACTAGAAAGTATCACCCTGCATGAGGTAACCCAAACCCAGAAAGACAAACATGGTTATGTACTCAGTCATAAGTGGATTCTAGATATAAAACAAAGGACAATTAGACTGCAACCCATAGATCCAGGGAGCGTACCTAGCAGGAGGGACCCTAGGATGACCGTGGCTTATAATAAGTTTGGTTTTGTGCAATCCCTGGGCAAGCTTTAGTGAAAAATTTCACTATTAGGATACAAATTTGTACCATATCAAGCTGATCAAAGAATATGCTGGCTGTACTTTCAGGAGGAGAGGCTAAAATCTTTTTAGATTATGGATTAGCCTATAGAAAAAGTCTGCCATAAATCAAAAAGTGAAGGAGAAGATGAATAGACATCTCATTTATACAACTAAGTAAAACATAGCTGTCTGAACAGATAAAGATAGGTTTCTTCTGTACCCCAGAATCTAATCAATATTTATATGTATAATTCAGCTATTATTTGGCTTAAAAGGACTTATTGGGAAATGTTATAATTTTTACTGTTTTCTATAGAAAAAATATTTTCCAGTTTCAAATGTCCCTGGACTATTGAATGATAACCTGTTTTTATGTTTAGGCTGTCTGTGTATTATTTCTCCTGCAGTTGTACATAAAAATGTTTTTACATTAAAAAAGGACAAATACTATAGAATTGTATTACATGAAATATATAGGATATACAAATTCATAGAGACAGAAAGATTAGACATTATCTCAAGATAGAAAAGAAAGGAATATAGAGCAATGATTTCCTAAGTACAGAATCTCTGTTTTGTGTGATGGAAAAGCCCCACAAATGGACAGTAGTATCAGGACATAATATCATGAATGTAATAAATCAATACAAGTAATGTAACTAATGAATATCATAAAAGAAAAACAACACATGATCATCTCACTAGATGCAGAAAAGGCATTTGACAAAATTCAACAGCCCTTCATGATAAAGGTCTTGGAGCAATTAGGAATACAGGGAACATACCTAAACATAATAAAGGCAATCTACAGCAAGCTAACAGCCAACATCAAATTAAATGGAGAGAAACTCAAAGTGATTCCACTAAAATCAGTAACATGGCAAGGCTGTCCGCTCTCCCCAAACTTATTCAATATAGTACTTGAAGTTCTAGCAAGAGCAATAGGACAACATTAGCAGATTAAGGGGATACAAATTGGAAAGGAAAAAGTCAAGCTTTCCCTACTTGCAGATGACATGATAGTATACATGAGTGACCCCAAAAATTCAACCAAGGAACTGATACAGCTTATAAACACCTTCAGCAACATAGCAGAATACAAGATCAACTCAAAAAAATCAGTAGCCCTCATAAATACAATAGATAAACAGTCTGAGAAGGAAATCAGAGATACATCACCCTTTACAATAGCCACAAATGATATAAAATACGTTGGGGTTACTCTAACTAAGCATGTGAAGGACCTATATGACAAGAACTTTAAGTCCCTGAAAAAAGAAATTGAAGAAGATGTCAGAAAATGGAAAGATCTCCGGTGACCATGGATAGGCAGGATTAACATAGTAAAAATGGCAATCTTACCAAAAGCAATCTACCAATTCAATACAATCCCCATCAAAATATCAACACAATTCTTCACAGACCTGGAAAGAATAATACTCAACTTCATATGGAAAAATAAAAAACCCAGGACAGCCAAAAGAATCCTGTACAATAAAACATCCTCTGGAGGCATCACAATTCCCGACCTCAAGCTCTACTATAGAGCTACCATAATAAAAACAGCTTGGTACTGGCATAAAAACTGACATGTGGACCAATGGAATCAAATTGAAGACCCTGATATTAATCCGCACATCTATGAATATATAATTTTTGACAAAGAAGCCAAAAATATACAATGGAAAAAAGAAAGCACTTTCAACAAATGGTGCTGGCATAACTGGATGTCAAAGTGTAGCAGGCTGCAAAGAGATCCATATCTGTCAACATGCACAAAACTTAAGTCCAATTGGATCAAAGACCTCAACATAAATCCAGTTACTCTGAACCTGATAGAAGAGAAAGTAGGAAGCAGTCCTGAACACATTGGCATAGGAGATCACTTCCCAAATATAACACCAGTAGCACAGACACTGAGAGAAACTGTAATTGGAAACCCCTCCAAGCCTTGTTAGACAGCCCACTTATAAAATAAACACACAGACGCTTACATTATTTAAAGTGTTTGGCCATTAGCTCAGGCCTACCTACTGTTGTCTAGCTCTTACTCTTATATTTAGCTCATTTCTATTAACCTATACTTTGCCATGTGGCTCTTAGCTTATTGGTAGCTTACATCTTCCTTGTCATGAGGGAGGCTGGCAGTGTCTCTCTATCCAGCCTTCCACTTCCCACAATTCTCCTCCTCCTTGTCCTGCCTATCCTATCCTTCCTGCCTGGCTCTGTCCAATTAGAACTTTATTTATTTTAACCAATCAGAGCAACACATTTGACATACAGAACATCCCACAGTATCAATCAATGGGACATGTTGAAACTGAGAAGCTTTCATAGAGCAAAGGACATGGTCAACAAGACAAAGCAACGGCCTACAGAATGGGAAAAGGTCTTCACCAACCCCACATCTGACAGAGGACTGATAGCCAGAATATATAAAGAACTCAAGAAGTTAGACATCAAAATGCCCAACAGTCCAATTAAGAAATGGGATATAGAACTAAACAGAGAATTCTCAACAGAGGAAGTTCAAATGGCTGAAAGTCATTTAAGGAATTGCTCAACATCGCTAATTATCCAGAAATGCAAAATCAAAATGACTCTGAGATACCACCTTACACCTGTCAGAATGGCTAAGATCAAAAACACAGAAGACAGCTTATGCTGGAGAGGATGTGGAGCAAGGGGAACTCTCCTCCACTGGTGGTGGGAATGCAAGCTTGTACAGCCACTTTGGAAATCAATATGGCACTTCCTTAGAAAATTGGGAATCCATATCCCCCAAGACCCAGCTGTAGCACTCTTGGGCATATACCCATGGAATGCTCAAACATACCACAAGGGCATTTCCTCAGTTATGTTCATATCAGCATTATTTGTAATAGTCAGACCCTGGAAACAACCTAGATGCCCTTCAACTGAAGAATGGGTAAAGAAAATGTGGTACATATACACAATGGAGTACTACTCAGCAGAGAAAAACAATGACATCATGAGGTTTGCAGGCAAATGGATGGATCTAGAAAAAATTATCCTGAGTGAGGTAACCCAGACTCAGAAAGACAAACATGGCATGTACTCACTCAGGAGTATACTAGATGTAAAACAAAGATGACTAGACTGCTACTCACAATGCCAGGGAGGCTACCTAGAAAATGGGACCCTAAGAAAGACACAGGTATCACCCAATGACAGAGAAATGGATGAGATCTACATGAACAACCTGGACGTGAGTTAGTGTAATGAAGGGCAAGATTTGAGGGAAAGAAAGCTTAGGGGAGCAGGAGATCCCAGCTGGATCAAGAACAGAGAGGCAGAACAAGGAATAAGAGACCATGATAAATGAAAACCACATGAGAATAAGAAGAAGCAAAGTGCTAGAGAGGTCCCCAGAAACCCACAAAGATACCTCCAATGTAGACTACTGGCAATGGTCGAGAGAAAGCCTGAACTGATCTAGTCTGGTGATCAGATGGCCAAACACCCTAACTGTTGTGCTAGAACTCTCATCCAATAAATGATGGAAGTGGATGCAGAGACCCTCTGCCAGGTCCCAGGTGGAGGTCCAGGAGTCCAATTGGTGAGAGAGAGGAGGGATTGTATGAGCGAGAATTGTTGAGACCAAGATTGGAAAAAGCACAGGGACAAATAGCCAAACTAATGGAAACACATGAACTATGAACCAAAGCTGAGGAGCCCCCAACTGGATTAAGCCCTCTGCATAAGTGAGACAATTGAATAGCTTGACCTGTTTGGGTCCAGGACCTGTCCTTAGTGCACGAGCTGGCTGTTTGGAACCTGGGGCTTATGCAGGGACACTTTGCTCAGCCTGGGAGTAGGGGACTGGACCTGCCTGGACTGAATCTACCAGGTTGAGCTGAATCCCCAGGGGAATCTTTGCCCTGGAGGAGATGGGAATGGGGGGTGGTTTGGGGGTAAGGCGGGAGTGGGGGTTGGAGGACAGGGGAAACCATGGGTGATATGTAAAATTAAATTAAATTATATAAAAAAGGCAATAAAAATTCAAATTCATTTGAAAGGAGAGAATAAACCTAAAATCGCAAAAAAAAAAAAAAAAAAGTGTACTACAGTCTCTCATGTTTGTGTACCTAAAAACTGTGTCAAAATACAAACTGGTAAAACTGAAAGACCTGAAAAGAGAAATAGTTATTTTATTGTTAAAGAGACCTCAACTATAATACCCAGTATATCAAGCAGGGAACCTTCACAGAAATGACTTGAACAGCTTGATCCTGTGCCATTTAGAGAAACCTGTGAAGCAACAGGTTAAATCTGATGTCGACTTTCATCCAGATTGGAATATTTAGTGTCAGAAATTATACATGCTTGTTATGCTAAGTAAAAAAAAGTTAAATACAAAAGCCTCTACTGTCCCTTTAAATAGTTTCATTTTATAGATTAAGTTTACATCAAAACTATGTATTAAATTTGAAATAATTATTTTCACATTAGCCATTGTTTGTTGATTTTAGTTTTGTAAATTGATTTTCCTGTGTTTTGTGAATTATAACATTGTTTTCTTTGTAGTTTATGGAATATCTTAGTTACTTTTCCCTTTGCTATTATAAAGTAAAGGAAATATAAGAGAGAAAAAGGTTATTGTAGATTCCAGGAATCATGGTGTAGATGTCAAGAAGGCAAGAGCTTGAGATTTTCATTTAATAACATGTAATAGAAACCTCTATGTGATAACATATACTAAAGGGCACTGTACTGGCTAGTTTTGTGTGTCAATTTTACATAAGCTAGAGTTATCACTAAGGAAGGAGCCACAGTTGAGGAAATGCTTCCATAAATACAGCTGTAAGGCATTTACTCAATTAGTGATCAATAGGAGAGGTTCCAGCTTCTGGTAGGTGGTGCCATCCCTGGGCTGCTGATCCTGAGTTCTATAAGAAAGCAGGCCCAACAAGCCAGGGGAAGCAGGCTAGTAAGCAACACCCCTTCCTGGCCTCTGTATCAGCTCCTGCCTTCAGGTTCCTGGCCTGTTTTTGTTTTTATCCTGACTTCTGTGGTGAACAGCAATGCTGAATGTAAGTCAAAGAAACGTTTTCCTCCCCCACTTGATTTTTGGTCATGATGTTTTGTCGCAGCAATAGAAACCCTAAGGCAGGCACTTAGATTTTCCATGTAAGTATAAGCCTAGAAGTAGACTTCCCAGAGTTTGTATAGCTTGTTCCTAGACTGACAGTCCTCAAGTCTGTGAGAAATACTTTTTTTAAATACTAACTTTCTGGTATTTTGTTATAGCAAAAAAAAAAAAAAAATAGACATCACCATACTTCTTCTGTAAAATGATTTACTCATGGTTATACCCCTGAAATCAAAGTATCTTTTCCAGAAAACCATTACTTTGGAGACTAAGAGAATACAAAAATTACATAAACATGGGAATGCAAACTTGTATATCTACATTGGAAATCAGTATGGTGCTTTCTTAGAAAATTGGGAATCAATCTTCCTCAAGACCTAGCTATATCACTCTTGGGCATATACCCAAGGAATGCTCAATAATACCACAAAGACACATGCTCAACTAAGTTCATAGTAGCATTATTTGTAATAGTCAGAACCTGAAAGCAACCTGGATTCCCTTAAACTGAAGAATGGATAAATAAAATGTGGTACATATACACAATGGAGTACTACTCACAGAGAAAAACAATGACATCATGAGGTTTGCAGACAGATGGATGGAACTAGAAAAAAATCATCCTGAGTGAGGTAACCCAGACTCAGAAAAGCAAACATGGTATGTACTCCCTCATAGGAGGATACTAGATGTAAAGCAAAGAATAACCAGACTGCAACTCACAACTCCAAGGAGGCTACCTAGTAAAGGAGACCCTAAGAAAGACACAGGGATCACCCAATGATAGAGAAATGGATGAAATCTACATGAGCAAACTGGGGGTGAAGGGGAGGTACTGGAGGGCAAGGGTTGGGGGAAAGTGAGCTTAGGGGAGTGGGAGGTCTCATCTGGATCAGGAACAGAGTGGGAGAACAAGGAAAGAGACATCATGATAAATGAAGACCCCATGGGGATAGGAAGAAGCAGAGTGCTAAAGAGGTCCCGAGAAATCCACAAAGATACTTCCACTGTAGACTGCTGGCAATGGTCAAGAGAAAGCCTGAGCTGACATACTCTGGTGATCAGATGGCCGAACACCCTAACTGTCATGATAGAACTATCATTCAGTGACTGGTGGAAGCAGATTCAGAGATCCATCATGGTCAGGCCTCAGGTGGAGCTTCAAGAGTCCAATCAGTGCAAAAGAGCAGGGATTATATGAGCAAGAGATATTGAGAGTGTGATTGGAAAAAGCACAGGGACAAATAGCCAAACTAGTGGAAACACAAAGTATGAACCAATAGCTGAGGAGCCCCATGGAAGGGATCAGGACTTCTGGATAAGTGAGACAGTTGATTAGCTTGAATTGTTTAGGAGGCCCCCAGGCAGTATAACTGGGACCTGTCCTTGGTGAATGAGCTGGCTTTTTGGAACCTTGAGCCTGTGATGAGACCTTTTGCTCAGCTTTGATATAGGGAGGAAGGGACTGGACCTACCTTAACTGAATCTACCAGCCTGAGCTGAATTCCCAGGGGAGACCTTGCCTTGGAGGAAGTGGGAATGGGTGGTGGATTGGGGGGCAAGACTGGAGGGTTGGGAGGAGGAATGACAGGGGAATCTGTGCTGATATGTAAAATTAAATTAATTATAAAATAAAAATAGATAAAATTACATAAACACTCTACCATGCCCATATAACTGAATATTAAGTAGATACTAAAACCATGTTTTAGATTTTTTTTTCATAAGGAAAATCACAAGAGGTATTTACAACAGATACAAATAAGCACATGTAAAATTTGGTTTGATACAGCTGAACTTGGATGAACTTAGGTCTGGTCACGTTTCTGTAAAGAGATTCAGGATACAAATGTAATATTAGATTTAATTTACAAAGTTCTGTGGAAGAAAGGACTATGGAAGGTTTTAGTTATATTTCATAGTACAGATGTTTCAGTAATTTGGAGCTTAATCATTGTCAATTTCAGCTTTTGTTTTCCCCATTATTTCTTCCTGAGTGGAACTACAGAATACTTTGGTTCCTTCTCTAACATGGTTCAGTTGTATACAGTTCATAATGCTTTTAATAATAAATAATGACTAAATATGTGTAGCATAACAATTAATCAGTAGAGGAAATACATCTCCCACAAAGTTTTAATTTGGGGGAGGTTCCCAAGTCCTGCTAACAAATATCTTGCATCCATTAAAACAAAAAAAATCTTTTCTGTGTCAAGCTTGCCATAAAATGATGGTTAAGAATGCTTGCTATAGGCCCAGTTGCTGAAAACAAAAACCAATACAACTTACTGAACATGGAGAAGTTGTGCTGGTGCCTGCAAAGAGCCTCCAACCCTTAATTCTAGTCTTGTTGGTATAGGAAGGTGTAGTGGCTAGCCATTCCAGCTTTGATCTGGAAGTTCCAGCCCCCATTAAGGAGCTTTGGTAACTGACCCTCCTTGTAGGCATGGCCAGAAGAGGACCCTGTAGACCCGAGATCCGGATGGGCCAGCTCTCTTGGTTCTTAGACCCTAGACACTGGAGGTAGACTGAGCAGAGTTCTCCAGAGAACACCACCCAAGTGTGCCACACCTTTCCCAGACCCTGTTACCTATCCCTTTACTTGTAAGTTACCCAACAAAATGAACATCCCTTTTAACTGGTACTGTTTGGGTGACTGAAAACCAGAGTCTAGAGAAACCAGAGACCTAGGGGAAAACCAAATACTATTTTTTTTTAAGTAGCAATAAAATAAAATCACTCTTAATGACATTCTGCTACACTCACAGATCAGTGGTTTGCTCATCCATCATCATTGAAGCTTGCAGCAGGTGGGAAAAAATATGAGAGGCTCACAGCCAAACACTGTGCTGAAATTGTGAAACCTGAAACAATCAGCGGTGAATATGATGTCTCCATCAAGTCCCTCCCCTCAAGACTCAGGAAACCTGCACAAGAGGAAGCAGAAAGAGTGTAGAAGTAGAAGGGATGCAGGACATCAAGAAAACAAGGAGCTCTAAACCAACATGATCAAAGCTCATAAGAACTCACAGAGACTGAAGCAGTGTGCACAGGCCCTGCAAAGGCCTGCACCAGGTCCTCTATGTCATGTTATAGCTTCCAGTTTAACGCTTTTATGGGGCTCCTGATTGCGTGAATGAATGAATCTCTGATTCTTGTGCCTTCTCTTGGGCTCTTTTCCTTTTGTTGGTTTGTCTTGCCCAACTCCAATGTGATAGTTTTTGTTTTGTATCTTTTTGTTATTTTTTGTTACATTTTGTTATTACCCCTTAGAACTTATTTTTTCCTAATGAGAGGCAAAAGGTGAGTGAATCTGGATAGGAGGGGATGTGGAGAGGAATTGAGAGAAGTAAAAGGAGGGGAAACCATAATCAGGGTATATTATGTTAAGGAGAAAAATCCGTTTTCAGTTTAAAAAAAAAAGGTGGGAGGAAGAATGTTTGCTGTGAAAGCATTAATTTCAAGACCCTAGAACCCACAAAACAAAACAAAAGCTAAATGTGGTAAAATACATGATTGTAACTGTCACGCCCGCCTCGACCAGCAAGGATGATGCAACACCAGGATTCTTCTTAAAACAGTTTAATCAGGCCCTTGGTTAATTGCATTGTCTTTCTCTCTCCCCTGGGGCAAGCCTCTCCCAGCACCTAAGTAGGGCTGGGCTGCCAACCCTAGGCAGCCACGTGGGCACTGTCCACAGGTTCACGCATATGCCAGCAGCACACGAATCCAGCCATAGCCAAATAAGGAGCTGTTTACCATAAAGAGTGTTTGCCATCGGGAAGGCAGAGGGTAGAAGCCAGAGCCATCTTTAGGGTGCGGCTACACGCAGCTCTCTACAGTTTCCCCCTTTTTGTTTTACAAAGCAACAGGCAAGAGTAGAGGTCTGATCTCTGCTAAAATGGAACATGTACTAATGTTTGTCCAGGTGTCGTCCACCCAGAGAACACTAGACCCGTCCGATACCCTTTTCACAGAGGTGGGAGTTAGGGTACCAACCCACATGCAATCAGACTTGCTCTTCTTGAGGTCAGCGTATCATAACCTCAAGTGCAGTGCGCAGGCCTCGCATCCTGTGCCTAAATATCTTTTAAAGTAGCCAACCAGGCTTGGGGGGGAATGTCCTACATCAATGGCCATAAAGGCTTGGACAATCATGGCCGCATGGCGACGCTGTGAGATCCTAATGCGACAAATGCACCACAAGCATACTAGGGAGGTGAGCACCAGTAAACCTACTAGGTCTCCTATTCCCGCCCACTCCTTCATGTGATCCATGGCTGTAGCAATCCAGGAAGACAATCCCTCCACCAGTCCGATATCCACTCGGGTCGAATTCACTGTGAAAAATAGCCACTCTCAGCTGGTCCATCAGGTTATCAAATTCTCCGGTCCAACTGCCTAAAAGATAACTAGACAACTTTTTAGATAAATCTGCAGCAGAACAATTGGAAGCATCCAAATTCAAAAAATTCAGAGTAAATAATGCAAGAGAAAGTCTGTCCTTAGGGGTACGGCCATAGCCTATTCCCCCTTTTTGTTTTTGAAGCAACTCCTTCAAGGAGCGATGAGCACGCTCCACAATGCCTTGACCTTGTGGATTATACGGTAGGCCATGTACAAGTTGCACATTCATCTGTTGACAGAAGGAAGCGAACTTCTGTCCGGTATATGCAGGACCATTGTCTGTCTTTAACTGTTGAGGCTTACCCCATGCTGCCCAAGCTTCTAAGCAATGAGCAATGACATGAGAGGCTTTTTCTCCTGCCATTGGGGTGGCATGAATGATTCCAGAACAGGTATCAACAGATACATGTACATATTTGACACGTCCAAATTCAGAGATGTGTGTAACATCCATTTGCCATATTTTTAAGGGGAGCAAACCACGAGGGTTAACTCCTAATCTAGAAGGATGATGAAAAATGACACACTGGGGACAATCTAGTACCACCTTTTGTGCCTCCGCACGTGAGATAGAAAACTTTTGTTGTAATGTCCTTGCATTAACATGAAATTCTTTGTGGAAAGCATGTGCTCGTTGTATGGCAGAAGCCACAAACATCCATTCCTGTCTAGTACACTGATCCACTATATCATTACCTTCAGCCAATGGACCTGGCAGACTAGTATGTGCACGGATGTGCTGTACAAAAAAGGGATTTTTACGTTGCCAGATCAGTTTCTATAATTGGCCAAACAATGAGCTAACCGGGCTAGAAGATTTGATGGGCCCTGCACATTCAAGGCTTTTCAAAGCATTAACAACATAACTAGAATCTGACACTAAATTAAATGCAAATGGACAAGCCTTGAAAACTTCAAGAACTATTGAAAGCTCCACCTGTTGAGGTGCACCTGGCAAGAATTGATGCTTTACAGGTTCATTAGAATCCACCATATAAGCACCACAGCCTGTCTTAGACCCATCTGTAAATATAACACTTGTTCCTGGAATGGGCTGCGAAGAAGTTACTTTAGGGAAAACTACAGGATGTTCTTTAAAGAAAGTTAATAATGGATGTTTAGGATAATGGCAATCTATGTGTCCTGAATAGGTACAACACAGTATTGCCCAATCATATATGGCAGCACATAATACCTTGACTTGAGTAGAATCATAAGGAACAACTAGCGTTTGTGGTGATGTCCCAAAATATTGTAAACATTGCTGAATACCCTGTTGCGCAAGTAATGCTACAGCAGTAGGATAATACTCAATTGATATAAATCCATAACAAGGGTCCCTTTTGCCATAAAATTCCCGTAGGTTGCAACTGGGTAGGCAGAATGCACAGGGTAATATCATCATTATTTTGTACTCTTTGAAGAAAAGCTCTTTGTAGCCTATCTTCTAATTTTGTTAAGGCTTCTCGGGCTGCATTGGTTAATTGCCTCGGTGAATCCAAGGCTGCATCTCCAATTAAAATATCATACAATGGTTTTAACTCATAATTGGCCATTCCTAAACTTCCTCTTATCCAATTTATATCTCCTAATAATTTTTGAAAATCATTCAATGTGCAAAGATGATCCTTCCTTAACTCTACCTTTTGTGGCATGATATAATGATTAGTTATTTTAGAGCCAAGATAATTGACAACTTTGCTCTGTTGCACCTTCTCAGGGGCAATACAGAGTCCCTTTTGCTTTAGCAGTTCTACAAGTGAGCTATATGCTTCTTGAAGAATGCTCTCTTCTTTAGCTGCTAACAGTATATCATCCATATAATGGAGGCATTTCAGGCCAGGAAAACGTGCTCTCAAGGGTTCTAAAGCAGTTGCTACAAATAATTGACACATTGTAGGACTGTTGGCCATGCCTTGTGGCAATACAACCCATTGATATCTTTTATCAGGTTCCTCATGATTAGTGGACAGTAAAGTGAAAGCGAATCTCTCACTGTCTTTGTTATGTATTGGAATGGAAAAGAAGCAGTCCTTAATATCTACCACAATAATAGGCCAATTTTCAGGCAAGGCTGACAGCAATGGAAGACCACGCTGTACAGGTCCCATAATTCTCATTTGTTCATTTATAGCTCTAAGATCATGTAACAATCTCCATTTTCCTGATTTCTTCTTGATGACAAATATGGGTGTATTCCAGGGAGAAAGGGAGGGTTTAATGTGCCCTTCCTCCAATTGCTCTTTCACTAATTGATATGCAACATGTAATTTCTCAGAGGAGAGTGGCCACTGAGGAACCCAAACTGGCTCCTCCGTTACCCAGGATATGGCAATGCCCTCCTCAGCGGCCCCTAGGAAAAACCCAACCCTTGTTTGGGTTTCCTAGGTACTGTTTGTATTGGCTCCTTTTTGCCTTGTAAAAATTTTCCCAGGCCAAAATCAGGATGACACCCCATGTTTTTCATAATATTTTTAGATTCTTTGGAGTATTCATTACTCAACTGAAAGCCCATGGATTTCATAAGATCCCTCCCCCAGAGGGACACTGGAAGCTCAAGGACGTAGGGTTGCATAACGCCAGAGTGACCTTCGGAATCTTGCCAATTTAACAAATTTGCACTAACATTTGGAACACTGGCATAACCCAGTCCCTGCAATGTTTGTGAGGAAGCCTGTATAGGCCAACCTCAAGGCCAATCTTTGCTAGCTATGATACTGCGATCTGCACCTGCAATCTGCTCCAGTATCCAAATCTAGGCCTCTTCCCAATTTCTCCCAGGAAGGCACTGTAAGGCTTCCTGAAACTGCAAGCCAAGGAGCAATTACATCATATTGTTGCAGAAATCGCTCTAAGGTGTTTCCTTTTATTTTCAATTTCTTAGAGAGAAGCAGCTCGTTAAGAGCCAGAAAAATTGGGTGCGAGGAGGAAGCACCCATGTTAGTATACTTCTTTTTTTTTTTTTCTCTCAATTTGAGAAGTTTCTCGGAGGTTTCTCAGAGCCTCTGCAGAACCGCCCCAGCCCTCAGGTTTCCCTATTTGTTTTGTTTCACCAGCTGGTTTTGCTTCATGGGCTTGTTTTGTTATGCAAATTACCCGTCTGCTAAAGTCTCAGAGCAGGTTTCCCTTGTTGACTTTGTTATTGTAATTACCCGTCCACTATAGTCCTGGCTCTGCTTCCCTGCTCTCCCTTCTACAGGTGAGCGTTACCCGCTTTTGTCGCGGATGCCCAGTTTTTTTTTTTTTTTTTCCTGAGGACTTAACACTGGTATACCGCCTGACTGTAATAAGTTCTGAACCCAGAGAGAGACGTGGTAATTGTCCCCATAGGAGGCCACCACTTGTCGCGCCGGACCAGCAAGGATGACGCAACACCAGGATTCTTCTTAAAACAGTTTAATCAGGCCCTTGGTTAATTGCATTGTCTTTCTCTCTCCCCTGGGGCAAGCCTCTCCCAGCACCAAGTAGGGCTGGGCTGCCAACCCCAGGCAGCCATGTGGGCACTGTCCACAGGTTCACGCATATGCCAGCAGCACACGAATCCAGCCATAGCCAAATAAGGAGCTGTTTACCATAAAGAGTGTTTGCCATCGGGAAGGCAGAGGGTAGAAGCCAGAGCCATCTTTAGGGTGCGGCTACACGCAGCTCTCTACATGTAACCACTGGTTGTTAGCCTGTAGTCTAGTTCTAGGTTCAGTAACAGATTGCTTTGGAGGAATACTGCAGAAAATGATGGAACAGGATACCTAGTGTCGTCTCTTTGGACTCTGTGAGATTGGGTACATATATCCACGAGCCTGCACATACACACACACACATGCACACCTCAAAAATTAAAGAAAAAATAAGTAATAAACAAAAGACTATGTACCTTGGCCATTTTAGTTCACATGCTCAAATTTTGAGCCACATACTATAGCAGTAATATCATTAGATTAATATAATTTTCTTTCATCAACATAGGGTCAATTTTGCCCACACTGCATATTTGTTCCATAATGGTGGAAGAAGTAGAGGAACTATGCCAATCTGGACACATTGTGTATTCTAGAGTTAACTCATATCAATAGTCATGCTATATTATGGTGGTCGTGAGTCATCTCTGGTTCTCCTTCCTTGATACATTCTTCTTGTGTTTTGTTTTAAAGATTCTTGTGTTGGGGATTTAGCTCAGTGATAGAGTGCTTGCCTAGCAAGCTCAAGGCCCTGGGTTCCATCCTCAGCTAAAAAAAAAAAAAAAAAAAAAAAAAAAAAAAAAAAAAAAAAAAAAAAAAAAGATTCTCAACGTTTCTCCCATTAACTCTATTCTTGCTTTTAGGGAACTCCAATGAACTTTTGTTCATTTGAACTTCTACACTATGTTTCAAAATTTCTTTTCATAGTTTCCAGATTCTCTCCTTCTGTCTGTGTCTCAGTCTCTATTTCTATGTCTGTGTGTAAGTTAGCAATTTTCTCAAAGATGGTTTTTCATTACATATTCTCTTTTAGATTATATTTAATGTATTTAACTCATAGTCTAAGCCATTGTTTATTAAAATCTTGGCTTTTTATTGCACATTACAGTTTGGTTATTTATTTTTCAAATCTTCCAATGTATTTTATGACATTCTGAACTTTCACAAGTTTATATTGTGTCTTTAATAATTTTACTTAGTTCAAATGTACATTTCTTATGTTATAGCCTCTGAGAAAATTAATAAGCAATCTGTCTAGGTTGAGTCAACTATCTTTCCTTTGTGGGAATAATTTCTCACTGCTTTAAAATTTTGACCCTGAACCCTACCATGATAGGGAACTTTATCTTTCAAGTTAACCATTTTTATCTGCTCTGGGCCCCCAAGGATATTGTTTTAATTTTTTTAGCTTTAAATTCTTTCTTTACATCCATACAAAACAGTTCACTGTATAATCACTGTTATTTAGAATTAAAGATTAAGTTTGCTAATTCTCTAACAAGACAGCCATCTCATTAATTCATTCTCACTGTTTTTCTAAAATTAAAGTTCTCAGTAGAATTATAGCATCTAAAGTACACTATTATTAGCATATTATTAACATCACTGCAGACTTTCTCACTGTAGAATTTTTATTTTGGGATCCCATGAATGCATATGTCATTTGTGGTCTCAATGTAAGCTCAATGTGTGTGTGTGTGTGTGTGAATGGCAGTGTACACTTTCCACACAGCAGCATGAACATGGAGGTCAAATGATGACTTTTGGGAAGTCAGGTTTTTCCTTCCACCTTGAGACAGAGTCTTCTTTGTATTGAGAGTTGTGTAGCCTAATTCAGGCTTGCTGGCCTGCAAGCTTCAAGCTAATTTTTCTCTCCACCTCCCATATCATCATAGGAATAAGATAATTAGATGCATTCCACTACATCCAGCTTTCTACATGGGTCCCAAAGATTAAACTAGGGTAGTTTCCATGGCAAAACAAGCATTTTTATTTGGAGAACTATCCTTTTGGCCTTTTTTTCCTAATTTGTTCTTTCACATTCATATGCACATGCATAAAATACTTTTATCATATTTACTCCCATTGTCCTTTTGTCACATTTCCTTCTACATCTGAGGGACTCCATTTTCTTCTGAATAAGTTGCTTCCTACTTTCAAGAACGCCATGTGTGTCTCACAACGTTTAGTTGGGGTTACTGTGGGGGACTAACCCCAACATTTTTTTATCCCAGGAACTCTTGTGGAATGAGGGATAAGAGATTTAGTTAAAAATAAAGAAGGGAGAGAAACAGAGAGAAATGCAGAATAGACTCGGGTGGGTCTGGATCTTTATCCACCTGCACAGAACTTTATTCCAAAGGGCTATTTATAACAATGCCAAGGGGTAGAACAAAAGACCTCCCCCTTGCTAGTTATAGTCAAATGTAGACCCTTACAAAAACCTGGTACTCAGGCCCATATATTTTATTAACATACAAATAAAATATCACCACAATTAATAGTAGTTATGCCTGTAATGCCTATCTCTCAGCCATGGATTTTGACCATGATTTCTTTCCAGCCTCAAATTTAACCACAAAGCTGGTAATTATCTGCATACCAGTTCACCTTTGCAGCAGTGGGCACATCTTGCCTAATACATTGGTATTGTAGCACCCAGGTTCCATAACGAGGTAATACCATCAGTCTTGACCCCCCCACCCCCCGCCCAGCAGCCTACCTAACACCTTATGGCATTATGAAAGCTAGCCAAGACAGAACTTCAATCCCATTTCTACCTTATTTTATACATATTCTATGTGTTCTCTTTAACAATAGCTGCTTACCATCTAGTTATGGTGGGCAAACAAGAGCATTGATAACTGTTTACATTATTTTGATAACTTGTATTAGTTACCTTCTTTTGCTGTGGTACAATACCCTCACAAAAATAGGGAAGGAAGAAATGGTATATTTTGTCTTGTTGTCCCAGAAGGATATTCCCATCATGATGGCGAAGGCACAGCAAGAAGCAATGAAAACAAAGCAGTAGGAGCAGAAAGCTGGCTGATCACTTCCATCTGCAAACAGGAAGCAGACAGAAAGTAGGTAGAAGCTATATATTGCTAAAGCCAGCCACCAGAGACCTACTTCCTCCAGGAAGTGTTCACCTCCTAAAGGTTCCATAACTTCTAAAATCAGCACTATCACAGGTGGGAGCAGATGTTCAAATACATGAGCCTATGGGGAATATTATTCATTCAAATCAACACAGTAGCCTCTAAAAACTTCCTGAACAAGAAAGAGGTCATAGGGAGGTAACCCTTACCTGGCAAAAGCATGTAGATTGACCTGTCCTATTGCATTTGTAGTCAGGAAACAGAGAGAGAAAAGGAAATAGATCAGGCTATTAACCTCAAAGCTCACTCCTAGTGGCATACTTCCTCCAACAAGACCATGTTATAAAGGATATTTTACAAACAGCATGTCCAGGTAGCAACCAAGTGTTTGAACACATGAACCTATGGGAAATATTTTATATTTAAGCCACAACAGTGGCGTAGCTGGAGATTATGGTAATTTTATTTTTTGAGGAAACTCCACAGATATTCATAGTAGCTGCACCAGTATATATTTCTACCAATAATAATCCCTTACCAGCATATATTCTTTTTTCAGGGTTTAAAAAATTATCACTATACAAGTCTTTCACTCTCTTCCTTAGGCTTATTCCAACATATCTAATTTTATTTGATACTATTGTGAATGGTATTATTTCCATGATTTATTTCTCTATACGTTTATCTATTTGAGAGCTGTTGATATTTATATGTTAATTTTGTATGCTGCTACTTTGTTATTTACCTGCAACAGTTTTCTGGTGGAGCTCTTAGCATATTTAAGTATTAAATATCATCAGCAAATAAGGATAGTTTGACTTCTTTCTGTCATATTTGCTCTATCTACTTTTTATGTTATTGCTCTAGCTGAGACTTTAAGTCCTGTATTGGACAGGGGTGCAGAGGAGTAGATAGCCTTGTCTTTTTTCTGATTTTGTGGAAATGCTTTCAGTGTTTTCCTATTTTTTCTTAATATGTTAGCTCATGGGTTAAGAAAGTCCTTTCCTGTGTCATAAGTATTTTGGGCATTGTCTTTATTATGTTGAGATATGTTTCCTGTATCCTTAGTTTCTCAAGGCATTTTTTAATGAAGGGAAATTCAATTTTCTCAAAGTTCTCACTTATATTTAATAAAATGCTCAAAAAGCTGCTGTCCTTAAGTCTATTCATATTATGAATTATATTTATTGATTTACATTTGTCAAACTCTCCCTGCATATCTATATGACACTAGGTCAATCATGGTAGAATTAAGTTTGTAAATTCATTTTTTAAAAAAAATATTTGTGTCCATGTTTACCAGAGACATTGGTTAAACAATTCCTCTTCTTTTTTCCCCCTATTTTCTTTGGCTACTTTAACTAATTTATTCATTCTTTAAAAGGAGCAAATATTTATTTTGTTGATGCTTTGTATTGTTTTTGTTTATGATTCCAATTATTTCTTTCCATGTACTGATTTGGGATTTGGATTTTTCTTGTTTTTCCAACTCATTTTTAAAAATATTTTTATTTTATAATTAATGTAATTTTACATATCAGCCCTGTCCTCCCTCCCCCTATCTCCCAAACTCCTCCCCCCCCCAATCTACCTTCCATTCCCACCTCCTCCAAGGCAAGGTCTCCCCTGGGGAGTCAGCCCAGCCTGGTAGATTCAGTTGAGGCAGGTCCAGTCCCCCCTCCCTACACCAAGGCTGAACAAAGTGTCTCAGCATAGGCTCAAGGTTCTAAAATGCCAGCTCATGCACTAAGGACAGGTCCCAGTTCCACTGTCTGGGGGCCTCCTAAACAGTTCAAGCTAATCAACTATCTCACTTATCCAGAGGTCCTGATCCAGTTCCATGGGGGCTTCTCAGCTATTGGTTCACAGTTCATGTGTTTCCAGTAATTTGGCTATTTGATCTTGTGCTTTTTCCAATCACAGTCTCAATATCTCTTGCTCATATAATCCGTCCTGTCTCACACTGATCCCTCCTGGAGCTCCACCTGGGGCTTGGCCATGGATCTCTGCATCTGCTTCTATTAGTCACAGGATGAGAGTTCTATTGTGATTCGGCCATCAGATCACCAGAGTAGGTCAGCTCAGGCACTCTCTCAACCATTGCCAGTAGTCTATAGTGTAGTCATCTTTGTGGATTTCTGGGGACCTCTCTAGTACTCTGCTTTTTCCTATTCCCATGGGGTCTTCATTTGTCATAGTATCTCTTTCCTTGTTCTCCCACTCTGTTCCTGATCCAGATGAGACCTCCCACTCCCCTAAGCCCTCTTTCCTCCAACCCTTGCCTTCCATTACCCCCCTTCACCCCCAGTTTGCTCATGTAGATCTCATCCATTTCTCTGTTGCTGGGCGATCCCTGTGTCTTTCTTAGGGTCCTCTTTACTAGGTAGCCTCCCTGGAGTTGTGAGTTGCAGTCTGGTTATCCTTTGCTTTACATCTAGTATCCACTTATGAGTGAGTACATACTATGTTTGTCTTTCTGAGTCTGGATTACCTCAACTCAGGAGGATTTTTTTCTAGTTACATCCATTTGCCTGCAAACCTCATGATGTCATTGTTTTTCTCTGCTGAGTAATACTCCAATGTGTATATGTACCAAGTTTTCTTTATCCATTCTGGAGTTGAAGGGCATCTAGGTTATTCTCAGGTTCTGATTATTACAAATAATGCTGCTATGAACATAGTTGAGCATGTGTCCTTATGATTGAGCATTCCTTGGGTATATACCGAAGAGTGATATAGCTGGGTCTTGAAAGAGGTTGATTCCCAATTTTCTAAGAAAGCACCATATTGATTTCCAAAGTGGTTATACAAGTTTGCATTTCCACCAACAGTTTAGGAGCATTCCCCTTGCTCCATATCCTCTCCAACATAAGCTGTCCTGCTGTGGATATCGCTCTGTGTAAATAAAGTTCTGATTGGCCAGTGGCCAGGCAGGAAGTATAGGCGGGACAAGAGAGTAGAGAATTCTGGGAAGTAGAAGGTTGGAGAGAGACACCGCCAGCCGCTGCCATGAAAAGCAACATGTAAAGACACCAGTAAGCCACAAGCCATGTGGCAAAGTACAGACTAACAGAAATGGGTTAATTTAAGAGAGAAGAAGTAGATAACAAGCAGCCTGCCACAGCCATACAGTTTCTAAACAATGTAAGTTTCTGTGTGCTTTCTTGGTTGGGTCTGAGCGACTGTGGGACTGGCGGGTAAGAGAGATTTGTCCTGACTGGGCCAGGCAGGAAAACTCTAACTACACTGTCCTCAGTGTATTTGCTCTTAGCCATTCTGACAGGTGTCAGATGGTATCTCAGAGCTGTTTTGATTTGCATTTCCCTGATGACTAAGGATGTTGAGCAATTCCTTAAATGTCTTTCTGCGTTTTGAGATTCTTCTGTTGAAAATTCTCTGTTTAGGTTTATAGCCCATTTTTAAATTGGACTGTTGGGTAATTTGATGTCTAATTTCTGGAGTGCTTTATATATTCTGGCTATCAGTCCTCTGTCAGATGTGGGGTTGGTGAAGACCTTTTCCCATTCTGTAGGCTGTTGCTTTGTCTTGTTGACCTTGTCCTTTGCCCTACAAAAGCTTCTCAGTTTCAACAGGTCCCATTGATTGTTTCTCTCAGTGTCTGTGCTACTGGTGTTATATTTAGGAAGTGATCTCTGGTGCCAATACATTCAAGAATACTTCCTAATTTCTCTTCTGTCAGGTTCAGAGTAACTGGAATTATGTTGAGATCTTTGATCCAACTCTTAAAAGGTGAATCATGAAACTTACTTAGCACTACTTTCATTTATAATCTATGTGCATTTCTCTTTCAATTTTTATTTGATTCCAGTTTTTAGACTTTCCTTCTTGAGATTTTTAATCATGCATCCATCACTCAGTAGTGTGATGTTTCTTGTCCATGAATTTTGTATGTTGTAGGGTTGCTTTTGTTGTTGATTTGTGATTGTACAATGAACTGGTAGAGTATATGAAAATATTTCAGTTTCCTATGGTTGTTAAGATTTTTTTTATGTACTAAAATAGTATCTAATTTAGAGAGTGTTACATGACCTGCTGAGAAGAAGATAAATCTGCAGTTTAGAATTGAATTTGTTAAAGATGTTTGTTAATCCCATTTGACTTATGATGTTACTTAACTTAGATAGTTTACTGTTTGTTTATTTTATTATGTATTTATTTTGTGAGGATGGGGAATTAAATTTACAAACTAATTTTATGTTAGAGTTTTATGATTTGTCTGAATCAACAGATTGATCCATTTCTTTTGGGCTTTCCAACATAATGGGGTACTGGTTTTTAAAATATTCCCTTGAATTTCTTTGTTGTCAGTCATCAGGTTTTCTTGTTAATTTCTGATTCTGTTAATCTGTGTCTTTTTTTTTAACCTACCTTGTGTTAGTTCATCAAGAATTTGTCAATCTTCTTTATTGTCTCAGTGAACTTGCTCTGAGATTTATTGATTTTCTGTATTGTACTGTTTTTGTATTTCATTGATTTGTGCTCACATTTTTCTTATTTCTTCCTGTATACTAGGTTTTAATCTTGATTGTTTTTGTTTCTTTCAACTTTTTGACTTATATCATTATGCTCTTTCTGATTTTCTTAATGTAGGTATTGGAGCTGTACATTTCCCTTTGTAATACTGCTTTTAATGTGTCCTGATGTTTTGTATTATGTTACATTTTTATTTAGTTCTAGGAGTTTTTTTCTTTTTAATTTCTTCTTTGACCTATTTACTACCCAATAATGATTTGATTAATTCTCATGAGTTTGTATACCTATTAGGGATTTGTTTACTGTCAAGTTGATGGCACTCTGGACAGATAGGACACAAGCAATTATTCCAATAAATGTAGATTTATAAAGTGTGGTGATATATTGTACACCCCAATAAAACTTATCTGGGGATCAGAGGACAGAGCCAGACACTAGATTAGACATAGAGGCCAGACAGTGATGGCACATACCCTTAAACCTATCATTCTAGAGACAGAGATCAATCTGGATCTCTGTGAGTTCCAACCACACATAACAGAGCTAGGCAGTGGTGGCACACACCTTTAATCCCAGCACTTGAGATCTCATGCCTTGCTTGGAGAGAACACACATTTAATCCCATGGCTGTGATGAGAATGGCATATAAGTAAATAAGGCATGAGGAGACCGGAACTAAGTAGCAGTTCAACTGAGACCCTCAGGGGTGAGGACTCAGAGGCTTTCAGTCTGTGGAAACAGGATTGGCTGAGGAGTTGGGGAGGTGAGGTTGGCTGTGGCTTGTTCTGCTTCTCTGCTCTTTCATCATTCACTTCAATATTTGACTCTGTTTTTTTTTATTGATAAGAACATTTAAGATTCATGTTACATCTGGCAGCCTAATATTTGTGGCACGAATTTATGAAAAAAGCCACTTTGCTGATGGCCCTGCAGTGCCAGCTCAGGCTTGAGCTGCATGCAGCTGGGTATGGTGGTGGACACTGGTATGATTTGCTGAAGGAGGCAGAGGCAGGAAGTCCCTGTGTTTGAGGCCAGCCTGGGAGGCTTGCTGAGGAGAAGCTGCAGCTGGGCCTGGGCCACAAACAGTGGCGGTGGGAACATGGAGACAGAGGCTGCTGCTCTGAGTTGCTGACTGTTTCTCATTTTGTTGGTGGCAGTGGTAACTCTGCTGCCTGGAATGAAGGGTTTACCACTGCCTGTTTTTGTCAGGACTATTATTATTATGTAAGAGAATGCATTGGCAAAGGTCAGTTTGGAGAAGTGTGGCAAATGCAAGAGGCAGGAAGAAGAAGTTGCTGTGAAGATATTCTCTTCTAGGGAAAAAATTTCATGATTCTGAGAGGCAGAGATTTACCAGACTGTGATGTCATGCCATGAAAATATCCTAGGATTTACGACAGCAGACAACAAAGATAGTTGCACATGGACTTAGCTGTGGCTGGTGTCAGATTACCATGAGTATGGTCCCTTTTTGATTACTTGAATAGATATACTGTTACAGTGGAAGGGATGATCAAACTTGCTCAGTCCATGGCAAGTGGTGGTGTCCATCTTCTCAGGACATTGCTGGTATCCAAGGAAAGTCATCTATTGCTCACAGAGATTTGAAATCAAAGAATATCTTGGTGAGGAAGAATGGAAACTGTTGTATTGCAAACTTAGGACTGGCTGTGAGACATGATTCTGCCAATGATACAGTTGATATTGCTCCAAACCTCAGAGTAGACACACACACACACACACACACACACACACACACACACACACACACACAAATTCTGCAGGGAACTGTGACAATGCCCAACAGTGACTGTGAAGTCTCCAACAAGAGGATGGGATCCCATAGCAATGATTCCACATGGACTATGACAAAGCCATTAAGCTGATTAACACCACGGAAAGATTGACTTTGGACTACAAACTGCTCAAGACAAATTTGAGATGGCTAGCTGAAATGATCCAGCCTCACAGTTACTCAAGCAAAGAATTGAGACAAGCTCTGCACTTTCCCATTATGCAAAGATGGGACAAATAATACAGCTAACTCTCCCAGGACTTGACAATTAACCCAAAATTTTTCTTTTTAGGATTCCCTAAAGATGCCTTTGCCCCCAGACAGCAGGAAGTAATTTTAAGAAAATGACACTTACATTCCCCAAATGTGGAGTGGGTGGTTTTTGGTCTTTCAGTGATTATGGATAATTATCATTGTTTAGGATGGTTGGTTACAAGTTGTTAATTGTTAATGGTCAGGAAAAAAGCTAAACAAGGAGATTAGATTCAGGTTTCTTGTTTGGGAAAAAAAGAGAAAAGAAAAGGAAAAAAGAAAATACAGATAAGAAATAAATTATTGAATCTACTCTAAAAAAGATATAGAAATGATAGAGAAGAGGTAGATTATTGAATCTACTCTAAAATGATACAGGATGATGAATAAAGGGTAGATTATTGAATCTACTCTGAAAAAAAGAAGATATAAATATGATAAGATAACAAAGTTAGATTAATGAATGTGCTTTTAAAAGGCAATTACTAGTTTTAAATATTTTACATTGGATTAGATTTTTGTATATTATATTGGACTCAAATTTTGTATTGGACTCACCAGAATAGGATAAATAATTAATTTTTTTTGTCTGAATTTGTCAAATGTTAATGAACTGGACATTGGTAATGTAATTCTTTTTTCTTTTTTTGAGCTGAGGATGGAACCTAGGGTCTTGCACTTGCTAGGCAAGCGCTCTACCACTGAGCTAAATCTCCAACCTGGTAATGTAATTCTTGACTGAATATAGTGTATGTACTTATTGTGTATAGTTTTTCTTATATTAGTTATAACTTTTTAAATTTCAGACAAAAAGGGGAAATGTGGTGATATTTTATTTGTGTTCTTACAAATAGAACTTTTCTGGCGATCAGAGGACAGAGCCAGCCACCAGATTAGACATAGAGGCCAGACAGTAGTGGCAGAATTAAATACACCTTTAATTCTATCTCTTGGGAGGCAGAGATCTGTCTAGATCTCTGTAAGTTCAAGGCCATGCTGGAAACAGAGCCAGGCAGTGGTGGCACATAACTTTAACCCCAGCACTTGAGATCTCGTGCCTTTGCTTGGGAAAGACACAGGCCTTTAATCCCAGGAAGTGATGGCAGGAAGCAGAAAGTATATAAGGTGTGAGAACCAGGAACTAGAGGCTTTTAAGCAGTTCAGGTGAGATTCTCTTTTAGTCTGAGGAACCAGGATCAGCTGAGGAGCTAGCAAGATGAGGTTGGCTGTGGCTTGTTCTGTCTCTCTGATCTTTCAGCTTTAACCCCAATATCTGGCTCCAGGTTTTGTTTTTTTTTTTAATTAATAAGACCTTCTAAATTTCATGTTACAGTAAATATTTGTTTTGTGTCCTATATTGCTGTATATTTTAGAAATGCTTCTTTGTGCTATTGAGTAGAATGTGTATTCTTTGCTATTTGGAATATCCTTTAGATATCTGTTAAGTCCATTGCTTTATGATGTCAATTAATTCTGAGTTTCTCTGCTTATTTTGTCACAGATAGCTTGTCTATTGGAGAAAGTGTGGCACTGAAATCACTTATTCTTAATGGATTGATGGTAATCTTTTCTTTAAATATGCTAGTAGTTATTTTTATGAAATAGGGCGCCCCAGAGTTTGGTGCATGTAAGTTTAGGATACTTACGTTTCCTTGGTTGATTGTTCTCTTGATTAAAATGAAGTGTCCCTCCTTATCTCCTCTGATTAGTTTTAGTTTAGAATCTATTTTGTCAGATATTAGGATAATGATACTTGCTTATTACCTGGTCCCATTTGATTGAAGTACTTTTTACCATCTTTTTACTCTAATGTAGTGTCTATCCTTACAGCTGAGATGTGTTTCTTGTAGACAAAAGGTGTAAGTATTTTCTTTCTTGAACTTTTAGTCAGCCTGTGTCTTTTGACTGGACATTTGAGGCTATTGATATTTATAGTTATTATTGAGAAGTATGTGTTAATTGAGGCCATCCTGTCGATGTTCTGTGTGTTCTCAGTGGTACTTTGTGTTTTAATGTTTATGGCTTCATATTTATTTCCACAGTTTCTCTGGAACTTTCATTTCTCTCTTCAGCCCAACATGTCACTTTCTATGTTTTGTTTAGGTTTGATTTATTGCATATAATTTTTAGACTGTTTATGTGTAGAAATTTTTTCTTTCTATTTCCATTGTGGTGGATATTTAATCTAGGATAGCTGCCCATATCCCATTGCTCTATGTATAGGTCCTGGCAGAAGCTTAGAAATTGGTTATGGGGCAGACAGTGGGTGCCATACTGGCCTGTGGCAATGGATGTATAACAGGGGCTATATCTTACAGGTTGGGAGAATGCTTGAGGAGTATCTGGGCGACTCAGTGGGTAGTCCCTGTAGAAGGATGTGGGAGATGTATCTGTTTGTAAAGGTTGGATGCAGTGCAGATGGGGCCTTTGGGTGGTGGCAGGTAGGGTGATTCTTGGTGAAAACCTAGAGGTTTGTTTCAGTGAAGACTTGGATTGTCAACAGCACTGGGTGTTGGACTTGGGATAGATCTTGAAAGATGGGTAGAAATTATTGGTGGGTGAGTCTGGGAGCCTCACTAGGCTAGACCTTGGAAAAGAAAATCAACAGCCTGGTTGGGTGAAAGAGGTTAGATGCAAAGCAGAAGGGACCTATGGCTTGGTGTATAGGCAGAGAAAGTCTTGGTGGAATGTTTTTACTCTAAAACATCAAGTGAATAGCCCTTATAAGAGCCTTTACCTCCTTCTGTAAGTTAGGTCAGTCAAGTCAAGTAGCCATCATCTCCATTGCTCAGATCACATTTCCAAAATCCTTCAAAAATCTTCCCATGCAAAACACATGGTCGCCTCTATTATAGTTATATAATATAGTCTATATTATATCTATTGATTCTGGTACTAATTTCTGTTCTACTTAGGCGATTGCTGTGATAAGCACCATTACCAAAAGAAATTTGGATGGGATTTTATTTTAGTTTCTTGTTGTAGTCCAGCCTGAAGGGAAGTCAGGGAAGGAACTTAATATAGGAACTTGAGACAAGAACAAATGCTGAGGCCTTGGAGGAATGCTTCTTATTGGCTTTCTCATTCTGCTGTTTTTAAACTACCTAGGACCACCCACTTGCTCAGTGGTGGCACCACACAGAGTGGGTTGGACCCTGCCAGATCAACCATTAAATGAGAAAATATTCCACAAGTTGGTGCAATGGCCAATCTGAGGGAGGATCCTTCTCAGTTGAGGCTTGTTTCATCTTAACAAAATGGAAAAAGAAATCAACCAGCACATATATTTATTATTTAAGTGTTTATTTTAGTTTGTGTGTGTGTGTGTGTGTGTGTGTGTGTGTGTGTGTGTGTACATATGTGTATGTTCCATGACACATGTGTGGAAGTCAGAAGACATCTTTCAAGAGTTAGTTTTCTTGTCCTAATATGTGTATTTTAGGGATTAAACTCAGGATGTCAGCCTTGGCAACAAGTGCCCTTACAATCTGAGCTATCTTGCTAACCCCTGAAACAAATTTTAAGCTTAAAAACTGTACAGAGACAAATATACAACTGGATTCAAGCTCAAAGGTGAGCTTCCATAGGTTCTTGGTGACACTGAAAATTCTGGGGGAAACAAAGAAAGTTACAAAACCACACCACAGTTAAATGAGGCCCTAAAATTACCAGACTCTGCCAACATTAAACACAGTGTTCTGACAATATTGCATATGGTTCTGACATTAATTAATTATATAGGAGCCTGTTTATTTTTCTCTTATTTTGTGTAAATTAATACTGAATTTAATTGAGTAGCTGCATTAACTGTATTCAACCATAGCATTCTAAATTCTAGTCACCAATGGTGCGTTGAAAAATTGTGTGTGTGTGTGTGTGTGTGTGTGTGTGTGTGTGTGTGTGTATGTGCACATGGGTGATAACAGAAAAAGATCAGAAGAAAAATAAATACACAAATATTTGGGTAACATCAATATCTAAGAATTGTAGAGTAAACCAGAAAGGTTTACTACAGTAAGGGCTAATAAGGGATTAAGGAGAAGGAGGACAGTATTTTTCTTTGTATTGACAAAGGAGAGACTATTGACTAAAAAAGCATAAGTGCCTTGGCACAAATGAGTGCCTAGACTCTAAACAAGACTGGAGCTCCACTGGGCGAAGAAATAGAACAAGTTAAGGGATATGAAGTTGCCGATGAAGGAGACAAAGGATACATTCAGATTTGTAAAACTATCAAAAGAAAATAAGGAATATCACAAAACTTTCAGATGGTTCACTGCACATAAAACATAATCAGCATAAAAATAGAGAGACATTTAAAGGTTAACATTTGTAAACAGGACCAGAAAGCCAGAACATTTGCATGCTTGTCCCTCTACTCTGTAAATTAGCAAATCTGGGCTGAGACTCAGAGTGGCAGAAAAGCAAGTAGCTTCCCAGATGAAGGGAGATGATAGAATCAGTTCTGCACTCAGGTAGTCATTTGGCCATGGATAATGGACCGGCCCAGATGCTGTAGACAGAAAAGGCCCTGGTGAAGTAAGTTGCAATTTTTGAGCTTTTCTCTAGCTGCATGCAGCACTGCAGGAGTCACTTGGTCACAGAAGAGGGAGATGCATCATACTTAGCTTGTAGATTCTGGCAGTGATCTAATGAAGACGTGCATGTTTTTAGTGTATAAGCACTAAGTCATCTGCTAATATAATTTTCTGTGCACAGTAGCTTTTACTTTCTCCTCTAGTTCACATTGTTTAAAACATTTACTGTCTAGCTGCAAAAAATTGCTGACTGGTGATGCAAGGCTTCCATAATTTCAAATAGCACTGTTTGTTCCAAATTTAGAAAAGAAAGAAGAAATGAAAAACATTGAGATTAATGAAGCAGAGAACTTATTTACTCTTCCCAGGAATGTATGTTGTAGTTATACTCTAATAGTAAGAACGTGAAGTGAAGATTTCTAAGGTAGAAATTTCTAGTGTCTGAAGAAATGCTAGGGGGTCTCAGAAGTAGAGGGGAGACAGCTACTGGAATTAAGCACACCAGAGAATGGAAGCTAGCTTTAGCATGAGGGTTTGTATGCAGGCTTTGGAGAGCCTGCTTTGATTCTGTCAAAGGCTCAGCAAGCCAGCCCATTCTACATGTAGAAAGTGTCTTTGGTGGCTAGAGTGGGCAGGTATATGATGTGAACAAAATATTTTTAAACATCTGTGTAATGGTAAAGTTATCTGATAATTTTGTTAATGTACATATCCTGAAAAGTAAAAAATTTATAAAAAGTTTTTGCATTGGGTATTTTTATTTTTATATGTATTAGGATCTATTAATGTGTTAACATACATTACTATATGTATTCTTTATGTATAATTATATCTTATTATCATTCTAGTTGCACATATGTAGTATAAAGAATACTTTATATATTTAAATATTTTATTATTTAAATTTTAATTCCTTAAGAAAAGAATGTTCAAATGAATAAATGTTTTCATATACATATGTCAAAATAGAATTCACTAAGACTTTGACAGTGCTGTGCATATATAGGCAGAGTATATGGCCTTCCTAGTGAACTTTCTACTCTTAGTTATTTATCTGTATTATATGATTCATACATGTGATTTAAGATACTTCAAAGATGTGTCTAGTAGTACCTGTGAGATAATCTGTAAAACAAATTTCCTTTCATTGTAGATACTGTTTTCAGAAATTCTACAATGGTGCACACCACTGTACCTTGCTGTCAATTTCTCTCCTTGTGCCCAATTTTTCATCTGCTTTGCTACTGAAAACTGAACAGTTCTTTCTGTCTGCAAATTGACAATCTCCTGAAATAATATTTGTTCAAATAGCATCAGGTTGTTCTATATAGAAATACTTAAGTCCTTCTTCCCAAGAAACAGTGTTATTGGAAGCTTGAACTATTGAAAAAATAATATTGCCTCCAAGGAGGTATGCTATCTCAATAATATATATCTTCAAGACAAGGAAAAATGTGCTTTTTAAACCCTACATGTGTTATACACAAGCACTTAGGAAACCATTGTTCTAAAGTGTTGCTGGCCTTACCTGAGGCAGGCATTTCAGTGCATTTAAAAGGTCTCTAAGGATGTTAAGCTGTCTTAGGTGGCCAAGCAGATATAATGAAAACTGAAGTCTCTGTTTCCTGAAGTTTCCTTGAAACTTTTCTCTAGGGAACTGAAATGTAGCTTCCAGTTTCCTGATCTAACTTTGGCACAGAATATTGGCTGAAATTTTAGGAAGAGAAACACTGGTAAAGACAATAAAACTGTTTAAAACTTTGGGCTCTCTCTTAATTTACCTACAGTTCTACTAAAGTTAGTTTTAGAAAATGGTGTTTATCTCATTAAAAATACATGGCTGTATTTCATAAAAACAAATGACTAGTGGTCTTTTTCTTCAAAATCTTTTATTTTTAATTTATTATGTTTGCCTTTCATCTCAGAACCACTTTATTGTTTCAGTAGACTACAATTTATTTATTTTAGAACATATTAATTGGTATCAGATGTACCTTCAAATTTACTTTTAAAAGGGTGATACGGGAACATAGAGCTGACGCTAAATAAACAGTTGCTTAAGTGCATACAAAATAATTATTGTGTGTTTAATAATCAAATAATTACTTTAATATCTAGCTCTAGAAAGATTATCAAGCATGTATCTACCAATGTCTATTTCCTTCCATCCCTTCATAATTGTATCATTTCTTGGTCATAGGTTCTAGTGACTTTTCTAAATGAAGTGGTTACACTAATTCACCCTGGGATACTTTCGCCTATTATAGTGTTCTGCTTATAAAAACTTTTCCTCAGTTTGTTTTATATATGTGAAGCATTATTTAATCAAATGAAAATATATTTGTGTCTGTTATGCCGCAGCTATTGTTGTTTTGTTAGAGTTTCTTTTACTGTGAATAGATGCCATGACCAACTCTTACAAAGGAAAACATTTGGGGTTGCTTACATTTTCAGAGATTTAGTTCATTACTATCATGATACAACATGGCAGCATGCAGGATGACATGTTGTTGGAGAAGGAGCTAAGAGTTCTATATCTTGATCTATAATCAACAAGAAGTGAACTGTGTACTATATTGAGCATAGCATAAGCAAAGGAGACCTCAAATTCCACCCCCACAGTGATACACTTCCTCCAGCAAGGCCACACCTACTCCAACAAAGCCACACTTCTCAATAGTGCTATTTCCTTTGCAGACCATTTTCTTTCAAACCAACACAGTTGTAGACCTCAGAATGGTATAAGCAGACACAGTCTGATTCATGGGAATATGGAGAAACAGGGTGCTAAGGAAGTTTCCAGGAATCTACAAGGATGACTCCACCTTAGACTGCTAGCAATAGTGGACAGGGTGCCTGAAGTGGCCTACTCCAGTAATCAGATTGGTGAATACTATAACTGTCATCATAGAGCCTTCATCTAGTAACTGATGGAAGTAGATGCAGAGATCCATGGCCAGGTTCCAGGCTGAGCTCCAGGAGTCCAGTCAATGAGAGAAAAGAGGGATTTTATAAGCAAGGGACATCGAGATCATAATGGGGAAGGAAACCTACAGAGATGAACAGGTCAAACTAATGGGAACTCATGAACTGTGGACCAATAGCCATGGAGCCCCCATGGGACTAGACTAGGACCTCTGCAAAGGGGAGTCAGTTGTTTCCCTTGAACTGGTTAGGAGGCCCCTTGGCAGTGGGATTGGGAGCCACCCCTGGTGCATGAGTAGGCTTTTTGGAGCCCAGTGGCTGTGTTGGGACATCTTACACAGCCTTGATGCAGGGGGAGGGGCTTGGACCTGCCTCAACTGAATGTACCAGGTTCTGCTGACTCTTCATGGGAGGACTTAGAAGAGGTGGGAATGGGGGGTGAGTTGTGGGAGAGGGCTGGGGGTGGGAGGAGGAAGGAGAGGGATATCTGTGGTTGGTACGTAAAATGAATACAAAATTACTTAATAATAAAAAGGAAAAAAACTCAATCATTTAGCACAATTGCTAAAAAGTGGAAAAGTTTTATTTAGGTTGTAGATTGTATGAGAATAGCTAAACAGCCAGCTTTGTTTCCCTGTTGTCCTCTGTCCCTGAGCCCAATAAGAAAATTAAAGGTTGCTCTCAGGTCAGATACTCATTTGGTTGTTTGCTCTTCATGCTTGAAGACAAGACTAGACTTCAGTTTCTGCTTCCTTTTATTTACTTGAAAATAAAGTAATGTAGGCACCTCTAGCTGTGGCTCTCCTTTCCTCAGTTTCAGTTATTTACAGTCAATCAATGTTCCACAGTAATAACAGAAAAGTTCTCAAGAGAAAGAATCTGTATTTTAAGCATTATTCTACTGAGTTACATTATGAAATCTGCCATCCATTTCATTCCTACCTAAGGGACCAGTGATTTCATTGTCCAGCACCCACATGGTATATACTGTGTACCCATTTATCACTCCATAGCTACACAGAAAAAAAATATTACTGTCTATAGGGCTCTGTACTATGAGTGGTTTCACATATCCACTGAAAGTATTGTGAACTCAGTGGCCAAAAGACAACTGTATTAACATCTATCCCATCAAACATATTACATTATACAGATTTAGTTAAATCTGATGGCACCAATTTGTAAATCACCCAACAAAGAGTTAATTTCTCATGTATAACATAGTGTAACAATTTCAACAAATGCTTTGTATTTTTTGAATTTTTTTTATTATCAGTGGTGGGATTGTGCATGTGCTAGGGTTCTTTGTGGAGGTTAGAGAACAAACTTATGAAGGTAGTTCTTTCCTGCTATCTTTATGGGTATTGGGATTTAACTTGGATTTTCCATCTTACACATTAAGCATCTTTACTTTATGAGCTATCTAGCAGCCGCTATAACTGTACATTGCTAAAAGAGTATGATATGTGCATATTTATGAACTTATACATATACAATTTGTTAAAAAAAAACTATGGAGATAAGATGATATAAATTTCTCAACAACTGGACCCCTGGAGCTCCACCTGAGGCTTGGCAGAGGATCTCTGCATCCACTTCCATCAGTTTTTGGCTGAGAGTTCCAGCACAACCCTTAGGGTGTTTGGCCATCTGATCACCAGACTAGATCAGATCATGCTTTCTTTCGACCATTGCCAGTAGTCTACAGTAGATGTATCATTGTGGATTTCTGGGGATCTCTCTAGCACTTTGCTTCTTCCTGTTCTCATGTGGTCTTCATTTATCATGGTCTGTTATTCCTTGTTCTCCCTTTTTGTTCTTGATCCAGCTGGGATCTCCTGCTCCCCTAAGCTCTCTTTCCCTCAAACCTTGCCCTTCATTACTCCCACTGTTGTCCAGGTTGTTCATGTAGATCTCATCCATTTCTCTGTCATTGGGCAATCCCTGTGTCTTTCCTATGCTATGGATATTGATCTGTATAAATAAAATGCTGATTGGCCAATAGCCAGGCAGGAAGTATAGGTAGGACAAGGAGAGAGGAGAATTCTGAGAAGTGGAAGGTGAAGACAGAGAGAGGCTGCCAGCCACCACCATGAAAAGGAAGATGTTAGGTAATGGTAAGCCACAAGCCATGTGGCAACTTATAGACTAACAGAAATAGGTTAATTTAAAGTAGAAGAAGTAGATAACAAGAAGTCTGCCATGGCCATACAGTTTGTAAACAATAAAAGTTTCTATGTATTTACTTGGTTGGGTCTGAGCCACTGTGGGACTGGCAGGTAAGGGAGATTTGTCCTGATTGTGGGCCAGACAGGAAAACTCTAACTATATTCCTAGAGTCCTGTTTTGTAGGTAGCCTCCCTGAAGTTGTGTAGCAGTCTAGTCATCTTTGTTTTACAACTAGTATTCTACTATGAGTGAGTACATACCATGTTTGTCTTTCTGAGTCTGGGTTACCACACTCAGGATGATATTAGTGTGAATTGTTGAGACCAAGATTGGAAAAGCACAGGGACAAATAGCCAAACTAATGGAAACACATGAATTATGAACCAAAAGCTGTGGAGCCCCCAACTGGATCAGGCCCTCTGGATAAGTGAGACAAGTGAATAGCTTGAAATGTTTGGAAGTCACCCAGGCAGTGGGACTCAGACCTATCCTTAGTGCATGAGCTGGCTGTTTGGAACCTTGGGCTTATACAGGGACACTTTGCTCAGCCTGGAAGGAGGGGACTGGACTTGCCTGTACTGAATTCACCAGGTGAATTGAATCCCCAGGGGAGTCTTGGCCCTGGAGGAGATGGGAATGGAGGGGAGGGGCTGGGGGAAGGTGGGGGCGGGGGCAGGCGGGGGGAGGACAGGGGAACCCATGGCTGATGTGTAAAATTAAAACACAAATATAATAAATAAAAAAGGAGAAAAAAGATGATATAAGTTGATAAAAAGTTCTTTTAATAGGTTTATCCTAACCGCTTAAAGTTATTTTCCTAAAATTTCAGGGTATAACAAATTTTAGACACTATATGGTTAGAAAACTTTGAAAGAAAGTTCCATTTGAAGTTCCTTAAACACAGCATGGTTTTAAAAAAAATAGCTTTAATATATAGGACTTCACATTTCTGCTTCTCAGGGTATTTTAGGAGTAAAATTGTCAGATTTCTACATGCCAGTGGTATTCAAGGTTTAAGGCCAGAAAAAAAAAAAAAAACTAAAATAAAAATAACTTTCTATATCCCTATAAATATTTACATTTTGTGTTATCAATCAAAGCAACAAGTAAGTGAACCTGGCATATGTTCATAAAAATGTGAATATATATATTCAACTAAATCTACAGTGAACAAATATATGTATTGTTAACTCTTTGCAGTATTTCTATGAATGGTTAGAGTTAAATGACCCATATTCATCTCCTTGGGAGGATAATACCTAATAAATTTATTCTTCAGAAATATATAGTTATTATAATCTCCATAGCCATTCTGATGAACGGAAGCCTTAGCCCTATATTTCTCACCACCAGTTGAATCATTACAGCCATGGTTTCATACCCCTGATGCAATCTCATTTCTATTTGTAAGGTTGTCCTCATTTTATATGCTCATTATGCTACAGTTTATGGCACGCTTAAACCATAAACCAGAGTAATTAGACATCTACACAAAATACCTCTGTGCACTGTTCTCATAGGCCATGGTACACAACAAAAGTAGTCATCAGTTGCCACTTTCCATTCCCTAATTGTTTTATTGCAACTATAGATGACACAAAGTTTCAATACATGACCCCTGAGCACATCAAAAACTCTTACTTTATCGCTATTGCCTACTGCTTCTTATTATTTCATGCAATGTAATTCTGCAAATTTCTGATTTTTAGGCAATTGAATTTAAATATCTCTTATATCCAACTTTATTATTTAAGATTTACATCATTATTATTGCCTCAGTTGTGTTTCTATTGCTGCAAAAAGACATCATGACCACACCATGGCACCCTTTTTGTTTTGTTTTGTTTTTTTGAGACAGGGTTTCTCTGTGTAGTTTTTGTGCCTGTCCTGGATCTTGCTCTGTAGACCAGGCTGGCCTCAAACTCACAGAGATCCCCCTAACTCTGCCTCCTGAGTGCTGGGATTAAAGGCATGGGCCGCCACCACCTGGCCATGGCAACTCTTTTAAAGAAAAACACTTAGTTGTGGCTGTTGTATAGTCAGAGGTTCAATCCATTATCATCAGGGCAGGGAGCATGGCAGTATGCAGACAGACATGGTGCTGGAAAGATAGCAGAAAGTTAGATAAAGAGATTGGCAGGCAAAATGAAGAGAGTGACATTGACCTTGGCTTGAGCTTCTGAAACCTCAAACCACTCCCAACCCTCCAGTGGCACACTTCCTCAAACAAGGCAATGCTTATTCCAACAAGACCACACCTCCTAACAATGCCAATCATTATGAGCCTCTGGGGCCATTTACATTCAAACCACCACACTTACTGATCTGGTATTGGGATAAGGTGGAGGCATGTCCTATTAATCAACAGAAAAGATAAACCTAGATTACCTGGACTCTGATTTGGTACTTTGCAGCCATGTTGTGTGATTTTTAACATGTTTAACTTCTTTAGGATCAAGTTCTTTACCTGTGGCAGGAAAGTTATCATAATACTTTCCATAAGGAGTTTTTATGCATTTTATATTATTTTTGATACTGTAATGTAATTATATAATTTCTTCCTTCCCTTCCAAATACCTGTATTTGCTCTTCCTCAAATTTATGGCCTCGCTGGGTGGTAGTGGTGCACACCTGTAATCCCAGCACTCGGGAGGCAGAGGCAGGGAGATCTCTGTGAGTTTGAGGCCAGCCTGGTCTACAGAGCTAGTCCAGGACAGGCTCCAAAGCTACAGAGAAACCCTGTCTTGAAAAAAAATCATGGCCCCTTTTAAAAAACAAAAACATGTTGTTACATGTACATATGTATATATATATATATACACATGTATATATATATATGTATACACACACACACACACACACACACACACACACACACATATATATATATATATATATGCACGTATGTTCCTAAATATAAACTGTTAAATCTGTGTAATGCTACTTGTTTTCAGAGCTGACCCTTTGGTACTAGACAAGCAATTGGTGTGCTGTTCCTGAGTAAGGTTATTTCTCCCTCTCTCAGTATTCCCAACTTGCCTGTTGTTCTTCATGTAGGGTTCAGTCCTCGCAGACTTAATTCCAGTATACTTAGGCAAATCTACTATTGTTGTTTAGTGTAGATGGAGTTTTCCTATGCCAGCAACCGCTCTCTAATAACCACTCAGAGACTTAATATTAATTACAAATACTTGACCCATAGCTCAGGCTTATTACTAGCTAACTCTTACATTTTTAAATTAACCCATATTTCTTATCTACCTTCTGCCACATGGCTTGTTACCTTTTCTATACATCCTGCTTCCTCTGAGTGTTCTGGCATCTCATCTGACTCCATCCTTCCTCCTCCCAGCATCCTTACTTTGGTTGTCCCACCTATACTTTGTGCCTGGCTACATGGCAGTCAGCTTTTTATTAAACCAACTGAAGTGACAAACTTGAACTTCTGAGACCTCAAAGCTCACCCTCAGTGACATACTTCTTCCAACAAGGACAAACATACCCAGTAAGGCCACATAATCTAACCCTTTCAAATAATGCTCCTCCCTATGAGCTTATGGGGGCAATTTTCATTCAAAATCACCAGATTAGTTTTTGAGAGAAATAAAGCATTTAGAAAGCTGGAGATGCTATCATGTGCCTCTAACTTCAGCACTCTGAGAGGCATTGTCATCCTTGACCATATAGAACCAATACCAGGCCAACCTGAGCTATGTAATACTCTTTCAAAAACAAAAAGAATCCCCCCCCCAAAAAAAAAAATCCCACTGGAGATAGGCTAATTGAAGAAAAGGGCTAGTTTAGTAAAGTATTTTTGTAAAAATTAATCTTTTCAGGTACAGGGGAAAATAAAGTCCTTCTCCTAGCTCAAGAGAGAGAACAGAAAAAATTGTTCCTGCATCTGTTGCCTTCAACTCAAGATACTCCTTACACCAATGTGACATATTCTGTTATAGCATGTCCTGACCTTAATCTGCCAGTTTTCATTGAAAGTGGTTAAAATTTCAGATATTTTATTTTATTCTCTTTTTACCATTATGGTATAATGCACAGAATTGGTAATTTATACTTAGATAAATTAGAAGTTGAATGGAAAAATGGCAGCAAGTCAGAACCTGGTAACGATATTTAAGTGTACCATATAAAGGAAATTTCACAGAGACTCTGCATGAGTTAACCAAGATAAACTTCCTCAAACTCAGCAGTCAAGGACTAAGTAATATACCTTTTTAAAAGAGGGGGAGTTTCTTTTTTAAAAGAGAGAGAGAATCTAGTATGCTTATTGCATTCTAGATAGTGACAATTATTTTTTGCTGGTATAATCATAAATGATAGAATCTTTTGGAGAAAACTGGGTTGCAGAATTGAACTAAAATTCTACAGTTCGATATAGGTTACTGAGTAACTTGTTATAATCTGATAGGAGAAAATGTATCATCAGTACTTTTCAAAGGAAAAATGAAAGGCTAACTGTTCCTGGTAATACAAGCCTATAATCCCATAGCAGGATCTTCTACTTTGAGGCAAGCCTGGGCTACTTAGCAAGGTCTTGTCTCAAAAAAAAAAAAAAAAAAACCCTGCTTTGTAGAAATGAGCTAAAAGACCAAGTATACAGTTTTTAATACAAATTAACACATATTCAAACTATTGCTGCACTCATGTTTTAAAACTATTTGAAGCTAAACACAGTGATACACTGATGAAAATGTCTTTTTATATGCTATGAAAATATGTTGCTTTGATTGGTTGATAAATAAAGCTGTTTGGCCAATGGTCAGTCAGAATAAAGTGAGGTGGGACATTCTAACTGGAGAGATAGGGGATAAGAAATGAGTACAGAGGAGACACTGCAGGCCACCACCATGAGAAGCAAGTTGTAAAAGTACCAGAAAGCCACAAGCCATGTGGCAAAGTACATATTTATAGATGGGTTATAATTTATGATATAAGAAGTAGATAGCTGAGATTGGGGATTTAGCTCAGTAGTAGAGCACTTGCCTAGCGTAAGGCCCTGGGTTTGATCCTCAGCTCAAAAAAAAAATAGATATCAAGAAGCCTGCCATGGTTATAGTTTAAAAATATTAGCCTGTGTGTGTTTATTTGGGTCCAAGCAGCTGCAGGACCAGTGGGTGAGAGAGAATTGTCCCGACTATGAGCCAGGCAGGACACATGAAAAGTATAACTACAGTACACACTTGTAATCTCAGTGCTTAGAAGTCTGAGGCAAGAGGATCATTAGTTTGAGGCCACCTGGGCTACCTGGCAAAACCCAACCTTGAAAACCAAAAGGGGGAAATTTGATGAAAAACAATTATGTATTTAGTTCTGAATAAACAAATATCCATTTAAAATTAGACAATTTCTTAGTGACTATTTTATAAATAATTCTCATCTTTTCAAAGTTACTTTTGAAATAAATAACAACGTTGCCAAGAGTAAATGTCCTGCCACCTAAAATTATTTTTATGTAAAAAAGATATTACTCCAACTTATGTTGAAAACTTATTTGTATAGTTACAAAGTCTATATTGAATAAACAAGACAAGCAAGCTAATTATTTATTCTCTTTCTATTCTCAACTATAAAAGGCAATATGGAGAAGAAAAACACTGAACTAATGGCCTTGAACTCACAGAGATTTCTGTCTCCTGGAGTGATAGGATTAAGGGTATGTTCTATCACCATCTGGCCTCTATGTCTAATCTAGTGGCTGGCTGTGTCATCTGATCCTCAAATAAGTTTTATTGGTGTGCACAATATATCACCACACCAGATTTTGTTGTTCTTCCTCCAAAATTGCTACCCTTCTTCCTACTCTACTCATTCCTAGATGACATTCCAGATCTGTTATTAGATAGCTGAAAGTAAATTCATACAAAATACTAGAAGCATGCCACATATCACATGCTAATTGCAAAACAAAATGTTTCAATAGTAAGTCATCATTTTAACTAAGAGAACAATGTTATGATCACTAATAGTACACTATATTCACTGTTTTATGATATGAAGTATTCTGCATGATATATGAAATACTGTTAAAAAATTATTAAGCCTGAATGTACTCAAGCTTTTAGCCCTAACTTCAAATTTAATTACTAGATGCATTTATCAGGTTTTGGAAAATATTCTTATCCTTGTGTGTGATTATAGTATTGTGTTATATTGATATACACATCCAGTACTTAGTAGTGAACTGTCACATCTGCAACATACATTCCCATGTTCAACTGACAGTGAGGCAGACAAAGCAAATATTGGGGGAAAAAATAAGACCCTACAAATATTTAGAGTAAAATGGTAGGCATGTGAATGTGCTATATTCAACTTAAGTGATCTCACAAAATGTGAAATAATGGTAAATTGAAGATCATTTTTTAAAATATGGGGCCAATACCTTCTTGTTTATTCTAATCAGTCTTATTCTGAAGAAAATGGGACATACAATAGACATTGAATGAGGAATTGTAACACTGAAGGTTCTATATTTGACCTCTTCATAGCTGCCTCAGTCATGGTTACTATTGCTATGATAAAACACTTGACCAAAAGCAAACTGAGGAGGAATACAGTTATTTGGCTTATACTTCCATATCATAGTCCACTATTGAAGGAAGTCAAACAGGGCAGCAATCTGGAGGCAGGAGTTGATGCTGATGCTGTGGAGGGTGTAGCTTATGGGCTTGCTCCCTATAGTTTGCTCAGCCTACTTTTTATATAATCCAGGATCACTAGCACAAGGGAGGTACCACTCACAATTGGGCTCTCAGACATAAATCACTAATTAAGAAAATTCCCGATAAGCCTGCCTACAACTTGATCTTAGGGAAGCACTTTCTCAAATGAGGTATCCTCCTCTTAATAACTCTAGCCTGTGTCAAGCTGACATAAAACTAGTCAGCACAGTAGCTGAATGTTCTCATTAAAGTTATCTGTGACTCACTTTCAAACCCACTCAGATAACAAAAACCTCTCTGAAAGGAACCAAGAGGAGCACATTAAATGACACCAATGGCATCGAGAAAAAATTACAGTAGTCTTAGTGAAGATGTTAGACCATTAAAAACTTGTGTCCAAATCAGTCCTATTGTTAACATTCAAACAGCTTAGTTGATAAAGTCATTTCCCAAAAAGGACACCTTACAAACACTAAGAGGAGGCTCTTGTACTTTCAAAACCTACTTCCTGCGTGCAATTTTTTGCTTACGAAAACTAAAGACATTGAATTACTTAGATGATTCAGTCTAAATAAAGCTAAATATTTAAATATGGCCTACTTTCCAAAAAAAAAAGCTTAGATTTTCACATGGCCAAAGGTCTCCATGTTCCCAGCAGATCTACTTGCTGATTTGTTTCTATCATATTTCTTTTTTAATGCTTCACAATGTTATAGCCAGATCTCAGGGAACCCCCAAAAGACCACCACGGAGAACAAATCCCATATGTAGAAGCAACCTTTATTTTGAGCTTGGAGTGTGGACTCTCTGTCCAGTACAGTGGTGAGAGCAGAGAGCCAGAGCCCTGGCAGGATAGCATTTTTATCATAGCAAAGGTTGGGGTGAGAGGATGTCTAGGGTTCAAGACCCTGATTGACTGACATTTACCTAGGGGTATATGTAAAAGGAAAACAGGTATATACTAGGTTCAGGGATATCTGATGATCTTACCTAATCTTATCTAGTGGTTGGAATGTTTGGGATATCAGGTACTTCTTCTTAGATGGTGGCTCATCTCTGTGTGGATCCCCGGGTGGTGTTAGCTTTTGGCTTTTTCTGGGTCTGGGTGTTGCCTGTGGGTAAGCCTTTCCCAGTAGCTGTGTCTGGGCTCCTAAGCCCGTCATGATGGCTGTGTGGTCGAGCTGGTTTGGGCCTCCACAACAACTGCAGGTAAGTTTTGAAAGTTTTGGCCATTTCTTGAGCAGGCTTAAAAGTGCTGTTGTGGTTTATTAAGTGAAATCTACAAAGCTCCATTGGAAAAATCTCTCACACTCATTTCTCTGGGCAGACAATAACATGACTTGTCTGGCAGAGTGGGGTTGTCCCTTTGAAAAGAAAGGATTTGAGCTATGGGCAAAGAAAGCCAGGGCTTCTATGGTTGGAATTCAAAATGCCCTTGAGGCTTGCTTCTTTGATAAAGTCTCAGATGGGATGGGTTGTGAGCTCCAGTCTCGTTCACATACCCTTAAACAAGCTACAAAGGACTAATGGGAGTCATCTTGTCTCAAGCAAGCTTCTCTGATAAGCAAGTGGTTTGCATTCCATTGGTCTTCATGTCTGTTTTGGTGCTGGTATGGTGTATTACTATGTCTCCATAATATTTCTCAGGATCAGGAAGAAGAATCCTCAAAGATCATTCTTGTTGGTCAGGGCAGTGTTTTGTTTTGATTTTAATTTGGTTCCAGAAAATTTTTATTTCTTCCTTGATTTCTTTTTTGACAATTCACCATTCAGTAATAAGTTGTTTCATCTCCATGAGGCTATGTTTATTGTCAATTTTAAGTTTATTTGCATAGGATGTAAGGAGTGAATTCATTTTTTTTATTAATTTGTAAGTTATTTGTCATATATCCCAGGATGTTGTCTATTTTAGAAAAGCTTCCTTGTACTGCTAAATAGATTATGTATTGTTTGGAGTTTGGAGGGAATATTCTGTAGATATCTGTTAATAAATACAGATGAAATTACTAACATGTATATATGATGATGCATACTGTCAGTTAATTCTGATGTTCTTGTTCATATGACTTATCTATTGAAGAAATTGTGGTATTGAAACCGTTTTCTATTAACCACTTGATGAGAAATTTTTTTTTTTATTAAATTGTGTCCCAGAGTTTGGTGTATATAAGTGTAAAATACTAACATCTGCTTAGTTAATTGTTCCCTTAATTAGAATGAAGTGTCCCTTTTGATCTCTTCTGATTAGTTTTAGTTTGAAGTTGATTTTGTCAGGTATTAGGATAGTGAAGCTTGCTTTCTTCCTGGCTCCATTTGGTGAGTACTTTCATCCTACTTCTTACTCTAAGGCACTGCTTATGGAAAGCTAAGGTATGCTTCTCATAGACAACAGGCAGATGGGATTTGTCTCTTGATCCTGTCACTCAGCCTATGTCTTTTGATTAGATAACTGGGCCAGTAATATTTAAAGTTGTTATTGGAATGTGTGTGTTAATTCATTTATCATGCTGAACTTTGGTATTGTTTGTGTTCTCAGTATTTGTGTCTTAGTATTTATGATTTTGTTTTTCTTTCCACATTTTTTATGCAAATCCCTCCCTTCTGCATGAAATATTGTCTCCTGTATTTTCTTTAGAATTTGTTTGTTGTGTATAATTTTTTTCATGCTGATTAATTCAAGGTAAGTTTTCTCTTTCACCATGTTGGATATTTTTGATGTGTATATTAGTATAGGCTTGCTCATATGATCTTTTAGGACTTGGAATGTATTGATCTACACTTTCAGGCTTTCATAGTTCCTATTGAGAAACCAGCTCATACTCTGGTAGATGTGATGTGCATTAGTTTCTCTTGTAGCTTTCAATAAACTTGCTTTGCTATGTGTACTTAGTGAGCTAACTATGATGTGCTGTCATGATTCTCCTTTTAATTGAAAATAGGTTTTTTTACATACAATATATTGTGATTACTGTTTCTCTGCCTATTATTCCTCTCTCATCCAGATCCACACCCTTTCTGTCTCTCCTTAGAAAATAAACAGGCCTTTAAGGAATAAATAAATAAAATGATAAAATAAAAGAAACAAATCAGAATAGGACAAAACAACTAAACAACAACAAAATAAAGAGCAAAGAAAAAGCACATGAAACACATACAAACCCAGAGGTACACATGTCTGTACACATAGAAACCCCACAAAAACACAAAACTGGAAGCTATAATATATATGTAAAGGATCAATATGGGGGGGAAAACCCCTGACTTAATATTATGAGGAAAAGAACCTCCAAATATACAAATGTGTTCATTTTGTGTTGTCCATCTACTGCTAGTCTACCCTTCAGCATGATGTGTTTTCCCACTAGGACAATATCTGATTCAGATCCATGCTGGCCCTATGCACTCTGTACGTTCCAATGAGCATCAATAACATACACATACAAGTGAATTTATAACATATTTTTCCTTATGGGTCAGAGTTACCTCACTCAGGGATGATTTTTTTTCTTTTCTAATTCCATGGATTTACCTATGAATTTCATTTTTTAAAGGCTGAGTAATATTTCATTGTATAATTGTGCCACATTTTCTTTATCCATTCCATCCATTGATGGATAACTAGATTTTTTTCAATATCTACTATTATGACTAGATAAGCAATAAATGTAGTGGTGCAAGTGTCTCTGTGGTAGGATGTAGCATCCTTTGAGTATATGCCCAAGAGTGGTATAGCTGGATCTTGAAGTAGGTTGATTCTCATCTTTATGAGCATCAACTACTCAGATTTCCATTATGGTGATTCCCCTGCAGGCTTTACAGCAGCCAGGGGGAAAAATGATCCACAAAGAGACAAGAGTGAAACTTGGCTTAGCCCAAATTTGTTGTAACTGGTACTGGACCAGGACTTCTAGAATCTGGCCTAGATTGTTTTACTTTAGCCATATTTAACCACAGCACAATTTTGAGAAAGACATTCCTAGAATTCCAGGAAGAATATCTATGCACCTCATCCCTTTGAAGAGGAAAGCAGTTTGTTTAACTTTTTCAGGTTTCTGTAGTACTTATCTATGTGCACAAGGCTTTTGGCTCTCTACAATCCATAGGGGCTGTTGAAGTTTGTACTACCACTAGCAATGGATGAGTCTTCCCTTGTGGTAGTTTGGTTAAAAAAAAAAAGGCTGCCAAAGGGAGTAGCATTACTTGTAGGTGTGGCCTTTTTGGAGTAGGTATGGTTTTATTGGAAGAAGTGTGTCACTGTGGACATGGGTTTTGAGGTCTTTTTCTCAAACTTCATTCATTGGGACTGTCAGTCAACTTCCTGTTGCCTGTGAGTAAAGATGCAGGATACTCAGCTCTAGTACCATGTCTGCCTGCAAACTGCCATGCGTTGCACAAATCCTAAATGTTATTATAACAAAAACCCAGACCCAGATATTGGGGTAAGTGCTGAAAGATCAGAGAAACAAAGAAACAAGCCACAGCCACTTACCTCACCAACTCTATGAATCCCCAGACTGAACGCCCCTGAATCCTCAATTAAAAGCTCTCTAGTTCCTGTCTCCTCAGGCCTTACATGCCTTTCTCTGCCCAGCCATTTCACTTTTTATCTCAAGCTTCCTAGCACTGGGATTAATTGTTAGTTACTTATCGGCACTCTTACCTGTGAGGAACACGTCCCAAACATGACAAATCCACAGAAGAGTTTTTATTAAAGAGGACAGAAGATAGAGGTGACAGGCCTGTGTGAAGCACACATGTGAGTGAGGAGAGGAGAGAAGAGGGGGAGAGGAGAGAGAGAAGAAGAGGAGCAAGAGAGGAGGAGAGAGACCTGTGCAACATGGCACCGGCTTTTTAAAGAGTGGGCCACTCATGCATACAGGACCGCATGTGAGTACTCCACACATGTGTAGATTACATGACCACGAAAGCTTTACGCAACCATGTAAAGCCACAGATTCCTAGTCACGCGAGATGTTCTGACCTAGAAATGGCTGTTTTGAACCAGAAATAACTAGGTGGTCTGCCGGGAAAGCCCAACCGTGTGGACATGTTGTGATTTCCTATCATTAATGGCATGTGTGCTTCTCAAATACTGGGGTTAAAGGTGTGTGCCACCACTGTCTGGCTCTGTTTCTCTCCTAGACTGGACTAATTTCATGTAGCCCAGTGTGGTCTTGAACTCACAGAGATCTAGATGGATCTCTGTCTCCCAAGTGCTAGGTTGAAAGGTGTGTGCCATCACTACCTGACCTCTGTGTTTAACTCTGTGGCTGGCTTTGTTCTCTGAACTTCAGGCAAGTTTTATTTCTTATATTACAAATATCACCACAGCCATGCTCCCTGCCATGAGGAGAATTGACTGAACCTCTGAAAAAGTAAGCCAGCCATTCCCATTAAATGTTTTCTTTGTGAGTAGCCATGATCATAGTGTCTCTTCACAGCAATGTAAAACTTATACTAAGACAGAAGTTGGTACCAGAGACTGAGGTATTGCTGTGATAGGCCTGACCATGCTTTTGTTTAGAGTAATATGGACTTCGGTATTTTGTGTTAGGAGAGCAGTGGAGTGCTTTATGCACTGCTTAATGAGACATACATACTAGTAGGAACATGGAAGACAATGGTGTTGCTAATAATTTGAAATGTTGGGAGCTGGCTCAAGAAGTTTCAGAGAAGAATTTTAGTATGTTGCCTAGAAATCACTCTTGTGATATATTGGTGAAAAAAGTGGCTGCCTTTTGCCATTGTCCAAAGAGTCTGCTTGAGGCTAAAGTGAAGAATTTTAGATTAATTCCATTGCAGAGAAAATCTCAAAAGAGCCTAGTGTAAATTCAGTTTTGGAGTTATTAGTGTTAACTTTAATAAAGATTTATACTGAATGTTTTGAGGAGAAAAAGAACACCAAGAAGTGGAATAGAGAAAAATTCTGTGTTCAAGGTGATAAGCAGATTAAGAAATGCAATAAAGGGAGTGGTGGCCTAGGGTAAGATACCACCCAGTTAAGTATCCAACTTGTGAAAATGAATTAAAGAAAAAGCTTAGAACTGGGTGTGGTGGGACAAACCTTTAATCCCAGCCCTGGGAAGGCAGATGCTTATGAATCTCTGAATTTGAAGCCAGCCTGGTCTAGAAAGCAAGTTTCAGAGCAGCCAAGCTTCTGCAGTAAAGGACAGAACGATTGTGAAGATGTAATTGAAAAAGATGGCCATGTTCCAGCCCTAATAAGGAGCAGATCTCGGCAGCTTCAGCCACGTAGTTCTACCTTTAGAGTTAAGAACTAAAGAAATGGGTTATGGAATTTGCCTCAGTGCCTAAAGAAAGTTGTTGAGGCCAGTCATGTGTGACAAGGAGTAGAAGGAACTCAAGTAAGTATGATAGAGTCAACAAAGCTGAAAGGAGTTGGAGCCCTGAAGAGCATTTTGTCCTCAACATGGAGATGCAGAGTTTGGAGTTTGGTCGCCTGGTTTTCGGTCTTGTTTGGTCCAGTATTTCTTTGCTATGCTCCCATCCCTGCATTTTGGAATGGTAATATATATCCTATGACATTGTATGTTGAAAATTTGTGATCTGCTTTTTGATTTTGATTTTTACAGGTGATTACAGTTAAAAGATTGTCATACATCTCAGAAGAGACTTTGGACATTGAAATAAACTTGAAACTGTTATAGACTATGGGGACTTTTTAAGTTGGACTGAATATATTTTTGAATTATGACATGCTATACACATTTGGGGGCCAGGAAGTAGAATGTGGCAGTTTGAAAGGAACTGACCCCCAAAAGGAATAGTATTATTAGGAGGTGCTGCCTTGTTGGAGTAAGTGTGGTGTTGTTGGAGGAAGTATGTCACTATGGGAGTGGGCTTTTAGGTCTCTTTCTCAAGCTTCATGCAATGTGACAGTCAGTTCACTTCCTGTTGCCTCTGAGTCAAGATGTAGGACTTTCAGTCCCAGTATCACATCTGCCTGCACGCTGCCATGCTTGCCACCATGTTGATAGTGGATTGAACCTCTGAAATTATAAGTGAGCCATCCCTAATAAATGTTTTCTTTATGAGTTGTCATGGTCATGGTGTCTCTTCTTAATTAAAACACCTCCTTAGTCCACATCCTCGCCTGCATGAACCGTTATTTGTTCGATCGATCTTGACCATTCTGAGAGATATAAGATGAAATTATGAAGTGGTCTTGATTTGCATTTCCATGATGACATAAAATATCTTTTGCTAATTTTCTGTTTAGAGCTGTACCTCATTTTTTAATTGGTTATTTGTTTTTTTTTAAGTCCAATTTCTTAATTCTTTATATATTTTAGACTTCTATCAGATGTGCAGTTGGTAAAAATCTTCTCCCATTCTTCAGCCTGCTGGCTTTTTGGAATTAAGGTGTCTTTAATCACACAGAAGCTTTTCAATTTCTTGAGGTCCCATTTATTAGTTGTTAATCATGGTGCCTTTACTATCAGTGTTCTGTACAGAAAAATCTTTTCCTGTGCCAATGAGTTCAATAATATTTGCATTTTCTCTTCTATATGATTTAGTGTATCTGGCAGTCTTAGTCTATTGCTGTGAAGAGACACCATAACCATGGCAACTCATAAAAGAAAACATTTAATTTGGGCTTGTTTACAGATTCAGAAGTTTAGTCCATTATTTTCATGGCTGGGGGCATTGCAGGCAGACATGATAGTTGAGATCTATATCTAGAATCAAAGGCAGCAGTCTGACTTGAGTTTTTAAAAGCTTATAGCCCATTCCCAGTGATGCATTTGCTTCAACAAGACCATACCTACTCCAACAAGGCCATACCTCCTAATCCCTGTGAGGTAGTGCCACTCCTTTATGACCAAACATTCAAATTCATTAGCCTTTGGGGACATTCCTATTCAAATTACCATACTGGTCTTATGTTGAAGCCTTTGTTCCATTTTGAATTGAGTTTATATAGGGTGATATATATGTATCTATTTTCATTCTTCCACATGAAATTATCCAGTTTACTAGCACCATATATTAAAGAAGCTGACTCTTTCAAGTGTGTATTTCTGGCTTCTTTATCAAAGTCAGGTGTCTACAAGTGTGTAGACTTATTTCTGGGTCTTCAGTTCTATTCCACTGATTGATGTATCTGTTATTGTGTCAATGCCATGCTGTTTGTATAATTATAGCTCTGTACTACAATTTGAGATCAGGGATGGTGATGCCTCCAGCAGTTCTTTTATTATTTAGGAATGTTTAGCTATCCTGGGTTCTTTTCTGTTTTTATATGAAGCTGAAAATGGTCTGCTTTAGGATAGTTTATCACACTGTGTAAAGACGAGTTGCTGTTTTACCTTGCCTGCCTAATATATCTGATTGGTTTAGTAAAGAGCCAAATGGCCAATAGCCAGGCAGGAGAGGTTAGGCAGGACTTCTGAGCAGAGAGAGAAACTCTGGATTAGAATCTAGTATGGGGGATTTCACCAATGGGACACAGAGGGAGTCAGACACATAGAATAATGGAAACAGGTTAATTTAAGTTGCAAGAGCTAGTTGGGAACAAGATAAAGGATAAGGTTTTATAATTAATAATAAGTCTCTGTGTCATCATTTGGGGGCTAATGGTCCAAAGAATGTCTGATGAGAAAGTCCGACTACATTTGGTGCTCAACATGTGGCACACAAATGCACATAATGCCTGAGGAAGCTGGAAAAAAATTCTGAACATGGAGCTGAACATGGCTTCCCAGTAACCACAGTTTCACCTGTGGTCCCTATGTTTGTGGGCATACAGAGGTACAGCTCCTTTAAGATGCCCTGCTATGTAGCTGAGCACTTGAATGGTGCACAACTAGATAAAATGGGAGACTAGATAGAAATGCCTGCCATAGCACAGGTGGAGCTGTGGTGAGTAAACACAGCTCTGTGCCAGTACCTGAAGGCATAAGGCTGTCATGAACCTGAAGGGAGCAGAGCCAGTCACCAGCACCATGTGCTAAGCAGAGCTGCATGGCTTCACAAGTGCAAAAGGTCAAGTCCAGACCAAACAGAACCTCTGAACAGGTACAGTTTGCTTAAAAATGTGCTTAGATGCTCAAGAAGGAAAAGAAAATGGGTATAGACAGTAATTGAAAAAATAAATAGTTTAACAATAATAAAGTCTTTAAAGAGAAAGTAAAGTAGTGTAAAGAGAATAAGCCATGTAAGGCTGAGAAATATTATAATACGGGATGTCTGGGTCCTATATAGTGCTTTGTTAACTTAAAAAAAAAAAACAGCTGTTAAAACAACAGATGCTGAGATATTGGATTATAGTAGAAGAAGAAGAAGAAGAAGAAGAAGAAGGAGGAGGAGGAGGAGGAGGAGGAGGAGGAGGAGGAGGAGGAGGAGAAGAAGAAGAAGAAGAAGAAGAAGAAGAAGAAGAAGAAGAAGAAGAAGAAGAAGAAGAAACAGCTAAACTAAACCAGCTTATATATTTTAAGGATGTCTTAACTCTAGAAGGTAAGTCAGGAAATCTGTTGCATTGAGAGGTTTTGACTTTGTTTCAACAGGAAGCAAAGAGTTACGGATTTCTTCAAAATTAATAAAGATCAGATTTGATAGGGGAAGACCTCCTGAAAATCATAGCTGTAGGCATGAAGGAAGAAACCAAGAAAAACTACAGGACAGGTGATATATATGTTGATCACTCTACTATCAGAACAGTTCTGAGACTGGATGAGATCTTGTTAGCTACAAAGTCCTCATGACTTATTATTACATACATCCTTGCATATGGCATGTGTGGATACTTGTAATATAGTTGGCTTATATAGTCCAAACTGACTTACAAAGTTGACAGGTACATTTTAACTGTTCAAACATAGAGCAAAGAAATCATCTTTAGCTGATTTGTTCACACTTCACATCCATACTTTTGTTAAATCTGATATGAATATTACCTTTAAATGTTTGTGTATTTTCAGAAGAAAAAGGGCCAGATACCAATGAAGACAAGACAAGTAGCTCGGGTGATCCCACCTCTCAGAATGCTAATGTTATAGTTTTTTCAAAAATTTGCATCCAGGACAACTTCAAAGCACTTAGCTGAGAGGGTGCAGCTTCACAGACTATAGCAGCCGGGACTTCAGATAAGCCTTGCACTTTCCCACCACACAGAGGCTGGGAACAAGTGACACAGCTCGCTTTCCCAGGGCTTGGCCATTATCCCAATTTCCTCAGGGGCCCTAAGTATGCTGATGGCCCCCAGACAATAGGAAGTAATTTTTAAGAACATGACACCTATATTCCCAAGAGATGGGGTGGGTGGTTTTCTGTCATTCAGTGGGTTATAGAGTTTTGCCACTATTTAAGGGGTTAAGTGCAAGTTGTTATTGGTTATGGTAAGGGAGGAAGCTAAGCAAAGGAGGTTAGATTCAGGGACCTCTTTCTGAAAAGAAAAAAAACGGGAGCTATCAGTGATAGCATAATAAGGTAGATCACTGAATCTACTTTTAATCTGAAAAGAAACTCTTAATCTAAAATATTTATATAAATATGGATTTTTGTAAATTAATATAAATTTAAGGTTATTTTTGTTAGAACACATTATATATATGTTTCTACTCTTATTTAAGATAGTTTTGTTCATTGATACAAATTTAATGTTATTGTTGTTTTTAACATACTGTATGTATGTTTCTACTCTTGTTTAAGGTATTGTACCTATGCAGCTCATTTAAAAATGTAATGTAAAGTTCTAGTCCTTGAAAGCTATTATTAAAAACTGTTCAGGGTAATTAATAAATGCAGGTTAGTAGTTAGTCACCTAGTGCAATGGAACTTGTAGTCATATTAGGTATGTTTTCAAGGTCAAACAGAGATATTTTAAATAGTCTTCAAACAATTCAGAGATCTGCAGAATATGGCATTTAAGACGTTTTAATAACATTGATTCTTTTTTTTTTTTTTTTTTTTTTTAATGACAATGATACATGTCTGCTCCTGGCAGCACCAATCTACTTCAGAGAAGATGATGGGCATTGAAGAAACTCCATATGGAGTTTACTTTCTTTGTGGCCAAAGTTAACCACTGGGCAAGAAAATACTCTTTCCTCAACTGCTGACAGTATGCTGTCCAAATGGGCAAGCAAGACACAAGAAAGAACTGCCAAACCTTGCCAAGACAAAGTAGGAAGGCCCTTCAAAATATCCTGCTTCACATAAAAGTCTGTCAGACATGCTAGGCCTGTAGGCCGAAGATGGATGCTCCAATGTTGCAGAGGAAACTTGGGTGACTGCCTAAGCAGCCAGCTGTTTCTGTCATTCCTCACAGTATGCTGTCTGAAACAAAATTTAAATCCAAAACCAAAAATAAAAAACCAAACAAACAAACAACAAACAAACAAAATCTTGTTGTGGAAACTGTAGTGTAGCCCAGTGAGCACAGAGTACACTCTTTATTCCAAACATCTTTACTTGTAAATGTTCTTTGCAACAAGTCATTGGTCTGGGTTGAGGTCTCTGGCTTCTGCTATATGACTGATACCAGGCCCTCACTGGGACTTCTCTTGGATATACTGTTATTGTGTCATGGAGATCCTGTAGCTTTGAATCTCCAGATCTGGCCCCTTCAGATAATCCAGTAGTTCATAGACTAGGTGGACGTTGGGGTGGACTAATTCCTAGGCCCAGTTCTGGACCTGGGTAGTAGCTGGGTTGGTCTGCCCATCAGCTTTCCCTCATTGTCACCACCCAGGTGAGCTTTCCAGCACTGCCCCATCTAGCTTACCCAATGTAGCAAGCAACAAGCAGGGCCAGTTATCCAGCTCTCAGACCCTTGAGTCTGGTTCCCCTGTACTCATTCCACCCAGGCTATTTCTACTGTTTTGCCTAAGTGAGATACAGGGCCTGCTCCCATGATTGCTGCAGTTGGTGAGGTGCAGAGCCAGAGGCTGGCTCTCCTACCTACAGCAGATGGCACGGGTGGTTGGAGGGGAGGGAGAATTTCCCTCACCCATGACATCACATAGCATATAATGGAGGGGCTAGTTCTTCTGCTCTCACATCTACAGGACTGGCTCATGACCTCATATTTTAGTTGTCAACTTGACACAATGTAGAATCAATCACCTGGCAAGAAAATATCAGTTTGGGACTGTGAGAGATTTTTTTCTTGGGCAGGTTAACTGAGGTGGAAAGACCCACATTCAAAGTGAATTTTTATAGGCTGGACTTTAGGCTGCAGGGGAAGAAGAGAGTGTTGAACACTATCATGAGTATATTAATCATTGTTCTCTGTTCATGATGAAGAAAGTCATGTAATTAGCTGCTTTGACATTTTCTGGCAATTATGGCATGTAACCTGAATTGTGATTCATATAAATCCCTTTCATCTTAAGTTTCTTTTGTATATTTTCATGGTAATAGAAAATGAAACTGCAATACAACCTTTCTATTTATTCCAAAAGTTCAGTTTATTCTATACATTTATTTTAATTTTTTTATTTTTTCCTTTTTATTTATTTATTTTTTTATTTAAATTTTATACATCAGCCATGGGTTCCCCTGTCTTCCCCCCTCCTGCCTCCACCCACACCTTCCCCCCAGCCCTCCCCTCCATTCCCATGTCCTCCAGGATCAAGGCACCCCTGGGGATTTATTTAAACCTGGTGGATTCAGTACAGGCAGGTCCTGTCACCTCATTCCAGACTGAGCAAAGTGTCCCTGTGTAAGCCCAAGGTTCCAAACAGCCAGCTCATGCACTAAGGACAGATCCTGGTCCCACAGACTGGGTGCCTCCCAAACAGATCAAGCTATTCAATTGTCTCACTTATCCGGAGGGCCTGATCCAGCTGGGGGCTCCACAGCCTTTGGTTCTTATTACTCTTTCCTTCCTGTTCTACTGACTATATTGCTAACCTGCTAATGTCACATATGTTGCTTCATTCACTGCTTCATGAATTGATCTATTTCATTTATATCTGTGTTTGTCTCCTCTTTCACCAATGACAATAGAAAAATAATTGACAAAAATAATGTAGTATAAACTACTACACTGAAAATTATGTAGAGCAAAAGTAGAAAAAAATAATTAAAACAAATGAAGGGCATTGATAAAGGGTTGGAAATGAATGAATTGTTTAAGTTGGACAGGAACAGAAATAACCAGATGAGAGACCAAAATCTTAAGAGCAAAGGATGAAAAACAAACTACTAAATGAATGGAAAACATAAACTGGCAGATGCAGCTATTTTTAGATCAGACATAGTAAATTTCAAACAAAAGCTAATTAGAGGAGATAAATAGGGACACTGCATATTAATAAAGGAAAAAATTCAACAAGAAGATATAATACTTGGAAACATTTAAGGGGGATTTCAACACTCCACTCTCATATTAAGATTGTTTTTCTAAACTAAAAACACATAAATAAACTTCAGAACTGAAACATTCTATGGAACACTGTATTTAACAGATATAAGTAGAATATTCTATCCAACTGATAGGAAATACCCACTTTTATCATCAGAATATGAAACCATCTCTAAAAATAACTATATTGAGTCTTAACAAGCACAAAAATATTAAGATTATCCCTTGTGTCCTGTAATACCATGGTGTAATAAAACTAAAAATCAGCAAGAGAAACCAAGAAACCACAAAAATATTTAGAGACTAAATAGCACATTTTCAATGGACAGCAGGTCATCAAGAAATCATAGGATAAAAATTTAAAATTCTCAATATAAATGATAATGAAAATAGAACTCAGAACCTCAAGGATGCATTCAAGGCATTCTTAAGGGGAAAGTTTATATTAATCAGTACTCACATTAAAATTTGAGATATATCAAATAAACAATTTACTTAGACATCTTAAGGCTCTGTAAAAACTAACAAACAGCTCATCATAAACACATTACATATCAAAAACAATAAAAATTATGGGAGAATCTAAAGAAATAAAAATTAAAAAATACATAAAATTAACCAAACAAAAACTGTTTGTCAGAAAATTTAATAAAATTGTCTAACCCCTAACCGACCTGACAAAAAGATGGAAGAGTACCAGATACCAAAGTTAGAAATCAAGGAGGTGTTTTTATAACAGATTTCAGTGAAATACAGAACATTATTAGAGATTACTATGAAAACTTATGTCCCAAAAGCCATATATACCAGGAGAAATAGAACAATTTCTCAATGTAAACAAGCTAAAACCATGAGATATAAATAACTTAATCAGATCTATTACAAGCAATGAACTCAAACATGTAATAAAAACTTCCCCTCAAAGAAAAGTCAAATTGTCAATAAAGGAAGTCTGCAGACCATTTCTTTGATAAACAGATGCAAAAATTCTCCACAAATACTTGCAAATGGAACTCAGGATCACATTGAGAAGATTATATATCATGACCAGGTAGGTTTTATTTCTGAAAGGCAAAATTGATTCAACATATAAAAATCAATAAATGCAATACACCCTATAAATATATTTATAGACAGAAACTACATAAACTTTTCTATTGTTGTTGAAAAGGCACCTCACAAAGTTTAATATCGCTTCATGGTAAATGTTCTAGAGACATTGGGAATATATGGACCATACCTCACAATACTAAAGTCTATAAACAAGAAACTTATAGCTGGCTTCATATTAAGTGGAGACAAACTGAGAGCCTGTCCTCTAAACTCAGGAATGAAAAAAGAATGCCCATTCTGCTTCATTCCTTTGATATAGTGTTTGAAGTCTTAGCTATAGTAGAGAGAAAACATAAAAGGAAAAACAATAACAAGGAAAGAAGTCAGACTATATATCCTAACTAGGATTTTTACATATGGAAATAAGTGCTTTGAACTAGCAATTAGCCTGGGATAAGTAAAAACTTAATAAACTTTGGGCTATTCTTGGTTTTTTTTTTTTTTTGAGATATATTTATTTATTATGTATACAGTGTTTTGGTCGCATGTATGCCTGTGTGTCATTTGAGGGTACCAGATCTAATTATAAATGATTGTGAGCCACCGTGTGGTTGCTAGGAATTGAACTCAGAACCTCTGGAAGAACAGCTAGTGCTCTTAACCTCTGAGCCATCTCTCCAGCCCTTGGGTTATTCTAAGTGAATGTGCTGGTTACTTTTGCCTCAACTTAACACAAGCTCTAGTCATCAGCGAAGAGAGGGCCTCAACTGAGGAAATGCTTCCAGAAGATCTGGCTGTAGGCAAGCCTCAAGGGCATTTTCATAATTGATGATTACTTGAGGAGTGCAGAGTCCATTTTGGGTAATGCTGTCGCTGGGCTGGTAGTTTTGGTTCCTATAAGAAAGCAAGTTGAGCAAGCCAGTAAGATGCACTCCTCCACTGCCTCTGCCTTAGATCCTGCCTCCATGTTCCTGTTATTGTCCTGACTACTTCTATGAAGAATGGTGATGTGGGAGCATAAGCCAAATAAAGCCTTTCCTCCAATAGTTGCTTTGGTCTTTTTGGTCTTGGTGTTTTATTACAACAATAGAAATCCTAACTAGTAAATTATATAATAGATATATTTAAATGGATTGATCTATGGTGAAGAACATAGATCATGGAAGATTTTTAGACAACCATTGTAGTATATGGAAACTTTGGATTCCTGTTTGAGCCTGCTTTATTCTACTAGGCTCAATTGAAATGTTCTAAAATTTATTTTAAATCTGTATATTTATTTATGAATTGACTAAATTATTGAATAAATCTAACAATTTGTGATTGATATTTAAAAATATCACAGACTGGCTTGATATTTTAAAATAGGTTATTTTTAAATCTTATAATTTAAGAAAATAAATTTATTTTAAATTTTATTTAAATGATTTTTAAGGTTAAGAAAACTAAATTACAGTAATATTATCACATCATTACCATTCATAAGGTATTATTATAATAATCTATTGTAATAAGATTCTCTCAAGGAACAGAAGAGATAGAATGAATATATTTTTAGAGTGACTTACTGACTGTGGTCCAACTGGTCCAAGAAAGGCTGTCCAAGTATCCAGTAATTCTTCAGTCCACTTGGCTAGATGTCTCAGCCAGTCCTCAGTATACACTGGAATCTTGAAGAAGTCGCTCAAAGAAGAAAGTCTTCACTAAAAGGAAGAGCAAGGACAAAGAGCAAACGCTTCCTTCTTGTACTTTTTTTACATGGGCTGCCACCAGAAGGTGTAGCTCAGATTTAAGGCAGATCTTCCCACCTAAGAAACAAAACAAAACAACAATCTGGATTTTGGTTGGGTCTTCCCATTTCAAATCATTCATTCAAGAAAAATCCCTCACAGTAACAGCCAGATGCCTGGATTTTAGTGAATTTCAGATGTGTCAAGTTGACAACCAAGAAAAGACACCATACCTATGATGACCTCTATGCAATTAGTAATGATTATTTCACCAGAGATTAAAAAACATAAGAACTTGTGGATGTTTTAATTAACAGTTTATCCTTAGTGTTTATGTGGTATTTTCCCCAAAAGTCTGCTTTCATCTATTATTGTAGGAAATACATGTGTATTTGTGTAAAATAATGACTTGACAGTTTTCAAATCTTTGGATAGAATAAAAAGATTGTATTATATTACTTAATGTGATAAAAATAAACTTTGTTATAGTGACATAATAAAACAAGTAAAAGAAGAAAATGTGACAGGGTTAGATAGCACAGTTTCCTCCATCTTGCATTCTTGCTGAGGCCATTGTAGTATTAACTAAAAGTTGATCTTTTTGATGGAGAATCCCATGAAAATTATCCAACTCTATTCTAGGAAGCAAAGGTCAGGAGGTTCTAGCTATCTTATCTCAGCTGCTATTAAACTGTCTGCTTGTATGGAACCCACTCCAAGCAACTACTTGCTTCAAGCTGCTTGCTTTGGAAAAAAACCCTCTGGCTGCCTGAGATGCCAGGTCCTGGGTTCTTCCTTTAAAAATCCCATGTTCTGGGCCACATCTAGGTCTCTGAACATTAGTGTGGTTCTAACAGGCTTGAATAAAGACTTTCAATTGGCCATATACTGTGTCTGGGTGGCCATCTCTTGTGAGTTCCCTTTAACAAAATTAATAGAGATGTGGTTGTATCAATTTAGGTGAGAAAGTATTCAAAAGAAGATATAAAATAGAATATGTCCTGCCTTGGGGTATTTTCTTCTTTCTTTCAACTTGACAAAAATTCATGTTTTATGAGAAGAGGGAACAACAGTTGAGAAAATGCCTACATCAGATTGTCCTGCAGGCAAGACTGGGGGGTTTTTCTTAATTAATGACTGATAAGGGAGGTCCCAGGCTACTTTGGATGGTGCCATCCCTGGGTAGGTGGTTCTGGGGTGTTTAAGAAAGAGGTCTGATGGATTTGGCAGAGTCTGTCTCAGGGAGCCACTGAAGGATGAGGACATGAGGGACAGATGTCCAGCTGGGGGAGGAAGTGAATGGGAGAGCAATGAAGGAGATGTCTTGATAGAGGGAGATATTATGGGTTTAAAGAGAAACCCAGTGCTAGAGAAATGCCCAGGAATCCACAAGGATTACCCCAGATTAGACTACTAGTAATAGTGGAGAGGATGTTTGAACTGGCCTACCCCAGTAATCAGATTGGTGAATATTCTGTCATTATAGAACCTTCATTCAGTAACTGATGGAAGCAGATGCAGAGATCCACAGCCAAGCACCAGACTGAGCTCCAGGAGTCCATTCAAAGAGAGGGAAGAGGGAATATATGAGCAAAGGGGGTCAGGATCATGATGGTGGGGAATCTACAGAGACAACTGAACCAAGCTTATAGATCTTTTGTACTAATCACTGAGGTTCCTGAGCTTCTGTTTCACTTTTGTATTTGCCTTTGCTGTTTTATCTGTTTTAGTGAAAATAGATTCTTCTCTCACACAATCCAATCACAGTTTCTCCTCACAGCTCCCCCTACTTTCCCTTCCCCCCATCCACTTTCTCTCTGTCTCCCATTAGAAAATATCAGTCCTCCAAGAGACAGCAACTAAATGCAACAAAACAAAATACAGTAATACAAGGTCCTCACATCGAAGCTGGACAGACAACCCAACAGGAGGAAAGGAGTTCCAGTATCAGGCAAAACAGCCAGACAAACACCTGCTCCCACTGTTAGGAGTCTGGCAAAACATCAAGCTATCAGGCACAACATATGAGCAGGTGACTGGGTACAGACACATGCAGATCCTGGTCTTGTCCCTTCAGCCTCTGTGAGCCCATGTGAACGCTGCTTAGCTTATTCACTGGTTCATGTTCTGACTTCCTCTATTCCCTCTGCCTCCTACAATCTTTCTGCCCTCCCTTCTGTGGATGTCCAGGACTCCAAGGTGAGGGACCTGATAGAGACCTCAAATTTAATGTCCCTCCTCTTAATGTCTGGCTGTAGGTCTTTGCATCTGTTCCTATCTGCTGCTGGAGGGAGCCTCTCTCATGACAACTGGACCAGTCACTGATCTGAGTATACCAGACCATTTTTAGGAATCATTTCATTTTTTCAGACTAGTCATGTTTGGTTTTACCCTAAAGTCTCAGGGCTATCTTGCTCCCATGAATCTTCTCTCCTACTTTGTTGTGGGTCATACCCACTGCAGTCTTTATTATATTTTTTATCCTTTTATACTTACTCTAATTTAATTACTTTATTTACATTTAATTTTACTTTTCGAGTTTTTTAAGATCTATATTTTTTACTTATTTCAAATATGATTATAATTTCTTATTTAAGAACTTTATGCCTCTGTTTTAAAATTCTTATAAGATCATTCCAACATTACTGATCAAATTTCTTGATTGCATTTGATGATCTGAGTACAGATACTCCAGTTGATCATGTGATAGTGATTTTTGTTTTAATTCTGTATTATTTTAGTGTTTCAGAGTCTATAGATGTTATTTGAATGTTCTGTTTTAAATCTATGTGATGACATTGTAATAGGCTATTATTTATTTTATTTTAATCCATAAAGTGATTGGCATGTGTGTGCATCTTTGTTCAGCTCTGCTTTGTGCTTCACTGAAGTACATCAAATGAGACTATTTTCTTTCACTTAAAATTTTCATATGTGAAATCTATGTGAATTTTCTACTATTGCTTATCAATGATGGAGTGTCACTGAAAATTAAGGCTAGTTCTCAAACTCAGCCCCTTAAAATATCGACATGACATTCTCACCTACTCAGCACATGTCATCCAATAAAGATATTACTATTTTTAAGCCATTTCTTACATAGTTTGGTGAGATCTCCCATATAGGTAAGCAGAAACATTGATTTGGGAGTGGTGTGTGTGTGTGTGTGTGTGTGTGTGTGTGTGTGTGTGTGTGTGTTCACATGTATGCCCATGTGCATATGCACACTTCTGCTCTGACTCCTATTCTTCCTGTTCTTCATTCTTGTCCACATTCACAGTATGCAATATGTGTCCTTAAAATACTCCTAGCATCCGAGGAAGCAGTTATTCTTTATGCTCTAGTGACTCATTATCCTTGATATTTGACATTTACATTTTAAGTCAATAGTTTTCTGATTGTGAATTAGCCAGTTTCTCACTAATTAGCAGCTGTGTTCTGACAACATTGATTTGGAATTAGAAAGTTGTGAGCAATAGAGTAAGACAGTAATGTAAGGGGGATATGCATGTCAGGTTATTTTAATTTATTCTCAGGAGTTAACCTTTCTGAACACCATATTGCCACAACATCTCTCCAATTCCCAGCAATGACTGGGACAGGAGGATGATTGCTAGACCAGATTAATAATTCAGAAACAGTTTTTAAATGTATTTTGAAGTAACATGTGCCAAAGATTTTATAGAGATTTAATCTACCCTCAATTAAAACATCTAATGTAAATTAAAAGTAACTGTAAACATGTATAAGAAATATAGACATGTATGATTATAAAGTGTATAATATCAAAAATAACAATTTTAGCAAATAATAAAATAGAATCATTTCATTGTATTTATCTAAATAATTCAAACCAAGGAAAAAATAGAATTGAAATGCATTAGAAAATGAACATATATAGAAATTGGAGATAGTTAATGTGTATATGTTAACATTACCTTAGAGGATTTTTTCATGAGTAGAAAGATAAATGATAAGTGTACTGTTTCGTATGAATATTAGTTATAGGTCAAGTGTAGTTGATAGTTCAGTGTTAGCTTTTTCTGTCCAGTTTCAGACTTATCATTACAGAAACTTGTTTCTAATTAGTTGTTTACTTGCCATCAAATGAGATATTCTATTTTGTGGTAGGATTTCTGTTCTATTTTTATTTTCATTATAATTTTAAATAATTTTTATTATATTTAAAAGAATTTTTAAATTTAAATACTTTTTTCATATTCTTCCCCTCTCCTAAGTCCTTCCAGATCCTCTCCTCCTCCTTCCCACCCAACATTAAGTTCTTTCTCCAAAGACCTATTACAACACAACATAGAAAAACAATATAATACTTAACAAGGGGGAAAAAAAGCAAACAAAACAAAGGACCGAAAAAAAAAAAAAACCCACCAAAACCAAAACCAAAACTCTCCACAAAAACTCCACCAATGTTTAGCCAAATAAAAGCACACACAAAAACAATCTGTGGAGTCTATTTGTCAACTATTCCTAAACTGGAGACCTGCCCGGGAATGGTTGATATAGCCATTGGGACTCAGATTTGGCTTATTTGATGACTGCCTTTCATATGTTTTTATCCTTCTTAAGTTAACACATAAGCATTCTTTCTGCTTGTTTCTGTTTCTTTTGGTGCTCTGATACTTTCCAAACCACATGCATCATGGGTAGACTTTTATTTTGGTGGAAAGATCAACCTTACTGGCCATGACACTTAGGGCAGTGTCAGCCTGCTTGAAACATAGTTGTATTTTCTTCAGATTCCAACAGCACTGCTTTAGTTCAGATTTGCTTCCATTTCTTAGCATCCCATGGTCTCCTTTATGATTAGAACTAGATCAGTTGCTAAAGCTGAAATTCTTGAAACTTAAATTTTTCTTTTACATCAACATGTAGCTAATCACTCATATGACACCAAGATGTGCGCTCATTTATTTTAGCTTTTGAGATTATGAAAGCAAAGACAGGAAGGATTGACCTCTGAAACTCTTGAGGACAGGTTTCTTATGCTGCTGATAAACAGAAGTTTTTTGCAGGCAAGGCAAAAGAAGAGAAAGAGTGACCTATGTTATGCAGAATGATGTTAGTCTGAGTATGACTTCTGTGTAAGTCCTTCAGACAAAGCTCTGTACTCGTGAAGATAAAAGTTGATAATTCTGTACCACAATCAAATTTAGCTGAGCTTAGATTGAGTGTTTTGGTTTTAGCCAAGCTTTTCCATCTCCTAATATCACACAATTGGCAGGCATCAAGGAAAAAAAGAGAATATTCTCTATGATGCTGAAATGTTCACTGCTTGGTCTCTTTGTGTTGGTCTGACTGATAGGTAGGGTGGAGGGAGGACTGGTCCAGCCAGTCTCTCCCTGGGGCTGAGGGGGATGGTGAGTGCCAAAGGCCCAGACCTCCCCTGTCCACCAGAGAGAAGCACACTGAGCCTGGAGCCTTGTCAAAGCAAGGACTCACTCACTTTATTGCATCAGGAGAGGACTTATATAAGTTGGGGTGATGGGGTGGTGTGGTGTGGGGTGAGAATAGCAGGCCAATGAGATGATGCTATCTCAACAGTTACTAGGCAGAAGCGATTCTAGGTCTGATAGAGCTTAGTCACTCCTATGTGGAAGTCATGTCTGAAGACAAGTCGCCAAACTCCTGAGCTAGGCTCAGGAAGTTATACTGGGCCTCATGCCTGGGCCTTATGGAGCCCAACAACTTTTCTCTTTCTTGTTAGGAAGAAGTTAATTGTTTTGGGCTCTAACATTTAAAATAGAATATCTCCCAAATGAAATCTTTACTACTTTAGAAACTTTTTTTTCTCTAATTTATAGAAATAATTGATAATTTTTATGAGGGTAGTAACTGAATTTTAAATATGAAGATTATGTTGTGGAATATTAGTTAAAGATGTGTTTTCTTTTATGCTGTGGAATATTTATTTAATGATGCAAAGATGTGTTGATTTTTTTATAATGCATTTGTTTAACTCTGTAAAGCTGTGTTACTTTGCCTGTCGAAAATACTTGCTTGGTGTAATAAAGAGCTGAATGATCAATAGCTAGGCAGGAGATAGAAATACACAGGTTTGGCAAGCAAAGGGAATAAATAAGAAAAGGTAGGAAAATAAAAGGAGAAGACATGACATTAGAGGTCAGCCATCCAGCCACACAGCCAACAACAGAGTAAGAACTAAAGAAAGACATAGAGAATAGAGAAAGGTAAAAGGCCAGAGGCAAAGGGTAGATGGGATAATTTAGGTTAAGAAAAGCTGGCTAGAAACAAGCCAAGCTGAGGCTGGGAGTTCCTAAGAATAAGACTTCATGTATTTATTTGGGAGCTGGGTGGTGGGTCCCCCCACAAAGCATAGAGTTAAAAAACCAACAGATATGGTTGAAATAATGAAGGAGGTCTTGGTCTACAAATAGTTGTAACAAATTCATGATTAATATTAGTGCATATTGTGAAAGTTTCACTGAATTATAATTTTTACCATTTAGGATATTAGAAAGAAATTTCCAATTATTTGAGAAAGTTTTAAAGAGATCTCAATATAGCATGAATGAAGAATGTAAATATATATATATATATATATATATATATATATATATATATATATATATATATATATATATATATATATATATATAGTGGAAATATTGCCAGAAGGGTTTTGACATAAGTACTTAGTTGTCAGTGTAACTAAAGATGAGTTTAGTGCATCTTTTCTGAAGTCCAATTGGATGTGTTCTCAGAACCAGATGACACAAGTTTGAGATAAGAAAGGAAATGAGTTTATTTCCTAAAGTTTTGCAGTCGAGCAGTTTCTCAGCACTTCCTGGTAGATCATTTTTCCCTCTAGACTGAAAAGCCTTTGTAACGATTTATTTATCCTAATTGATAAAAATAATCTGTATTTAACTCTTGTTCTTCCAGATCTTCATTTCCCAGGAATTCATTGTGGAAACACTGTAACCAAGTCTCAATTTTTAGAAATCATAGTTAAAAGTACATAAAGCTCTCCTTTAGCAGAAATGGCTCATGCTGTTCTTTGTCTGTTTAAAAATGATTTTACTTTATTATTTGTTTATTTATTTATGGATGTACATGTATATGTTCATATTTGAGGGTAGTCCCATGCCCCCATGCATATGGAGGTCAGAAAACAACTTGCGGAAGTTGATACTTTCTTTCTACTATGTGGCTTCCAGGAAACAAACTTAATTTGACCATTTGTTAGCAAGTGCCTTTTCATTCTAAGGTGCTTCTCCCAACACCTATCCTTTTCGTATAGTGTGCCAATCACTCATTTTGTGGGGAAATAAATGTTGTTTGCTGAAAGGGGTAGATCTTATATTAAAAAATAATGACTGTGTCTTAGACTGTGGAAGCTGATTTAGTTAGATTTGACAAATTAGCAGCATTTTTTTTTTGTTTGTTTAACTACCAATTTAAGATTACAGGCATAATTAAGATTTTGTGCACTAGATCAGATTTTACAAATAGATTAAAAATACTTGTTAACTATAACAAGTTTTATAACTATGTCGTTTATCAGGAATGAACCACGCAGCAGTAATTTTTAAAATAGTACTTTTCCTACAATTTAAGTGAGAACTACTCAACAAGTTAAAATTTTATCTGACAAATCTACAGAAAGCATTTGAGCAGAATCTAATCAAGGTTTTCACCCAGGCCATTCAGTGAAAGGTGACAAGGGGAGCTTGTTCCATCGCTAACATGACATACTACTTTTGCAGAACATGTAGCTTATGTTGCTAGCAGCTCACAAACAGCTATACCTCTATCTCTACTGGTATCTGACATTTATGATGTGTGCACCCAAAATACACCCACCCAAACAAAACACAGAATTTAAAGTAAAATATTAAAAAAGAATAAAGCACAATCCTCATTCTCTAACTTTGTCTTTCTGCACATTACAAAGAGAAGAAAACCTTGTTAATAGACAAACATCCACCAGTTTTATGTCAAGATATTGGAATTTTGATCTCAGAAGTTCCGCGTATCTATATTGTATGTTGGTGTTGGTTAACTTTCTCAGTCATACCCTGGCTTGTATTTTGGAACTAGGTCTCTGGATCCTGGAGCTCACTGACAGGGTTAGGTTAGTTTGTCTGCAAGCTAGAGGGTTATCCGGTTATCGCCACATCCACAGCAAAGGAATTACAGGCATACATCGCTACTGGGTATAGCTTTTACATGAGTATCAGGGGATAAAATTCAGCTCCACAGGCTTATACAGTAGCACTTTACCAACTGAGCTATCCCCCAGCATAGCTTCAGGAATATTTTTAAATAACCATTAATAGTCCATTTAGTTATACTCATGCCATATTTTTTAAAGTTTTAATACTTTACATTTGTTATAGCATACTATAACCATGTAGGTTATTTTTTTACCCAAATTTTTTTTTTTTTTAGAATATCCTTTAATTTGGGACAAAATCTGATTTTCTACACAAAAATCCCATTCATATGAAAGTATTTTCTATCTTTTAAAACTTTCCTTATCATTAGAACATTTTATATCTATGAATTGTATTTATTTTTCTTGTATTGTTTCAGTATTAATTTTAATAAAGTTTATGGAACATTTTAATAAAATGTTACACAGATCCACTGCAAGCTTTATTTGAAATCCAGAAAACAAAGATATTGCATATTCATTACCTAATTATTATAAATACATGACAAACCTGGAAGCTTACCAGTTTTGTTACAAATTTAAAGTTACTTTTTATTAGATCTCAGGCTATTTATACAGGACACTTAGCAAACGCATTTGTTCAAAAAAGGATCTTTTTACTTTGGTCTGAGAGGGAAACAAAAGTATGATCAAAATCTTGCATCTCTGTCTCCTCCATGTGTAGTGGATAGCTGTTCTATCTATGACCTTGAAGCACTGCCCTTAGGGCGTGGCTCAGGGCTACCCTTAAGATCTGAGACATTTCTTATTTTCTCCCTTGTGGACTTAGATGCTGAGACAGATGCAGCATTGGGCTGTACACTTCCAGGACCCTATGATAAATCTTCCATGCTATAGTGAGTCTTCCTCCATAGTAAATTCCTGAACCCTGTAAGCAGGCTCCGTGGATTTCTTGTATGATCCATGTTTTTGCCTCCTTCAGTTTAGGCTCACCTGTTTACCTTTGTATTAAACATGTATCTCCTTAAAGTATTCTATCTTTACTACAACATGAAAGTGTAGAGATAATTATTGTCCTAAACATGTTGTAAAAAGAGAATTTAGATTCATGATAGAATAAAACAAATAGGTTTCAATGTAAGGTGACTTTATAAGCTTTTAGTCAGTGTTAATGGGTTTTAAGATGGTCATTGTGCTCCTTTAGACTCATTTTTTTTTTTTTTTGAGTAGTGACTTGTGTAGGATTGGACAAAATAAACACATTGAAATATGTTTTTGAAATGAGTCAAAATTGTGCTAAAAACATTTTTATTGGGGCTGGGGAGAAGGCCTTGTCAGCAGAACGCTTGCTGCATAAGCATGAGTGCCTAAGTTCAGATATCCACCAGAACCACATCAAAAGCTGGGCATAGTGCCACAGACATCATATAATCCCAGGAAGAGAAGGTAAAGACATGAGAATCCTTATGACTTGCTGCTCTGTTAATCTAGCCAATTAGTGTGGTTAGTAGAAGATCATGTCTTAAAATTTAAATTGCAAAAGAGATTGAAGAAGACAACCCACATAAACCTCTGTCCTCCACAGTCATGTACATGACACATATATCTGCACCTGTACCCATGGTCATGTATAAAAAAATAAATAAATGAATTAAAATTGTTATGTTTCATATATAGCCACACCCCACACATCTTAAATTTGGTGTGTCAATAAAAGTAATGTTATCACATCATACATTTTTAAAAAGTATAAAATGAAGTTGTTATAGTCCCCCCCCATATTCATTTCAGGAGCATACAAACTTGTCCTCTATACAATTGCACAAAACTATTACAATGAACACACAAAGCACAATCAGATTGTACTTACTTGTAAAAGGAAGTAGAAAGTTTACATTTCTATTTCTTTGAGATGTTTAAGGGGCTGGGTGAAAGAAAAGGATTAAAAGATGAAACTTATTATGCAAGCTCAAGTTATTCTTTTTTTTCCTTTGAGCACATGATTTTTCTTATTTTTTATTTTTTTATTATATTTGTGTTTTCATTTTACATATCAGCCATGGGTTCCCCTGTTTTACCCCCTCCCGCCCCCACCCCCACCTTCCCCCATCCCCTCCCCTCCATTCCCATCTCCTCCAGGGCCAAGACTCCCATGGGAATTCATTTAAACTTGGTTGATTCAGTACAGGCAGGTCCAGTCCCCTCCTTCCAGGCTGAGCAAAGTGTCCCTGTGTAAGCCCCAGCCTCCAAACAGCCAGCTCATGCACTAGGGACAGGTCTAGGTCCCACAGCCTGGATGCCTCCCAAACAGTTCAAGCTATTCCATTGTCTCACTTATCCAGAGGGCCTGATCCAGTTGAGGGCTCCATAGCTTTTGGTTTGTAATTCATGTGTTTCCATTAGTTTGGCTATTTGTCCCTGTGTTTTTCCAATCTTGTTCTCAACTATTCACACTCTTGTAGTCCCTCCTCTTTCTCTGTAATTGGACTCCTGATCCAATTGGGGGCTCCTCATAGTTCATGTGTTTCCATTAGTTTGGCTATTTATCCCTGTGATTTTTCCAATCTTGGTCTCATACAATCCTTCCGCTTTCTTGCCAATTGGACTCCCTATACTTTAACATTGGCTTAGAACATCTTTGAGATATTCTCCTCCATTTTGAACTTTTCTCTCAAGACAGTAGTATCAAAGCAAGACATGGAGCATGGGTTCATTCAAACAGGAAGCTACAGTAATGAGTTACTAATCAGAGAAGTTCTGGCATTAGGAGTTTAAACCTGCAGTATTGCATTACCCATCAGTGATGTGTAATGCAGCCATGATAGTATAGGTATATATCCATCAGTCTGTTCTAGCTGGTGGGGCGTCAAAGTAGGAACATCTGAAAACAGTGAGAAAAATGGCCTCAGGTAATACACAGGGCTCAGCATCACTGCTCCAGTTTCTACCTGGTGAGAAGCCTCCAGAATAAACTACTCTTCATCTGTAAATAGAACTGGGTTACAAAATAGCAGTCAGTTGTAGAAACGTGGAAGTATGATATTTTGGAACTAGCAATAAGACATAACAGAGAACATGAACTTTCATTTATTTGAAAGATGATTCATGAGGTTGACATGATTTAGTGAGAAATATGGGACTCCACATGTGCTAGAGATAAGATAGAGAGGAAAGAAGCATGTCACTGTAAAACCCACAGGAAAATTGGAGGGATGTATGTCTAGTGTACATCAATTATCTCTGTAGGAAAGCCTGGGCAATGTATTTGGTGCATGACTTGGATGATATCAGTGAGAAGGTAGAGATTAATATTTCTCCCAAGGAAGTAGGAAATTACTAGATATTTGAGCAGAGAAGTGAGAAATAGAATTTTAAGAAACCACTCTGCTTGGGTATATAATATACAACATCTATTAAAGATGTGAAGGACCTGGCTGGACTGAATCTACCAGGTTGAGCTGAACCCCCAGGGTAATCTTTGCCCTGGAGGAGATGGGAATGGGGTCTGGGCTGGGGAAGGCGAAGGTGGTGGCAGTACAGGGGTACCCATGGCTGATATGTAAAATTAAATTAAATTATAAAATAAAATTTAAAAAAACAGGAAAAAAAATGTTTGGTTGGTTCCTTCACCCCCTCCCATGTTTCTGAGGTTTTTGTTATAAAAGAGACTTACTGTCTAACAATAAATGAGTTCTTGCCCTACTTGACTCTTTGCTGCATCTGGGTCTGATTGTGTCCTGGTAAGAGGCAGGCTGGGAAACAGGCTTACCTCTCCTTGGTTCCAGGCCACCCTTTCAGAGGAGACCTAAGTTCCTGGTGGGACAAGACCCCACATAAAGTCATGTAAGACATTGAGTTTATTGGTGACCTCATGTTTAGGAGTGGCTCAAATCGTAAGTAGGTACTTATCTTTATTTAAGACAGGTCTGGAAATTATGGACTTTTGTAAATATTTTTTCAATAATAGATAAATTAATAAATAAAATTTCCTTTTCCTTTAAACTCTACAGTGATTTATTTTGATGTGTTTTTACATTATCTTCTCCCAGGACTTCCAATTTTCTTGGCTCTTGTTGAGAAGGCACTCCATCTGACATACTCATATCCAAGTAACCCATAGGTATGAGCCTGTGTGACAATGTGCACATATTTAGTATGAGACATTATTTCACAACTATTAGACTGGGCCTTTTTGAAAAGCAGAGCTGTGTGGTACAATATCTTTTATTCCATACTTTGTGATAAATACAGGATAAGCCAAGTGAACATAATCCTGCTTTCAGGGATTTAAGAACTCTTCACTAAGCATGGCCAATGAAACAATGGGGATGGTGGTAGTTATATATGCCTTATACAAAGCCAATTCATAAAATACAAAATGACATTGTCACTTGGGACTCAGTGAATCTAAAGGGTCTTGATGTAAAGGAGCTTCACCTTTGTGAACCTACTTTTCTGTCACTTAGAAATCCATTTGCTCTTAGATCCTTGGGGCTCATAGCTAACTCTAGGTATTCCAATAATATAGGTACAAAGGCCAATCTGTTGATACAAAATACCTGTTATCTGGACCTTTCTACCAATGTTACCCTATGATTTTCAAGTGCAATTTCCTTGGTTACATTTATTCATGCCTCTGTTGTTCAATATAAAAGCTAAGTAGTTTGATAATTTTAATTGGTAATGTGAGTTAATGGCTCAGTTATCTCTCCTTATTTAATTAATATGTTAAATATTTATCATTAATCAAATAATAATTGGATTTAATATAAGATCTCTAGCCCAAGGATCTTTGGAGTCTCTTTGACTTTGTTTCTCTCAACTCTTCTTAATGGTCTAGCAGACACTCTGCTCCAGCTAGACAATGGAATCACCTCTGTCCATTTAATTCATAATATATTTCTGACTCCATCCTGTCTTTAAGTTGAATGGAATGCTCACAGAAATTCAGCCACAAGTGTAATTACTTTTACAAGGTTCATCTGCATCTTTAATTTTTCTTTGATAATCTATAACTAAAAAGTCGCTGTGTCTTGATACAAGGTTCATTGAACACATACATGTTTTCCTTGTCAAATACATCATACATTAAGGATAAAAAATAAAATGTAATATGTCTTACATAAATTCATTAAGTAATGGATAGAAATAAAGTTATTGGAAAATAAGGGGGAAATTGTACGGAATTATGCAACAGTAGGGAAGTGCAATCTTTGATCAATTAATATTTATACTGTGTTAGCTTTGCTCAGTGTTTATTATATCTGCATAAATATTGGGTTTATTGGCTATACTTATTTAGATGTCTAGGAATCTTTTGTGAGGCTGATGTGAGGAAGGAATTCAGGATTTAAGAATAACAGGAGAAAAACATCAAGAGAGAAAACTAGCCTAAATGAGAGTGATATTAAGGTCTCAGCATAAAATTAATAGGTTTTATACAGTTTCTCCAGTCTTCCTGGAACCTGTCACCACCCAGCCCAAGTTAGCCTGCTGGATAATCTAGAAAATCCCACAGATAACATCATCCTGATAAAAAAGCATCCACAGAGATGATGCCAACTGTCCAAAGATGAAGAACAAGTGAAATTGATACTAACAAAGACAGAACTGCCCAGCACATAGGCTCATGAACAATGACAAGTCATTTGTTATTTAAGCTACTTATAATCCTCAGAAACTAAATTCCAATTTATATACTCAGTCGGTAGTTAAAACAGGGAAGAAATTATTTACTTTTACTAAGAATTCTCACTTACTGAACATTTATAAGGTGTGGGGCACTGTTGTTTGTGATGGTTAGAGTTACTTGGGAATAAGAACTCTCAATTGAGGAATTTCTCAGATCAAACTGACCTGTTGTCATGTCTATGAGAGATTATCTAGATTGATGGTTGATTTTGGAGGGCTGGCAAGCAGCATTTCTCCATGGTTTCTACACCCAGGGTCTAGTCTTGAATTCCTTCCCTGACTTTCTGCAATGATTTACTTGACCTTGAAGTATGAAGAAATATATCGCTTCCTTTTCAAATTGCTTTTGGTCAGAGTGTTTTATCACAGCAACAATAGTGTGTGTGTGTGTGTGTGTGTGTGTGTGTGTGTGTGTGTGTGTGAGAGAGAGAGACAGAGAGAGAGAGAGAGAGAGAGAGAGAGAGAGAGAGAGAGAGAGAGAAAAACTAATCTGAATGTTGATATCTTCTATTTTGTTCCAGATAATGAAACTGAAATCTAAAATGGTTACTTGACTAATATGATTGTTCTAAGAGGCAAATTAAGTATTTAAAAAATCTATCTTTTTAATGTCAACCTCACATCTTGCCTCGACTCTCAATGAAAAGAACAGTTAAGAGATAATGCAGAAGTGTATTTGGATATTCCTTTAATGTGTTTTTTTATAAGCTATCACAATTTTTTAGGATAATTAAATATTTTATTTTTTTGAGAATTTTCTATTTGAGTACTCTGTTTACATCATGTCTACCCTTCCATCTTCCCATCCAACTCCACTCTGATTACATCTAAACTCGTCAATTTCTTCTTAATGAGCCATGTTGTCTTTAATATTAGACATTAAAGTCCCATCCTGGTTTTTATTTCCAAATCAATTAACCTAAACAAGAGATATCAAAAAGAGTTTGTGATCAATGAAATTCCATGCAAGAAAGCTTTTGAACTAATTAGGATTAAGGATTTTGAATGAAGGACCATGACATTCCAATTAACTTTTCAGTGTTTTTCTAAGGTAACCCCTGCTTATCCCAGTAGTTCTGAGGCTCTGAACTGATCAGGTAACATTAACAATATTTTTCTGTAGGTAGAAAGTAGTATGCTATGTGAATCATGCCAGTGCTTAAAAAGAATGTTTTATTTACTTTTAAATGAAGAAAAACTTTGGTGATATAATCTTGGATGTCTGTACAAGAGTTCTCTTTTCTTTCTTTATTTTTTCTTATTTATTTATTTATTTATTTATTTATTTATTTATTTATTTATTTGAGACAGGGTTTCTCTGTGCTGCCCTCAGTGTCTTGGAGCTCACTCTGTAGACCAGGCTGGCCTAGAACTTACAGAGATCTGCCTCCTGAATGATGGGATTAAGCGTTTTCTAATTGTGTGCTTTAAGGTATTACTCTGATGGGCCTTTTTATACTACAGATTTAATAGATCCTTTTTTCTTAATGTAAGCATGTAGTTCCTGTAGACAAATTTCTAAACAGTCTTAGTAAATAAGAAACACAGAGCCAAATACAGGGGTGCAAGCCGTAGAGATCAGAGCAATAGCCGTCAACTAACCTTAGTTTACCACATTGCCATAGCTTCCCAAGACAGCCTCTTTCTGCCTAATCTGTACCTTTATTGCCTTCCCGTTCTGCCTTCCCATTGGCTTTAAGCCCAGCCACATCACTTCCTTATCACTGCCTGTCTATACAGACCTCCAGGTCTCTATGGTTGGTACTGGGATTAAAGGCATGTGTCACCATAATTGGCTGTGTCCTTGAACACACAGAGACTCAGCCTGCCATGTAATCAGCTTAAGGGTGTTTGCCACCACCTGACTTCTGTTTTTGGCTCCCTATGACCTCTGATCTCCAGGCAAACTTTATTAATTAACATACAAATAAAATATCACATTTCAGCACAAATAAAATATCACCACAAATTCCATGGATTTTGATAACTTTATGTAGTGATGTAGCTACTAATACAATTAATGTGCAGAATATTTTCAGCAACTCTCAAATTTTAAATGATATTTTAGAAAGTCATTTCCCTCTGTAATTCCACTCCCGGGAATTGTTAGTGTGGTTTCCATCCCTGTGGTCCTACCTATACAGGGTTAACACATTTAGTAAAATAGAAGAAGACACTAAAACTGCATTCTTTTTCTTCCACATAAGAAAACAGCAAGAATGTAGCCATGTGCAAGACAGAAATCTCCATGGGGTATTGAAATTGCTAGATATTTACTATTTCTAGAACAGTCTATGGAATTTTGTTATTCAGTCAGAACTGACTAAGACATGCAATGTTATGACTTGGATATGAATGTCCCCTATAGGCTGATGTGCTGACAGCCTGGTTCCCATCTAACACTGGGTCTCACTAAAGTGACTAGATTGTGACATCGATGACCTCATCAATGAGTGAATTTTAGGAGTTCAGAGGAAGAAGGTCCATAGGGGAATGGCTTTGAAAGATATATGTTATACTCTCGCCTTCTGTGAATCTTTCTGTTCTTGGTTATTGTGAGGTGAGCAGCAGCCTCTGCTATGTCGTCCATCCTGGTGTTTCTGCCCCTCACAGTTCTAAGAGCAATGAGTCACCCTTTATATCCCAACTCTCCTGAAATTGTGAGCTGAGAAAAAGAGAACTGTTCCTCTTTTTAATTGATTTCTTCAAGTAATCTGTTTCAGACACAAAAACCTTTCTAAAACATATGCTAAAGATACATTTACAAGTTTTGACATTTTTATTTTATTTTCAAATGAGATTGGGTGTGGTCAGCGTGGGGTTGGAGAGGAGAAGAAAGGATGATATAAATAGAAGACTCCCATATGAATTTTCAAAAATCCTGTTTAATTGTCTTAAAAACAAAACAAGGTTTTGTAGAAGCCTATCAATGATACTTTATTTGTACCTGAAATTTTCAAATACTGTAATAGTATACATAATATTTTAATATACACTTTAAACTCAGCCATATGCTGTATCCTATGTGTACTCAAGTGCATATAGAAAACTCATTTTCAATACATAATTATCAATTATTTCCTTTTCTATACAATATTTAATTAATATATAAGAACATAATTTGTACCTTGGAACTGAATGGAAGATAGTGGCAGACAGGACTAATGGATTAATGAACTTAAGTGTAAATTTCATTTAGCTTGTTTGCAAGAAGGCACATTTAACCAATGCACCTGCAGCTGATTGCTGCCTTTTAATGAGTACATTATGTATTTCAGCTAGGATGAAGAGTAATCACAACTTTGTAGCACTATGAAATATGAAGAAAGATGGAAAAGTAGAAACTAAAAAGTAGAAATTAGAAGAATGAAGCTTTGCCTAAGGAAAGAGTAACAAATAGATACTATGAGAGATACTCCTGAATTAAAATGCACTAAATAATCCTAATGGAGGCAGCGATTAAGAGACAGAGTTACTTTGCCCTAAAGTAGAAATTCAATTGAACAATATATTTACCTTTTGTTAGGTCAGAAGAAAGCTTTTTGGAAAGTGCCTTCGACCCTACTCAGCATTAGATCCCACAGCAAATAGAAGTTCTGGATTTCACCTTCCCCAAGCAAAATGTAGATTAAAGCTGATGGGATTGCAAGTTTGACAGACAGGGCATGAGAATCTCCAACTTTTTGATCAAGTTACATTGTCTGACATTAGATCAATACAGATTTTTCTAAATGACTAAATCTCAGTAATTTCTTATAAACATATTTATGAGATAATTAATCATACTCTACATACATTTACTTTCTCTTAAAAATGTAGCCTCCTAGCTACAGCTTTTCTACTAAGTCCTAAACAGCATATTAGTAACAAAACAGTAACTCCCTTATCCTCTTTTTTATGACAAAATATTGGGAGTGTTTCTTGTACCTTAATACATACCAGACTGTATCTTAAATGATGTAATCTATTATTTCCAAACATCACAACTGTGCTATGCCTCAGCAAGTGCTCCTGAGTAACTTATACTAGATAGTAAGCCATGGAAAGCAAGCCAGTAGGCTCTCTTTCAGTTCCAGCAACAGGTTCCTACCTTCACTTCCTGCTTTGGATTTCCTCACTGATGGACTGTGGTCTGAACCTATAAGGAAAATAAACCTTTTCTTTCACAAGCTGGTTTTGATCATAACAGTATAAAGAAAACAAGAACATAGCTTGTATTCTACATAATCTGTGTTGCCAATCTATGATGGTTGTAGTTAGCTGCATTTTTGATTCATTGCATTTTCAAATTTGGGTGGAAGTACTGAGTCATAATCCCATAAAATAAAAAAAGCCAGGAGCATCTGGAGTCGGAGGTTGGTACCAATAATGCCACAATATAATGCAAGAGGAAAAATACTGAGAAAGAAATAGTCTTCACTGATAGTACATAGTCTCTAAATGAACTGCCCCTGGGACAGATTGTGATCAATAGTCATATTAGGTGAACTGATAAGTGTCCTTTGCATAGCACTTGATAAGCAGTTCATTCTAAAGTGCATTTGGAACAACATCTTCTCTTCAACAGGAAACTCCAGCCCATACCTGCCATTGACCCTGTACAGAAGCACATTATCTCTCAACAATGCTTTTATTCATCACTTTGAAAAAGGGTGGACATGCTGATGTATTGTGTAGCCTACCTCTATAGCAGTGGTTCTGAACCTCCCCAATGCTGCAACCTTTTAATATATAGTTCCTCATGTTGTGGTGATACCTAACAATAAAAATATTTTTGATGCTACTTCATAACTGAAATTCTGCTATTGTTATGAATTATAGTGTAAATATCTATATTTTCTGATGGTCTCCAAAAGGGGTTGTGACTCACAGGTTGAGAAACACTGCTCTATAGGAATGTGGCTAAAGTAGTGATTACCTGTGCAGGACACTCACTTTTTGTCACTGATCTAGCCACATGCACATGCTTAGGGTCATAGTCATACATTATGAATTATCCTTGCCCAGTGCTTTATGTAGTGCAAAGGTAGTAGCGGAGGAATAAGGAAGATTGCTCTTCTGGAACATTATTGCAAAGAAGATACTCTGAACTGAAACCTGATTTCCAGTGGACTATCTAAGGCAAAAACCTGATAAATTAATTCATTTTGTAGCAGAAGTGTCAGTTCTTGCCCTTAAATATGTTCAGTTTATCTGCCATCATCTGTGGAAATTGATAACTTGGCAACAAGCTATACCAAGAAACATTTTCAGATCAGATGATGATTTTTCTATGAAAATTGTATTTTTATGTAAACCACAGCCCAAATATAGTTGAGCTGCAGTCATAGAACACATTTATCTCCAAATTGTGCCTCGTGATGCATCTATGACCTTGAAGGTAAATGTGTTTGGAAAGGTTTAGTGTTGCTCTTAAATAGGGCTATATTTCTAATGTATTAGTTTCTGGTGTAACAATTCAGAACTTGAAATCAATACTTCAAGTTTAATGCCATAAAATGAATTTCCTTAAAATATGCAAAGAAGAGACATGAATGTTGAAGATGGGAAAGTAGAGAGTTTTGGTAAATCGTAAAGTGCTCCTATAATTCTCAGTTTTGTATTCAGGACATCTTTTTACTTCAGGAGTGGAGGCAGTAGCATCTATTTTTGTTGTTTTGAAGTTTGAAATTGATGACAACATTGTGAACAGTCTTGGATATGCACTGATCACATCTTTCAACATTTACAAATTACCAAATTAATTATGATCATTTCCTTTTCCATATTGAGAAAAGCAAAGGCCTTGCTCTGATCATGTTGATGTTCATATTCACACAGAATTAAATTTGAACATACCATGGGCAGTCTGAGTGAGTAGCACATTGGCTTTCACAATGTTCTTTATATAGCTGGATCAAAGACCTTTACATAAAGCAAAACTGATTCTGGTAGACAAGAAAGTAGGGAACAGACTTGCAGATATTGACACAGGTGGAGCCTTTCTGAACAGAACACTGTTAACTCAGGCACTAAGATCAACAATTAATAAATAAGACCTCACAAAACTGAAAAGCTTCTGAGAGGCAAAGGATATTATTATTTGGAAAAAGTAGCAGTCTACAAAATGAGGAAAAAATTTAAGAGCTCCACATCTGATTTAGGACTTATTCCAAAATATGTAAAAAAAAATTTTTAAACCTAGATTTCCAAAACCCAAATAATTTAATTTTAAAATGGGATAGAAATCTAAACAGAGAATTTTCTATTGAGGAAACTCAAATGGCTGAGAAACACTTAAATGTTCAAAATCCTTACTCACCAGGAAAATGTAAATCAAAACTACTTTGGGATTCCATCTTACCCCTGTCAGGAAAGCTAAGATCAATAACACAAGTGACAACTCAGACTGTTGAGGATATGGAGTAAAGTGATTACTCTTCCAGTGAGGATGAGAGAGTGAAAACTTTTACAGCCACTATGAAAACCAATATTGTGATTCCACAGGAAGATGGGAATCAATATACCTCAAGATCTAGCTATACCACTCTTGGGCAAGGGATGCTTCCTATTATGAAAAGGACACGTGCTTGACCATGTTCATTGCTGCTGTATTCATAATAGCCAGAAACTAGAAACAATCTAGATGTCCTTCGATAGAAGAACAGATAAAGAAAATACAGCACATTTACTCGATGGCATATTACTCAGAGGTTAAAAAAACTGACATCATGAAATTTTCAGGCAGATGGATGGAACTAGAAAAAAAATCATTCTGAGTGACATATCCTAGACCTAGAAATATAAATACGATATTTACTTATTCATATGTGGACATTAGCTATTAAGTAAATGATAAGCAAGGCACAACTGGTATACCCTAGAGGGTAAGTACAACACATGGGATTTTGGGGGAACACATGGATCTCCCTAGAAGGGTGAAATAGAATAGATTTTATGGGTGGACTGTGGTCATGGTGAATGAGAATAGGAGGATCATTCTTCTTCATGAAGACTCCAGTTTGACCATCACCATTTGTTGAAGATTCTGTCTTTTTTCCAATGTGGATTTCTGTTTTTTTTTTTTTTAATAAAAAAAAAATCATTTGTCCGTAGGTATTTGTAGATTTTAGTTTTCAATTTGATTCCATTGATAAATGTGGGAACTTTATGCCAACTTCATGATGTTTTTAGTGCTATAGTTTTATATTACACTGTGAAACTAGAAATGATAAAACCTCCAGCAGTTCTTTTATTCTTGGGTTTGCTTTAGTTGTCTTGAAATTTTTGTTTTTCCATATAAAGGTGAAAATTGGCCTTTCAAAATCTGTGAAGAATTGTGGTGAAATGTTGTTGTGAATTAAATTGACTCCATATATTGTTTTTTTATTATTATCATTTTTACTATGTTAAGTCTATTCATCCATAAGCATGGGAGATCTTTCCATCTTCAGATATTTTTTTCAATTTTTTTCTTCAAAGACATGCATTTTTTTTTATCATATAAGTTGCTTGATTAGAGTTACTCAAATATAGTTTATATTATTTGATGCCATTGTGAACCATGTTTTTTTTCCTTATTTCTTTCTCAGCCCATTTGTCATATTTGTATAATTAGGCCACTGATTTTTTTAAGTTAATTTTGTATCCAGTCCCTGCACTAAGGGTGTTTATTAGTTATAAGAGAATCCCCATTACAATTTACAAGATCACATGTTTATACTATCATATCACCTGCATATAAAAATACTTTGACTTCTTCCTTTTCAATTTATACTCCTTTGATCTCCTTCACTTGTCTTATTGTTCTAGATAAGGCGTCAAGTATTATATTCAACAGGTATGGAAGTAATGGATAATCTTGTCATGCTCTTGATTTCACTGGAATTGTTTGCATGTCATTCCATTTAAGTTGATGTTGACTATTGGTTTTCCTTTAAATTGATCTTGACTATGTTTGGGTATGTTCCTTGTATCTCTAATCTCTCTAGGACTTTTATTACAAAGGGGTATTAGATTTGTCATAGGTCTTTTATGCATTTAATGAAATCATCTTTTTTTTCCCTTTCAGTTTGTTTATAGTGTGGATTACATGTATTGGTTTTCCCTGCATCTCTGCGATGAAGCCTACTGGATCATAGTGGATGATCTTTTTGACATGTTCTTGGATTCGGTTTGCAAGTACTTCATTGAGAATTTTTGCCGCTATGTTCATAAGCAAAATTGGTATGTAAGTCTCTTTTTTGCTATTTGGATATAAGAGAACTATGGCCTCTTAAATGAAATAGACAATGTTCCTTCTGTTGCTAATTCATGGAATAATTTGAGAAGTATTGATATTAATTCTTTGAAATTCTGATAGAAGCCTATACTAAAACTATATGGTTTGGGGGATTTCTTTGATTGGGAGATTTTAATGACTACTTCTTTTTCACTAGGGGTTATACATCACTTTAAATTGCTTATCTAATCTTGATTTACCTTAGGCAAGTGGTATCTGTCAAGAAAATTATCCACTTCTTTTAGATTTTACAGTTTGGTGAAGAACAGGTTTTCAAAACACGTCTTTATGTTTCTCTGAATTTCCTCAGTATCTACTGTTATATCCATTTTTCATGAATAATTTTGTCAATTTGACTCTTCTATCTCTGCCTTTCTATTAATTTTGATAAGGGTTTGTCTGTCTTCTTGATTTTCTAAAAAAAAAAACAAAAAACTAACTCTGTTTCATTGATTCTTGTTTCTATTTTATTGATTTCACTCCTTAATTTTATTCTTTACTGCCATTCACACTCTTGGGTGTGATTGCTTCTTTTTGTTCCAGAGATTTCACGTGTGCTGTTAAGTTGGTAGTGTAAGATCTCTCCAATATTTTTATGTAGGCACTTAGTGATAGGACCTTTCCTCTTAGCACTGCTTTCATTGTGTCCCATAAGTTGGGTATGTTATGTATTCATTTGGATTCTAGAAAGTCTTTAATTCCTTTCTTTATGTCTGTCTTTACCTATTTTTCAGTCAGTAGATTGTTTCCATGAGTTTGTAAGCTTCCTGTTGTTTTTGTTGTTGTTCATATACAGGTTTAACCCATAGTATGCAGGGAGTTACTTCAGTGTTCTTGTATCTACAAAGACTTTCTTTGTGTCAAAGAGGGTTGTCAGTTTTGGAGAAAGTTCCATAAGGTTCAGATTTCTCTCTTTCTCTTTAGAAAACAAACAGGTACATAAAAAACAATCAAACTATAATAAAACAAAGTAAACAATAGAAAAAAGAACTACCTAAAACACATTTATACACAGAGACATATACATGTGCACACACACAAAACTCCCAAAATCACAAAATTGAAAAATAACATATATCCAACAGATCAGTAAGAATTAAAAAAATCTAAATAAAGCATTATGAGATAAAAAGATATCTGAGAATACTATGAATTCATTTTGTGTTGGCTATCTCCTGCTGGCCATGAAGCCTGCCCTTAATTGTGATTTGTACACCCAGTAAAGACTTCATTGAGGAAAACTGATTTTCTTTTGTGAGCAGTTGTCAATTGCTGTTAATTTCTGAGTTAGAGATGGAAGTTTGTGCTGGAATCCTATATGGCTCAGACCTGTGCATGCTGCCACAGTCTCTGCAAGGTCATATGTGTGTTGAACCTGTTGTATCATAATGTACTCTTTCTTTGATATTTTCCATCCTCACTGTTTCTTATAATCTTCCCATCTCCTCTTTTGCATAGTTCTCTGAGTCCTAAAGTGTTGGGTTGATGAAGACATCTCATTTAGGACTGAATGGTCAAAGGTCTTGCTCTCCCTACAAATTGTCCAGTAATGGGTCTATGTATTAATTTCCATCTATTGTAGGAAGTAACTCCTCTGATGGTCTCTGAGCGAGAAATTGATCTCTGAGTTTAACAGAATATTATTAGAGTCATTATACTGCAATGTTCCTTTAGCAGTACAATAGTATTTGGTTTTCCCATGGTCCATGCCCTATCTACTCTCACATTCTTGATCACCCAAGCAGTACAAAGCATGGTTTCATATCATGGAGTAAGCTTTAAGTCCAATCAGATTGTGAGTTAAGCCCACAAATTTTGTGTCACTATTGAACCAGCCTATCATTTAATCAGGTCACCTATCGATCAAAAGGTTGGACACTGGGTTGTCATTCTCTCACTGTTTTCCCTTTCTACATCCTGGGGAGGGTTCTTCTCCTGCTTATGAACGCAATTTGTTTAAAGTATCAAAAACATGCTTCAACATTTGTTCATCATAACTAGCTTTGATCTTTCTTTCCCCTCTCCACAAAATCTGTGAAAAACTTCCCAATTTCAAAATAGCAAATTTAAGAGTTGCTATTTATCTCAGGATTAAATAAATGATTATATGCTCAGGAAGCAGGAAAAATTAACAGAACTCTCTCACACATATGTCTGACTTTTTCATTCCTTAATCTTCAGTTTAACTCTTCTAGAACCAAGTCTGATTTATGTCCTTTCACATTGTACCAATATACACTGTTGTGACTGAAAGTTCTAGAATCAGTAAGTCATTCTAAGTAAGAATTGACAATGTCTCAGTTGCTTTATTCATCTTGTCATATTGAGTATTGAGTTAAATGATGAAACAATTGAGCAAGCAAATACGAAAAAATTTAAGATAAAAAAACAGTATTTAAGACAAAAATGTTTTACTTTCTTTGAACAAAAATTGAAATAAATATTTAAAATCTCTGGGAGATATACAATCAAAGAGGTGATTAACATGATGAGGTCATAGCAATAGGTCTTTCAAAGTAATTTGTAAAAACCAGCAAAATATGAAGTAAGAGTCATAAGTTCAGAGTATTTAAGTCATCAACATCCTTCATTTAAAGAAAATGAGTGACCTTAACACTGCTCTCTGATTGACAAATAGTTCCAAGCACTTTAAAATACCAACAGTTCCTTCACTGAAGCACTGGAGTAGCAGAACAAGTTGAAATGCTATCTAAATGAACAGACCTCAGAAAATAGAAAAGCTGCTTAAATGTAACATGGCAGCTTAACAAACAACTTCCTTCCTGAGAAAACTTGGCAAAATAATGAATGGAAAGTAGTCTATTATCACCAGCATCAATGGCGTTAAAGACTCTCCATCTTTTATATTTAATTAACTGTAGCAAGTAATTTGTACTGTTGGACACCAATGGTAAATTACTTACCTGAAAAGAAACAAAACTTACCAAGAATAAGAGAAACTTCCATGTACAGAACAAAATAATAACAAATTGCTGTGGAAAATGAACTTCTAAATATAAGTGCTTTTCATTCATCTTGGATGATGATGTGAGGGAAGGTGCAAATGGATTTTGTGTGCTTTGCAAGCAAGTTTGTAAAATGGAAATGTCAAGCCTACTTAGTGCACTGTGTTTCCAGGGAGGCCTGGCAGTGCAGTGCTGAGTAGCAGACACAACAGTTTTACCTCTTATTGTCTGCACATTTTGACCACCTCCACGAATCACCACAGTTTTCTATTTTTAGTCATGCATAGGTAAACCTTAGTACATCTAATGATGCTACAAACAAATGATGACCTAGAAGCTATCCTGCATATCCTAGTCACTCTGAAATTAAGTTAATATGCAAATTGTTAACATGCAAATCAACAGAAAGGCCCTGAACCAAGAATTAGAATTGACTTTTAGTGTGACTTTCTGTCTTTGTTGGAAAAATTTACAAATGATTACTAAATTAATAAAATCCTTCCTTTAAAAAACTCATTTATATACGTGAAACAGAAATTTGGTACAGATACTTGATCTAAGATGGTGTGCCTCTCTGTTCTACCCATGCCTGATACTGTGTGGATGAAATATACGGGATTATAGGAAGTGCACAACCCAATTTACTGCACTATCCTGAAAGGTGAGAAGAAAGGCAGACACAGGAAGGTATGGTTTCAACACTCCATCAAAGTCCCATCCCATTCATGAAAAACCATGCACAAACAGACTGATCTCCAGAACAACAGAAGGAAAAGTTACAGTTAGCAGACAGAAAGACAAACACTGAGAAATTCTAGCAGAAAGTGGACATTGGTAAGAGGAACCTTATTACCTAAAAGATAGAGTGACTGAATGTGTGACTAGCAGCAACCACTTCCGCCCCAGAGACTCAAGAAGGAAATAATATTAACAGAGTAAGCAGCAAGTGCAAACAAGTGACTTCCAAAAAATGTGAGAAATACCAGAAACAGCTGGCTGCCTGACAGTCACCCAAGTTTCCTTTGCAATTTTGGGGCATCCATCTTTGGCCTACAAGCCTAGCCTCACAGACTTTTCTGTAAAGCAGGATATTCTGAAGGGCTGTCCTACCTTGTCTTGGCAAAGTGCAAAGGAATGTTGCATAGGCCAAAGATAAAAACCCTTAAAGAGCCAGGGTCAATAAAGAAGGTTAACAGGAAAAGGCACTTGCCACTATGCCTGATAACATAAATTTGATCCCTGGGATCCATATACTAGCAGACTATACAAGTAATAAAATGACTCCCACACATATAATGTGGCATGTAAATTAGTATAATATAAATATAATATGATATGATAAAATATGATATTATATAATTATTTCTTTTTTTGTTTTTTTGAAACAGAGTTTCTCTTTGTAGCTTTGCACCTTTCCTGGAACTCGTTTTGGAGACCAGGGTATCCTCGAACTCACAGAGATCCGCATGCCTCTGCCTCTTAAGTGCTGGGATTAAAGGCATGTGCCACCACCACTGCCACCACCACCACCTGGCAATATAATTATTTCTTAAAGTAAGAACAAAGCAAGTATCTCAATAACATGTGAAATATAAAGCCCACATCATAACAGATGGAAAACTGAGAATTGTAATATCTGAAATGGCATGAAGATGATCATTCTCTCCATTCTTATCCAATATGTAGCTAAAAGTTTTAGCTAGATAAATGATGAAGGAAAGACTCTATAAAAGAATAAAGATAGGGAATGAAGAAGTAAAATTACTCCTATTGGCAGATGGCATGATTCTGTATTTTCTGTATCAGGCAACTCTTTGATCTCACACTTTCAGCGATGTATCAGGTTTTTAAATTAATATACAAAAAATAGTATTTTTCCCAAATACCAATAATGAACTTGATGAGAGTGAAATTAGAAAAAGTAGTCCATTCATAATAGCTTCAAAACAAAACACTTATGAATTAACTTAAGCAAGTTAAAGAACTCTACTATGAAAACTTCAAGATGCTGAAGAAAGACACTAAAAAAGATACTAGAAGATTAATAGACAGGAACAATACAGTGAAAATTGTAGTGGTCTACAGATTAAATTTAATCCTCATCACTATTACAATTATATTCTTTTCAGTATTAAAAATAAAGTTCATATGGAAATACAACTTCAGAAAAGCAAAATATTCCTATCTAGAAACAACAGTGCTGGGGGTATCTTATACCTGTACTCAAAAAGAGGATGGTAGTGGCAAGAACCTTACATTAGACCAATGGAAAACAATTAACAAATCCAGAAATGAACTCCTGCGATGAAGGTTTAAAAACACACATTAAGAAACAAAGGTGATAATCTATTCAACAAATGTTGCTACTCTATCTCCACTGCAATAAAATGACATTAAGTAAGAGCACCTTGAGCAAAAACAAATTGAAAATGGGCCAAGATTTTTACAATAAGTTATAAATCTCAAAACACTAGAACTTCCAGTAACTGCCACAGACAAGAATTTAAGAAACAAGCACACAACCATCTGAAAACATTTTCTCCAGCAGCATAGGAAATAGTCTCAAGAGGACTTCCATAACTGTTCTTGTTTGTTAGTTAATTAGCATAATATACTTTTTGTTTAAAATCCATCAATCAATAAATAAGAAAATAGGATTAACTGGATTATGTATGTGGAATTTTAAAAAATAAATATAAAACCTCACCATCAAAGGGCACCATCAAAAGAGTGAATGGGGGAAGATCTTTTCACATCGCACCCCAGACTCAGGTCTTATATATAAAATATATAAGGACATACACAATCTAAATAGCAAAACCAAATACTCCAATCAATAAATGAAAACACTGAACAGAGAGTTCTCAAAAGATGAAAAGTGAATGGCCAATAATCATTTATTTTTTTAACATTAGCAAACAGATAAATGCAAATTAAAATTATGAGCATTCCTTCTCACTGCAGTCAAAGTGTCTAATATGAAGAAATCAAATGGCAATGAAAATAGGTAAGGATGTGGGGAAAGAGGAACCTCATTTACTGTTGATGGAAATGTCCATTGTTACAGCTATTGTGGAAATCATCATAGAGGTTCCTTAAATCTTAAAAAGCAGAAAAACCGTGTGAGTCTGCTGTACAACTCCCACAACAAAGTTGCTGACATAGCCATGTTTTTCTCACGTTACTCAGAACGTGTACAGAACTAGCTGAGGTACTAATCAACAGATTCATGGATAAAGAACCTGTTACATGCAATCATGGAATCTTAGCCACAAATAAAAATACAGTCATAGCATTTGCAGAAAAAGTAGTCAAGCTGGAAAATATTTTAAGGCAGAAACTCCAAATTCAAATACTGAAATTTTTTGTCATATACAAATTCTAGATTTTTTAAAATTTTATTTTATGTGCATTGGTGTTTTGCCATGGGTGCCAGGTCCCCTGGAACTAGAATTACAGACAGTGGTGAGCTGCCATGTAGGTGCTGGGAATTGAACCCAGGTCCTTTGGAAGAGCAGTAAGTGGTCTTAACCACTGAGCCATCTCTCCAGCCCCTAGATTTTATTTTTATACATGTTGGAGATCATGTATAAAAAGTGGATCCATAGAAAGTGGATCATGAAAGGGGGAAAATAATTCTTAAGTGTTGGGAAGGGAAATGAAGAAGAAGCAAGCAGGGTAATTGAATCCATGTGGCATGGCGGGATACTGTGGAGTATTGGCAGGAGGATGGGGATCCCAGGAGTTTGGCAGAGGTTTTGGGAGGCAAATGGGAAAAAGTAACTTGAAAATTTTCCTGTGCCCACCCGGCTCCCACGGTCTTGCTGTCCCACAGCTGCTCAGACCCAAATGAACACACAGAGGTTTATATTAATTACAAACTGTATGGCCTATTGGCTCAGGCTTCCCGCTAGCAAGATCTTACATCTTAAATTAACCCATTTCTACAAATCTATACGTGGCTAGTGGCTTACCAGTATCTTTACATCTTGCTTCTCATGGCGGCAGCTGGCAGCATCTTCTCTGCTCTGCCTTTCTCCTTCCTCTCTCTAGTTAGAATGTCCTGCTTAACCCTATTCTGTCTCACCATTGGCCAAACAGCTTTATTTATCAACCAATCAGAGCAACATATTTCCACAGCACACAAAAAGACATTCCCCCATCAAGTAACAAGGAGAAAGTGTGCATAAAACCCCTGTAATGAGACGCATTCATTCTCTGTACTAATTGTAAAACTTAAAAATGAAAAAAAATATACAAATTCTCATAGATGCTGCTCCTCAGATGGCATATCAACAGGATCTGGGTTATCAGCATTCAGAAATTATAGCTGAAATTGTCCTTTTTTTGTATACTAGTTATGGTGTTAGCAATAACTTGTCTATTAAAGTGGGGCTGTTCAAACTTCAGTGCTCATCAGGAAATGAGGGAGTTGATAGTGATCACCATGGAGACAAGAGACTACAGAGATTAACCTATTACATTAATAATAATCATAGAATGACTGATACCACAAAAGTTAAATATTTTACAGTAAATTTAAGCTTAACATTTCTATTCCTCTTAATGTCTCTGTGAAGACCAAAGCAGGAACACTGGAGTATTGCTGAAATCTTATATTTGCTTCTATTCAGGTTCTCTTTTATATGTTGAAATCTGCAAGGGTACACTAATGTGGAATAGAATTTATAACTATTTGACTAAAGTGTATGGATAAATACATCCTTGCAATCTTGCCAAATACTGATTTTAATCCCACTGACCACACAATGTCTTCCCAGCACTTACTTGATATTCAACATATGTCCAGAAATGATCAGCATTTTATCTAAGTCCACAAACATATAAATTGTATTATTTCATTCCTATTTATTAGATAATGTATGAGTTGCAAAGCAGTTTGGATGCTACTTTCCGAATATGCTCAAGGTGCAGGTTTAAAGTATTTGAAACTAGAGTGCGTGAACAGTTTCCAGTGCCCTAATTTAGTGTTTGTACCCCCATCACTATATAAGAGTCTTGACAAAAGGGGCATATCTGCTCTTTTACTTGTCTTGAATGTGATAATGACACACAAAGGCACACTGCCTGTGGGCATTTGCAAAAGACTTGTAGAAGAAAAGAGAAATAGTTGGCTTCCCAGGCTAAGTGTTAACTAGATAGATTCTTGATTTATACTATTAAATGATCCCTCGGTTGCCACAGCTGAAAACAAAATCTATTTCTTTGCTTCTCAGAATAGCTCTGTTTATGCAGTTTTGTCTGATTTATATCTTGATTGTAATAGAACAATCTCAGTGTCAAATGATCCTGAGAATAAGAAACAAATCTGGAAACATCTCCATTTTGCCAGCACCTTTTGTTCATTTTTCAAAAGCCATCTGCTTTTATAGTTAGCCACTAAAGTGTACTCAGTCACTATTTTCTTTATTGTAGTTACTTGTTTCTGGTTTTCCACAGATGTGGAGTTACTATGATTATTGGAAGGCATTGCATCATTGTGAAATAGGATTATGATGAGGGTGGAGTAAAAAGAATTCTTCAGCAAGAGAGAAAACCCTTTTTATGTATGCTTCCATTTTCCTCCGCTGATTAACTTAAAAGCCTTTTGAGCTCACAGTATGACCTTTGTTTAGGCATGGTTGTATGGTTCTCCATTGATTGACACACTGCTGTAATTCTGTAATTGTTTGGGTATCTTTCCACAAGTGAAGCGGGATAAAGTATAACCTCACAGCAGATAGAATTGGAATCAGGCAGCATAAAAATTGACTAAGACAGGTCCATTTGCAGACAATGGGCCTTCAGTCTGGCTGTAGTTGATAAAGCAAAACTGTTCCTTGATTGAATTAAACCTGCTATTGCACAAGCACAAAAGGCCAAAATTAAACAGCATTGTCTCTGAAACAAAAGTGGGTTTCTGAAAATACCTAGGGAAAAGAAGCATTTTCCCAGAAACCTGTAAGTGGGAAGACAGCTCTCAGAAGAACTCCCATTCCTTTTGAATATATACTTGACAATATGTTTGTTCAAGGACCAAGAATGAGTTAATGAGATGAGATGAATTTTGGTCAAGAGTGGAAATCATCCTTCTTAATAAAAGCCAAACACAGTTTTATAATGAAAGTAGCTCAGTGTGGTTAGCCACATGGAGAACAGAAATACCATGGGGAGTGCCAAAGAACAGATTTTCCTAAGGGGTGTTTTTAAATTTCCCCATTCCTGTTTAGCTTGGGCTCAGCCTAAATTATACATGCACAGAATAAATAAATAAAAATAGGCCTAAGTCTGTGGAGAAAGTATGAGTTTTCCAAAATTAAGGGAGTAGAACATTTCCTTGGTAGAAAAGAGTTACTGGCCATTTAGTAATTTCAATCAGTAATTATATTTAGTTCTTACAACAAAGCAGTGTGTAGCTATTATTGGCACTACTATATCACATATTAGGAATACATTCAGACCTCTAATAAGATTTGTTTAGTAATTTATGTTTCTACAGCTAGTAAGTGGCAATGACAAATTCTGAGCATAGCCCATAGTCAAATCCCATGCATTTGCTCACTGCACTATCATTTCCCAAAGTCAGGTCTTTATAATTCAGCCTTCCAAAGCTATCTGCAGAAACATCAAGGCAAAGTAAATTGGAGAATAACTCTTGGCTCTACAGTTCCTGAGATCACCATCTGTTCGTGAGTCACATGACACAATTATGTAATAAATTACCAGAAGCCATCAAGTTACAAAATGTACTATAATTACTCAATTCCCAACATTTTCTACAATATAGTTGAAAACTATGCCTTTGATTTCTTTCTAAGACAAAGCTGTAACATATTCAGTTTGCAAAGATAATGTCAAACATGTGTAAAGCTAAAGTCATTATGACTGGGCTAGGGACTATTCACAAATGTAGTCTTGTACAATACCACCAGCTCCCCACCCAAATGACAGTAACTAGCAGGTGGGTTCTTACTTTCTTTTAATTAAAGAATCAAAACATAGAAAGAAAACTCATGGCAGGATGAAAGTAATGTTTATTAGTAAGAATTACAGACTCCCAGGACACAGGAGAGAATACTAGAGCTCAGAGAACTGATCCCAGGGGATCTGAGTTTTTCTTGTATTTGAATATCTCCCTAGTGGTTTTCTTCCTTTCAACTATTGACCTTAAGATGTCCATGTGTCCCTTCTTGTACAGGTATTGGGTTCCCAGTATCTATCCCCCAGCGTGGAAATAACTTCTATAGTGTACCTGTCATGGTGCACTAGTACAGAAACAACTTCAGGGTACAGGGAGCTAAAATAGCCCTCTTTTACTTTGTTGTATTAACACAGACAGAAACTTACTTTGGGGAAAAATGGAAACATATAAGAAAGGCCAAAGGAAAACTGATAAAGGAGCTAATTGTTTTAACCTTCACAATTCCCATGGTATCATGGCTTAATTGCTTCCTCTGTGTGATCTCCCCAACTACTGGGGAGGGGGACGACAGTCTTTCTGTCTACATCCCAATGACATAGGGGTCATTGAAGGAGATCCCTCAGCTGGGGAACAATGATTCACGGGTCTTCAGTAGCAGTAAGATGGGATGTTCATGGGGGATTCAGAAGATTAAGGAGGAAAAACCAAATACCATCCAAAGCAAAATAACCAGTGTTGGTACCAATAGGGAGGAAATCATGTGACAAAGGGCACCACAAGTTAGGATTAAGTAGATATGATGGGAGTTAAATGCCATGCTCAGAGACCTTACAGTATTTGGACAGGCAGAGATGAAGGGAGGCCATTTACTGAACAAGAGTTTCAGACTCTTTTTTTTTATTATTATTGAATTTTTAAAAAAAAATTCTAATTTAATTTAATTTTACATATCAGCCATGGATTCCTCTGTCCTCCCTCCTACTGCCCCCCCTACCCTCTCTCCAGCCCACCCCCATTCCCATCTGCTCCAGGGCAAGGACTCCCCTGTAGATCCGTGGTAGGTCCAGTCCCCTCCTCCCAGGCTGAGCAAAGTGTCCCTGCATAGGCCCCAGGTTCCAAACAGCCAGCTCATGCACTAAGGTCCCACTGCCTGGATACCTCCCAAACAGCTCATGATAGTCAACTGTCTCACTTATCCAGAGGGCCTGATCCAGTTGGCAGCTCCTCAGCTATTGGTTCATAGTTCATTAGTTTCCACTAGTTTGGCGATTTGTCCCTGTGATTTTTCCAATCTTGGTCTCAACAATTCTCGCTCATACAATCCCTCCTCTTTCTCACCAATCGGACTCTTGGAGCTCCACAGGGGCCTGGCCATAGATCTCTGCATCTGCTTCCATCAGTCATTGGATAAGAATTCTAGCATGACAGTTAGGATATTTGGCCATCCAGATCACCAGAGTAGGTCAGTTCAGGCTTTCTCTTGACCATTGCCAGTAGTCTTTAGCAAGAACCTGGAAACAACCTAGATGCCCTTCCACTGAAAACTAGATAAAGAAAATTTGGTATATATACACAATGGAGTACTACTCAGCAGAGAAAAACTATGACTTCATGAGATATGCAGGCAAATGGATGGATCTAGAAAAAATCATCCCGAGTGAGGTAACCCAGACTCAGAAAGATAAACATGGTATGTACTCACTCATAGGAGGATACTAGATGTAAAACAAAGGATGACTAGACTGCTACTCACAACTCCAGGAAGGATACCCAGAAAACAGGACCCTAGGAAAGACACAAGGATCCCCCAACAACAGAGAAATGGGTGAGATCTACATGAGCAAACTGGACATGGTGGAGGTGGGGCATAATGAAGGGCAAGGATTGAGGGAAAGAGAGCTTAGGGAAACAGGAGATCGCAGCTTGATCAAGAACAGAGAGGGAGAAATAAGGAAAAAGAGACCATGATAAATGAAGACCCCATGGGAATAGGAAGAAGCAAAGTGCTAGAGAGATCTCCAGAAATCCACAAAGATACCTCCACAATAGACTACTGGCAATGGAGAATGGAGTTTCATACTCTTTAATGACTCACAAAGGGACATGGAGTTTAAGGCTCTCTCTCTCTCTCTTTCTCCCCCAGCCCATAGCTATTTTTTTTTTTTTTTTAAGATCTCATGACTCCAAGGTTTTCACTGATTGCAATAGATCCAGGAGTATAGTCCTGACAATGAGATTTTAAAGGTCCCCAGGGCAGGACAGAGAAGAACTTAGATAATCATCCCAAAGGACCTTTAAGGAAATCTTGAATGGATCTGTTGGAATTAGGCCAACTGGGTAATATGAGCAGGGCTTTTGTGGTTTTTAGATTATAGGACACATTTATTGACTATAAATGGTCATATAGATTCTCAAAAGAAGTAAATCCACATTTGTCTGTGGTGTTTCTGAGCAGATTTAAGGTATAAGCCAAGGGTCTCACTTGTGAGCTCAATTGCTCATGGTTATCTCTTAAGAATTTCTACATTATTTTGTTATATTTCCCTGCTCAGTGTTAAAGACTATATGGATGTCCAAAATTAACCACTTTTTATTAAACTGGGTTGAAATTCTTGTGCTCAAATGTAATTTGGGTCTGGGGAGAAGCCAAGCCTCTGGTTCCCTAAGCACATGTCTCATTGTTTCTAGGGACCTAATTAGCATTGGGGAGCAAGGGCTAAAATGAGATCTTCTAGGTTATTGAAAATCTAGAAGGTCACTTACACCAATATGTTATTTTTAAATTCTCTGTAACATTGTACATAAAGTTTGAGCAAAACCTAAACAGTTGAAGATAAATCCTGAGTAGACATAGATTTACTATTTTCTAAGCCAGTAGGTGTAAATGTTGTCTAGAGTAGATCAACAACTTGAAAAATCTATCAATTTAGATAGAGTTCTGACAAAAATATTATGTCATAAATTTTAATAATGTTACATATGAAAGGAAAAGTTTTGGCTCAGGAACCAGCTCAGACCAAGTTATCAACATGAAGGCTATTTATTTGCCCCAGAGACACAGAGGGCAGAGATAAGAGACAAAGTCAGGAGATAGAGGAAGAAAGAGAAAGAGAAGGGGCCAGGGGTATTTGTCCTGAAAGGACAAGGACAAAGGACTGCCTCTGGATGGAGAAGAGACTTGGCTCACAGGCAGTTTATAAAGGTACAAGAGGAAACCCCATGTAAGGATGAGGTGTTTAATTTCAACTGGGCATGTTAATTGGGTAAACCCACAAGGGGGGTTGACTGCTTGATTTCAATATGTTGATAGTTGGACCTTGGTAGTCAGCCTCAGGATGAGGAAGTGACCAAATAAGGGAATAGACCTTGTAGGAGTAGCTTCAGGAATGTGATCTAATGGTTTTTAGCCAGGCAGAGGGAAATGGAGAGAAGGGTGAGTACTGCTAGTTCCACATGTTTGAGTGGTCTAGTGTCCCTTCAACATATATACTTTTAAAGTCTCATTTTAATATGTACCATAAAACTTATCCAAATCTTTAGTGATATGCTTAGGCACTCCAGCTTTGTCATCAAAATGTCTTTATCATTTCCATTCTGGAAGCATACAGCTCTCTCAATTTAGGACAAAGTCTTCTCCTACAAAAATTCTTTCTTACAAGATTGTTCTTCATTTTTACATTCTTTTAATAGTTCTTTCTTGCTTACTTTCTTTTAATGTCATGGGACACACTAATGTTAGTCAATAAATTCCTCATCTTAGCAAAGGAGACCTGAATTCAAATAAATTCAGGTCACTTGTCTACATGTTGGTAAACATTGAGGCTTTGGAAGTTACCAGGAAAACTCAGGAGAGAACATAAAACAGCCACAATTTTGTGTTCTGTACAGTTCAGGTAATGATTTATTATGTAAATGTTGTTGTGTTTGAGTAAGTATAAGCAGAAGTTATAGAGAAGCAGATGATATATAGTAAAACATCAAATTGCTGTTTGTGACATCCAGTAGAAATAACGAAGGAAGCTCTGTTGATAGTGTCATAGTGAGATTACTGGTGGCAGAATTTTTAGGAGAATGATCCCTTGATTGAAGGCAATTTTCACTGATTATTTTTCATCAAAGGTGTTGTTATGTCATGGATACATGGTAATCTCTATTGGAAATAGTTACACTCATGTAACTATTAGGAGGGTAATAATTTTACACCTGACTTGTTTCATTTTTCTCCCTTTTTCTATTGTAGTAAGGGGATTAGACTTACTCAAAACAGAAATTTTGGAGAACATTTTGAGATAAAATTGCTTGGGTCTGAAGTCAGAGAGCCGAAACACAGTTTTTGGTAAGATTAAACATCACAAGCCAATATAATACATGCAGAGTATAATTTGATCTCCTATGAGCAATGGTTACACTTTTGAGGAGTCAGAGAAAAAAGTTGTACATTGGAAAGGAAACTTGTTGAGTTCTGAGATGACAGGCTTGACTCAAAGCACCTATCCTTCTTACAATCATAAGCCTTAGAGATTGTGGAATTATTGTAGGATATTATTTTAAGATGTGTTACATTTCTTTATGCTGTGGAATATTTGTTTGGTGATGCAAAGATATGTGTCATTCTTTTATGTTGCTTTGTTTCAATCTGTGAAGCTGTGCCTCTGTGCCTGTCTAAAACACCTGATAGTCTGGTAAAGAGCTGAATAACCAATGGCAAGGCAGGAGAAAGGATAGGGGAGGCCAGCAGACAAAGAGGATGAATAGGAAAAGAGAAGAAAGAAGAAAGAGCAAGAGACAAGGAGAGAAGGACGCTAGGGGCCAGCCACACAGCCACACAGCAAACCACAGAGTAAGTATGAAAGTAAGATATACAGAAGAAAGAAAAGGAGAAAGCCCAGAAGCAAAATGAAAATGGAATAATTTAAGTTAAGAAAAGCTGGTAATATTCCTTCTGCTTCTATTGTGTGGAACAATTTAAAGAGTATTGGTATTAAGTCTTCTTTGAAGATCTGGTAGAATTCTGCACTGAAACCATCTGGTCCTGGGCTTTTTTTGGTTGGGAGACTTTTAATGACTGATTCTATTTCCTTAGGGGTTATTGGACTATTTAAATGGTTTATCTGGTCTTGATTTAACTTAGGTATGTGATACCTATCCAGAAAATTATCAATTTCTTTTAGATTTTCCAGTTTTGTAGAGTAGAGGTTTTTGAAGTGTGACCTGATGATCCTCTGGATTTCCTCATTGTCTGTTTTTATGTCCCTGTTTTCATTTCTGACTTTGTTAATTTGGATGCTCTCTCTCTGTCTTTTGGTTAGTTTGGATAAGGGCTTGTCTATACTGTTGATCTTCTCAAAGAACCAACTCATTGTTTCATTAATCCTTTGTATTGTTCTCTTTATTTCGGCCAGGCCCCAGGTAGAGTTCCAAGAGTCCAATTGTCAAGAAAGAGAAGGGTCTGTAAGAGTGTGAATTGTTGAGACCAAGACTGGGAAAGCACAGGGACACATAGCCAAACAAATGGAAGCACATGAATTATGAACCAAAAGCTGAGGAGTCCCCAGTGGGATCAGGTCCTCTGGATAAGTGAGACAATTGAATAGCTTGAACTGTTTGGGAGTCATCCAGGCTGTGGGACCAGGACCTGTCCTTAGTGCATGAGCTGGCTGTTTGGAACCTTGGGCTTACAAAGGGACACTTTTCTCAGCCTGGAAGGAGGGGACTGGACCTGCCTGTACTGAATCCACCAGATTTAAATGGATCCCCATGGGAGTCTTGGCCCTGGAGGAGATGGGAATGGAGGGGAGGGGCTGGGAGGAAGGTGGGGGCGGGGGCGGGAGAGGGGAGGACAGGGGAACCCATGGCTGATGTGTAAAATTAAAACACAAGGGACAGGACCTGCCTGTACTGAATCCACCAGGTTTAAATTAATCCCCAGGGGAGTCTTGGCCCTGGAGGACATGGGAATGGAGGGGAGGGGCTGGGGGGAAAGTGGGGCTGGGGGAGGGAGGGGGGAGGACAGGGGAAGCCATGGCTGATGTATAAAATTAAAGCACATAATAATAATAAAATAAAATAAATGAAAAGAAAAGCTGGTAAAAAGAAAGTCAAGCTAAGGCTGGGCATTTATAAGAAACAATAGGTCTCTATATATGATTTATTTATGAGCTGGGTGGCAGGTCTCCCAAAAGAGCTAAAGAGAAAAAATAACAACAATAGAAAACAAAGATCATGAGATCATTCAATATATTAACATTGGAATAATATATGGGTGTTGATAAAGACAATGAACAGCATTTTTGTATTTGTTTCTTCATTCTCAGAGTTCTATTAGAGGACACTTGATTTTTGAAGGTTATACTCTGATATCTTTAAATTTTATAAGGTCATGGGTGAGTGGCATATAGTATTATGATGGCTATTCTTGGTTGTCAATGGACTACATTTGGAATGAACTAAAATCTAAGCAACTGGGCATACCTGTGAGGGATTTTTTTTTCTTAATTATAGAACAAGGCCTTTTGAAATGGGAAATCCACTTTTAATCTGAGCCACACATTTGGGTGACAACCTATATAAAGGACGTGTAAGAAGCAAGCTCTCTCTCTTTGCCTGTTTCTCCTCACCCTTGCTATTAAGTCTATCCCTTCATTGACCTACTTCTTCAGGGTTCCAGTGTATAATGAAGACCAGCTGAGACATCCAGCCTTGTGGACTGAACAACTGCTAGGTTCTTGGACAGCTATTTTTGGACTAGCTTGACCATAGCCTATAAGCCATAAGCCATATGTGTGTGTGTGTGTGTGTGTGTGTGTGTGTGTGTACATTCTATCAGTTACATTCTTCTATAGAACTTAGTAATGAAGATTTTGACTCTAGGAATGGATCTAGAGCAAAAGAAATATGAGGATGAATTTTTTAAGTATCTGGAATAGACTTTCCAATTTTTCAATATCTACAGTTATTAAAGCCTTTCCTACAAGCTAGGGGAGTACTAAAAGCCCATGGTGTGAATTATTTTGAAAACTTATGAAGATAATATATTTGATTATCCTCATTAAGCAGTGTGGGAGGCAATGGATTTGGTGATTCTGTATATAAGACTATATAAGACTTTTGACAGTTTGTGGAAAAAATAAGGAAAATGATGCTGTTGGTTGGTTACTCCTGTCATAAACTAATAAAGGGAATGAATGCTCTCCAGGATAAAAATTATCTAACTTCTTTTATCTCCCAAAATGGTGAAGGGCAACAAAGAACTCAGTGGTTAAATTTACTGTCTCCAGATGTGTATAAACACTCTAAAACTTTTTAATGATGCTAGAGGTTGGAAATGGCTTAGGTGGAATGATATGAGGTGGAAAGAGAGGGTTGGGCTATTGTACAGAATGTGCTTCCTAGTGTAAGCTTGGAGTGTAGTAGTACTTCTGGAAATGTTGTATATGTATGGGAGGTATCTGTGTGTTTGGAGATAGGTAGAGAAAGTCTTAGACAAATCCTAAAGATCATTTGGGGAACAGAGAAGGTTGACCAGACTAGGTTCAGGCATTGGATGTGGGACACATGGCTCACTGGAAAAAAGGCATGGATCAGGAGCTCAAGGCTACATACTGGAGAGGGAGGTAGGAGATCTGTCGGGTTTGAAGAGATTGCATGTGGCAAAAAGGGACTTCTATAATCATTCTTTTAAATTGTTTTCATGAGTTTTTTTTTTTTTTCAAGTCAAATTTTAGTAGGGGCCATTACTATGGAATTTGTATTTTTTTGGAAGAAACATGATATTTTGTTTTTTCGTGTCCTTTTTATTTGTGTATTAGGTTTGCTCATCTGAAGTTAGTGAGTTGATCGAATTTTTCTTTCTATTTGTGTTGAAGTCATCTTCTTTCTTTTACCAGAAGTATTTATAATATTCAGGAGGGGCTAATTCCTAGTGGCATTGGGATACATTAGGCATACAGAATCCGCACCAGGTCTTCTGTTTACCTGCTGCAGTCTTGTGCTTTTAGGGGCTTTTGGTCAAAGAGTTTGCAACAAGATCTCACCAATAACTTGTCTTGGATCTGAGCTTCAGATAGAACAATGGTAGGGTCCCAGTCAGGTAGAGCTGGCAGGTGAGTTTTGAAGTAAGGGAGTGACCTGGATCTGTAGGCAAAGTGTGCAACTAGAGGGGCCTTTGTGTAGAGGAACAGGTGATCTTGAATGTCTTAAATGGAGGTGGAGTCCTTGTCAAGAAATTGGAGTAGGGTTGGAATTGTGGGCAGTCTACAGAGTCCTTGATGGGGAGAAATTTGGGATTTAGTTGGTCACAAAGGGAGGTCCTTAAAGTACATTTAATTGTATTAAATGATATGGTATATCTCCTCATTGCATAAACAAATGCAATTAAAATTGGAAGCATACAGCAGAGCCAGAGAATGATCTTAGGGTTTTTTTTTGTTGTTGTTGTTTTTTAACTGTTTATGACTATTACAAATATAAGGTCTTCCTCCCAAACGTAACTTAAAGTGGACTATAACTCATAATTTTTCCTATTAACATAAACAATGAGAACATGGTAGTGTACATATCTCAAACAATATTCAAAATATGCTCTGTCCTAGAAAAACATGAATATCCACAATCATAGTTGCTTGTCCTAGAACAAATAATTGTTGACAGTCAGAGATGCTTGTCAATTTTCTGTCAATGCTTTCAACATAAAACTTAAGGTTGTAAAAAAAAAATAAAAAAACATCAAAACACCAAATTCCCAATTTTGGCTTATATGTTTTTATCAATGTAATGACTACAGTTTGCTCAGCTAAACCAGGTACACAGCCACTAACACATTCTAGGAACCCTCTGTACACTGTTTTAATATAGACAGTTATCAGGACAACCTTTTCTCCCTTTACTTTTAGACGATGTCTTTACTGTGATGTGACCTCCACTTTGAACTCAAAATTCCCAGGTCGAGAAATCTCACATTTATTTTCTTACTGTTAGTGTTTCATAAGCTGTCAGAAGACACCACATACCTTCTAGCTCATTCTGTTATACAATTTTATGATCTTGATAAGACTGCTCATGAAATATAATGCCTTTGGTTCACTAACCAAGTTAACTAAGGCTTTCCAGATGTAAATGAACTTGCTCCTAACTGAGTCTTGGTTTGTCTGACTTCAGGATAAAGTGTTAACTTTAGCTTTCATCTCTGATATCCTTGCTTGCTGGCCGTCTCTCCAATGGTATCTGTCTCTGTGGCAATATGTGTAAATATTGCTATATCTCATACTTCTAATGATGGCCCCAGATTCTTTAGAGTCAAATAAAGGAATGGTCATGTTCTTTGTAAAGCTGGAAAACTTGCTTATGTATCCAACCACGCTCCTTCAGTGAATGTTTCTGGTGTGGTGTAAGACCATAGTTTTATATTGATTTCTCCCAAAAGACTGTTACTATGAACATTTGGAAGTCACAGTTGACATATTTAGCTTGTTGTAGTGCTACAGCAAGCACTTTCCTATGAAACTCACAGACTCAAATTTGAAAATCAGTTTGCCTCAAGCTGTGGAAACTGCTTCCCTGCACTGTCACAGTGGAGACGCATGGTGAAAACACAAGACAGTGCACAGAGTAAATATACAGAATTTACTGAGTAGCAATTCATGGAAACTACTAATTATGCTTAAGTCAAGGTACATACTAAAGTAACCCTTTCCAATTATTGTTACTTTTCAAGTGATTGTATTTGCTTTGTTGTTTTATATGTGAGTCTAGAGTATATATATACACACACACATACATATACATATATACATACATATACATATATATACATATACATATATACATACATAAGTATATACATATAGAGTAATATATGTATTTATATACTTTTTAAAATAGGTAAATTATACCTATGGCATGCTTTTGATATTTGCTCACAGGGTAGAATAACTAAATCAAGTTACTTAGGATACACAATGCATTACAAACTGTTCATAATTGAGAAAACTTAAAAATTTGCTGTAATGAAAAGTTTCCAGTATTTAATATGTTGCTATTAACTGTAACATGAATCTTAAAAGGACTTATTAATAAAAAAAAAAAACAAAACAGAGCCAGATATTGGAGTGAAAGCTGAAAGTTCAGTGAAACAGAACAAGCCAGCCACATTTTTACCTTTATGAAATCTTAGGCTCAAGAGAGAGACTTTCTGTTTATTCATACCTTATATATCCTTCTGTGCCCTATCATCTTATTTCCATCCTAGTGCTGGGATTAAAAGCATGTGGCACCGTGCCTGGTTTTCTTCCAGTGTGGTCTTGAACTCACAGAGATCCAGATGCATATCTGCCTTTGCTAGGATTAAAGGTGTGTTCTACCACTGCCTGACCTCTATGTTTAATATGGTGCCTGGCTTTGTCCTCTGATCCCTAGGCAAGCTTTATTGGGTCACACAATATATCACTAAAATTAACTACTCTAGTTTAAACAAAAGAAATCATTTATATTTTCTGTCTAACTTAACTTCTGATGACCAACATCCACTGTACTCCTGTGAATTCTCTTTTCCAAAAGAGATTCTAATCCCCATAAAAATAAAATCACATAGTTTAACTGTACCTGGCTTATTTTGCTTAGGACAGTGTCCTTCAAGTTCACCTTTGCTATCACAAATGACAGATGGAAGTACTGTCTTCTTTTTATTTATTTGTTAAATGTCTTCTTTTGCATTTTCATACTTGTCTTTGATGCATCCTGATTATTTTGTCCTCACCCTCCGTTTTCCCCTCTTGTGCCTATCAACTCTCTCTCTCCCCTACCATCACTTTTCCTTCTCATGGGTAATTGTTTTGTTTAATGAGTTTAACGAAGCTCATCTGTATCACCTTCATTTGAAACGCTCCACTGGAGTCTGCTTGGTTCATCAAACTTTTTAAAATTTTCAGTAGTAACTAAGTTTGCTCTTTGGCAATTGCACACATGAACACAATGCACACTGACCACTCTTAACCCCATTCTGTGCCATCTCTCTATCACTGATTTCTACCTGCCTTCCTCCCTATAAATATCTCTCACACATTCATACATTTTATTTTGTGCCCCTCTGGGATTAAGGAAAGCCATCTATTTGCTATGGTCTTGACACTGGACTCTGATAGGCTGAGTAGAATCTTCTATTTTAGTATCTACCAATAGTCAACAGTTGTAAATTGTAGGGCCCTGTGAGCCCATTCCTCTTCTGATTCTGATAATTGACATGGCTGTTCTTACGTTGGCCCAGTAAAGGAAACCATAGTTGTTGTAAGGTGATTGCAATAGTTTTTTTGTTTTTGTTTTGTTTTATCTAGAGAACTGGACATTGTAGCCCTACATTCTATCTTCCAGATATTACTTTCTCCCTTGCTCTCTTCTGCAATATTCCTTGAATCTTAGTGAAGGAAGAATAAATAGCTTCTTCATTAAAGAAATGACTACCAAGGCCTATATCATAAAATGTTAAACCTGTGTTTCTGGGTATTTTAGTTTCAAAACAGCAAAAACCTTTATTTCAGTTTAGTGTGCATATGGTATAAGAAGAAGACCTAATTAATTCTTCTGTATATCAGTTACTGGGTTTTCCAAAAGTGTCAAAGTGATGTAATTTTCTCATTTTGTATTCTTGGCATCTTTGATAAAAAACAGCTGGTCACAGATTTATTTACTGGTCTTCCCAGGCTTTTCCCTGGACTGTGTGTACATTTACTAGTTTAATAGTGGATGCTCCTTTAATTAGTGCAGCTTTCTTGTGGCTTTTCTATAGTAAGTAGTGTGGCACCTCTGTTTTTATTCTTTTGGTTCAAAATTATTTTGATTTTGCAAAGTATCTTGAGTTTTTTTCTGTAGATTTAATTTTTTTCTAGTTTTCTGAAAAGTAATTTGAACTTTTAAGTATTACACAAATCTTTACATCACTTCACGTTGTTTGAACATTTAGGCAATATGAATTTTCTAACTCATGAACATTGAGTATTTTTTGTTTATTTGCGTCTTTTAAATTTAATTTCTTCAATGTCTTAAACTTTCAGTTTAAAAATATGTTGCTTCCTTGAACAAATTTATTTCTAACAATTTGGCTTCCATTTTTGGGTGTTAATAGATTTTCTTTCTTGATGTATTATCTGGCTATTTCATTATTAGTTTACAAAAATTACTCTTATGTTTTTATGTTGGGTTGTACTTCTTGTTTTATTGAGCTCAGTTTCTAGCTCTTACAGGCTTTGGTCTTCAGAGTTTTATGGTCTTCATGACTTGCTATGCATCAATCACACTGTTCACAAGATCACATACCCAGAAAGATTTTCCTTTCCAGTTTGAATGACTTTCATTTCTTTTTCTTATCTAATTCTTCTTATTGGGATGTCTGGTGATTTTTTTTGGACAGCAGTGATAAGAACATCATTGTCTTGTTCATATTTGAAACAGACCTGATAAAACTTTGCTCCTTCTAGAGAAAGTATTGAAAGTAATACACATATCTGTACTTAATCATGGCAGTCTCTTTCATCACAGTTGATTGGTAAGTTAAATGCTTTGCTTATTTTCTTTGATCATTTCAGCTATTGATTAATGCTCATAGGTCTTACTCTCCATGTTTATGGTGTTGTGGAGAGATGGTGTATGATGGCATTATACTGACCTTGATAAGAAAGCAATGCTGTGTCATAGTTCCCTGAAGGAGATGCTGGAGTGAAGTATCTCAGACTCAGTCTTGTACTCAGCATGGTAGAAATGAAGATTGTCACATGCTCCTCAAAATGTTGGAAAACATTAATTAAATGAATCAAATAAATCATTATTTGGGCAGTTTACTGTTGATCTTTTAACTTTTTTCTAATTGCTTGAGCTAAATTTAATTTCTACCATGAGTGTAACATTGTAATAATGTATGTCATAGGAACTGGTATATTTGCAACCATTAAAGATATAAAATAATAAATGTAAAGGATTTTTTACTTTAACTCAATGATTTCTTAGAAGTATTAAATGTAATATTATACATTGATGAATAATAACATAGCATTATGGAAATCTTAGTCATAATTTCAAAGAACACAACACTTAATAACTTCATTTCATAAAGAGATTTGGTTGCAGTGTTACAAATGAATTTGGCTATACCAAGGGATACAAAATCAAAGAAAATGACTGTCTGAGTATTAAAGATAATTAGAAAACCAGTTCTAAATAGAACAGCTTTGTCTTAAGGAAGGAATTTAAAAACCTTCACTAAGCAATAGCAAAATTTGTTACAACATTGAAAATTTCACATAGCATAAGAAATTCACTGGATATTAATATTATTCATTTTAAATATAATATTGGCATCACACCTAAGTATTTCATTTTCTCATAAAAATATGTGTTGAAACATTTGCTTTAACCAGATGATTATTCTGTATCAAAACTGGGTAGGCAGATCAGTCGGCCATGTCTAACCAAAACTTAATGAGTTAAACATGAGAACATCTTCTCAGCCACTCACTTTCCTCATGGATATCCACAAGACACACCTCTCCAATCCCTCATTGATATACTTAAAATTAAACCATTTGTTAAAAATGAACACATATAAGATTCCACTCTGGAATTAATATTAGTGTAGCATTAAAAAATTCTGGATTATATCCACTAAAATTTTGAATATTGGATGTATCATCAGATTACTGAAATGTCCCTAATCCAGACTACTAATCAAGAAAGAAGGGAAATTTATTTACAGTTAAGCAATCAGCTTCCTTACAAAAGAAAAAGACGTCACACTACAGGTAGTATTTCATTGATTCTGCGTAATTTTTGTCTCTTTTGTTTTTGTTCTATAATTCATTAGGTCAGGTTGGCCTTGAATCTGCTGCAACCCTCTTTCCTCAATACATATTCTATAGCTGAACACTGATATGTGTTCTGGGCTCCAATCACCAAAAGATAACTTCTTTTGAAAGAACAACCCAACCACTGAGGTTAGTTTATTGAGTATCCAACTTAATTCCTCAGATTCAGCACAAATACATCTAAGGATAAAGTATTTTTCTTCATTGATGTGCCTTTCCTCTGACAGGAAAATTCATGTTTTCTTTATGAAATAAAAACATCCTGAAAATTTATTTACAAAATGTTGCTGATTTATGATTTTTATCTCCTAGCATCATTTTAAACTGTATGGTATAGATATTATGAGGGTTTTAAGATATCTTAGGCTACATTTAAAAAAAAATACTTTGGGCTCATAATTGAAAATGAGTTATACATGGCTGCTTGGTCTTTATGACTAAGATTTCCATAATGCTATATTATTATTCATAAATGTATAATATTACCTTTAATACTTCTAAGAAATCATTGAGTTAAAGTAAAAAATCCTTTACATTTATTATTTTATATCTTTAATGGTTGCAAATATACCAGTTCCTATGACATACATTATTACAATGTTACACTCATGGTAGAAATTAAATTTAGCTCAAGCAATTAGAAAAAAAGTTAAAAAATCAACAGTAAACTGTCCAAATAATGATTTATTTGATTCATTTAATTAATGCTTTCCAACATTTTGAGGAGCATGTGACAATCTTCATTTCTACCATGCTGAGTACAAAACTGAGTCTGAGATGCTTCACTACAGCATCTCCTTCAGGGAACTATGACACAGCATTGCTTTCTTATCAAGGTCAGTATAATGCCATCATACATCATCTCTCCACAACACCATAAACTTAGAGAATAAAACCTATGAGCATTAATCAATAGCTGAATCATATATGTACTCTGTGAAACTCTTCCTTAAAATCCAATGCTCATTGCAAATGCAGTGTTTTACACTCTACACAGCATTTATCATTATTGGTTTTTTTTAAACTAACTACCAGCAGTTAGGTTTATAAATTCATTTAGTTCTGTTTCTCACTACTTCTCTTGAAGAATCAAGATCAGGTTTTGTGTGTTCTTCTACCCCATCACCTAGAATAGTGAACTAAACAAATAACAACACATGGAATTTAAAATAATATACAGCTCCGGAGAAGATAACCAACAAAGAGGACCCTACAAGGAATGCATGAATTGCCCTGGAAAGGGGAAATAGATGAGATCTCCTGAGTAAACTTGTGGCAAAGGGGTGCGATAGAGGTTGGGGGATGGAAGATGGAACATAAGGAAACAGGATGGTTGAGGTGGAACAGGAGTGGAGTGGGAGAGCAATGAAAGAGATATCCTGATACAGGGCGATATCATGGGGGTAGGGAGAAACCTGGTGCTAGGGATGTTCTCAGGAATCCACAAGGATGATCCCAGCTTAGACTACTAGCAATACTGGAGGAAAGCATTTAATTTGGGCTAGCTCACAGTTCAGAAGTTTAGTCCGTTATTGTTATGGCACGGAGCATGGAGGTAGGCAGGCAGACTGGAGAAGGAGCTAGGAGTTCTACATCTGGATCCACAGGCAGCAGGAAGTGTCAGTGAACCATTAGGTAGGTTTGTAATCCTGAAACCTCCAAGACTGCCCACAGTGAAACACTTCCTCCAACAAAGACACACCTACTCCAGCAAGACCACATCTTCTAACTATTGCCACTCCCTGTGAGCCTATAGAGGCCAGCCATTTTCTTTCAAACCACCACAGAAACAATTTTACTTAGCAAATTACTAAAAATACATTCATACTTAGGAAGTTTCCATAACTGCCATTTGCCAGAGTAGACTCATAGGACATTTAGATTTCTAAACTTGAACAGAGAGAGAAAGTGCGATTCTTTAATGTTTCACCTAAAGGCATTGTTGTTTGAGATTATCACATCATGGCTTCATGTATAGGGTGGAAGACCACAGGCAGATGAATATATTTAATGTGATTCACCTGTTTCTCACAACCAGCTATTTCTCACAGCTACAATGAGCAACTATGCTCTTAACCTTAGTAATTATTGCAGTGGATAATAAATAAGATCAATTATTAAAATACCCCAGAGTTCAGGAGACCTTGACAGCATATTTAAACCCACATCCAATTATCTGGATCAGAAAATGATACACAAACACACATTTGAACTATCAAATACTTTGATTTTTTCCCCCTGCATCCCTTTTCATGTCCTTTGTCTTGATATGACCTTATCATGAAATCACATGCCATAATTTTGGGTATAGGATGGTCAAGAAATATTTTCAAACTTAATATATAAATTTAAAACTTTAAAATAAAACGTGTTTCTTAGGCATCAGGCTTGTACTTGAATCCACTACCACTTTAGTCACATAGGGGCATTAAAGGGGGCATGTACTTTAGGGTTGGTGTTCATGTTTGGAGTAACAAAGTCTATGAGACACGATGGTTCTCAGCAGCCTTTATAGGAAATACCTACCTCCATTAACTATGTTTCTTTAGAGTATACACATAGTTCTTTGCTATAGAGGATGGGTGAGTTATATTCATCGTTGTTTTCCTTTTTCTAGTTGATATATTCCACCGTTTTTATTTTTTTTCTAATTTCTTTCTTAATAAATGTTCATGAGGGAGAAAATACAGAGGGAAGAAAGAAAACAGAAAATGATTATCACATCCAAAGTCCAGGTTTTATTTCTGACACTTAAAATGAATGGGGTTGGGGAAGATAGGACAGAAGAGAAGAGAGGGAAAGGGAGAAGGGGGAAGGGAGGAGAGAATGTCAAAGCCAGAGGAAACAGTCATTGTAGGACACAAGAATACCAGAGAAAGGGCTGGACTAATGAGTGGAAATGAAGGGATGGTCCTGAGCCCAAGAGTAATATTTTGTCATGTGGTCTTACGTTACAGCTTGATTTCATTGTTTCTGCCATTGGTTCAAATTTGATCAGGATGCCAAGGTGCTTTTCAATACAAAGCACTCTTCCAAGTGCTGAAAACGTTTTCAGGCACATGTATATTGCACAATTTCCTTCTCTGTTTTGTCTGTATTTATCCTTCCACCATGCCACAAAGAAAGACTAAGGGGAAGGATTGGGGGAAATCTTTGACCTTTCTAGAGTCTCGTTATAAAAACCATGACAAAGTAAATTAATTAACATATGCAAAAGTCCTCTTCAAGTAAAATGCTGTACACATGTGCAATTCATGTTTTTTCCTGAAAGTATACCACATTGTCATAGAACATGCAGAAAACTTAGTCACAATATTATGCTGAGCACTTTTCCAGGAATATTTTCATGTACTTCTAACCTTCTTCTATTCACATTCTTTTTTTGGTCTCCATGTTCCTGATATTTTATCTGTTTTAGTTTCCGTGTTTAAAATTCTCATAAGAATCTTCTTCCTATCTAAGTCTGTTTAACATTCTCCAGCTACAAAAGAAATCAAAGGTCACTCAAAGCCAAGAAAAGCAAAAAAACAATAGGCAGATTATTGAAATAAAGTTTTATTGTATACTGATTGTCAGTATTTATTTGTGTGTACTAAAAAATTACAGAGGTCATAAGTAACATTGGGGACTTCATTTAAAAAGTAGTTGGCCCACTGAACTGGAAACCTCCTAGAAATAGCTAGAGAACACCTAACACATGTGATTTATTCCTCCCCTAAGGAAACTGTCAGAAAAATTCATCTGCACACTTTATGTCTAGTTCATTTTCTGTTTCTAAAGAAAAGTTCACTTCTGAGTTGAAATAGAAACACCACCCGTGGGACCTGTGAACAGCGTGCTTTAAGGGCCTCTGTAGGGACTCTGGAGAAGGAGATTGGTTAAATGACTCCTGGTGCTGTGCTAATTTCTATCACACAAAGAGCTTGTGTACCTAGAGCATAGTGTACACTGCTCTCCTGTCTCACGGTGCTCAGGGCAGAATGTCAAGGAGAAGGTGTGAAAGGGAATTGAATGGTCCCTACATAGTATTGGCTATCCTTATTTACCATTAGCTTTAAACTGATATATAGCCATAAATTGGTACATAGCAATAAATTCATCTATAGATTGAAATTTTAGCAAGGTTTTCTTCACATTTTTATGCCTAACATTTAAGTTTTCTATCTTAGATTATACAAAATATTGTATTCATTTACATTATACATAATAGGTTACTTATAATTAAAATATTAATGCTTCTGTTAATAGATGGATCATTAGGCAAAATATAATAATTCCTTCACTTACAACTTTGAGTTTGAGCATGCTAAAACATAAATAACAGATATTCATTTTAATTCTGTCACAGTAAATTTGTATAAGAATAATTAAAAATTGTTTCTCAACTACAGATTCAGTTCTCATTCCAGCTACCACTAAATCTATAGCTCCACACAGACATACTTTTGAGGGGATATAAATTTTACAAGAGAGTATTTCTTCTGACCTGTTAATAGAGAGTGTAGACACAGCTTCAGAATCGGGCAGCAGCTCTAACCTCTGTCTTTAGCTTTGGTATTACTGACTGAAACAATACAATATGAAACCACAATTCTAGAGGCTAAAGTAATCTAAATTATGTATTTAATGTTCATTTGAAGAGCATAGTGCTGATTAGTTTTGAAAAACTTGATATAAAGTAGAGTCACCTAGTTAATAATAATGCAATGGTGGAATCATCTCCATCAAGTTGACCCGTAGCCATGTCTGCCACCCATTTTCTTGACATAGGTGGGCCCATCCCACTGTGAGAAGTGCGATCCCTGGAAAGGTGCTCTTAGGTTGTATAAGAAAGAAGTCCTAATAAACCATAGAAAAAAAGCCTGTAAGCAACATTCTTACATTATCTATACTTCAGTTACTGCCCTCACATCCCTGGTGATAGATTGGAACCCAGGAGTTACATCATGCTGAGCAAGCTATGGAGAGCAAGCCTATTTCCTTCATAGTTTCTGTCTCTGCTTTCAATTGAGTTCTTGCTTGACTTACCTCAGTGATGGATAGTAATTAGGATGTGTTAACCAAATAAACTCTCACCTTCTCAAGTTTCTTTGATAAAGAATTTTTATCCTAGGAACAGAAAACTAACCAATGCAGAAATTGGTATCAGAGAGTGGGATATTTCTGTGATGATCCTGATCATGTTGTTTTGAGAGGACATTGTGATATAAAATGACTCTGAGTGCTCAGAGCTAATTAGTCATTGTGGAAGCTCAGAAGAGATGACAGTTGAGAAGGTTGCAAATTATGGAGGTTTGGATTGTGAAATTTCCGAAGGAAGCAAAGACTCTGTAAGGGCTTTGCATTTGTTATTTTATTAAAAGAAATCAGTGGTTTCTGATTATGTGGTGCTGAAGATTCAGCTGTGATTAACAAGAGACCAGCTCTACTGAAGTGAAATATGTGCTTTGCTGGGAAATTCAGCACTGCCTAGCTGAGGTGGAAACTAGCTATGATTAACTTGAGGCCAACATAAATGAGATAATATCTTCATGGAAATATTTCTACAGGGTCAGCTTACAGAGGGGTCCATAGGAGATCAAGTCTCTAACTTAGGCTGGCAGGAAAATGTGGTAATATGTAAGTCTTCACATGCAGTAACATTGGTCAGTATTAAGGAGAGACAGAGCAGTTGAGGCTTGAGAGTATTGTAGGACAGGAGTGGTAGTTGGTGTCTATTTCATTGGAGACCCACATTAGAGACAGCATATTAGAGATGCCAGGACAATGAAGCAATAACCAAGGGGAGCCACAAGTGTGAAACAAAGCCAGCCTAAGCATATGAGGTAAGCTTTGTGTGCTGCAGATGGCAAAGCCAGAGAAGAGAGGTTGCTGAAGCCCTTTGTAATCTAGAAAATCCTAAGTGAGTTCTGGACATCCAACATGAGATCCTTACACTGGTGGATATTTATTCTGCTTTGATTTGATTATAACTGTGCCCTGCTAATTCTCTGTTTGATTATTTGGTGACAAATAAGTATATTAACTTGTTTTGGGATTTGTAGGAGCCCATATTGAAGATACAGTGGACATTTCAAGGAGATCTTTAACCTTTAAAATGTTGAAAGCTTGAAATACCATGGGACTTTAAAAAAATTTGGAGTGTGTTTTATAATATAATACTAACAATAACATGAGATATTGTGGATAAACAGGAAAAGAAAAATTATCATTAAATATATGTATCATTTCTTTATCCATTCTATGATTGAGGAGCATTTATGAATCATATCACAAGGACATTTGCTCAACTATGTTTTATGTTTATTATTCATAAAAGCTATGACATTTACATAAGAGGGCCACAAAAATCACCTAGACACTTCAATAATAACTGTAATAGAATACTACATTTTTATTATCAAAGTTTTTGTTTATCTTTCAATTATGTATATTTGTTTATGGGTTTCTGCATATGAGTTCAGTGTTCTTGAAGACAAGAAAATAGTGTAGGATGGCCTAAAGGAAGAGCTACAGGCAATTGTGCACTGCCTGATGTAGGCACTGGGAATTGTGGTTAGGTTTTCTGCAAGAACAATATGTGTTCTTAGTCTCTGAGACAACTTTTCTGCACTAATGCCATGATTTTGTTCTCTGCTATCTGTCTTTTGCCAAAGCTACAATTTTGTTGATATAAAATTGTGTAATCCAGTGAAACCTTAGTTGAATGTATGGCTTAAAATCTATTCCAAGAGAAAAGATGACTATAACTTCCATGTGAAAGAGAAATATAAATTCTAAAATAAAGATGACTATCACAAGACTTATGCTTGTTATTATCCTTCTGGAGACCTGTTCACATTTCTTTCACTATGGAATCATTATCAGTTTATAGAAGGAAGGGAATCTGAAGATTGTGAGATTCTATGCTATCAAGTTGATAAAAACTAGTTAGGTTTAATCTTGACAATTCTACCCAGTGGTGATCTATACATGAATCCAATGGTTTTTCAGTTTTGTTTTATAATATAGTTTATAATATTTTAGCTAACACTCATAAAGACAGTGAATACTTGAAATACTTAGAACAGTGCCCTGAATGATAGGAAATTCTATCAAAGACTAAACCTTTGTTTCTAGAGCTGCATTTCTATTTTTGGACCATCTGCTGGAAAAGCAGAATCAAGTCTCAAGTGTTGCCTTTTAAATTGTACCTGTAGTATGATAAATGTAGATCAGTAATGCCCATATTCTGTAAGTTTAAAACACCTTATGCTTATAGATTGATACAAGTGCCTATATTCTATCAGAGCAGCTTCTAAAAGTGTTACTGAGATGTTTTCTTTTCAGAAGATTGATAAACTAATAAAAATTGATGTCAGGTACTAAAACAAGACCCTAACTTTTCTGTGTTCTGGAGCATGGTGGATGTCTACAATTTTGTTCAGATAAGGACAGAACCTAGAAAAGCAGTAGCTGCTTTTAATGTGTAACATACTTCCATTATCACTCCTGCCTTAGTTACTTTTATATTACGGTGGTAAAACACCATGATTAAGGCAAATTATAGAAGAAAGGTTTTTTTGTTGTTGTTAACAGTTTCAGTGGGCTACAGTCCATCATGACAGAATGGAGTTGGTGGGCAGAGGGTGATGGGAATAGCAGCTGAGAACTTACACCTTGAATTGAAAGCAGGAGGTAGGAAAGGCTGACTTGAAATGGCAGTAAAATCTCAGAGCCTGTCCTCAGCGGCATACTTGATCTAGCAACATCACGCCTCCTAATCCTCACCAAATAGTCCCCAGCTGGAGACCAATATTAAAATGTCTCAGAGTAATAGGGACCATTTCATTCAAATCACCATACTTTCTTTATCTCTGATAAATAAATAGGAGAAACAGATGATAGACAGGTACATAGATGATAGACAGATGATAGATAGTACATAGAAAAAAAATTGGTGACAGAAAGTTAGATGATGATAGATGGATAGATAATAGGTGTTAGGTAGATTCACACATATATTATTATGTATATTATTCTCTCCATGTGTCTGTGTGTGTGTCTGTGTATGAGTGAGTGTGTGTGAGTGTTTGTGTGAGTGTGTGTGTGAGTGTGTGTGTGTGTGTGTGTGTGTGTGTGTGTGTGTGTGTGTGTGTGTGTGGTTTGATTTTTTTGAAACTTTAATTGTGCTTTCTACTTTTGGAAAATATCTGTTTATGGTACTGAGTTGGCATTGTTCAGAAATCAATAGCTATATATCAATAGCTGGGAGGAACAAAGAAGAGTTTCTGCTTGACATTTCTTTATCAATCAACTATTTAATAAATTCCTTAGATTAGATGGTTTTCTAACTGCAGCTCTATTTACCTATACTTTGTATGTGCTTTTTGTTTGTTTATTTAGCTGTATCTCTCTCTCTCTCTCTAATATATATATATATATATATATATATATATATATATATATATATATTATACAGAAAGGACCAATAATATAAGATTAGGAAGCAAAGGGAACATCTGAGTAAAAATAAGATAGCAATGGGAGACAGCAAGCAATCCCTGTATAATATCAAAACATAATTGAAGAAATAGACACTTGTATTTATATCTAGAAACTTTAGAATGCTTGAAAACCTGCCACACTCATGGCATACCAAGAAGGCTGAAAAATGTTATATGCAAATCAGCATGGTAACCTGGCCTAAGACAATGGGGGCCTCAGATGGGAATGGGTGGATGGATTTCCTGCCTTCACACTCAAAGAATTATGCAGAGTAAAATAAAACACATTGGGAAGACGATCATATACTGGGCCTTATAAAGAAAAATTGAAGTGGTTCCTTAATTAATGAAGGTCTACAACAGGAAGACAAATGAAAGAAAACTAAAAGTAGTGGTGTAAGTCGAAGCAAAAGAAAGGGGGGAAGTTGAGGGGGTGAGTAGGAAAGCTCTTTTTGGAGGGATTTCTCAGTGTTTCTCCACATATAAGTGCTTACTTGAATTTCATTGCACCTCCTAAATAATAGGGAAGCACAGGAACACTGTGTTTAGAAAGGTAAATTGCTTCATTTGTCAGGGCATAGGTTTAAGAATCACTAATGGCAAAAGGAACACGAGGAGGTTTCCACAGTTGTCCAGAACAGTGTCAATAAGGACCCAGACAGTTGACACTACATGTGTATGCTGCATAGAATTTTCATTTAATTAGGCATCTTCATATAACAGAAGTGGAGGTAAGCTTGTTTCATATGTTATGGGTATTCAGAAGGATTAGGAAAAGAAGAAAATGACCCATTACTGTTGTGGGATGTTCTGTATGTCAAATGTGTTGCTCTGATTGGTTAATAAATAAAACACTGATTGGCCAGTAGCCAGGCAGGAAGTATAGGTAGGTCAAGCTGAGAAGAGAATTCTAGGAAGTGGAAAGCAGAGGGAGAGAGACACTACCAGCCACCGTGAGAAGATGTTAAGATACTGGTAAGCCACAAGCCACATGACAACTTATAGATTAATAAAAATGGGTTGATTTAAGATATAAAAATAGCTAGTAAGAAGCCCGCCACAGCCATACAGTTTCTAAAAAATATAAGTCTTTGTGTAATTACTTTATAAGTGGGCTGCTGGACTGCTGGGGCTTGGCGGGGCCTAGAGAGAAAACTCTAGCAACACATTACAGATAATAAAACTTATTTGTTTAGATACTAATAAAATTGGAATGGATGGAATTGTTCTTATATTTACTTTACATATCTAGTCCTTGATAAAGCTACGTAGATGTATGTCTCTAGAGTTGCAATGATATGGCATGTGGGAGGTCTTGGCGGTTTGGGCCAAGGTGCCCCAATTGATGAAGGAAACATACATGCATACACAAGAACGAGCAGCATGGCAGTGGAAAGTCACTCACACCCCAGGCATGGCATCCATGTGGAAGTTTATTTTGAGGGGAGGGGAGAGAGAATGGAGGGAAGGAAAAAGGAGAAAAAGAGAGAGGGGTGCATACCTCACAGAATATAGAGGAGAGAGGGGGGAGTAGCTTTCTTTTTGAAGGGGATTTTATGTCAGGACCTAGGACAGGTCCCCAAGGGGTGGGCCAGAATGCCAACATTTCTCCATTTTGTTATTATAAAAAGAAGAGTTATGGTTAGCAAATGGGAAAATAAGGGTGCTAAATTCTTGGAACTGCTTCTTGATGATTTTAGGGTGAAATGGGAGTGGGAATTTTGGAGTTGGGTCATGCTTGATGGGAGATGTGAGTAAAAAGCATTCTTTTGGCTGTCATTGTGGAGATCTCAGGCATCTGTTCCTTGAGGGAGTTGAGAAGGCAGATTGCTAGGAGAAAAAATAGCTTGGTATCATTGGCCTCATGAGTGGGGCTAGCTCTGGGAAATGTGATAGCTGCCAGAAAAGATGGAACAGAGAAGTGTCCTGGTTGTGCAGAAGAGGCAAGGGTGAATGAATGAGACACAAGAGCAGATATGTCCTTTATTGGGACATCTTGGAAAACCAGGTTTTGGTTGCTGAGTAGGCGCCTGCTTGAGCCTGGAGAGGTGGTACCAGCAGTGAATTGAGGAATGGAGTATTCTTTAGGAGTACATGAGCCATCATATCTATTATTTCTCTGGAGGTGGGGGTGCATCCATCCAAGTTAGCATCCTCGGTTGGTGGTTGGCATGCTCAGAACTGGTGCAGGGGCTGGCGTATCTGGAGACCCTCTGTGGGTTGGCCTTGGCCCGGGCAGGAGTGAAACTGCAAAGTATGCTCAAAAATTAGTTGGGTCAAAATGGGTTCTGGAGACTGTTAGTTTTCAACAGATCAGATTTCTTGATACAGTAGCAGAGCTTTTCCCAGGAGCCTGTAAGTATCTGACAGACATCTCAACAAATTTACATCTTGGTGTCATAGCAAAAGGGTTAAAAATGCATAGAAGTTTACGGACTCCCAAGAACTGTTTGTAGTCAATGCTCTGTCAGTTTCCCAAAACTGCATTGATCAAAATTAAGTCTTTGAATCTCTGAAGTTATATCTGAAACCAGTCTATCCTGTACCATGACGTCTGTGAATGAGGCACACCTGTCTGTATTTTTTAACAGGAAACCTATTAATGAGCTATCAACGTGCTTGTAGTCTTGGGATTGGGGCAGTTAAACTGGTACTCTAGTCGTCAAACACTGTCAGATCTGAGAAGGATAAATTTAAGAAAAAGTGAGACAGCTTTCCAGTTACCTAGGACAGTAATACCAAGTCTCTCCATGGTTGTTGTGGAGAAAGAAGACAAAAGGCATCACTTGTTCAGCTGCTAAGCCCAGGAAATATGACAGATCTCTCTGTCTCTCTGTCTCTGTCTCTGTCTCTCTGTCTCTCTGTCTGTCTGTCTGTCTCTGTCTCTCTGTCTCTGTCTCTCTGTCTCTGTGTGTGTGTGTGTGTGTGTGTGTGTGTCTGTGTGTGTGTGTGTGTGTGTGTGTGTGTGTGTGTGTCTGTGTGTGTGTGTGTGTGTGTGTGTGTGTGTGTGTAAGAATTTGGGAAGAGTGACCAACCTTGATTTTACAGCATGGGGCAATCGATCCTCCATGGTTTCACTTATTCACAATCTGGACAGGCTCTTCTCAGCAGGTGTCTAAGGTAGTGTTTCACTGCATGGCTGGCCTTGTTATAAGCTTCCAGGTGGAAGTTAGTCTGCAGCCACCCATCTCCTTAGAGAAAATACAGGATACTGCCAGAAGCTAGCATGTCCTTCTATCATAAAAAGCTTTTATATTAAATTACATATTCTCAGATCTCTAAAAAGGTGTTTGAGGACTGGGGGAATAAAATCTGTTAGGTATATCTAGATTAGCTCAACAGCATATATAAGTGGTGACTTTTATTTGTGCTCTAACAAATAAAGCTTGCCTGTAGATCAGATGATAAAGCCAGCCACTGTATTAAACATAGGGGTCAGGCAGTGGTAGCACATGCCTTTAATCATAGCTTGTGGGAGGCAGAGATTCATCTAGATCTCTGTGACTTCAAGGCCACTCTGGGAACAAAGTCAGATGTGGTGGCACATGACTTTAATCCCAGCACTAGTTAACCATAGCGATCTGGAGGTCTATACAGACAGACAGGAAGTGGTAGACAGAAAAAGGAAGTGATGTAATGGGCAGAGAGAAGAAATAAGATGGTAGGGTACAGAAAAGTATACAGGCATGGGTATATAAGAAGTAGCTCTCTCTTGGGCTGAGGATTTCCTACTAGTAACCTGCTGGGGACCAGCCTCAGCAGTTTCGGGGGTCTGAAGGATGGGATACCTGGAAGGTGCAATAACGACTCTGAGACAATGTTCATGCAAGCTGACAGGTCACTTTGGGCTTCCGCAGTTGCTAAGTTTCTTTTGCTTCCCTGGCTTCTCTTAGTTTCTCTTAGCTTCTCTTACTTTAGCTTCTGCTTTTGCCCTGGTGACCTCAGTCTTTTATTATCATAAATAAAGGGGGAACAGAAAGGAAAAGGGAAATCACTCAATACAAAATGTTCTCATGATTATAAAAATTATTCTCAGAAAATCACCAGTATATTCTTTATCATCTTTTACTAATCACAGGAACTATCCCAGACTTAATACCAAAGCAAGCATAATCTAATTTTATTATTAATGATTATACAATCTTTGGAGCACTTGACCCAAAGGCTAGCAACATGCAATTTCACAAAAAAAGGTAAAAATAAGAACAGTGGTCAATGTACCAGATAGTCATTTCCTTCTCACACAACCTGCTCCAACCTCAAGACCCCTGTATCTGCTTAAGTTTCTCCTTAGCCCTACGCAAACATCAAGCCCCATGACTGGTGGGCTACAGTGACCTCAGACAAGAAATCTTCTCTGCAAGTCAGCAACTCCTGTCCTTCTATGTCCAACAATTCCAAGGAAGACCTACTCTAATTTATACAGCTTCTATGAAAGGAAGCTCACCTTTTTTGGCAGCTCTTTTCAATCTAGGGACCCAATAAAGCTTGCAGCAATCACTCCATCAGTTTTCACATTATCTCCACACTCCTTCAGGAGGAATAAAAAGTATCTGAATTAAAGCTGTCATCTCCCTTTCTTGGTGGAGGTCATTATTTTCCTCCTGTTCTTGGTTCCCACACTTTTAGTTTGTCATCCCATCTATATATTACTCCATTCACAGTCTTCAGCTAATACCCCCTAGGGTCTCAAGTTTTACACAATGTCCTTGGAATATCCTCAGAAACTGAGTTATTCATCATGGCCATTTTAGGTCCAGTGTACCATGTGCTATAGTTGACCACATATTCAGTACAGTTTATCCAAGCCTAAAAAGCTTCCCCAGGCTGCAGGTTCTTTTCCATGAACTACATAACTGCCTCAACTCCAGCCTGAGTGATCATCTCTGTATATTTTCCTATGAAATTTACTTCACTACTTTCCTGCATCACAGAAATCACCATTGATCTAGGAACACAGACCATGAAGATCAGATAGAAGAAAAAGATTAGTATTACAAGAAATATTTATATGAAGGAGGGCATGACATGTGCATGCCATAAAGCATAACCTTGGGACACATAGGCATTTCTGCCTTGGCCCTCTAAGAGGCATGCTAAGCAGAAGATCTGGAGGGGAAAACATGGAGGGTTGATGGTCCACAATCTTGGGCCCCCTTTTCTCCAATCTCTGCTGGCAGCATGTCAGCCATCTTATATGCCGCCCGTGGCAGTAAGCAATTGTGGCTGGATTTTTTATCTCTCTGATCTTTACGCTTTGACCCTAATATCTGTTTTCAGGTATTTTATTAATAAGACCATTTAGCAATTTGTGTTACATATATAAGTTAAATCTGAACATACAGTTTTCCTAATCAGTTGCAACTTACCAATGGTAGCAAAGACAAGGAGGCTAGACAAACATTCTTGTACTGTTATTTTTTTAAGGCTCTGTAATTCTGATCTTTGAGTAGAGCCAGATTATTATCCTGAATGATTTATATAGAAGTAATGATTTCATAAAATCATATAATACCTTTGGTATTATGCATAAAAAGTTCAAGTGTCTTAGTGCAGAACCATTTTAGGTAATAATTCTATTAACTCACAACTCTGGACCCAGTTTTTTAGGATATCAATGAGCATTATAGATAGACATTTCATCCCCTATACCAGGGAGCTTTTCTTTGACTTAGCCATTTAGCCTGTTTTGGGGGCAAGGACAATACTCTTCTATAGCTGCTTCAAGCTGACATGGGGCACAGATGGTCGGAGTCCAAGGAGCTGAAGGCCAGTCAAAAGTGAGGAGGGAACCAAGGCAATGGGGTATTTATCAGAAGTATGTGGTTATCTGACCTAGCTAGACTGGTCCATATCATATCCACCCTCAGCACATCTCGAGCTCATGGTCATTTGGAGCAGCCTGCAGTCAGTCGTTGATGCTTGGGTATATCTTCCAGCCAAGCAGGAAAACCTATTGAAGCAGACAGACTGCAGACAAAAGTAAAAATTGATTAACCTATTAGGAACCTTTAGGCCCATGATCTTAGTACCTGGGAAAGGGAGACCAGGAGAGAGAAAAATACCATCCTCAGGAACAGACAGGTAAGGAAAACTCACTTGTTTGGAGTTCTTTTGACCTCTGTGAAGTGGATCTAAGTTTTATGATTTCTTTTGATCCTTTAAAGTTTATATGAATTCTTATTTTATAAAAAAATAAAAGTTTTAGATATATTAGTACCATCAATCAGTATTGAAATCTAAATTGTAAAAAAGCAGGTGCAGGTAATGGGTATCGAGTCCTAGCAAGGTTACAGATTTGGGTTAAAAGGTATGTACATTTTTTTTTTGTTGTTGTTGTTTACAGAAAGCCAGGTACAGACTGTACAGAGATGTATTTGGCCTGATGAGAAGTTTGACTCTATATTTAGAAGACAATCAAAGAAAATGTAAAATCCTGAGCTCATAATACTGTGACACAGTGTCAGAATTCTATGAATGTTAAAATCTAAAATGTTTAAATCTTAATATATAGAAGAGGAAAGAAATCTGAAGCAAAAACTTCAAATAGCCATAATCTAGCTACAATAGTGTAAACAACCTAAAGTTTTATATCTGAGGTTTTGTTCATAATCCTCTTGGATCACTCATTTGATCCCATCCATGCCAGCATATAGCCGGCCTTCTAGATCTCAGCCTGTTTCATTTTACTGTGACTGGTGCTTCTGGAAGGTACCACCTGGTAAAACTGTTAATATCCACCTGGGTCTAGTGACGTAAGAACCAAAATCCAATCATAGAGCCAGCTTTTCAATAAAGAAGAAAAGCATAAAGCAATTTTAACATTATTTATACCAAGAAGACATTTGAACTTGTGCTAACCCAATTTCAGTAATCATAGCTCAGAGATAAACTTTGAGCCAGACCTGTTTACTAGCATGGGAATGGATCCTTGTAACCCAAGCAATCAAAAAGTTTTTGGGGCCACACGAGTGTACTGCCCTGTCCTCAGGTAGCTGCGGGTCTGGTGCCGCCATCCTCCCACTCCTTTCGGCCTGCTCCGACTCCAGCCAACCTGGAAGGGACAGGCAAAGGCTCAGGCGCTGGATGCCCCGTCCATGCTTGAGCCATGGACAGAATGTGGCCTCACACTGCCCTTAGCAAAGATGGTGGTGAGGACACGTGATCTTCCTGTCTTTGACCTTATATAAGATGGCTCATGCCTGACCACATGATCGCTCTTTGGCACCTGACCATGTGTTTGCCCGTGTGTGTGTATGTGTGTGTGTGTGTGTGTGTGTGTGTGTGTGTGTGTGTGTGTGTGTGTGTGTGTGTAAAACATAAGGAGCAAATATGGAACATATAAACTCAAGCATTTAAAATCAATCAGAAACACATACAAGTGGCCACATCAATCATACATTTCCACCCACATATACAAAATAGACCTTTTAAAAGGAAGATGGAGAAAAGTTTTCCCAGGAAACTTTCACAGTTAATGCATTGGAGCTTGGAGGCACTGCTGTAGAGGAGACTGGAAAGCAGAGTAGCAGTGCAGCTGGGTGGGAGAGAGGGATCCCTTATGCTGCAGCATGCGGTGGTGGCTGTAGGATGAGAAAACAGGGAAAGAGAGACAAAGAGAAGAATGAAGCATTTTGAGTGAATGCATGAGATGCCAGAATGCACAGAAGCAGGGGCCAGAGATAAAGAAGGACTCCTGCAGAGCAGAGCCAGGATAGAGATTAGGTGGTAGGCGCATTTTCCATAATGATGTAGAAGGTCCAACAGACTGACCTCCAGCATCCCAGAGCATCAGTGAGGACCAATAATGGCTCAAAACAATCAGTGGATCGTCATCCAAAGGCTATGGGCTGTGGGGTGCAGTGGGCACAAGCTGTTGGCATATGCCATTGGGGAGAGGCTGAAAGCCGGAATGCCCGAGACTCATGGTTGCCAGCACTGGAACTTTGAGAAGCTATGGTTCAAAGAAAGATGAATCCTCACTTGTGGAAAATGGCCAGAAGAGAAGGGAGGAATCTTACTGATGAGGTGAAGAATCCCTGTGGACCTCCAGTTGGAAAAGTGATGGTGTTAGGTGGTACAGGGTCCCAGCATTTCTTGGACTGCCTGACAGTAGGAGGAAATGCCAGGGGGAACCATCCAAGTCATGACACCAATGTAATGATATGGCATGCAGAAGGCCTTGGTGGGTTGGGCCAAGATGCTCCTATGGATGAGGGAGACATGCCACACAGACATTGAGGTGGGCGGCATGGTACAGTGGAAAGTTACACCCCAGGCACAGCATCTGCATGGAAGTTTATTTTGAGGGGAGGGGAGAGGGAATGGAGGGACGGAGAAAGGAGAGAGAAAGAAGAAAGAGACAGAGGGTAAGGGTGCACACCTCATGGGAATGGAGATAAGGGAGTAGGGGGAGTTTTCTTTTTAAAGGGGACTTTACATCAGGATGGAGGGCAGGTCCCCAAGGGGTAGGCCAGAATGCCAACAATAGTAATACCGTAAAGTGGGGTATAATACAGGTAATGTGTATATTGCAGGGCTCTAGAGGCCAGAGCATTGAAAACATGGCCCTGTCAGGCCTTGCTCCACCTCTGTTCCCACTACCTTGCTAAACTGCTAGACTACATCCCTAAAGCTAGCTATCAAAGTCTATTGCCCTATTTGGCCACTTCCCTTTCCTGAGGCTGACTACCATGGTCCAGATATTAAAGTACTCAAGTCTAGCAATAAACAGCCCCCATTTTGATTATCCTAATTAACATGCCCAATCAAAATGAACCAATTCACCCTAACATGAAGTTTCCCTTTTCCCTTTGTGAAGTTCCATTTGCCTATGAACCACACATTTCTTCTCTATCCAGAGGCATTTTTTTTGTCCCTCTGGGGCAAATATCCTTCCTCCCTCTCTCTTGTTCCTTTTCTTCTTTCCCCTTATCCTCTGTCTCCTGTCTTTGTCTCAATTTCCCTGTTTTTTGTCCCTCTGGGGCAAATAAATCTCCATTGTGCTAAGAATTTGGTACTGGGGAGTCTTGTGCTGATTCCAGTCCTTTCATATATAGTATAAGACATCATCAGATGGAAAGACATACACATTTTCTATTTATACATTTTAAGAGCTCTCTTCTGTAAATTAGGGCTGTTATCAATTATACATACAGGTTCTCCTAATGAAATAGAATATTAACTTCTCAAGTATGAATAGGAAGATTATTAGACAACTAAGTATGTTTTAAGAGATTCAAAATGTGAGCATCTGATGTTATTAATCTGTTATTATTGACTTCATCAGGAGTCTTTTGAACACAATAAAGTGTCAAATTAAAATCACCTGTTGGAATATTAAATCATGCTAACCTATAAATAAAATATATCAGTTTAGTAGAGAAGTCATGGATTTTTATTATCATTGTCTACATACCTTGAAAATGAAAGCAAGAGAGGACAGATTCAAGATGGAAACCACTAGTACCTGTGGGCAGGGTATGTGTTTGGGGGACAGGGAATAAGGTGCTGCTTTAAGAGACCCATGGAAGGTTTGAAGAGAGACAAAAGCTTCACAAAGAGACAGGGCAGCAAGGATGAGCCCACGGAAGGCACACTATCTCCAGAACAACTTAAAGAAGGCAGGTATTATGGGAAGATGCTTTTAAGATGTGATTTAATGGATTTGTTGAAAATAAAAAGATGGTATAATGGTGTGCAGTGCATGGCACACAGAGACAGAGTGAGAGACACAGCAGCAATCGTAGGTATAGGAGCATGGCTGGGGCAGACAAAACAGCTTTTCTTTGTTGACTAGCAGGCTGCCTGGAGTCTTGGGTCAACCCCGGACCTGCCTCACCCTGTTGGTGCCCACTAGGCCAGTGCTGCCACCCAACCTGCAGCCTGGAGCTCATACAGATACTGCCCTTGGCACAGTCTTAACATACTGCTCAACCACATGATCACCATGACTCTGAACAAAAGCAAGATATCTGAGTGAAGAATGGTTCCTTTTCTTGGAAAGACTTCCATGGTTCAAGTTGATGCTAGAGACCATGATCTGTGCTGCCAACAGGGACCAGACTGATGCATGATCTGTGCTGCTACCAGGTGCTATGTACAAGGAAGCTTCTTTTGCCATGGTATCAATGACTGCAGACATAACTGAGAATGAGAGGCATTGAAGGCTTTTGTGATAACCTCCCTCACAACACACACACACACACACACACACACACACACACACACACACACACACATCAACGTAAGATATACAGAAGAAAGGAAGGCAAAAAGTCCCAAAGCAAAAGGTAGCCAAAGAGAAACAGATGAATTTAAATTAAAAGAGTTATCTAGAAATGAGCTTAAGCTGGGCTGAGCATTCAAAACATAATAAATCTCCATTTCATGATTTGATAGTTGGTTGGTGGCTCAATAAGAAAAAGCCTGGCAGCACTTGGGGACTGTTCATCAGATTTGTCAGCAAGTGCTGTTAGCCACTGAGCTATCTCACAAGTCCTGTCCTTTCCATTATTCATTTCTACGTATTTATTTAATTTATTTGAAAACTTAATGTTTTCTGAATAAATCTGTGCTGCACATCTCCCTTCCAACTCCTCTTATCCTCCCTCCCCTTACTGTCTTTCTATTTAAAATTTTGGGGAAAACAAGATAAATATTCAAGTATAGAAGATTTACTAAATGTATGTTCTTATTCAAATCATTAGTAGAAATGCAGTCCTTCAACCATGTACAATTTCATAACCCAGTGATAAAGTTCCTATGACAAAGATAAGATACATGTTTAACTTGGTAACTAATTATTACATGACTGGTGTCTCTGAAATCAACCAAATAGTTTACCACCTTGACCATCATTTATTCTTGATTTGAAAACATTTTATATATTTCAATAAATGCAGCCATCTGTTTATAACTCAAATTATCTAAGTAGGAACCTTTTCCACATGCTCTTTACTTTCTTAAACATGACACTCAGAATTGGTCACACCTTACTCTTAGCAACTGTGATAAGAAATGTCAATATCATTTTGTTAATTTTCTGCTTTGAAAGTGTAACTAATTTTATCTTGAGTAGCAAATACCTTGGTGAAGTACATTGGAAAATATCAGTAAAAACCTGGATATCTTAATTTTAGAAATTCTAATCAATACTATATTGGTCATTACTTTCAGGTCTTTCAGTATATATAAAACTAGAAATATAGCTATTCCCACAACCATTTGAAGCTTAGTCTACTCTATGAGATCAGCAGCTAAACTTAGTCTGCTAATGTTAGAATGTAGTTCTCTCAGTATGCTTACCTCAGTTCCAGCATCTGTTATGTGCTGGTGTATTCCAAATGTAGCCAATATCATAATGATATAAAAAGTATGACTATAATAACTGATAGCATGTTTAGCATTCCTTTGAACACTATGGATATAATGATTCCTATCTACTCAACCATGTAGCTATAGCCCATAACTTTGGAAGGTTTTTCTGTATTTAACAATGTTAGGTTCTGAAATTCTTAAATAAATATCTCACCCAACCCTGTCTCCAAACAAATTTTGTCTAAATTGACCTCTCTCTCTCTCTCTCTCTCTCTCTCTCTCTCTCTCTCTCTGTGTGTGTGTGTGTGTGTGTGTGTGTGTGTGTGTGTGTGTGTGTGTGTGTTTTAAACTTCATACACTTTTAACAAAATCTCTTTAGTTTTCTGCTGCCTTGCTGGAATATCCTGGAATGTTCCCATTGAATGCCTCCTGGAGCTGGGGACTGGAATCAACTTTCCACATTTTTACCTTCATATCTTAATAAAGAAATTTCATTTTTCTAGTCCATAGTTCCAACATATTTGTTCAGACTGTGTATTTTAAGATAATTTGGGGTTTAATTAATCTTTAGTAATGCAAATCAGCCTACATACATCATTGAACGTCATCCAATAAGTTGGAGACATTAAGAAATAAATTGTTCTTCAAGTAGATAAGGATATCTCCCTCAGAGTGGGGGATAGTATGTTCAGGACTTTCCTGGATAAGCATAGAAGTAGCATTCCTGGGAGAAGGCATACATGATTCATAAGGAATTTTCCATCAATCCAACATCCCCAAACTGTACAAATATTAAAAGTGCCCCAAGTATGTAACATGTGGAGATGAAAGTCAAAGGTGGCATGGCAATCATCATGTAGCTCAGCATTGCTGGATCTTTGTCAAGGAGCTATGCTGGCTTTATGACTTCTGCCATTCCATTCAGATATGGCTGTGCCATAACCCTTTCCTCCTGAAGTTCATTTTCATCATGGTCTTTTATTACAGAAGTAGAAACTGTAACTGAGAAACAACCAAAAGCAATTTACAGATTAAATGCAACTCCTATCAAAGTATTTGAAACCGTCTTTACTGAAATAGGAAAAGTATCCTAAAATTTGTATGACAGAAAAGACCCAAATTGCCCAAAGAAATCATGATAAAAAGAATAATACTGAAGGGAGTTCCATTTCATATTGCAAGATATCTCATAAAGATATAACAAAAATATAATATTGTACTGACAAGAAAATACACATATAGACAAATGTAATAAAATAGAAGATCCAAATTTGAATATATTTTTTCTTTTTAAGTCTATAAATTGGATGATGAAAACCCCAATTTTTGAGTCTTTATTAATTTGAACTATGCTACTCTGGCAGTTGAAAACACACACACACACACACACGTACGTGTGTGTGTGTGTGTGTGTGTGTGTGTGTGTGTGTGTGTGTATTTGCCACATTTAGCGCCTTGGAGTTTGTGATACATAAAGAATACAGAGGTCTCTTCATGAGGCTATAAGGCATTCTTGAAACACATGTTCCTATACTTAACACTGGAACAAGATATTCAAAGCAAATTAAAATTAAAAAGGTCAACAAAATTCAGTGTGCTAAAGGAATCATCTGCCGTTCAGATTATAAGCCTCTTCTTGTTGTATACACAGACAATCACGTGGCATACAACTGTGCCCTACATAGAGACATATTGATGAGCAAAATATGGAGTGGAAAGATGATAAAAGCATGAGATGTCAGGACCTCCCTCTCTTAGAAGTTAGCTCATGTAGAGCCACTACAATGTCATATGACCAAGGAACAACAGAATGCCAGGATTCGACATATAGACCAAGTCTATAAGGATATAAATGTGAACATTGATTGTATTATGCCAGAATATGAATAATAACCACAGAAGCTTTAGCCTGAGGATTTTTCCTGGGCACTCTGACCACTAAGTGTTAATAATACATTGCTTGAGACATGGCAAAATTCCCAGGGTGGTTCAAGATTTTTGTTTTGGTATAGTGTCAATGAAGCAACCAGCCTGAGAACAGGCTGTCATATGCCTCTAGATTCTCAAAAACTGGGACATTGGTTTTATGAATAAGAATGATAACTCTGTTTATTAATGATGTCAAAACTTGAGAGAAAATGATTGGAAATTATAAATCTGTTATGTCATAGTTTATTAATGATGACTAAAAGATGAGAAAGGGATGTGAAACACATGCCCAAAAATAAAAATTATATGATCTAAAAAAAAAAAAAAGAAAGAAATTGTTCCGAAGAAGAGAGAATTGTTCCATATAACTATTATTGGACTTAAACTCTGTCTCTTATATGGGTTTCCAACTTGCAAGAAGACTATCTCATAAATTATATATTTGCCATCTACACAAACACAATTCCTTAAACTATTTCCTTCATTTCTTTCTCTTTTCTCTATTTTTTTGTCTTTCTCACTCTCATCAATATACTCAAATTGCCTATACATGGCCGAAGGTTCCAAAAGTTTCATATCAGAATGCATGTATACATTCTCTATCACTTAATTGTAGTTTTATAAAAGTTTATATTTTTACAAACTATTTTTCAGATGAAAGGTCTTCTCTGGTGAGATTCTATACTCAGGTAAGAAAAGCAATAGGTTATTTATTTTTGAGGACATCACACAAAAATTTTTATTTGTTTAAATTTTATTATGTTCCAGTAAGAACACTTAATTTGAGATCTACTCTCCTACTACTAATACCCCATAATATATCATTGTCTAAATACATTCTTGAGTAACCAAACCTTATGCCTGGTGATTATTAATTTCTTTATCTTCTGAAACCACTACTCAAATATGACTATGTGAGTTTGACTACTTACATAGCTCATGTAAGTGGGTAACGAAATATTTATCCTTCTATGATTAGTGTACTTTATTTTGGAAGAATGGACATGAAATTTGAGAGACCTACAGGTCTGATCTATCAGAAAGAAATGAAGAAGCTACAATATTCCTGGCTTGCCTCACATCTAAAAAACAAAATGAAACAAGGGGTCATTGTATGTCACTTAGAGCCTGGTGATTCTTAACAAGTATGCTATTAGCAACCACATGAAGCTGGTCACTATATAGAAATACATGATTATGAGATTCTGTTCAATTTTCCTAGAGGATGAAGTGACACTGATATATGCTGATAAAACCATTTGTTGAGCTATAACCATAGGTTCATAATTGTTTATAACATGAAAATAAAATGAAACAAAACCTATCATATTGAAGTTGTACAAGACAAGTCAAGAGAAAATAAAAGCACAAAGAGAAGGCAAAGGATCAAAGACCCACTCATGCACACATTCAGGAGCCCCATACTGCTACTAAACTGAAAGCTATAGTATATGCAGAAGACCTGATGCAGGCCCCAGAAAAAAATAAAAATATTTGGCCAAAGGCATACTTTTTATTTCCTGTAAATTTATTTCCTTAATTGTTGAAATTTTTTTTCCCACAAAGTATTTTGCAAACAGTTTATGAGTGAAGTAACTGTGTTTAAAAGAAGTCATATAACCACTTAAGGTATTACTTGAAGGATAATTTCTATATATCTCAGGCTCCATTGGCATCAAATTCTTTAGTCTTGGTATTTATTGAAGTTGAGGGCTGAGTATATGCAAAAGTATTTTAAATGCCAAAATAACTCCCAGTCCAATTAATACTATCTATTTGCTCATAAGTGTAGGTCTATTATTGGTAATTCTACCAAACTCCACACCTCCAAGGAATAATTATTATCCTTCTCCCATATGATATTGACTGCTGATAACTCCTTAGTTAAGGGTAGGACTTGAAAATTTCTTTATTCTTTCTTTCTTTTTTGTAAGTGTTATAGCCATATCAGGTCAATTCACAGCAGTCTGTCTCCATCCTTAATTTTTATTTTTAAAGATGTATTTACTTATTATGTATACAGTGTTCTGCCTGCACATATGCCTACATGCCAGAAGAGAGCACCAGATCTCACTGTAGATGGTTGTGTGCTGTGGATATCGCTCTGTGTAAATAAAATTCTGATTGGCCAGTGGCCAGGCAGGAAGTATAGGTGGGACAAGAGTGAAGAGAATTCTGGGAAGTGGAAGGCTAGGGGAGAGACACCGCCAGCCGCTGCCATGAGAAGCAACATGTAAAGACACTGGTAAGCCACAAGCCATGTAGCAAAGTATAGACTAACAGAAATGGGTTAATTTAAGATAGAAGAAGTAGATAACAAGAAGCCTGCCACAGCCATACAGTTTATAAGCAATACAAGTTTCTGTGTGTTTACTTGGTTGGGTCTGAGCATCTATGGGCCTGGCGGGTGAGAGAGATTTGTCCTGACTGTGGGCCAGGCAGGAAAACTCTAACTACAGTTGTGAACCACCATGTGGTTGCTAGGGATTGAACTCAGCACCTTTGAAGTCTTAACCTCTGAGCCATCTCTCCAGCACACATCCTCCAGTTTTGATGTTCTTTCTACCTCTTCTTCTGAGATGTCCCCTGAGCCTTGAGGTTGGAAGGGGTGGTTGACAAAGATTCCCCATGTAGAGTTGGACATTCCTAGTGAATTCTCATCACTTGGATCAGTTATATATCTCTGCATTAACTGTTGCCCACTGCAAAAAGAAATTTCTATGGCCCAGGTTCAGAGAAACCCAGGTCTAAGCATAACAATAGATACAGATATTTTGAAGGCAATTGGACAAGATGATCATTAAGCAATATGACAATAGTAAGATCCACTCTAGGACATATAGCCTCCCCAGCCAATTACTTTTCACTAGGTTTGATTATGAAGCATTCATTACCTCCTGTGGATTCTATTAACAAAGTGAAGCACAGGAAGACTGGCACATAAGCCCAATACAATTCAGCAGTAACAGATGCACTCAGCAAAGACAACATAGTGAGGAACAGCAATTCTGCAGTCACACTATTTCCCTAATTCTATTCTCTCAATCACTAGTTTCCTCATCTGAATTTTTCTTGGTTGAGAGACTGTTCTTAGGTTAACAACTCTGTCACCTGGGTGTCCCTTGTTTCTTTAGGTACAGCCTCTGCAGATGCTTTAGAACCTCTTTGTCCATCTTCCACATGTCAAGACAGTCTTTCAGGTATCCATATTAACTTTTCACACTTTGAGGAAGAACACAACATAGCCTCTGCTTCAGTGAATTGCTGAATCTGGGTTGTCCTATTTACCTGGGACCATGAATTGTTTCAGAGGGTCTCAAAGATGTTTTGCAGAAGTGAGGCCATCCTTGTCCAAATTTTCAAACTTTAAAGTATATAAAATAAAGGATAAAATAGTGTGAGAGTAGACATAGTACCCTTCTCCCCACTCCTTTCTTTTAAATAATGTTTAAGTCATACACTAGTTCTTTCCACAAAATATTGACATTGAGGGTCATATGGAATGTCCATGATATGGGTTATAGCAGTGTATTGGCAATGTTCCTGAAAAGTCTTGGCAGAGTATACAGGAGCATTGTCAGTATTTAATATTTTAAAGGCGCCTAAAATGAGTTAAAAAAAAAAAGGAGTAATATTCTTAAATGCTTCTCCTGAGGGCAATCCCCAAAATGAGGATTCACAATGACATGAACATATTTTAACTTCCCAAAACTAGGAAAATACCAAATATAATCTGATAATAATCCTTGGGGCATTATAGCATAAGAATGAAGAGGTATGCTGGGTGGTGGTGGTACATGCCTTTAATCCCAGCACTCAGGAGGCAGAGCCAGGCAGATATCTGTGAGTTCGAGGCCAGCCTAGTCTATAGAGCAAGATCCAGGACAGGCACCAAAACTACACAGAGAAACACTATGTCGAAAAAACAAACAAACAAAAGAATGAAGAGGCATGATGTTTAACTTTTATGTATGGAGGCACTCCTTTAGTTCCTTAAGAGCCTGCTCTTAGTGAAAAATATTTTTTTGATGCTGAAGCAGTTTGATGAAAACATGCAGGAGATTACTATGCTTTCTTTAGGTTGTTAGTTTTTAGGAAATTGAGAGTGTTAAAATTGAATCAGCCTTTGCATTTCCCTTATACAAATGTCCTGGGAGATTAGAATGTGACCTAACAAGACCAAAATAAACTGGATTTTTTTCCATGCATGCATTTCCTGTTGAATTAATTATAACAAATCATAAATAAAGCTGCCTGATAAAGTGAGCCACACTCTTTCTAGATTCTGCATTGCCAGCATTGCTTATTATGAATCAGAATATAAGTTTAGAGGTTGATGATAATGTTGTAAGATGATGTAAATCATGCATAATTCCATCTGTTGCATGGAGGCAGCTGGGTGAGTAAATATCCATCAAGAATCTCTAGAAACTATGAAATTCTTAACAAGTTTTGTGACATCTACAACTTTTTCTGGTGCAGAAAATATCAGCTGAAGCCTGGTACTTCTAGAAAATGAAATAATATGTTCTGATGCAAAATCAATAAGCTTACTAGAAGTAAAATGATTATTAATTTGAAAGGGATACATGTGGTGATATATTGTATACCCCAATAAAGCTTACTTGGGGATCAGAAGACAGAGCCAGCCACGAAATTAGACACAGAGGTCAGGCAGGGATGGCACATACCTTTAATGGTATCACTTGGGAGCTAGAGCTCCATCTGGATCTCTGTGAGTTCAAGGTCACACTGGGCTACATGAGAGAAACAGAACCAGGCTGTGGTAACAAACATCTTTAATCCCAGGAAGTAATATGGCAGGACACAGAAAGGTATAGAAGACATGAGGAAACAGGAACTCACTCTCTTGAGGTTGAGGATTTCGTAGAGATAAGCTAGTGGCTGGCTGTTCTGCTTCTCTGATCTTTCAGCTTTCTTATCTGGCTCTGAGGATTTTAAGATTTGTGTTACAGATATACAGCAAAATCTAATAGAAATTCCAACTTTTTTATCATTGAAAAATACAAAATTTTATTGGCTTTTATCCAAATAATTACTTTGCACGAGACATGCTTGCAATTACCAATTTAGTAATAGTAAGCCAATATGGAGCGATAACCTTTATTGGACTGATAGATATATCCATTCTATTAGCTCCTCATCCCAGAGCAATACTGTGGGGATGATTGGAGAAACAATAACTAACAATGCAGAAACAACATAGGAATTTGAAGCTGGACATTTCTAAGCACATTTTCCACTTGCTTTAATGCTATATATGAAGGTTTTGTCCATGCTCTAAGAGATAAAGTATCAGGGTTCCCCTTAAGGACATCAAGTAAAGGTTACAATTGTGGTGTAGGAATTTTTAACATTGATCCAATCCAATTTATTCCTATTAGCTGCTTTTGAAAATCATTTAGAGTTTTTATTTTTCCTATTTAATTTCCAACCTTTGAGGAATGATTGTGGAAAACTTTATCAACTTTCTTAAATATAAGATTGGAGAAGTACATTGAATTTTCTCAGGAGCTATAACCAATCCATAATATGCTAACTCAATCTTTATTTCAACAAAGAAATATTCCAGCATGCTATTATTTTCAGCAGAAAGCAAAGTATCATACATACAATGTATTATAAAAGTGAGAGGAAATAGCTTTCTAGCTCTCCATAAAGTGGTAGTAACTAATTTTGGACATAAAGTTACATTATTTTGCCCTTATTTGAGGCAAAACTTTCCAATAATAGTTTTCATTGGTTTGGATAAGTTAAGAGAAGGTTCACTGAAAGCAAATCTTTTACAGTCTTTAGGATGCAAAACTATAAGAACAGTTCCCTAAATCCTTCACTATAATGTATCCATTTTTAGAAATAATAACACATAATGAAAGGCCTGGATGGAAAGTCCCCATTAATTTCATGGTGGCATTTACTTGATGCAGATCTTGCACCAGATGCCATTTTCCTGACCTTTTCTTAATCACAAAAATAGGGGAATTCTATGGACTGTTAGATTCTTCTATATTCCCCTTTTCCAGCTATTCCAGAACTAACATCTAGGTGACTACTATCTTTTTTTTTTTTTTTTAGTAAGAGTCTACTGATCCATCCATATGGGATCTTCAGAAAGCCAGGTTATTGGAACAGCATGATACTTTTTCAGCAGCACCTAGGACAACTACACCAGCCTTGTCTATTAGACTTTGGAATGGGTGTTAGAAGTTCACGTTACTCTCTTCCCAGGAATCTCTCATGGTGAGAGCATCATCTGTTTATCACGGGTATTTAGGACAAAGAGATACATACCTAAACTTTGAAGAATATTTCTTCCTGCCAACCCTTGCATCACATAAGGCTTGAAGGAACTGATTGACCATCATCAATTTTAAAGTTAAGGATTTTTGACCTTTGTTGATGCCACAGGGAAACTTCTGCTCTTCAGAGCTCTATGGGAGTGTTTTCAAGAGGCCAATGGTTGGGCCAAATTTGATAGGAAAGAATAAAAACATCACTACCAGTAACAAACAATCCTTCAGATTTCTTACCATCTATCAATAGAGGAATGGTAGGCCATTCTTTAGAAATTGGTTCCATCTTGTACACAACTGAGGACCCAAAACTTTCTTTTCTCCATTCCTGAGCACACTTTACATAATTAAACACTGACACTGGAATCAATGACAGTTGAGTGGTGTGTTGTCCTTCTTCTATAGTTTGGATGTTAGTAGGAGCAAACATCTTTAATCTCACCAATATAATACCAATCTATAAATGCTAAAAAAAATCTGCAAGCCCATCATGGTCACACTACTTCTGTCTATTCCTTGTGGTAAAGTCCAAATATAGCAGCAGGTATGGCTTGGTCCCCATTTTCTGGTGTTAATATGAATCTGCAGGTAGCATTGAAGTCATGTCTTGCATTGCTTGAGGTTGCCCTGGAAAGTCTTGATACATAGCAGTTTTGGGGATTATGGAGGGTATTTGCCCTTGGAGATAAATCTGAGCTATTATCAGATGCATACCAAGTTTTGGCAGGGCCTAGGTCTGGCCTCTGACCCAGTTTCCCTGAGGCAAAGGCTGTCTTTCACTAACCCTCTTTGATTTACATTTGTTTGTCTAATGATTTCCTAGTTTACAGCAAGAGCAAAAACGTGGAGGTTTAGTTTCCATAACTCAAAGAACACTCTGCTTTCTTGGAGACACTGCCTTTTAAAGTGTCCAGACTAATCACATTTAAAACACCCATGGCTATTACCTTTATTCCCTTTTCCTTGGTGGATGACTGCTAATAATTGAGGCACTATTTTCCCTTGGAGGGCCACAGCCAGAGAAAACCTGTGAGCATATGAAGGCCCAATATCAACATAGAGGTAGATGTGATCACGAATATCTATTTTCTTTCTGAAAGGATGGATGACCTGGCATGTAGAATTTAGCATTCTCATATACCAGTTGCTTAAGAATAATCATTGCTGCCTCTCCATCAATCACTAGATGACTGACCAACTGCAAAAGATGAAAAACAAAATCTTGATGTAGCGCATAAGTTCCCTATCTAGTTTTAGAAATTTACTCTGTTTTTCTTCCAGAATCCAGTGTCCTATGGCATACTTGCTATGCCAAAGAATGTATTTGTTCATGGCCTCAGAGGGATATGTAATCTGTCATTAAGCATCAGTATGCATGCCTTCTCCTACTAATGCCTCAAAAGTTATAGGCACATTATTTTGGTGACTTCTGTTAGTTTAGTCTTGACATCTTTCTGAATAATCTTCCACAGTAAATATTCATCACCAATAAGAAAAGCCTTTTAGAAGATCTTCCAATCAGAGGGAACAAAGCATTTACAGATAGAATTGGGGAGAGACAATGTAAAAGGAGCAGCTGGCACATATGAACACAGCTTGCTTAAGATCCATAAGGATATGAAATAAAATCGGCATATTATTTTTAACTTGTTGCCCCGGCTTGCCAGGATCAGGTGTTTAACTCACCAGACAAAGAGAAAACCCTTCCATGGGTCCTCCTGTCTCCTGGGTTCAATACACAGCCTCTTGCATCAGAGGCCTGTGCTGTGAATGAAAAGCAGTTGATTGTTTTATAGGGGATGAGAAACCTTCTTAATAGCCTCAGTAAGAGATGATGTGAAGCAATGAAAAAAAAAAAATAATTGAGAACCTGCACTGGATGGGCAGAGGTCAGGAATGGAGGGGATTGGAGCAGGCGGTGGAGAGGTAAACTCAGCACAAGGAGGGAGAAGACAGTGAACGTCCTCACGGAAAGACACTGGGTACTCACTACATCTTCAGGTCCCAATGTTTCTTCTGTCCACAGTGTAGTTCAGCTTTTGCCTCGTCATCTCCACTTGCAATTTTAACTGTGTCACTTTTATCAGTTACTGTTTTTATTTCTTTCCAAAGCTAAAAGGCAGCTCTGGGAAATATTTTCTGATCCCTTCGCCTTCAGTTCTCCCTGAACTGCTCTTCCTGGCCAGGACCAGGTTCTGGGATCCAGAGACCCCTCCTCGGGGAGAAAAGGTCCAAGTTCACTCGTGAAGTCCAGGAATTCCATCAACATACAGTGTCTTGCTTTAGCTCCTTCTGCCATCAACAGTTTGCAGAATTTCTACAAACAAATGTTGCTCCTTTGACTCAGTCTGTTCCAGTTTTACCTCTGATTAGTCTCCTGCCTTATTGTCTTTGTGTGTATGCCACAACCAACCCTTTTACTCCTTTTCATAGATTCCCATATCTCTGGTCCCTGTTTTAGGCACCATCTGTAAGTGCCAGGATTTACTTACTGCACCCGAGTCATAGGGAATGTCACTCAAGCCAGGGGAGCGTCCAAGGGGCATAGCAACAGAGGCTGAGGAAAGTTTATTGCAAGTATTCAGACTTTGTAAACCTTTATTGGAAACAGGCTACAGTGGCAGTGTCAGGAAGAATACAGTCATAACTGTAAGGATACAATGATGTGTGCAAGCTTTACAGGGTATACAAGATTAATGTCTAAGAATAATTGTTCCGTCAAATTTCTATATGCTTCACTGACTTTAAGGGGACGCCAGAGATAAAAAGTAGCCTGAATGCTCCACTGCCCGAGGGAGTGTCTTGGCTTTTCAGGAACTGAAAGGCACATGGTACCCCAGAACCATGGATTCTAACATGAAAAACCTATGATGTGTAGCTTTCAAGGCAGCTAGACCAGGATAACTCTGTGATTCCATACACTAGATGTCATAAAAGGCTAAATACCTTACTTTTGCAATTTAGTCATCATATTTACCCCATGAGATTGTTAATATGCCTTGTTTTACAAACTTAGTGCTTTATGCTCAAAGTGTTAATGTTATGAAGTAACAAACCTGGAAAAAGAACTACCTTTAATTAATCTTCAGTCTTTTCATTTGGGGTTACCTGTAGTGGGCCAGTCTTCCTGGTTTTGAATCTATATAACTGTGGTCACAAATTAGGTATTTCTATTAATTTCTTAATATACATATTGCTCCTTTTTATGTGGCAATTTTCCTGCCCAACACAGATTTTTTTTTTTTAATGTGTGTTTGGAGGATAAGCTTATCTTAAGGGTTGCTATATCTTGCCAACCTACTTTCCCACAAGAAGGTGGTCTTACTTTATGTCACCTTACTTAGATAATGTATCATGCATACCCCAAGTTAAAAGTAGCAAGCTGATTTTCAGAATAACTTCAACAGTATAATAAACTGTGTTAAGCATAAATGGGTAGATATTTGAAATGTAATATTTGATTTTGTGACTGTACAAAGAAAAGGCATCACCCATGGTTCCTGTGATGTGGTGGAATAGTGTTATGGGACTGTCATCATTGTGGTGAGCCTCTTTGTAAGAGTCTCATTCAAGTGGAAGCATCAATTCAAATCATTAATCACAATTTCATGAATAGAAAAAGATAAAAATATATGTCAATAGAAATTTGTCTTTGCTTTTGATATCTCTTATAGATCAACTACTAGAATCAATCTACCAATAAAGAACCAGAAGATATACCCAACGCCAACCTATAGTCAGTGATCTTAGCAAAGTGGATAAAACATGTATAACATCAAGGGCCAACATAACTGAGTAGTGACCTACTTAGATCTTAGTTATTACCTGGATAATATCCTTTGTAACATTTAAATGTGATTCTAATAGTAATCACTAATAATAAAGAATAAATTACTGATAATTAAGTGATAAATATATGTGACAAATGTATTCATTTAAGAACTTTTTTAATTTACTACAGAATTTATTGCAATGTGGGTTTCTATATTTGAGAAATATGCTTGTTTGCATTCATGAAATATAAAACCTGAAAACCAAGAACAATATAAATACAAACACTGCTGGATATGGTCAAAGTTACTTCATAGTAATTTCATATTTCAATGAGGGTTGATGGGAGAAATTAAATATGTACATAAATCAGAACAGATTGCATGAGTGAATGTAGGCTCTGACCTATACAGATACACTGTCTTGTCTAAGGCAATAGGTTCAAGTTTTTTTTTTTTTAAACTGCTTCTGTAACTACAGAATCCCATTCCTTGAGCAGTGGTTAGAACATAGAAAACACGTGCTTAGGATGTGCTCAATGAAAATAAATGTTGAATATGCAAATAAGAAATGAATGAGCAAATAAGCAATTTTAAAAGTTGATATAATAAATGAATTGATGTTCATAATAAAATAAATGGTCAAGGTTTGATTGAAAAATTTCTTCAAATAAGCAACTGAATTATCATTTCATTTTCTCTGATGAAGAAGGAAATAAATGCTCTGAGTAAAATGAAACATATAACAAAATTCATAGAACATGATTTGAGGAATTTCAGGAATATCCAGTCTTGAACAAGCACAGCCTTGAGATAAAGTGGATAGAATACTAGGAAGGAGCCAGATTACTTAATATTTCAAATCTTTTGCATCAGCTGAGGTCTTGGCAGGACAGAGAGGATTATTTTACATAGGGAATTTGGGAATATGTAAATGAAGTAATGGCTTCCCACTGGTGTGAACAGGGTTAAAGGAAATTCATATGGTATAGTAAAGTACTCCTCTGGCCGCAACATAATGGAGTCACACCTCTTAGAGATAGAAGAGAAAGGGAATAAAAAGATTGGAAAAAGTCAAATCCAGATTGTAAGTACAGCACTATGTGATAGAATTATTTTGATAAACAGTCTATTTGCTGGAACTGGTGCTCTAAACTCTGTCACCCTCCAATCTCCTCTCGTTGCTAAACCCAATCCAAAACAAGATGGCAAGAGATACTATGGGTGGTGGCAGTAAGGTCAGTGAGGTCAGGCTCCCACATCGAGTAAATTGATGAAGGATGGATTAAGTGTAAAGGAAAATGGGATATATCCAATACATGGATTGGTTTCATTGTATAGGTGTTAGGGAACCACTAAAGATTTTTTTTTAGGCAGGAAAGTTATAGGGAATACAACACTGGGAACAACAGAAGAACTGGGTAAAGTAGTGACACAGGACAGAGGGAAACAATCATATGAGAACTGAAGGGTCTGGAAAATAAATTATGAGGGTCTAGGACATAGATACTAGATAGAGCAATGGTTCATGTCCAGGGGAGGTAGGAACTAAAATTAGAGATACCATATTGATTTACATCATTCCTAATTTCTTGTCAAGAGTGCCTGCAAAGACAATGGTTGATTTCCTGAACTGCATATGAGTGTAAATGTCTAATAAGGATGATTGCATTTTATATTTAATAAAATTTTGAATGTGGCATACAGTATATTTTATCTGAAATTAAAATTTTTCTAAATATTATTAAAATAGAAAATTCTTCAGTTAAATGTTTGATTTGAATATTGTACTATGAAAAAGCTGATAAAATTTTTCTCTAAGGAAATCATCATTTATCTTTGCAAATGTGCTTTATGAATGCACAGAATTCAATACATATAGCCAGTGCTATTTATATGCCCTGGCCATCATGTAGCTGAAAGATTTGGAAAATATTTTTGAAAAACATTACAGGTAAATGTAGTAAGTAATAAATCTGTTTAAAAGGTCCATATCATGGTAAACTAGCATTTTGACAGGACCAGATCACATAGCCTGTCCAGGGTTTATAACTTTCTAGAGGAAGGAATACACTAACTCAGCTTCCTTTCAGTGAAAACAGGTTTAGCACATAAGCAATGTCAAGTCCATGTATGAGCTCAGATATCCAGGGAGAGTGCCAAATATCCAGTGCCTTGCAGAGTTTTATTTTAATACTCAGAAAGTTTAGGAGCCCATGAAACTTTAGAAAGCTTTGCTTAGAGAAAGTTTCTTTTTTTTTTTTTTTGCTTTGTTTGAAATTTTTTTTTTGCTTTGTTTTAGTTTTGTTCTGTTTTTGGGACAGGGTCTCACTATGCATTTCAGTATGCATTTCAGGCTGTTCTGGCACATATTAGGAAGACCACGCTGGCCTCGAACTCACAGAGATCCACTTGCCTCTGCTTCCCAAGCACTGGGATTACAGGTGTGTGCCACTGTCTTTGAAGGGGTCTCTTAATGCTTCTTCTTTTCACTATGATTTCTTTCTTTTTAGGTTTTATTTGTTTAAATTTATTGTATGAAATAATAAATAATCAATACAACATTTTTATGCTTAATGGCAAGGTCAATTCAGCTCTTAAGAGTCTAACTCGAGTAAAATAATAACTCGATTAACCAAAATTATAGATATCTGCTCTTTAGAGTAATATTTCTGTACTTTCTGACTACATGATTTGTGTATTGCATGTATTTGCTGTACTTTGTTAGTGTAATCTATTAAATAGAATGAGCAGTTCCTTTTTCATGAGATCATTGGGATAATTATGTGAATTTAGAAAACACTAGAAAAATACCTTGTACACAGTAAGAAATCAAATGTAAGGAGTTTTGTTGTTGCTGTTGTTTTGTTTGTTTTGCTAAACCATTTGTGTTATGAATTTCAAGGAAGCAGCCTTTGAATGAAATATCTCCTGAGGGATGGCTGTTGGTCATCTACCTATCTATTCATCTATACATCTCTTATCTACCAGAAGACATGATTGGAACTGGTAAATAAAAAGACAAACACAAGGGAGGAACAAAATGAAGGCGTATAGGACACTGAGCCTGAAAGCAACTGAAATGGTTAATCTTTGTTGCAATTGTTTGGTTGGGAAGCACCTGGGGAATATAACTCTCAGCGTGTGTCTGGGGATATTTTCTGAGAAATTTAACTAAAGGGAAGACTCAAATAAAGTTAGCAGGACCAACTCATAGATTAGGCTTCCAAACTGAGTGAAGAAAGAAAGGGAAAGAAAAAGATTTGATTAAGAGTGTCCTCATTTTATACTTTCCGACTACAGGCTGAACGTTAATATGCCTCCTCACATCCCCAGTGCTTACCAAGTCATGAGCCAAAATAAAACTAGCCTGCCTGCCTCCATTTTTTCTTGTTTTTCTATCTGTTCTTCTTCCTTTCCTACCTTCAAGTTGCTCTGTCAAGACACAGCAATGAGAGACTCATTACTAGTGCCTGTAACAGCAGGTAGTATTGTGATATCACAGTGTATTACAGTAATTGTTTTGTCATTAATGTATTAAAATATAAGGACATATCTCCATAGAGCCTGGAGGATTTATAGTAGAATGTAAATTTTCTTCCAACTAATAGTTATTTTACAGGTGTTTACATTCAGTATGAAACTATACAGTTTCTTATAATTATAAGAAAAAAGGGTTATTGCATGACATTTTTTGTCTTATCTAATATGTGGGTTTCTTTCCATACCAACAAATTCTTTGGTTCTCTGACACTAATTTGCTGGCCAGCATGGAAATTCAAGTCTAACACTCACTGCTCGTATTAGCTTGGAGTACAGAGATCAAGAATTCAGTCCCACAGAATTGTGTCCACTTCAGACAGTAGATACACAACAGGTACCATAGCTGCTAGCATTTATTTCTTGCCAGTAAAAATGTGTAGATTTCAAGAACCCCACTAAAATTTAATAAATTCATAGATTGACTTGAGATTCAGGGAAGTCCTCTACAAATGATTGTGGTTTATAATCTAGAACACATGACAGGAAGAACAAAAGGGAAGAGATACTAAGGCAAAGAGTGCAGACTGGGATATAGAAATCTTGTGCCTTGACATCACCATTCTAGTATATCTATCATGTGTTTGAAAGCTTGGAGACACTCTGAAACCCAGTGTGGAGAAGATACAAGTTCCATTATACAGGCAGTTACGGCTAAGTAATTAGCTATCAGTGGTCTAGCTCAAGCTCTATCCTTTCTTCAGTACTTGTTAGTTAGCATCTGACACTGCAGTTTGATGCTCTGTAATCAAATGTCCTATGTTTCTAGTGATAAGTCTATCCTAAAGTTATCTAGGTAATTCACCATGAGTCATTTCATTGTCATAAACTGATGTAAGGTTCACAAGAATTTGTAACTGCTATGAGACTATTTATGTCCTCAAAAAGGAAGAAATATGTATCCACTACAATGTCTCTTATGGAGGGTAATTTTAGGGAGCCTCTTAATCAAAGCCAAACATCTGTTGGGATAATAACAATTCCGTTATGTTCTTGTAACATACTGGACAGCAGGATGTCACAGAGAATATGGCTAGAGGCAATTGTTTCTCTAAAAGGAAAAGTGCCACTGAGTAAAAGCAATGTTATTCTACAAAAGACATTTATAGTGTCTTATTTGACAGTAACTAAGTAAGAAAGATGTAGTATAAGACACGACCCTAAAAGATACTTTATAATCACAATTGATTTATGTTTTCCATCTAAGTTCCTAGTCATTCTATAGCTGGTCACAATTCTAAAAGACTCTAGAGAAAAGTTATTCTGAGGGAAATTTTAGAGATTGTACATAGTATATTTCAAGATATTTTTTCCATTGACAAATGAGGGATGGGGTACTTAGTATAAGATTTAAAACAAGCATTTTTCTGTTAGAAAATTAGTGAACAATTTTGTTACAATTTAGATATAAATTGGAGAATGAAAACAATTTAAAACCTTCTTAATTCACCCCCATTTCTGATACCAAGCCCTTCTCCACTTAAAGGGTCAATGGATATTTTGTACATGTTCCTTCTCATTGTATACATAATTTGACTTCCTAGTTAAGTAAAAAGAAAACTGGGTCAAGTTTGTTGAAAAACTAACTACTGACCAAAGGCTAGTGTTAAAGGTGGTGTATCCTGATGATTACATGTTAAATTTGAACTAATATTTCTTTTGTCCTTGTAGTTTATGAGTTCTCTCAAAAGTGAAAAAAAAAATGGTCCAAAGAAGGAGAGTCTATTGCCACAGGAGGGTTTGTGGGCATAGGGAGGGAAGAACAGAATGCTACCCACAATGCTTTCTCTCTGAGCTCTAGATCCTCCCAATAGTTTGCAAATTTGTTTAATTCAATATGAAAGTAGAGACCATGCATGATTGACAGCATGACACTGCAAATGGTCTCCTAAAAAGCCAGATATACACTAAAAGAAATGAAAAATGGAAAATAAGTGTTGTTTCCCAGTTCTGGGGATTAAGGAGATATCATTAAGTTATACTATATATTTCTTGTATATGTACAGACTTGCACTGGGGGCCATAAGGTCCAATGAAATATATCTCAGTATGATATCCTTAGCAAAAATTGAGAAACTGCAAATGTATACCATAAATGTTGATCTTTTTACTGGCTTGTATCAGAACTATGATGAGGATAGTTGGGAAAGTACATTCTGTTGGGGAAAATGAGAGTCCTCAAGAACATATGAGTCACATCTACATAAGGTTAAGGTTAGCAAACAAGAGCTCTAGTGTCCTTAGCAGCAATTCAGACAGATCTGGCTTTATTTGCTGCTGTCAGCTATTAAATGTGAACACACACTCAGATATATTAATTTACCACCCATTTTGCAAATCTTCACTTTGACATGATATTAGCTAAAATTATTTCCCCTGCTGAACACCAAGAACATTTTTAAAGAATAATTTATTTAGCAACAGGCTTACTAGAATAAAGTTTGGTAAATCTTCCACATGCTTGGAAAGAGGAAATATTGGCAATCCATCCACATGGTAAATTGGTGTAAATTTCCAAGATATTTTGTTCATATAACAGGAAAGTGGAGGCTGTTGGAGGTCAGCTGCTACAGTTTCTTATGACTATATACTCATTTCACTACTTGTGAATCTCTTCTATGTAAAAGCCTATTGCAAACTCAAGAGATACTCATGAGGAGGTCTATTGGGAAAACAAAATAAAATTTGAAACTGCAGAAATAAACAGATATTTTGGAGAAGGCACCAGATTCTAAAAGCTATAATACAAAATGATCCTACCAAGAACTTAAAGTGCAACATGATTCTGCTGACATCATGATCAGTTAGCTAATTGACTAACAAATCAAGTTAATGTAATCAAATTCTTTCAACAGCTTTGTCACTTTCTATCATACATCATTGCATCTTTTCTCTCTTTACTTCTATGACCTCATACAGCACACAGCTTCTCAAAACTTCTATTTCAAGTTCTACTATGAATTCCCTAGAATTTATAAACTGAGTTTAAAGACATCTTCCTCATAAATTTGTAAATATTCACTGAAGTAAAATATAGAAAGGTACCGATATATAAAATTTAAGGGGCTATAAAATATAGATTTTAATATTTAAGCAGCAGTTCATATCATCTTATAAAGAAAGAATAAAATAATATAGAAAATAGAGATTCCTGTTCCAGCCAATAAATTTGACAGTGGACAATACAAGTGGAGGGAGCCTTAGTAGTTTTTTAATTACTACTTTGTGCAATCCTCCATTCATTGCAAATTGGAACTAGGACTCAGTCTTTTATACATTCAGAATAAGAAATTTTGTCTTTTCCAGTACTGTCTGTGTGATGAGATATGAAATCTGTGTCCATTGACCAGGCAATGGGAGGACAAACTTGAGAAGTGCTGGATCCCTTTGGCACTCAATTCTTTTTTTATAAAACTTTCTAGTGAGTTACCCACTACTACTAACAAAGATGGATGAAAGACATTCAGAATTTATTCTTGGATTAGTTAATCTCTGTTCATTTAGTTGTCATGTTAAGACCTAAAATATTTTAGGGCTTATCAAATATAAATAATGGGTTTAATTCCTTCATTTTATGGCAACATTATTTAGGATGAGTTAAGGTTGGAATGGAGTGATGCTTGACTTCCCAGATTTGTCCCTGCTGTCACTTTCCTCAAGTTTCTTTCAGTCCTGTTGCTCTGATGTCTTTTTATATGTGAGTTAACAGCTTTGATGTCTTCCTGTATCTCACAGCCTGAATATATGCAAGTATCTTAAGCTTCCAATCCAGATATTATTTTTTAAATTCTCTACCAACTTGCTTCAAAACACCCCATGTATTTTCCTTTTAAGAAAACCCAGAAAGGGATCAGAACAGGCAAGATGCTCATCTGCACTCAGAAAACCTTTATGCTCTCACTTTGGATCCTAAAGACCAAATCTGCTGCCAGCCCTTCCTGGCTGAACCAAATGCCACACTAGCCTCAAGAAGGCCTGATTCTAATTTGGATGGAGACTCTTGATGAACCAAAGGCCACGCTGATTGCCAGAACCCAGGCAAGAAAGACCAGAAGACCAAGGAGGAAACAGAATTCAAGTAGCAAAACACCCATCCAACAAAGACAAACTTAAAAATCATCACCTAGATACTTAGGGATGTTGAGCAATTCCTTAAATGTCTTTCAGCCATTTGAACTTCCTCTGTGGAGAATTCTCTGTTTAGTTCTATAGCCCATTTCTTAATTGGACTGTTGGGCATTTTGATGTCTAATTTCTTGAGTTCTTTATATATTCTGGATATCAGCCCTCTGTCAGATGTGAGGTTGGTGAAGACCTTTTCCCATTCTGTAGGCTGTCGCTTTGTCTTGTTGACCGTGTCCTTTGCTCTACAAAAGCTTCTCAGTTTCAACAGGTCCCATTGATTGATTGTTTCTCTCAGTGTTTGCGCTACTGGTGTTATATTTAGAAAGTGATCTCCAGTGCCAATGCGTTCAAGACTACTTCCCACTTTCTCTTCTATCAGGTTCAGAGTAGATGGATTTATGTTGAGGTCTTTGATCCACTTGGACTTAAATTTTGTACATGGTGACAGATATGGATCTATTTTCAGCATTGTTCACATTGACATCCAGTTATGCCAGCATCATTTTTAAAGATGCTTTCTTTTTTTCATTGTACATTTTGTATGTATATGTTCATAGGTGTGCAGGTTAATGTCAGGGTCTTCAATTTGATTCCATTGGTCCACATGTCGGTTTTTATGCCAGTACCAAGCTGTTTTTTATTACAGTAGCTCTATAGTAGAGCTTGAGGTCGGGGATTGTGATGCCTCCAGAGTATGTTTTATTGTACAGGATTCTTTTGGCTATCCTGGGTTTTTTGTTTTTCCATATGAAGTTGAGTATTATTCTTTCCAGATCTATGAAGAATTGTGTTGGTAATCTGATGGGAATTGCATTGAATCTGAAATGCAAATCAAAATGACTCTGAGATACCGCCTTACATCTGTCAGAATGGCTAAGATCAAAAACACAGAAGACAGCTTATGCTGGAGAGGATGTGGAGCTAGGGGAACTCTCCTCCACTGCTGGTGGGAATGCAAGCTTGTACAGCCACTTTGGAAATCAATATGGTACTTCCTTAGAAAATTGGGAATCCATCTCCCCCAAGACCCAGCTGTAGCACTCTTGGGCATATACCCAAGGAATGCTCAATCATACCACAAGGGCATTTGATCAGCTATGTTCATATCAGCATTGTTTGTAATAGCCAGAACCTGGAAACAACATAGATGCCCTTCAACTGAAGAATGGATAAAGAAAATATGGTACATATACACAATGGAGTACTACTCAGCAGAGAAAAACAATGACATCATGAGGTTTGCAGGCAAATGGATGGATCTAGAAAAAAATCATCCTGAGTGAGGTAACCCAGACTCAGAAAGACAAGCATGGTATGTACTCACTCATAGTAGGATACTAGATGGAAAATAAAGATGACTAGACTGCTACACAACTACAGGGGGGCTACTTAGAAAATGGGAACCTAGGAAAGATCCAGGGATCACCCAATGACAGAGAAATGGATGAGATCTACATGAACAACCTGGAAGACAGTGGGAGTAATGAAGGGTAAGATTTGAGGGAAAGAAAGCTTAGGGGAGCAGGGGATCCCATCTGGATCAAGAACAGAAAGGGAGAATGAAGAATAATAGACCATGATAAATGAAGGCCACATGAGAACAGGAATAGGAAGAGTGCTTGAGAGGTCCAAAGAAATCCACAATGATATATCCTCTGTAGACTGCTGGCAATGGTTGAGAGAAAGCCTGACCTAGTCTGGTGATAAGATTTCTAAACACCCTAACAGTGGTCTTGGAAATCTCACCCAATAACTGATGGAAGTGGATGCAGAGATCCTCACCCAGGCCCCAGGTGGAGCTCCAGGTGTCCAACTATTGAGAAAGAGGAAGGACTGCAAGAGTGTGAATTGTTGAATCCAAGATTGCAAAAAGCACAGGGACAAATAGCCAATCGAATGGAAGCACATGAATTATGAACCAATGGCTGAGGAGCCCCCAGCTAGGCCCTCTGGATAAGTGAGACAACTGAATAGCTTGATCTGTTTGGGAGGCACCCAGTCTGTGGGACCAGGACCTGTCCTTAGTGCATGAGCTGGCTGTTTGGAACCTTGGGCTTACACAGGGAAACTTTGCTCAGTCTGGAAGGAGGGGATAGGACCTGCCTGTACTGAATCTACCAGGTTTAAATGAATCCCCAGGGGTATCTTGGTCCTGGAGGACATGGGAATGGAAGGGAGGGGCTGGGGGGAAGGTGGGGATGCGGGCAGGGGTGGGAGGGGGGAGGACAGGGGAACCCATCGCTGATGTTTAAAATTAAAACACATAATAAAAATAAATAAATTTAAAAAAAGAAAAAAAAAACATCACCTAGATGTATAATCACCTCAAACCCAGATGCCTCCATGCCAGTATAAAAACATAAACAGTAACAGCCAGAGCTACATATATCCACTAGAACTCACCTATCCTACTACAGCAAACCTTGCCCATTCCAACATAGCTGAAGAAAAATATAATGACACCAAACCAAATTTATAAAGATGATAGAAGCCCATAAAGAGGAAACAAAACCTTAAGAAATCTAGAATACACAAACTATTGGAGGAAATAAATTAACATCAACTACCATAGGTGGTTGATAATTTTGCTGGGTAGAGTAGTCTGCATTAGACTCTATGGTCTATTAGAGGCTGCAGCACATCTGTCCAGGCACATGGCTTTTAGAGCCTCCACTGAGAAGTCAGTTGTAATTCAACTCGAACCTTTTAATATTTTTTCTTTGTCATGTATATTTAATGTTTTGGCATGTAAATGGGACTTTCTTATCTGATCTAGTCTATTTGGAGTCCTGTATATTTTTTGAAAAATTTATTTATTTATTTATTTATTTATTTACTATGATGAGTTTTCCCTTCTTTAGATTAGGTAAATTTTCCTCTATGATTTTTTTTAAATATAGTCTGTCCCATTGATATATGTAGTTTTTCTTTCCTTTCTCCATTCTTATTATTCTTAGCTATGTTCTTTTCATATTTGTTTTAATTTTACATATCAGCCATGGGTTCCCCTCTCCTCCCGCCTCCCACCCCTACCTTCCCCACAGCCCCTCCCCTCCATTCCCATCTCCTCCAGGGCCAAGACTCCCATGGGGATTGAGCTCATCCTGGTGGATTCAGTACAGGCAGATCCAGTCCCCTCCTTCCAGGCCGAACAAAGTGTCCCTGTGTAAGCCCAAGGTTCCAAACAGCCAGCTCATGCACCAAGGACAGATCCGGGTCCCATGCCCTACATGCCTCCCAAACAGTTCAAGCTATTCAATTGTTTCTCTTATCCAGAGGGCCTGATCAGTTGGGGGTTCCATAGCTTTTGGTTCATAATTCATGTAAAATATAGTACATATATTCAATGGAGTACTACTCAGCAGAGAAAAACAATGACATCATGAGGTTTGCAGGCAAATGGATGGATCTAGAAAAAAATCATCCTGAGTGAGGTAACCCAGACTCAGAAAGACAAACATGGTTTGTACTCACTCATAGTAGGATACTAGATGTAAAACAAAGATGACTAGACTGCTACACCACTCTAGGGAGACTACCTAAAAAATGGGACCCTAAGAGAGACACAGGGATGGCCCAATGACAGAGAAATGGATGAGATCTACACGAACAACCTGGAAGACAGTGGGAGTAATGAAGGGCAAGGTTCGAGGGAAAGAGAGCTTAGGGGAGCAGGAGATCCCAGCTTGATCAAGAACAGAAAGGGGGAACAAGGAATAACAGACCATGATAAATGAAGACCACATGAGAACAGGAAGAAGCAAAGTGTTAGAGAGGTTCCCAGAAATCCACAATGATACATCCTCTTTAGACTGCTGGCAATGTTTGAGAGAAAGCCTGATCTGACCTAGTCTGGTGATCAGATGGCCAAACACCCCAGCAATCATGCTGGAACTCTCATCCAGTAACTGATGGTAGTGGATGCAGAGATCCTCAGCCAGGCCCCAGGTGGAGCTCCAGGAGTCCACTTGTTGATAAAGAGGAGGGACAGTAAGAATGTGAATTGTTGAGACCAAGATTGGAAAAGCACAGGGACAAATAGCCAAACTAAAGATTCAATTCTTAATATCCATGTCCCATATTCAAGGGCACCCACATTGGTTAAAAAAAAATTACTAAAGCTTTAATCACACATTGAATCTCACACATTCATAGTGGGGCACTTCAATATGCCACTCTCATCAATGGACAGGTCTCCAGAAAAAAACTAAGCAGAGAAACGATGGAATTGGCAGGCTTTAAGTAACATATATCTATGAACTATTTTACCCAAACAGAAAATAATACACCTTCTTGTCAGCATTGCACAGAACTTTCTCCAAAATTTACCACATAAAGACTCACAAAGAAAGTCTCAGAAGATACAAGAAAATAGAAATAACCCTCTGTATACTATCAGACCACCACAGATTAAAGCTTGATTTCAAAAAACAACAGAAATCATACAAACACATGGATATTGAAGAACTCTCTTTGGAATAAAGAAATAAATCAAAGACTTCCTAGAATTCTAGGAAAATGAATTCAAAACATACTCAAACTTGTGGAATACAATGAAAGTGGTGCTAAGAGGAACATTCGTAGAACTAAATGCCTACATAAAGAGATTGGAGCAATCTCATACTAGCAACTTTACAGCACATCTGAAAGCTCTAGAAGAAAAAGAAACAAACATACTCCCAAGTAGAGTAGATGGCAGAAAATAATTGAGGGATGAAATCAATAAAATGGAAAAAATAATACAAAGAATTAATAAAACAAATATGAGGTTTTTTGAGAAAATCAACAAGATAAAAAACCCCTTATGAAAGCTAACTAAAAGACAGAAACAGAATATTCAAAATAACAAAATCGGAAATGAAAAGTTGCACATAAAAACTGACACTAAAGAAATCCAAAGAATCATTTGGTCATATATTTAAGAACATGTACTCAACCAAATTATAATATTTAAAAGAAATGTACAATTTTCTCAATAGATACCATTTACCAAAGTTACATCAAAATCAGATAAACAATTTAAATAAACCTCCAACTACTAACAAAATAGAAGTCATTAAAAGTCTCTGAACCAATGAAAGCACAGGGCCAGATGGTTTTAGCACAGAATTCTATCATACTTTAGAGAAAGAGCTAGTAACAATCCTCTCACATTATTCCACAAAATGGAAACAGAAGTAATATTGCCAAATCCATTTTATGAGGCCACAGTCACCCTGATTCCTGCACCACACTATGATTCAACATGATAGTGAATTACAGACTTATTTCCTTAATGAACATAGATGAAAAATATTTAATTGAATATTTGCAAACAGTATTGAAGAGCATACCCAGAAGAAGATTATTTACAATGATCAAGTAAGCTTCAGTGAAGAGATGTGGGGCTGGTTCAACACATGAAAATCAGTCAATGTAATTCACCAATTAAGCAAATTGGAAGAAAAAAAACTACATGAATGCCCCATTAGATGCTAAAAATGCCTTTGACAAAATCCTACACCCATTTATGATGAAACTTTTGGAATGATTAGGAGTAAGACAGAAATACATAAACATAGTATAGGCAATTTAAAACAAGTCTATAGCCCGTATCAATGGAAAAAAACACAAAGCAATTCTGCCAAAAATCAGAAACAAAACAAGGCTGTCCAATTTCCCCATGTCTATTCAATATAGAGGAAGGCAAATAGATAAATATATATCATCCAGAACAAAACTGAATCCCAAGTGGATCAAGGACCTCAACTTAAAGTCAGATACATTGAACCTGATAAAAGACAAAGTGGGTAATAGACTTGAACACATAGGCAGAGGAGTAGATTGGGTCAGAAAAGAAAGTCCCTTCACCACATAATAATCAAAATAATAGACATACAGAACAAAGAAAAATATTAAAAGCTGCCAAGGAAAAAGGCCAAGTAACATTTGAAGACAGACCTATTATAATTATGCCTCACTTCTTAATGGTGACTCTTAAAAACCAGAAAGACCTGGATAGATGTACTTCTGACTCTAAAAGAACACAGATGCTAACCTAGTTATACCTAGCATAACTGTCAATTACCACGAATGGAGAAAATCAGATATTTTATGATAAAACCAAATTTATACAATACCTATCTACAAATCTAGCCCGACAGAGGGTAAGAGAAGTAAAACTCCAACATAAACAGGTTAATTACAATTGTGTTAACACAAGGAATAAATGCTACCAAACCACAAAAAGGACAAAGAGAAACATACACAAAAACCCACAGACACCACCAGCAGCTACAACAACAAAATAACAGAAATAAACAGTCATTGATCATTGATAATTCACAATATCCATTGTCTCAATTCCCTGACAATATGACACAGATAAACAGAAGGAAGGAGAAAATAGGATCGATGCATCCTTCTGCTGCATCTAAAAAACATACCTCATTATCAAGAATAGACATTACCTCAGGGAAAAAGTGTGTAAAAAGATATCCTAATCAAATGGACTTCAGAAACAAGCTGGCTTAGCCATTTTAATGTCCAAAACAATACATTTCAAACAAAAACTAATCAAAAGTGATAGGGAAGGGCACTGTACACTCATCACAGGAAAATTTCACCAAGATGATATTTCAATTCTTAACATTTATGACCAAAACACAAAGGCACTCATTTTTTGTTTAAAAAAAATACTACAGCTTAAACCACATATTGATCCTCACACAGTGAGAGTAGGAGAATATAATAACCCAATTTCAGCAATAAACAGTTCCCATCTGGACCAGAGTTGAGTGCCTGGGGTTAAAGTCAGAGAGGCAACTGTCCGTGGATCCCACCCCTGGGCACCATTCTGTGAGGACCTGCCCAACTTGGCCCCAGTTTCCGGCCAATCGGCAGGCCCTGTGGGAAGGCTCTCCTTTTCCCAAGACTGCAGACAGACCCTGCAGTCTCCACACCCTGACCGCATACCTATTTGCCTGAGACCCCAGCCACTTCCTGAGACTCAGAGATCAGACCCCAGCTCCCATCAGCCCCGGAACTCCCATCTGGACCAGAGACTAGAGAGACCCTCTGGTGGACACTACAACCTCAACGCCTTGCCCTCACACCCATCTGCTGGACACCCCAGCCACTTCTGGAGACTTAGAAACGAGTGTCCAGTATTCCATCCTGTCCTGGATCTCCCATCTGGACCAGAAAGCCCCCAGCTCCCATCTGCCATGGAACTCCCATCTGGACCAGAGCTTCCATCCTGTCCCAGATCTCCCATCTGGACCAGAAAGCCCCCAGCTCCCATCTGCCATGGAACTCCCATCTGGACCAGAGCTTCCATCCTGTCCCAGAACTCCCATCTGGACAAGAGGAGCTCTCACCTGGACAAGATAAGGAGATCCTAAGGACTTCCCAGCTCCTATCCAGCCAGCACTCTCATCTGGACCAAAGCTCCCATCCAGCCCAGAGCTTCCATCTGTACCAGAGAGAGGCTCCCGAAATCTGTCAGCTCTGTCTGGACCAAGTACACTGATAAGACCAAAACCGAACCCAAGAGGAGATGGGCAGATGCCAAGGCAGAAGTACATACAACAAAATAAAGAGCAATACAGCATCACCAGAACCTAGCCCTTCTCCAACAGCTAGACCTGAACATCACAGAATGGAAGAAGCAGAAGAAAACAACCTTATAAGTAACATCATGAAGAGGCTAGAACCTTATATAGAAGAAATCAAAAATAAAGTGGAGGAACAGACAAACAAAAAATGGGAAAAACATTATCAAAAACTAGAGGAAAGGACAACGTTCGTGGTACGAATTCATGAAAAAGCCTCTTGCCTGTGGCCTTGTGAGCCCCAGCTCAGACCTGAGCTACACTTGGCCGGCTGTGGTGGCACATGCCGGTAGGATTTGCTGAAGAAGGCAGAGGCAGGAGGATCCCGAGTTGAGGCCGGCCTAGGAGAAGCTTCGGCCGGGTCAGAGACAAAAACAGTGTCGGTGGGACCATGGAGGCAGTGGCTGCTGCTCCGAGTTGCCGGCTGCTTCTCATCGTGTTGGTGACTTTGGTGATGCTGCTACATGGAACAAAGAATTTACTGCTGCTTGTTCACAGAAGAATTGCCAGGACCAGCATGTTACAAGAAAGCATCGGCAAAGGTCAGTTTGGAAAAGGTTGGCAAGAGAAATGCTGGGGAGAAATTGCTGTGAAGATTTTCTCTTCTAGGGAAGAATGTTCATGGTTCCGAAAGACAGACAGACATGAGATTGTGATTACTCCAAACCACAGAGGAGGCACCAAAAAAAAAAAGAAGGGAACCATGATCATGCCTAACAGTGACTTTGAAACCTTCAAAAGGATGATGGGACTCCACAATGATGATGCCACATGGACTATGGTAAAGCCATTAGCACCACGGAAAGATTGACTTTGGACTACAAACTGGTCAGGACAATTTTGAGATGGCTAGCTGAGATGATGCAGCCTGACAGACTACTTGAACAAGGACTTAAAACAAGCCCTGCACTTTCTCACTATGCAGCGGCGGGACAAATGATACAGGACTTGACAATTAACCCAAAAATTTTCTTTACAGGATCCTCTAAAGATGGAAGTAATTTTAAGAAGATGACGCCCACATCCCCCAAAAATGGGATGGGAGGTTTTCGGTCATTTAATGAGTTTTGGATATTGTCATTGTTTATGATGATTGTTTACAAGTTGTTAATTGTTAATGGTCAGGAAAAAAGCTGAACATGAAGACAAAAACAGGGGAAATGTGGTGGGTATTGTGTTCCCTGAAATATTGTGTGTTCCCCAAAATAAACATATCTGGGGTCAGAGAACAGACAGCCACTAGAACAGAGCCAGAAATGGTGGCTAGAAGTGGGAAGAGTAAGCCATAACAGAAGTTGGGAGGTGGTGGTACACACCTTTAATCCCAGCACTTGGGAGGCAGAGCTAGCTGGATCTCTGAGTTCAAGGCCACTTTAGAAACAGCTAAGCATGGTGACTCAAGCCTTTAATTCCAGAAACATAACCTTTAACCCCAGGGAGTGGGGGCAGAAAGAGAAAGGTATATAAGGCGTGAGGGCCAGGAACTAAGGAGAAAAAGCATGTACTTAGTTAAGCATTTGGTTGGTTAAGTGTTCAGGCTTTGGAGCAACACAGTTCAGCTGAGAGCCATTGGGATGAGGACTCAGAAGCTTCCAGCCTGAGGAAAAAGGATCACCTGAGGAACTAGCAAGGTGAGATAGCTGTGGCTTGTTCTGTGTCTCTGATCTTCCAGCAATCACCCCAATAACTGGCCTCGGGTTTGATTTCATTAATAAGAACTTTTAAGATTCCTATTACAACAGAATAAAGAAAGAATATTAAGGGCAGCAAGGGAAAAAGGGCAAGTGACTTATAAAGGCAAACCCATCAGAATAACACCTGATTTCTCAATGGAGACTTTGAAAGCCAGAAGGACCTGGGCAGATATAATGCATGCAGACACTAAGAGACCATAGATGCCAGCCTAGACTAATATACCCAGCAAAACTCTCAATCATCATAGATGGAGTGAACAAGAGCTTCCAAGACAAAACCAGATTTAAACAATACTTATCCACAAACCCAGCCCTACAGAAAGCACTAGAAGGAAAATTCCAACCTAAGGAAGGCAGATACACCCATGAAAACACAGGCAATAGGTAACACCACAGCAGTAAACCCCAAAGAAGAGAAGTACACACAAACTACCACCAAATAATAAAAAATAACAACAGGAACAAACAATCACTGGTTATTAATATCCCTTAATATCAATGGACTTAATTCACCTATAAAAAGACACAGACTAACAGAATGGATATGAAAACAGGATCCATCTTTCTGCTGCATATAAGAAACACACCTCAAATTCAAAGACAGATACCTCCTAAGAATAAAAGGCTGGGAAAAGACTTTCTAGTCAATTGGTCTTAAGAAACAAGCTGGTGTAGCCATCTTAATATCCAGCAAAATAGACTTCAAACTAAAATCAATCAAAAGAGATAATTACATACAAAAGGACATTACATACTCATTGCAGGAAAGATCCACCAAGATGAAGTCTCAATTCTGAACATTTATGCCCCATATAGAAGATGGAGAAATATCACGCTAGTGACTTGACAGCACACCTGAAAGCCCTTGAACAGGAAGAAGCAAAGTCTCCCAGGAGGAACAGATGCCAGGAAATTATCAAATTGAGACCTGAAATCAATAAAATAGAAATAAAGAGAACAATACAAAGGATTAATGAAACAAAGAGTTGGTTCTTTGAGAAGATCAACAAGATAGACAAGCCTTTATCCAAACTAACCAAAAGATAGAGAGAGAGAGCATCCAAATTAACAAAATCAGAAATGAAAAGGGGACATAACAACAGACAATGAGGAAATCCAGAGAATCATCAGGTCATACTTCAAAAACCTCTACTCCACAAAACTGGAAAATCTAAAAGAAATGGATAATTTTCTGGATAGGTACCACATACCTAAGTTAAATCAAGACCAGATAAACCATTTAAATAGTCCAAAAACCCCTAAGAATCAGTCATTAAAAGTCTCCCAACCAAAAAAAGCCCAGGACCAGATGGTTTCACTGCAGAATTCTGCCAGATCTTCAAAGAAGACTTAATACCAATACTCTTTAAATTGTTCCACACAATAGAAGCAGAAGGAATATTAACAAACTCCTTCTATGAGGCTACAATTACCCTGATTCCTAAACCAAATAAAGATGCAACAAAGAAAGAGAACTACAGACCGATCTCCCTCATGAACATTGATGCAAAAATACTCAATAAAATTCTGGCAAACAGACTCCAAGAACACATCAAAACAATTATCCACCATCATCAAGTAGGCTTCATCCCAGGGATGTAAGCTGGTTTAACATACGAAAGTCTGTCAATGTAATATACCATATAAACAAACTCAAAGAAAAAAAAAACACATGATCATCTCACTAGATTCAGAAATGGTATTAGACAAAATCCAACACCCCTTCATGATAAAGGTCTTGGAGTGATCAGGAATACAGGGAACATACCTAAACATAATAAAGGCAATCTACAGCAAGCCAACAGACAATATCAAATTAAATGGAGAGAAACTCAAAGCAATACCACTGAAATCAGGAACAAGGCAAGGCTGTCCCCTCTCCACATTATTTATTCAATATAGTACTGGAATTTCTAGCCAGAGCTATAAGACAACATAAGGTGATTAAGGGATGCAAATTGGAAAGGAAGAAGTCAAGCTTTCCCTATTTGCAGATGACATGATAGTATATATAAGTGGCCCCAAAAATTCAACCAAGGAATTGATACAGTTAATAAAAACCTACAGCAACATATCAGGATACAAGATCAACTAAAAAAAAATCAGTAGCCCTCATATACAATAGACAAACAGGCAGAGAAGGAAATCAGAGATACATCACCCTTTACAATAGCCACAAATGATATAAAATACCTTGGGGTTACGCTAACTAAGCATGTGAAGGACCTATATGACAAGAACTTTAAGTCCCTGAAAAAAGAAATTGAAGAAGATGTCAGAAAATGGAAAGACCTCCCATGCTCATTGATAGGCAGGATTAACATAATAAAAGTGGCGATCTTACCAAAAGCAATCTACAGATTCAAAGCAATCCTCATCAAATTACCAACACAATTCTTCACAGATCTGGAAAGAATAATACTCAACTTCATATGGAAAAACAAAAAACCCAGGATAGCCAAAAGAATCCTCTGGAGGCATCACAATCCCCGACATCAAGCTCTACTATAGAGCTACCATAATACAAACAGCTTGGTACTGGCAAAAAAACCAACGTGTGGACCAATGGAATCGAATTGAAGACCCTGACATTAACCTGCACACCTATGAACATATAATTTTTGACAAAGAAGCCAAAAAATGTACAATGGAAAAAAGAAAGCATCTTCAACAAAGGGTGCTGGCATAACTGGATGTCAATGTGTAGAAGGCTGCAAATAGATCCATATCTGTCACCATGTACAAAACTTAAATCCAAGTGGATCAAAGACCTCAACATAAATCCAGTTACTCTGAACCTGATAGAAGAGAAAGTAGGAAGTACTCTTGAACGCATTGACACTGGAGATCACTTTCTAAATATAACACCAGTAGCACAGACACTGAGAGAAACAATCAATCAATGGGACCTGTTGAAACTGAGAAGCTTTTGTAGAGCAAAGGACACAGTCAACAAAACAAAGCGACAGCCTACAGAATAGGAAAAGGTCTTCACTAACCCCACATCTGACAGAGGGCTGATATCCAGAATATATAAAGACTCAAGAATTTAGACATCAAAATGTCCAACAGTCTAATTAAGAAATGGGCTATAGAACTAAACAGAGAATTCTCCACAGAAGTTCAAATGGTGGAAATACATTTAAGGACTTGCTCAACATCCCTAATTATCCAGGAAATGCAAATCAAAATGACTCTGAGATACCACCTTACACCTGTCAGAATGGCTAAGATCAAAAACACAGAAGACAGCTTATGCTGGAGAGGATGTGGAGCAAGGGAAACTCTCCTCCACTGCTGGTGGGAATGCAAGCTTGTGTAGCCACTTTGGAAATCAATATGGCGCTTCCTTAGAAAATTGGGAATTCATCTCCCCCAAGACCCAGCTGTTGCACTCTTGGGCATAAACCCAAGGAATGCTCAATCATACCACAAGGGCATTTGATCAGCTATGTTCATAGCAGCATTGTTTGTAATAGCCAGAACCTGGAAACAAACTAGATGCCCTTCAACTGAAGAATGGATAAAGAAAATATGGTATATATACACAATGGAGTACTACTCAGCAGAGAAAAACAATGACATCATGAGGTTTGCAGGCAAATGGATGGATCTAGAAAAAATCATCCTGAGTGAGGTAACCCAGACTCAGAAGACACACATGGTATGTACTCACTCATAGTAGGATACTAGATGTAAAACAAAGTTGACTAGATTGCTGCACAACTCCAGGGAGGCTACCTAGAAAACGGGACCCTAGGAAAGACACAGAGATCACCCAATGACAGAGAAATGGATGAGATCTACATGAATAACCTGGACGAGAGTGGGAGAAATGAAGGGGAAGGTTTGAGGGAAGGGAGGCTTGGGGGAGCAGGAGATCCCAACTGGATCAGGAACAGAAAGGGAGAACAAGGAATGGTAGACCATGATGGATGAGGACCACATGAGAACAGGAGTGGGCAGAGTGCTGCAGAGGTCCCCAGATGTCCACAGTGATGCATCCTCTGTAGACTACTGGCAGTGGTCGAAAGATAGCCTGATTTGACCTAGTCTGGTGATCAGGCTGGAACTCTCATCCAGTGACTGATGGAAGTAGATGCAGAGTTCCTAAGCCTGGCCCCAGGTGTAGCTCCATGTGTCCAGTTGTCAAGAAGGAGGAGGGACTGAGGGAGCGTGAATTGTTGTGCCCAGGATTGGAAAAATCACGGGATGAAAGTCCAGAGGAACAGAAGCACATGAATTGTTTTCCAGAGGCTGTTGATCCCCCAGGTGGATCAGACCCTCTGGATAAGTGAGACAGTTGAGTGGCTTGGACTGTTTGGGAGACATCTAGGCTGTGGGACCTGGACCTGTCCTTAGTGCATGAACTGGCTGTTTGGAACCTTGGGCTTACACAGGGACACTTTGCTCAGCCTGGAAGGAGGGGACTGGACCTGTCTGTACTGAATCCACCAGGTCTAAATGAATCCCCAGGGGAGTCTTGGTCCTGGAGGAGATAGGAATGAAGGGGAGGGGCTGGGGGGAAGGTGGGGATGCGGGCGGGGTGGGAGGGGGGAGGACAGGGGAACCCATGGCTGATGTGTAAAATTAAAACACAAATATAATAAAAAGAAGGGGGAAAATTTTAATACTATTTTTCAACATTTTAACATTGTAACAAAAATCAACTAAATAAACAGAGTTTGTACTGAAAAAAATGAGTCAAGAAACAAATAAAAAAATTAAATACTTTCTAGAACTCAATGAAAATGAATGTCCAATATAACCAAACTTGGGGCAAAATGAAAAGCAGTGCTAAGAGGAATGTTCATAGCATTAACTTCCTATATAAAAAAGTAATATATCTCATACTAGCAACTTAACTGCGTACCTGAACTCTCTAGAATAAAAAAGAAATACTCATATCCAAGAGGAGTAGATGATAAGCAATAAATAACCTCATGAGTGAAATCAATAAAATAGAAACAAAGAGAACAATAGAAAGAATCAATGAAACAAAGAGTTGGTTCTTTAAGAAAACCATCAAGGTTGACAAACTTTTATCTAACCTAATTAAAAGGCAGAAAGTTGATATCCAAAAATAACAAAATCTGAAACAAAAACAGGGACATAACAAGAACAGAAGTAATCCAGACAATCCTAAGCACATACTTTAAAAACCTTTACTCCAACAAATTCAAATTCTAAAAGAAATGGATAATTTTCTCAATAGTACCAATTATCAAAGTTAAATCAAGATCAAATAAACAATTTAAACTTAAGTACACCTATAACCATTAGTGAAAGAGAAACAGTCATTAAAATTCTCCCAACCAAAAAAGGCCCAGGGAAAGGGTATATTGGGACAAAATTTGATCAGATTTTGAAAGATGAGTAAGTACCAATTTTCAATTTATTCTACAAAGTAAAAACAGAAGGACCATTGCCCAATTCATTTTATGAAGCCACACATGTCCTGTTACATAATCCACATGAAGACCAAGTCTAATTTCCGTTATGAACATTGATGCAAAAATACTCAATACAATTCTTGCTAACCCAATCCAAGAACACATCAAATAGATCATCTACAATGATCAAGTAGGCTTCATAAAAGAAATGTAGGAACCATTCAACATACCAAAATCAATAAATGTAATCCAGGATATAAACAAACTTAATGGAAAAACAAAACAAAACATATAACCTCTCATTAGATGCAGAAAAGGCCTTTGACAAAATCCAACACCCCTTTATGATAAAAGTTCTCGATAGATTAGGGATACATAGGACATATATCAACATAATAATGGCAGTTTACAACAAGTGTTGAGCCAAAATCAATGTAAAATAAAGAGAAAGTCAAAGCAATTTCACAAAAATCAAAAAGAAGAAAAGGTTGTCCACTCTCTGTATAATTATTCAATACAGTATTTGAAGGCTTAGCTAAAGCAATAAGACAAGTGAAGGAATTTAAAAGAATATAATTTAGAAAGCAGAACTCAGCGTCTCTTTATATGCAAATGATATGACAGTATACATAAGTGACCCTAAAAACCTCACTGGGGAACTCCTACAGCTTATCACTTTCAGAAAAGTAGCTGGGTACAATATTAACAACAACAACAACAAAAACAGTAACTCTCCTACACATAATAAATGACATATGGAATGAGAAATATCAGGGGAAAAAAACCTTTCATAATACCAAGAAGTAATATAAAATATCTTGGGCTAAACCTAGGCAGACAAGTGAAAGTTTTGTAGGATAAAAACTTCAAGTCTTTGAAGAAAAATTTGAAAAGATATCAGAAGATGGAAAGATCATCCATTCTCTTGCATTCGTAGGATTAACTTAGTAAAAATAGCCATTCTGCTGAAAGCAATCTATAGATTCAGTTCAAGCCCTATCAAAATTCTAACAAAATTCTTCACATATTGAGAGAATAATTATCAACTTCTAATATCATATGAATTATGAACAATTCAAATTATGAAACAGTATCAACTTCATATATTGTATCAACTTGGAAAAACAAACAAAGAAAAATGATAACCAAGCTACAACAGTCCACAGACCCAGAGAGATTAGCTGTAGAAGAAGGGAGAAGTGAGGACACATCAATCTTCTTTGGACATGGGAAATAAAACAGATTTTATGGGTGTACCAGACTGGGGGTGGGTATGAGAAGAGCAGGATCAGATGAGAAGGGAGCAGGTAAATGGAATTGGGGAGAATATGGGGGGCTGACAGGTAGACTTGAAAGTCATTTGAGCATATAAACATAATGTAATTGAAGCTTCCTATAATATTTTATGGTGGTCCTAATTAAATCTCCAAATAATGAAGGAAATGGACACCCAACAAGCCATGTCTTATCACCAAATGAAGCTTCCCACACCTGGACTGTGTTTAATCCAATTGAGTTTTTGGCCAAAAGGGTCCCATGCAAAACGCCAAACACCCAGGCTTTTGCCAAGACTATAGGCTGTTCTCCACAAACAGAGAGCAAGACCTCATAGCTGAATACAATATTCACAAAAGTCACTGAACATGGACAGGCCAAACTGGTGTCCCACATAGAACATTTAGCCTCATATTGTACTGACTTTGGCATAGAAATGTACTCTGCAGGCTAACAAAAACAAACAAACAAACCAAGAAACAAACAAACAAACAAAAACAAAACAAAAAACCAGAAACACCAACACTACCACAAAACCTTTGATTTTCAATCTTTCCAGCCTTGAAATTATGCTAGGGCAATGGTGGAACAGAATATGTAGAAGTAACCAACAGATGTTTGTTTTGACTTAAGGCCCACTCTGTGATATGGAATCCATACCCAACACTGCTTGGGTAGCCAAGAACCAGGCACTAGATAGCTCAGAGTCACAGGGTAAAACCAAATACTAAAAACTCACAGAGAATGAATCAGCATGCACAGGGCCTGAAGAGGTCTATACCAGATTCTCTGCATACACACTGTATCTTTCAGTTTAGTGCTTTTATAGGACTCCTAAAGGTAAATGAGTAGGTCTCTTATTCTTGTGCCTTCTCTTTGGACTCTGACTGTTGACTTTTCTTGTCCAATTTCGATACAATATTTTTTTTATTATTATATTTTATACTCTTATGCTTTCTTATTATCTCATAGAAGCTTGTTCTGTTCTAATGAGAGACAGAAAGGCAGTGAATCTGGATGGGAGAGGAGGTAGGGAGGAACTGGAAAGAGTAGAGGGAGGGGAATCTGTGCTCAGATTATATTTTATGAGAACAGAATTGATGTTTACTAAATGAGAAAAAAATTGAAATATCAGAGGTTGTGGAAAGTACTAATCCAGGCATTATATTGGAAATTTATATATTCATAACAGTTTGACCGCATGCACAAGACCTGCACAAGTTCAAGTTTGACTAAAAACAAACAAGGAGAAAGGATTTAGGTACAAAGTCCCACCCCTAGCTGAAGAACTACTGGCAACTAAAAGCTTTTGCGAACAAATACAGTTAGTTTTTATTAAGGGTGTAGCTCCTAGTTGATACTCTAACAGAAAGTCACACATCATTTACTTGGAGTTAATGTACTTAAAAAAGGCAAAATGGGTGGTATATAATTAGTTGGATATGTAAGGGAGAGTGGATTTGGAAGTGTTCATGAGATGAGACCGGGTATATTCAAAATGCATGATTGCAATTCTCAAACAATTTATAAAATAATAACTATAATGTAACCTTTTAGATCATATACTTACTGCAGATGTCATACATTAATTCTTTGAATTCCATTAATAAGTATGGTATTTATTTTTATCAAAGTGGCATTTCAAATAAAATACTTTGAATACTATATATTGACCTCACATTATGTGAAAATGAATGAGCAGTTTTATATCTGTTCATAAGCATTGGAAATTAAGTGAAGTATACATGAAAACGTGTGGATAGTATATGAGAAAGACAGTAGAGGGGAAGTTGGGGCACTGAAGTTGCTGTTTTACACATTTCCCAATTGAAGTTCACCTTAACCAGGCGTGCTTTTCTAAAACTGTCCTGCACATTTCTAGTCTGCTCAGACCCCAAGAATGTGAGAGAGTTAAGCGAGTACCTGCTTTTGAAACTTGTTCTATTTTGTCACTGAATTATTAAAAATTAGGATACAAAACAAAGCCTGTGTATCATCTGGGTCAGTCTGACCTACCATAAAATCTGGATTTTGGCTAGCCTGGAGAATTTATCTTTCTATTTGAGATTATTATAGACATTGTTGCTACACTATTCTTACAATAACAGACAAAATACTCGAGATCAACTTGACTGCTCTCTGAAGGTCAATTTGACACAGCACACACTAGAAAATAATAACTTAATGATATATTAAATCTTGAGATTTCCATATTTTATAGGTGAATATTGTCTTTAAAATACCTGCATGCATTTGTAGTAAATGAGGCTTGATTTTTACAATCATTTGAAGAAAGTTTACTAAAGATTCCAGCTACTAAATTTGTCAAAACAAATATACATTTAACTTTTTGCATGTCTAGTTAGGGACTGTAAATGTTGTATTATCAAATTGCTTTGCTTTAAACTTCTGCATTTTCCTTACTTATCTAATCATTTAAAGTCATCTTCAATAAAAGGAAGTAGTAATGACATTCTTCTTCATATTATGCCTTTCAGCCAAGGGGTTGTGTTAATGTTTTAATGCCCTATAACATGAGTGGTCTGGTACAAACCCGGGTGATGTTTCTATTAAAGAAAAAGTGACTTTTGGAAAAATGTTCACTAATTGAACCCATTAAACATTATCATCATCATCATAAATAATTGAACTAAATTCAGTTTATGGGTTCCTAGTATTCTCTAGAAAAATAATATGGTTATTTCTAAAATATATTTTCATGGTAGGCTGTAGAATATTTTGTTAATACTCACTTAGAAAATGAATAGGTGATAACAGAAATAAATTAAACATTAGAAATTTACTCTTCTTTTCCAAGTTTCTACCTAGAGAATTAAAGCGGCATGCCAGACTTTTTGCTTCTCCTTTGCTCGGCTCCTAACTACTTGTATTTGCATATTTTGTCAAACACAATTTTGATCATGAGAAGTTCTAACTATGGGTAAATAAGTTCATTTGTGGTACTTATTTTGTATCTCTTTAATTTTATTTTTTGCATAATATAAACATGCTAATTACAAATAAAAAAATAAGAAAGGCACTGAAACTACTCATGGCTGGAGAGATGTTTGGTGATTAAGAGCACTAGCTACTTTTCCAGAAGGCTGTGTTCAGGTTCCAGCACCCACATGGTAGCTCAGAACCATCTGTAACTCCAGTCTCAAAGGAGCTGATCCCCTCTTCTGGCCTATATAGGCACTCCCTGCATGTGATCTTGTAGATGAACAGTCTTACTAAATAAGAAACACAGAGCCAATTGCAGAGTTAAAAGCCCAAGAGGTCAGAGCAATAGCTAAGAGCTAAAACCCCTTTCTTACCCTTCACTGCCTCTGCTGTCCTTCCCCTCAGCAAGGGACCTACTTTCTGTGTGTCTGTCCTTTTATTGACTTTCTGTTCTGTCTTCTCATTGTTTGTATACCAACACATGACCTCCTTGTCACTGCCTGTCTGTACAGACCTCCAGGTCTTCTGTGGTTTTGAGATTAAAGGTGTCTGTCTCCATGCTGGCTGTATTGTTGAACACATAGAGATCTTCCTAGCTCTGCCTCCCAAGTGCTGGGATTAAAGGTGTTTGCCACCACTGCCCAGCTTCTGCTATGGCTTGCTATTAGCTCTGACCCCCAGGCAACTTTATTTATTAACATACAAATGAAATCACATTTCAGTACAAATAAATATCACCACATGATGTCTTTACATATATTCAGACAAATACTCATATACATTTGTAAAATAAAAATAGATAAAAACTATAGAAATAAAATTTAATAAATAAAGATGTAAAAACAACTTGCTTTTTCAGAATTACTTTAGCTGTTTTAAAGATGATGTAGTATTGGAGTAATTATTAAGGCCACTCCACATAGTTAAAAGGCAGGTTTATTTTGTGGCGTAGCTTACAAATGAAGGGATAGGTTGCAGGGTCTGAGAAAGGTATGGCACAGTCCAGAGGTGTTCTCTGGAGAACTCTGCTCAGTCTACCTCCAGCGTCCAGGGTCCTGGAACCAAGAGAAGCCTCTCCTCTCCATCCTGGATCTTCAGCGTCCTCCCTCAGCCCTTCCTTGTAGGCATGACCATTACAGAAGCCTCAATGGGTATTGGAACTTCCAGGCCAAGGCTGGATTGGCTATCCACTACAATGCAGAGAATGCGAATTAAGAGTAGGAAAAAACACTTTTGTGGTTATAAGCTTCAGGTCAGATGAAATAAAAGAAAATGTGAACTATGAATCTTGCCAAAAGCAAGAAAAAAATGGTTGGTAATGGTAATACAACTGAAAACATTGATGAAATTTCAGTCCTTGATTCTAAACAAAACAAAACAAAAATCCTACCAGTAATTCTCTGAAAATACATGTTATAGATTTTTACAAACTTGGTCATCTAAAATTATTTTGCTAGTCACAGATCTGCTTGCTAATTTTATGCTTCACCTAAGCATAATACTTCAAGTAGGTAACTATTCTATTTCATTGCCAATCTATTTATATATTTCTAAGTACATGTTTCAAGTCAATAGTTTATAATTCCTCATAATTCTGTCACCTGAATCAATGATTTCCATTGTTGTTAGTACTTGATTTATGCGTGTGGCATGGAGAAGAGTTTTGGTGGTCAGTTTTCTTAAAATTGAAATACACAGAAAAGACGCTTTGAGAGTGACAACTTCTAGCCACAGAATTTTATCTTTGTAGTTGGCATCACACTTGATCAGATTTCATGACTATGTAAGTAACATGGACATATTCAGCAACAGTTTGAAGAATTGTTGCATGGCTTTTTTTTTTTTTTATTTTTGTGGATGTTTCCTTTGATGAATATGAAGTGTCCTTCCCTATCTGTTTTGATTAATTTGGGTTTGAATTCTTTTTTGTTCAATTATAGAATGTGTTTATGAGGTTGCCTCTTAGATCTGTTTGCTTGGAAAAAAATTTCCAACTCTTTATTCTGAGGTCATGTCTGTCTTTGATCTGGGTTAGTCCCAAACTGAGGAAATTCTGGAAATAAAAAAAAAATCTAGAAATTTGAACAGGTTCTACAGAGGCAAGCTTCACTAACATAATACAGGGGATGGAAGACTGGCAACTTAGTTGCAAATCAGAAAGTTCTAGAACAACAACAACAACAACAAAAGAAATCACATCAAACAGAATACACAAGAAGTAATCAAACTCAGGGTTTGCATCAATAAAATAGAAACAAAGAGAGCAATACAATGTATCAAAGAAATAAAGAGTTGGTTCTTTGGGAAAAAATCTAACAAGTCTGACAAATCCTTATACAAATTAAATAAAAGGCATAGAGATAATATCTAAAAAACAAAATTAGAACAGAAAAAATGGACTAAAAACAGACATCCAAGAAATCCAGAGAATCTTGAGGCCATAATTTTAAAACCTGTACTCCACCATATTCAAAAATCTAAAGGAAATTAATGTTTCTCAATAATACTACTAACCAAAGTTAAGTCAAGATCAGATAAATAATTTAAATAGACCTATAACCCCTAGTGAAATGGAAAGTCATTAAGTCTCACAGCACTCCCTCCAATAAAAAGCAAGGGATAGATTGCTTTATCACAGAATTCTACCAGATTCTGAAGGAAGAGTTAATGTAAATATTTTGGAAATTGTTGCACAAAAACAAACAGAAAGAACATTACCCAAAGCATTTTGTTAGGAAACAGTAACGCTAGTACCTAAACCACATAGAGTCAACACAGAAAGAGAATTACAGTCCAATTTCTCTCATAAATATTGATGCAAAATACTGAATAAAATACTTGCAAACATAATCCAAGAACACTTCAAAAGTATCATTCACTGTAATCACATAGGCTTCATCCCAGGCATGCAGAGATGGTTCAATATACGAAAATAAGTAAATGTAATGCACTGAAAGAAAAAAAATTACACCATATTCTCATTAGATGCAGAAAAGACCTTTGACAAAATCCAACACCATTTCATGATAAAAAGTCCTGGAGAGCTAAGGGGTACAAGGGACAAACCTCAATGTACTAAGGCAGTTCATATCAAGCCTATAACCTACATCAACTTAAATGGACAGAAAGTCAGAGCAATTCAACAAAAATCAAGAGGGTAAGGTTGGCCCCTCTCTGCACATATATTCAATATAATACTTGAAGTCTTAGCTAGAGAAATAAGACATCTGAAGGAGGTCAAGGGGATACAAATTGAAAAGACATAACTCAAACTTTCTTTAGTTGCAGGTGATATAATACTATATATTATTGACCCTAAAAAGTGTACAGGGGAGCTCCTACAGCTGAGAAAAACTTTCAGCAAGTAGCTATATATGAAATTAACCCAAAGAAATCAGTAACCTTCTTATAAGTAAATTACTAATGGATTGACTAAGAAAGAAGTAAGGGAAACAATACCTTTCACAATAGCAACAAATAATATGAAATGTTTTGGGGTAAATCCAATCAAGCAAGTGAAAGACATATAGTAAAAACTTCATGACTTTAAAGAAAGAAAGAAAGTAAAAAAGATATCAAAAATGCAAAAATCACCCATTTTCATCCATTGGTAGGATTCACATAGTGAAAATGCCCATCCTACTAAAAGCAATCTACAAATTCAGTGCAATCAGCATCAAAATTCCAGTACAATTCTTCACATATATTAAAAGGACAATTATCAACATCAAATGGAAAAACAAAACAGGGTAACTAAAATAACCCTGAACAATAAAACAAACAAACAACAACAAAAAAAAAACTGGGAGATCTTTTCGTAACTGATCTCAAGCTACAAAATAAAGATGTAGTAATAAAAATGTCATGATCTTAGGATAAAAAAGACACATAGATTAATGGAATTGAATTTAAGAGCTAGTCATAAAAAATAAAATAACCATAAAACAAAACAAAACAAAAAGACAAAAAAAATCTACACACACACACACACACACACACACACACACACACAGAACACACACAACTATGAACAATTTTTTTTTTTTTTATATAAAGAACACAGAATCACACACTGGATAAACAGAGAACATCTTCAACCAATGGTGCTGGTCAAACTGGATGGCTGCATGTAGAAGAATCAAGATAGATCTATACTTATCGCCTTACACAAAACTCAAGTCCAAGTGGATCACAGACCTCAAAATAAAACCAGTACACTGAACCAGATAGAAGAGAATGTGGGGATACCTTTTGCTGTCCTGTGAACATATTGGCACAGGAAAAGACTTTTTGAACAGAACACTAATATCAACAACTAATAAATGGGACTTCATGAAAATGAAAAGCTTCTACAGGAGTAAGGATACCATCATTTAGACAAAGCACAGCCCACAGAATAGTAAAAGATTTTCACCAACTTCACCTCTGACAGAGAAATAATATTCAACATATATAAAGAATTCAAGAATCCTGATATCAAAAAACAAATAATGTTTTATATTACAAATGGGATACAGATTTAAACAGTATTCTCAATAGAAGAAACTCAAATGGCTAAGAAAAAATGGTTAATATCCTTAACCATTAAGGAAATAAAAACCTCAAAACTACTTTAAGATTCTATCTTACACCTGTCAAAATAACTAAGATTAAGAATGTAAATGAAATCCCATGCTGGCAAAGGTGTGTAGCAAGGGAACACTCCTCAATATCAAGTGGGAATGCAAACTAGTACATCCACTCTGAAAATTAGTATGGTAGTTTCTCAGAAAGATGGGATTTGACCTATTCCAAGATCAAACTATTCCACTCTTGGGCATATAACCAAAGGTCAGTCCATCTTATCACTGAGATATTTGCTCAAATATGTAGCTGGAGTTATCTCTAGTCCTGCCCAGGCCTACAGCCACTCAGACCCAAATAAACTCACAGACACTTACATTATTTAAACTGTTTTGCCTAATGTCTCAGGATTCTTGCTATCTAGTTCTTATATCTTAAATTAACCTATTTCTATTAATCTATAAGTTGCCACATGGCTTGTGGCTTACCAGTACTTTACATCTTACTTCTCATGGTGGTGGCTGGCAGCATCTTCTCACTCAGCCTTCCACTTCCCTGAATTCTCTTCTCTCTTTGTCCCGCCTATGCATCCTGCCTTGCTACTGGCCAATCATCACTTTATTTATTAATCAATTATAGCAATACATTTCCCAGCATACAGATATGCACTGTACTTTCCTTTTTTCTGAAAAAGGAAAGTTTTAACTTAAACATAAAATTACATAAAACAAAAACAATACATAAAACAAAACAATTATCAAGATGAATTATAGTTATAAGATCCAGTCTATTTATTTGTGTTTGGCAAAATTAAAGAAGATATCCTATCTATCCTATATTTGTGAGTCTAAGGTTTTATATCTAACTTATCTTTTATTATAACTAAGGAAATAATAACTATCTAGTCTTCAACTATATCAAAGTCCTCAGAAGGATATAATATTACCTGAGAAATGGGAGAAAGACACAAGCAACTTTTGGGAATCTTACAAGAGTAGACAGAGACAGCTTGTAGACTGGACAGTCATCCAAAGTTCTTCTGTAAAGTTGGGGCATCTGTCTTTAGCTCACAGGCCTCAGTCATTTCTCTTTGTGTCCTGTAGAATGTCTGGCAGTTTCCTCTGCAAAGCAGGAACTTGAAGGACCATTTTGCCAAGCAAAGTTCATTGGTCACCTTCCTATGAGTCCTGAATATCCAGTTGATCAAGCTGTCCAGGCAAGAACCGTTTCTTGCCCAAATGGTTATTTTTGCCAAGGAGAAGATAAACACCATATAAAGTGTCTATGATTCCCATCCTCCTCTCTGAAGTAAATAAGTGCTGCCAGGAGCAGACATGTCTCACTGTCTAGAAATTCTATATTTTAAAACATTTTAAATGCCATATTCTCTAGGTCTTCAAAGTGTTTGAAGATTACCTACCTAATTGAATTGTAGCTATATATACCTAGAAAACTTAACATGACTGTAAGTTTGACTATCATGGAAGACTAATTATTAATCTGTATTTCTTAACTATACATTTTAATTTAAATGAGTTATATAAACATAATATCTTAAACAAGAGTGGAAATATACATACAGTATAAGAAAATTAACTTTAAATTTGTATCAATAAACTAAAATTTATACCAATGTAAAACATTTTAAGCAAGTTGATTTTGAAAAGTAGGTTCAACAATCTATCCTTTTATCCTATCATATCTATGTCTTATATTTCTACATCATATGCCCCTTTTTTCTTTTAGAAAGAGATTGACTATGGCCAATAATAATTTGTAACCAACAACCTAAACAAAGACAAACATCCATAGTCCATTTTTTTTTAGGAATGTGGGCATAGTTTTTGAGACTACTTCCTGCTGAATGAGGGCACTGTATTCTTATGGGGACACAAAGAAAATTTTATGGATTATGGAAAAGTCCACGAGGCTGTATTGTCTGAGCCAGTTGCCTTGAAACTGTTCTGGATGTTGGATCATCTGGACCATGGTGTCAATGGAGACGTTTCAGGGGGTCTTAGTTGGTCAAACCTGATGTATCTTAATCTGGAACAAATTCATAGCCTCTTGCTTTCTGAGGAAAAAAAAGCAGAGCCTCCTTTACAAAGCAACATATCCTTAGATCCAAATTTTGAAATCAAGGTAACTTTAAAATATAATATTGGTTTAACTCATCTGCCTTTACAATCAAATGTTTCTCTGTAGTTAAAAATCCCAAAGACAATACAATCCAGATTATGTGGGTGATATCCATCTTTATGTGGCTTATTTTTTATATTACTTTTACTTACTCTTTAAAGACTATATTTTTAAAAACTATATTTTATATAACTGTATATATTTCTTTTTGTCTCTCTTACAAGCCTACATACAGTTTTGCACACATTGTAAACTATTCCACGTGAATCTCTCTTATTGTGAATCTCTTGCTTTAAACTGCAGCATTACTAAGACTAAAATGGCAGCTTTGGCTGCTGGTTCCAACCACCTCAGCTTTTCAACGTGATGGAGCTACATTTACCACTCACTGCTGGACTCTGGGAGGGAGTGGATTTATGATTCTATCAAAGCAGAATGTCACCCAGAAACTTTTTTTTTTTAAGTAGCAAAACCTATATCCACCATGCACCATGTTGTTTGGCTTGCAGAAACCTCTGTGTAACTTGGCAGGAATATGCTGCCAACCCACCATAGAGTAGCTCAAGCACACAGGCTGCAGGTAACTTGAGAGAGACAACTAGGAAGCTGGTTTTAGCTCCATTTTAGAATCTCTTTTCTCAAGTTTAGGTGGAAACCTTTGCCCCACATTCTGGTGCCATTTGTAGCTGGAGTTACCTCCATTCCCATCCAGGCCCACAGCCACTCAGACCCAAATAAACTCACAGATGCTTATGTTATTTAAACTGTTTGGCATAATGTCTCAGGCTTCTTGATATCTAGTTTTTATATCTTAAATTAACCCACTTTTCATTAATCTATAAGTTTCCAGTTGGCTTGTGGCTTACCAGTACTTTACATCTTACTTCTCATGGCAGTGGCTGGCAGTGTCTCCTCACTCAGGCTTCTACTTCCCAGAATTCTCCTCTCTCTTTGTCCCGCCTATACTTCCTGCCTGCAGTCATCACTTTATTTGTCAATCGATTATAGCAACACATTTTCACAGCATACAGATATCCACAGCACAACTATGTTCATTGCTGCTCTATTCATATTACCCATAAATTGGAAACAACCTAGAGGTCCATCAATAGAAAAAATGGATACAAAAATGTGGCATATTTATACAATGGAGTATTACTCAGCTGTTAAAAATGATATTAAATTCTCAGGCAAATGGTTGGAAATGGAAAAAATTATCCTGAGTGTGGTAGCCAAGACCCATTAAGATAAATATGGCATATATTCACTTAAAGTTGATAATAGCCATTAAATAAATGAAAACTAAGCTTTAATTTATAGGCCCAGAGAGGTTGTGCTTGAGGAAGGAAGTATAAGGGACACATGGATTCTCCTGGAATTGTGAAATAGAATAGATTTTATGGGTGGACTGGGGGCAAGGAAGAGCAGGAAAAGGAAGATCATGTGTGAAGGAGAGTTGGGAACAATGGCAGGAATGATGGAAGAGACAGCGGGGGGAATTTTGAGGGGTAGTATGGAACTCCAATACAGTGGAAGCTTACTAAAATATATGAAAGAAATCCTAACAGATTCTTCAAATAATGGAGATAGAGTCCTAAGTGGCCATCTATTGTCATCAAATAAAGATTTCTGAACCAGGATTGGGTTACATACAGTTGAGCTGTTGAACAAAGGGGTCCCATAGAAATCCCCCAAACAATTTGGTGTACAATCTGTCCTGCCTGCAAAATCTCTTCTGTCTCTAGAACAATGGTGGAACAAAGCTTGTGGGAGTAACCAGCCAAAGACTGTTTTGATTTAGTACCCACTCAATCAGATAAAACCCATACTTGATACTGCTTGGGTTATAAAGAATCAGAGATTAAATAGCCCAGACACCTAGGGTAAAACCAAATTCTACTTGTCAAAAAAAGTTAACAACTAAATGACACTTAATGGAAAAAAAAAGAAAAAGAAAATATTTTCTTGGCCTTTGAACTGTTTTTTTTCTCTTTCTCTATCATATTATTCATAGGTTTGGACTTTTTATTCTCCTAGATTTCTTGGATGTTTTATTCCAGGGGTTTTTTATATTTAACATTTTCTTTGACTGATGTATCCATTTCTTCTATCATATCATCAATGTCTGTGCTTCTCTCTTCTATGCCTTGTATTCTGCTGAAGTTTGTTTCTATATTTTCTGCTCAAATTTCAAAATTTTTCCTTTCTCGAATGCACTCAGATTGTGTTTTCTTTATTGCTACTATTTACATTTTTATGTATTGAATGGTTTTTTTCATTTCTTTCAACTTTTTATTTTGTTTTCCTCAATTACTTTAAGGGATTTATTAATTTCCCCTTTCATGACCTCTACCATTCATATACATATAGTTGCTTTTAAGTTGCATTTTCTTGTGCTATAGCTCTGTTGGAATATTCATTCTGCTTTGATGGGGTTGCTTGGCCCTAGTAGAGACATATTCCTCTTGATATTATTGAATATGTTTTTATGCTCACTCTAGGCAGCTGGGATTGGTATGATTACATGTCTAGGTGTTGATTTTTATTTTTGTCTTTGTTGAATGTGTGTTTTGTTCCTTTGTTTCTTCTTCCTCTGGATTTTAGGAGAGTGTGTTGTTTGTGGTGCCTGCTAAAAAATTCTCTGTGTATATGATAGGTGTGGCTGTTCCACCTCAGACCCTCTCCCTCATCTCTCTCTGTCTCTCTGTCTCTGTCTCTGTCTCTGTCTCTCTCTCTCTCTCTCTCTCTCTCTTCAAACCCTGCCTCATCTCAGAAAGCTTGTTTTGATAGAGCACTCCAGATAGCCAAGGGTTAATGGGCTAACATCTACAATGACTCTAAATAGGCCTTTTTAATAGCCCATACTCATTCTTGCCTGTGGAGGGAAAGAGGCTTCCTCACTACCAAGGGCACTCCCATAGTTCATGGATCCTGTATATGCAAGCTCTTGGAGGCCCTCAGATCTCTGCAAAAAGTAGTCATAAATCACTACCAGGACACCAGACCTCCAAGGACTCAGTAGCCTTAGGCAATGCTGACTCAGTGGCCTGAGACTGGCATCCAGCTCCTCTGGATCAATAGAACATATTTCATTTTTGACAACTTCCTATCAGCCCTGCTATCAACTAGAGGAGAGAGACAAACTCCTAAAGGGGGGGGGGGGCTCACACATGGATGGTTCTATTTGAATAACTGCCTCATCTTTCCTCAGGACCAGGCACTGTCTATCATTTTAGATATCCACCAGACCTTACACATAGCCCCCAAAGCTTTGTTCCATTTCTTAGAGCCTGTCTTTGACCCCACCCATCTTTGAACTCATATTTCACAGGTTCACTCTTTCTGCTGGATGTGTGCCAAGGCAAACCCACAAAGGGCCCTCCAGATATGTCAGTCTTTTCAAGGACACCAACTGGGCAAGGATTGGCAGGTTGGTTTTACTCACATGCCCACTCATAAAAAAAGTCTGTTATCTCTGATCTCTAGCTGCCACCTTCACAGGGTAGATAGAAGCCTTCCTAACTTCAGGGAAACAGCAGATGTGGTGGCTCAAGTACTCCTGGACCATATCATCCCTAGATTTGGCCTGCCACAGACCACACAAATGGGCAATAGACCAACCTTCACTTCCAGAGACATAGAGCTTTTGTTAGAAGCTCTCATCATTTCCTGGAAGCTACACACCCCCTACCATTCACAATCCTTGGGAAAGGTTGAGAGGGCCAATGGACTCATCAAACAACATCTCACCAAGTCTCCATTGAACTCAGGTTGTCTTGGCCCTCTCCTCTCCACATTGCCCTTACCCACATTCAGGATACCTTATGTTCTCCTACCAGCCTAAGCCCCTTTGAGCTCCTTTATGGAAGATTCTTCCTCCTTAATCACTGTGTCTTGGCCTAAACTACTCCACTGGCTGGGTACCCTCCCTATCTCTCCCTTCTGAAGCCCCTTCTCCACTCACATTCTGACAGCTATTTCTCTGCCCCCACATGAACAGACCCAACTGCCCCTGAGCCTGCCCCATTCTCTCTGGGGAAACAAGTACTCCTCAAACAGCTGGCTCCTAGGTCTCTTGAGCCCCAATGGACAGGACCCTACACTGTGATCTTCACTACCTCTTTGGCTGCTAAGTTTGTTGGACATTCATGCTGGTGCCATCTCACCAGGGTCAAGTGAGCACCTATTCATAATCCATAGTCTGTCCAGGAGCTGGAACCCTTACCCTCCAGTTTTTCAAGATGTCCCAATGAAGGGTCTATCTGCCCTGTTGCCTTACACATCCATTATTTTCAGTACAACTAGGGCAAGTGTTAATAATCTATTTTTTTCCTAGCAACTTGTCTTTTCTACTTCCTCAAGAAACAGATGCCTGAGGTCTCCAGGATGGCAGTTAACCAGATGTTTCTCCACCCACACCTTCTGCTGAGTGTAAGCTCACCAACTCCTGAATTATACCCTCCCCATGTTGTCCCATGCTTGCAGGAAGTAGCTAGCCATGAGCCAGTGTCCATTCACTCAGAGTCTCAGATATTCTTTTGGAAGCTCCATCTCAGCCCCTTTCTCTCTCTCTCTCTCTCTCTCTCTCTCTCTCTCTCTCTCTCTCTCTCTCTCTCTCTCAGCACTGCCTCATCTCCGAAAGCCTGTCAAAAAGAGCCTAGAGATGCTCAAGACTACTCCACAGGGTATTTAAACTCTCTCCCAGAGAATGGACACATGGTTTTTCAATCTCTGTTCTCCATTTCCTCTCTGTGGACCAGAAAATCATCCGGGAGTGCTTTACTCACTATACCTGGGCCTTTTCTTAATTCAGTATGATTTGGATTACTGCATTGGCAGAGAGCCTTAATACCAGTGTACAGAAACTTTTTGGTGGCTCCTGTTGGTTCCTAATAAAATGTGTTTTTTTGTTATTGGGAGCTGACAATTAGGAATGGGGATAGGGGTCTGAAGGTGTTCACAGGAAGGATGAGAGCAGAGTGTTCAACCAGCATCTGCTTGTTTAGTATTCTTGGAATGGGGATAGACAGTGATGTAGGCAGTGATATAAGGTTATCCTAGAATGTGTGCTATAGTGCTACGGATGAGACTGAGGGATTAGATCTGGAAGAGAAGAATGAGAGGCAGCCTACCTGTTGCCCTGGCAGAAATGGCCTGTGAGCTAGCAGGGATACTTGCTGGGTTTTGGGGAGCTGGGATAAAACAACAATTTGGGGGAGGGTGGTTACTAGGAGAAGGCATGTGGAATCCACAGAAGATAAATGCAGGGCAGCAATAAAGACTGTAGCAGGTGTTCTGTTGCAGAGCTAGGGATGAGACTGTGGTATTGGTTTTGAAGGAGAAGAGGCAGTGGTTAAGTTCTTTAATTTTTTTGTCTGTTTCCCTAGCCTCCTGTATGTTCACAGGTAATGCCTTCTGGTGTTGGACACTGGGGTAAAGGGGGGAGTTGTGGGGAGGGAGGTTGGTGAAGACCTTTGTTGCCCATTGAGGATGGAGTCAAAGAAGAAAGGAGACCCCAGGAGGTCTTTTGCTAGGGAGCAGATGATGAGACTAAGGGGATTTGGACTGGAGAATCAGAAGAGGTGAAGCTCTGTAGTCAGCTTACATGCTTCCCTGACAAGAATGTATCAAATAATTTTAAGGCAAAATAAATGGTATATATTAGTTTCTAGCATTTTGATATTAATCATATAATGTTAATTATTTGCATTATATTATGTATCAATTACATATGATATTCTATCATGTACTTATTAAGTATAATGGTTACATAGTCAATTTTATGATATGAGTTATCATAAGTGGGGTTATAAATGGGGAATTGAATTCTGTGCTAGTTCTTGTGAATTTGTATGTAATTTGGAATTTAGACTCAGCCCTCTGAAAAACTGTTGAGACATGGAGAAGGTAAAAACAAATTACAAATTAAAATATTAAATAAAATTTAAAATTAGAAATAAATTTAAGCCATTTATATTTTAAAATCCTTTGAATAATATATAATTTATATTTGGGAATAGTATTTCTACTTGAAAGTTTAAGATGTTGCAAGATTTGCTTGGTTATTTTAATAAATTCTGTTGGCTTGATAGCACTAATATCTCAGAAAGATGCACATGGTTCATAAAACTGGAGAAATGCCAGAGTTCCTCATTGTAAGACACCAAAGAACACCTTTAAAATATGCTGGTGTTTTAGCCATAGTCACTGCAGCCTCAGGTAGAAAGGGTTTCATATCTAGAGCTGTTTAACCATGAATGAACAAGGAATTCCCTTTATGATTTCAAGGTTTTAAGATTGTGGCAGGAGAACAATCAAGTGGCCTGAAATTAGATAGATTTATAGTCCAGACATGAGACAAAGACATGTTCATTTAGGAGGATGTGTGAAGTAGCAATCTGTGTACCAAATGTCTGTGCAGCTGAAAAGACCTCCTTATCTTAATTAACTTCATATCTTTCAAAATATTACCAAGTATTTGTTGTCTGGTTGAAAGAAAAGTAAGAAATATTGATTAGTTTAACATGTATTAAATATGAATAAATTTAACATTTATTAAATATGAATGCCATTTAAGTAGATTGTGAATAATTCTTATCTTACTAATTAGTAAGATAAAGTATCACTGAAAAACTCAAAATAAAATGATTAACTCTGATATTGGTTTCTAGCAAGGCCTTTGCTGCATGGTAATTTATCCACTGTTTTAGAAGAATGGCATCTATGTCCTTTTTGTATTTAACATAATTTCTTTATTGAATCTTTGGGAATTTCACATCACACAACCCAATTCCACCACCTCCCAGTTGCTCTATATCTGGCCCCTACCCCTGGAGTTTGCCCCACAAAAGAAAATTTAAAAGATAATAAAACCAAACCAAACTAATCTAAAAGAAGGAAACCAAAAAAAGAAAAAAAGAAAAAAAGAAAGAAAGAAAGAAAGAAAGAAAAAGAAAAGAAAAGAAAAAAGAAAGAAAAGAAAGAAAAACAAAAAACTCTCCAAACCACAAAAAAAGAAAAAGAATTAAACAAACAAACAAAAACTCCTCTTCCCTCCTTCATCCTCTTCCCTCCTTCATCTTTCCTGCCTCTCTAACATCTCCTCGGGCCACGGTGCATCACACAATATAACCTTTTGTCCATTCAGCTTTACTTGCAAATGTCCATTGCAATGAATCATTGGTCTGGCTCAAGGCCTCTGGTTTCTGGTATACCATCATTACTGGATCCTCACTGAAACTCCTCTCAGATATTTTGTAGCCTCCCTGAGTCATAGAGATCCTTCATGAATTCTGGCAGATCTTAGATGGGGTTAATGTTAGGGTGGACCAACCCAAAGCCTGTTTGTGTGCCTGGTTTGTAGTGGAGCTGGTTAGTCCAGACCACTATGATCATCACTGTCAGATGAGGGACAAAGCCAGCTCCACTAATTCTATACCATCAGGGTCAGTTCTCCCTTGCATGAGGGGAGGGGAGGGGTGGGGCCATCTCTCCCAAGTGTGGGGGCCAACTCTCCCATGAGGGTTGGAGCCAATTCTCTTGATGCAGTGTCCATCAAGGGCAGGGCCAGCTATTCCAGGGCTGGAAAAGTGGATCAGGCTCAGCATTGCCCTGCGATTTCATCATGCATCACTCAGGGGGCCATCTCAGAGGTAAAACAGGCCACAGAAATCAACATGGATCCCAGCTGCAGCAGGACCACAGACCCAGACATGGCCCTTGACTGCAGCTTGGCCACAGACGACATCCTGGCTCCAGGTGGAAGCACCTGCCACTCAGATCAGAATGGCTCTGATATTGGCACTCCAGGGACACCAACAAGGCCACAGACTGTGGCCTCGACCCTGGGGTTCTGTGTAACCTTTGGTGGCAACAGGCACCTTGGCTTCAACACAGACCCTGACTATAATAGAACCACAGACCCAGATGTGGTCCTCAGAGTTGTTGGGTCTGGATGTTACCATTGCCCCAGGTGGCAGTGCAGGCCACTCAGATGGCCCTAGGACACTAATATGGCACCAGATTTTGGACATTAACATGCTAACAGAAAACTTAGACATCAGTACAGACCTTGTTGCAGTGGAGCCACTGACCCAGACAGGCCTTCAACTGTAGCTCTGACCCAGTTATCATGATAGCATCGGGTAGCAGTAAAAGCCACTCAGATATGTATGGCCCCAGTTGTAGCATAGCCCTCAGACTCTTAACAAGGATACACGTGTCTGCCCAGCCTCTAGAAATCCATATGGCTCTTGTGGCAAAAGGAGTCAGGGATATCAATAATGACCATGGATACAGTAGGACCATGGGTCCAGCCCTGGCCAGTATTTCACTATGGCACTGGATAACAACCCCAGCCACTTCGATCTGTAGGACCCCTAGATGCAGTATGGCCCTGGACAAACAACATTGTTCTCAAGAACTGGGCTGGTGCAAATATATCTATATTCTTAAAAGTATTTGCTGTCACCGGGAATCCCCACTCTACCACTAGAAGATTGAAGAATAAGTGTAAATAATCTGATTAGTAGACAATGGACTTGAGTAGATAGGAAAGGCACTCTACTTGAGAAGGAAAATTTTGTTCAGATGTCAGAATTTCATTAACTAACTGAATTCTCTTAAAACATTTATGTTACTTAATTTCATTAAATGGGAAATAGTGACTTTAGATAAAGTGATTATTTTCAATTTTGAATTAATTTTTGGTAAATTTATACATGAATGTAACTTGTTTTCATCATACACACTTCCAACTCCTCCTGGATGCTGCCTTCACATCTGCATCCCAACTTAATCTTATTTTGCCATTATACAATTGTTCCTCTTCATGGAGAGCCAGGCTCCCCAAGACATTCTCAGAGGCCTAATAAAAGGACAAAGGGGAAAAGTGAAAGTTTTTGATCACATTTAAAAAGTCATTTATAGCTCACAGACTTCAACAAGGCCACAGCCATCTGCCCAGCCCCCAGGAATCCACACAACTCTTGTAGCAACTGGAGCCAGGGATATCCACAATGACCCTGGATGCAGTAAGACCATGGTCCTAGCTCTGGCTGGTATGTCACCTTGGCACTGGATAACAATATATGCCATTTAGAATATATGTAGGACCCCAGATGCAGAATGGTCCTTGAGTACCAATACAATCTCTTCAAGACCATGTTGTCTTGGTCTGAAGTTCTATGGATTTTAAGTGATAATAATACGACAAATAAAATACCATAAAATTTAAAAAATGTAATGCATTGGAATAGAATGAAACCACATAAAGAAGGAAAAGAGCCCAACAGAAGGCACAAGAAACAGAGACTCGTGCTCATACTTAGGATTACCATGAAACCACTGAAATTGAATCAAAGGACCTGTAGGGTAAAAGGATAGAAGAAAAATATGTAACTACAAGTAAGAAATTATAAGAAAAACATTTTTTAAAAGGAAAAGTTGTGACATGACATTGTGAGACGAGAAACCGCCAAAGATTCCATTAAGTTTTTATTTATTTATTTATTTTTCTTTTCTATTGGCAATGAATTACTGGGCATGCAGCCTACATATAAGACTAGTTTGTTTCTCCAGTAATACTCCCTTGTTGTGAACAAAATCTTCATAGGCAAGGGGTTATCAATTAGAGATTGCATCTGGGTTAGAGATGGAGGCATGTGTCCACTTGTAGATGAATTTCTAAATAGTCTTATTAATAAGAAACAGAGAGCCAAATACAGAGGTAACAGCCAAAGAGATCAGAGAACTAGCATAGAGCCTCGAATACCTTATCTTACCATCTCATTATTTGCTTACCCAGAAAGAGTTTCTTTCCATCTAACTTTTGTTTGTATTGCCTTCCTGTTCTGCCTTCTCATTGGCTCTAAGCCCAGCCACATGACTTCCTCGTCAATGCTTGTCTATACAGACCTTTAGATTAAAGGCTGATACTAGATTAAAGGCTCATGTTTCCACGCTTGGCTGAGTCCTTGACCACACAGAGACACTGCTTGCCATTTTATCAGATTAAGGGCATGTGCTACCACCACCTGACTCCTCTTTATGGCTATGTGACCTCTGATCTTCAGGCAAACTTTATTTATTAACATATAAATAAAATCACATTTCAGAACAATTAAAATATCACCACCTCCACTTCTTTTAGCTCTAGGACCACATTTTGGGCAGAGGCATGAGGGCCCTATGCATGCTTCCTCAGTCTTTGTGTGTTCATAGTGCTTGGCTCAAATTTATTCAGAGGGCTTTGTTTTCTTGGTGTTTCCCTTCTTCTTTAGCTCCTAAACTCGATCTGCCTCTTCCATAGGGTTTGCTGAGGCCCAAGGGGATGGATTTGATGGAGACTGACCATTAGGGCTAACTCTTCTGTATATCATACTTTCTGTATAACATCTGGCTGTGAGTCTGTATATTTGATTCTATCACCTACCAGAGGAAGCTTCTCTGATGATGGCTGAGTAAGGCACTGATCAATGAGTATAGCAGAACATCATTAGGAGTCTCTCTATATATACATGTGTATATACAAATATATACATATTTTTATTTTTTTAAAGAAGAGTAGTATTTGGTGTTATACTTCATCCCTGGGCTTTGAAGTCTCTGGTTCTTGGTCAAACAAGAAGTGCCAGGCATGTGTTCCTGTTGTCCTTTTTAAAAATTGTTGTTGCCTTTTACCCTAAACTGTCTTAATCAGCAACTGCAACTCCACTGCTACCAGCAGTGATTAGGAAGCAAGAGCTGCAGCCTGAGGGAATTCTGTTTCCTCATGTATTGACTATTTGAAAGCTATGAAGGACACTGAACTAAATCTCTGTACTTCTAAAGAACTCAAGATTCAAAGGTTAAGGTGGAATTCTGCTCCTCAGAGAGGCTGAATAGCAAGTAGTTCACTGCCTGTTTTTGTTCACATCCTACAAAAAGCCCTTGAGCTTCTCCTCACCCTTACTTAAAAACTAATTTCTCCATCATTTGCAGGGAAGTGGATTGAACTAGAAAACATCATCCTGAGTGAGGTATCCCAGACTAAGAAAGACAAACATAGTATGTACTCACTCATAAATGGATACTAGATGTAAAGTAAAGGATAACCAGGCTACAACCCAGAGCTCCAGAGAAGCTAGCTAACAAGAAGACTCTAGGAGGGACACATGGTTCACCCTGGGAAGGGAAAATCAAAATCAATAAGATCTTCAGAGTAAACTAGGGGTAAGGGGGTGGGCAATAGAGCGGAGGGAATGGGGGAATGAGAATATGTGGGAGTGGGGATGGTTGAGTTGGGGGATAGAGTGAGAGAGCAATGAAAGAGATATCTTGAGAGAGGGAGGCATCATGGGGTTAGGGAGAAACCTAGTGATGGGCAAGTTCCCAGGAATCCACAAAGATGACCCCAGTTTAGACTGCAAGCAATAGTGGAGAAGGTACCTGAATGGCCTACCTCAGTAATCAGATTGGTGGATACCCTAACTGTCATCATAGAGCCTTCATCCAGTAACTGTTGGAAGCAGATTCAGAGATCCACAGCCAAGCATCATGCCAAGCTCCAGGAGTCCAGTGAAAGAGAGGGAGAAGGAATTATATGAGCAAGGAGGGGGGGTTTCAAGATCATGAAGGGAAATACACAGAGACAACTGAACCAAGATCATGGGAACTCAACAACTTTAGACTAACAGCTGTGGAGCCTGCGTGGGACCAGACTAGACCCTCTGCACATACAGGAGACAATTGTGTAACTCCGTCTGTTTGAGCAATCCCTGACAGTGGGATTAGGATCTATCCCTGGTTCATAAACTAGCTTTTTGGAGCCCATTACCTATGGTGGGACAACTTGCACAGCCTTGATGCAGTGGGGAGGGCCTTGGTCCTGCTTCCACTGAATGTACCAGGCTTTGCTATCTCCCCATGGCAGGCCTTACACTTTCAGAGGTGATGGGGGAAGGTCGGGGGAAGGCTAGGGAGTAGCAGGAGGAGAGATGAGAGGGAGATCTATGGTTCATATGTAAAATGAATTAAAATAATCTTAAATAAAACAAACAAACAACAGCAAAAAAAAAAAAAAAAAAAAAAAACCGTCTCTCCCTGGCCTCTCCCTACCACTCTCTGTCAGCTAGTTGCTGAGTCAGACTCCTGACCACAGTTGAATTTTATTTAATCAAACTCATCTTTGCATCATTAAACAAATGTTCCAGAGCATAAACAAAAGTAACACATCTTAAAATAATGTTCTACAACAGGTTCCATCTTGTGGAACGGACTGAAATCAAATCCGATATTGGATGATAACTCTCACAGCTTTGTGAGTGACATTGTTGCTATACCATATCTTGCAGACCAGACACCATTGTAAATCAGAGTTTATGTATGTCCTGGTGTTTATGTTTCTCTTTTGGATGACTTCTGAAAACCTTCCTGTACCAAAGACACTAGAACATAGTGGTAAAGTCTCTATGTAGAGACCAGCTTGATTTCTCTATGTTCAATGAGTTGTGTATCTGTTGTCTTAAGCACTGAGGCTATGTTTCAGTTTGGGAAAATCTATTGTCTTGGCAACAGTTTGGGTTGTTTGGGGATTTTCATGGGACTTCTTTGGCAACAGCTCAAATAGATGTAACCAAAGCCTGTTACTGGAAGCTTCACTTGGTGACAAAAGGTGACCAGTTGGTACTCTGTCTCCCTCATTTTTCATTTTTTTTTTTTTTTAAGATTACCTTCAGGTATCTATTTCCCTTAAGAAAATTCTACTGTGTTAAGTTTCAATAATATCCTTGAAATGGCTCATAACATTAGCTGACTCTCCCTGTATTCCTTCTCTTGACTCCCTGTTTCCTCCCTTTTACCACTTGATTCTTCTACACCCCCACCACCTATCAATTTTCTCAGTCATTTGAGTTTCTTCAAATGTCTTCATAAATAAACTATTTTTAAAAATGATCTGTTTTCTTGGCATCTACTTTTTTTTTGTTCTTTTTATATTCTTGATATTAGCCTTCTATTGGAAGTGGGTTAGTAAATATATATATATATATATATATATATATATATATATATATATATATATATATATATATGTTTTCCCATTCTGTAGGCTGACTTCATTTGAAAAAGCATGTTCTTTGCCATGCAGATGCTTCTTAGTATCATAAGGTTCTCTGTATTAATTGTCTATCTTGAGACCTATGCTAATAGTTCTCTATTCAGAATCTTTTTTAATCTTAAAGTTATTTTTTCTCCTTTTTTATTTATTATTCAGAATTATTTTTTTACTATGCAATAAGTTCAAGGCCATTACCTACTCTCTCATCTATCAGGGTCAATGAATCTGCTTTTAAATTGAAGTCTCTATTCTATTTGGAGTTGGGTTTTGTTCTGGGTGATAAGCATATATCTATTTGCATTCTTCTATATGCAGACATATAGTTTGATCAACACCATCTGTTGAAGATGTTGTCTTTTTTCAAGTGTGTATTTCTGGCTACTTTATGAAAAAGAGGTGTATGTGCATGTGGATTTGTATCTGGGTCTGCACCTCAATTAAGTTGGTCAACATGTGTGTTTCTGTGCCATTACAATGCTGTTTTTATTACTATAGTTCTGTGGTACCACTTGAAATCAGGGAATGTGATACATCCAGCAGTTCTTTTATTATTGAAGAATGTTTTAAAAATCCTGAGTGTTTGGGATTTCCATATGGAGCTAAAAATTATTCTTTAAAGAAATGTGAAATATTGTTTAAAATATTTGGTGTGCATTGCATTGAATATGTACATTTCTTTTGGTAAGATGGCCATTTTTACTACATTAATCCTATTGATCTATGAGCATGGAGAAACTATTTATCTTCTAATATTTTCTCCAGTTTCTTTCTTGAAGGACTTGAAGTTTTTTGGTTTTGTTTTGTTTCTTTTTAAGACTTTCTCTTGTTTTGTTACAGTTATCTCAAGACACTTTATATTTTTTAGGCTATTTGAGAAGGTATTATTTCCCTGATTTCTTCTCAATCCATTTGTCACTTGTATACACCACAAGACTTTTTCTTTTTCTTTTTTCCTTTTAGTTAATTTTGTATCCAGCAATGTGGCTGGATGTGTTTATTAGCTGTAAAAGTTTTCAGGTGAAATTTTTACATGTATGCTATATGATCTGCAAATAAAGATACTTTGACTTCTTCCTTTCCAATTTGTATCTCCTAGATCTCATTTAGTTGTCTTATTGTTCTGGATAACAATTGAATAGGGATATAGAGAGAACAACCTTATATTGTTCCTGATTTTAGTGGAATTGCTTTGAGTTTCTCTCCATTTAAGTTATGTTGACTATAGGCTTGCTGTAAACTGCCTTTCTTATGTTGAGGTAAGTCCCTTGTATCCATAAACCCTTCATGACTTTTATCATTAAGTGTTGTTGAATTTTGTCAAAGAACTTTTCTGTATCTAATGAGATGGTCATGCATTTTTTCCTTACATTACTTATATGATGGATTACATTTATTGATTTATTCATGTGAAAACATCCCTGTATCTCTGGAATGAAGCCTACTTGATCATGGTAGATAATATTTTGATGTGTTCTTTGACATGGGTTACACTTTTTAAAAATTGTGTGGAGAATTTTTGCATATATGTTCATAAGAGAAATTGGTCTGTAACTATCTTACTTTGTTGGGATTTTATGTGGTTTGGGTATCAGTAACTGTGGTCCTCATAAAAAGATTTAGGCAATGCTACTTCTGTTTCTGTTTTGTGGAATAATTTGAGGGTTATTGGCCTTAACTCTTCTTTGAATGTCTAGTAAAATTCTATGCTAAAACCATCTGGCCCAGGACTTTTTATGGCAGGGAGACTTTTGATGAGTGCTTTTATTTCACTAGTAGTAAAAGTCTGTTTAAATTGCTCATTTGATCTTGTTTTAACTTTGGTAAGTGGTATGTACCAAGAAAACTATCCATTTCTTTTAGATTTTACAATTTGTTGGAAATCAGGCTTTGAAAGTATGTCTTTATAATTCTCTGGATTTCCTTGTTGTCTGTTATATACCCTTTTACATTTCTAATTTTATAATTTGGATATTTTCTGTGAGTGTTTTAGTTGATTTGGGTAGTAGTTTTCAATCTTATTCATTTTTTTTTCAGAGAACCAACTCTTTGTTTCAGGTATTCATGTAATATTTTATTTGTTCCTATTTTATTGACTTTATCCATAAGTTTGATTGTTTCTTGTCATATATCCAGTTTGATTGTGATTTCTTCTTTTTCTTCTAGAGCTTTCAAGTGTGCCATTATTTTGGTAGGATGAGAGCTCTCTAGTTTTTTATGTACACCCTTTGGGCCTTGACTTTGCCTCTTAGAACTATTTTCACCATGTCCCATAAGTCTGAGTATTTTGTGTACTCACTTTCATTGCATTCTAGAAAGTCTTTAATATTTTTTTCTTAATTTTTGTCTTCATCTACTTTTCATTCATTAGAGAGTGATTCAGTTTCTATAGGTTTTTAAGGTTTCTTTTGTTATTGACATCTAGATTTAATTCATGATGATCTGATAGGATACATTTGTGTCTTATTTCCATTTTCTTGTATCTGTTGAGACTTTCTTTGTGACCAAATGTGTGATCAATTTTGGAAAAAGTTACATGAGATGGAGAGAAGAAGTTATATTCATTTGTGTTTGGGTGGAATGTCTTCTAAATGCCTATTAGGTCCATTTAGTTTGTACAATCATTAACTCCAGAATTTCTCTTCTTAGTTTTTTTTTCCTTGTGTATTAAAGTCTCCCACTATCAATGAGTGAGGGTCAAAATATGTTTTAGTTTTAATAGAATTTCCTTTATAAACTTAGTGGCCCTTCTGTTTGGGGTAGAGATGTCAAGAACTTCAGTGTCCTATTTGTGGAATTTGCCTTTGATGATAGTGTAGTGACCTTCCCTGTGTCTGCTGATTAGATTTGTTGTTAAGTCTATTTTGTCAGATATCAAAATGGCTACTCCAACTTGCTTCTTAAATCTATTTTCTTGGACTTTCTTTTTCATTCATTTTACCCTGAGGTGATATCTACACTTTATGACAAGGCGGTTATCTTAGATGCATCAGAGTGATAGATCCTATTTTCCTATCCATTCTATTATTTTCTGTCTTTTTATTGGAGGACAGAGATTATTGATTTTGAGAGATATCAGTGAACAATGATTGTTGACTCCTGTTGTATTTTGTTGATGTGTGTATGTTTGTATGTTTATGCTCCCCCCTTTTGATTTTACTGGTCTGTGGTTATTTATTCCGTGTGTGTGTGTGTGATTAACATCTTTAAGTTACAGTTTTCCTTCTAGAACCTTCTGTTGTGGAGGATTTGTAGGTAAATATTATTAATTTATCATGGAATGTCTTATTGTTTTCCATCTATGTGAGTAGTTTGAATGAACATTGTCCACATAGTCTTATAGTGAGTGGGTACCATTAGGATGAATGGCCTTGTTGGAGAAGGTGTGATCCTGTTGTTGAAAGTGTATCACTGGGCTTTGAGGTTTCAGAAGCTCATACCAGTGTCTTCTTTCTTCCTGCTGCCTACTGATCTAGATGTAGAAATCTCAGCCCCTTCTCCATCACCATGTCTGCCTGCATGTCTCAATGCTTTCTGCCTTGATGACAATGGACAAAACCTCTAAACTTGTATTTCAGCCTCAATTAAATGTTTTCCTTTATAAGAGTTGCCATGGTCATGGTGTCTCTTCACAGGATTAGAAACCCAAACTAAAACAGAAGTTGGTTTCAGGGGCTGGGGCATTACTGTGAAAGGCTTGATCATGTCTTTGCTTGGAGGAATGTAGACTTTGGAACTTTGGATTAGAAAAGCAGCTTAATGCTTTAAACATAATTTAATGGGCAATAATAGTAGGAACCAGGAAGAGAGTGGTTCTGGGAGTCATTTAATTGTGGAGACCTGGCTCAGTAGGATTCAGAAGATAAGAATATTATTAGTATGTAGTGTAGAGACCATTGCTTGGCTACTTTTGTGCAGAACTCAGCCGCTTTCAGCCCTTGTCTAAAAATATGCCTGAAAATTAATTAAAGAATTATGTGTTAACAACTTTAGCAGAGGATATTTCAAAACAACCTATCATTGAGTATGTTGTGTGGCTATTAGTCTTATGCAGATCTATAATTAAAAGTAGGAAACTGAGCAAGAAAAAATATCATCCACAGAGTACCCAAGCTTCGCGTACACCATGACTTGTGAATTATTTAGTCATCTGAAGTTTAAACAATTTTTGGTTTATGTTATTGGCAAGGTTGTAGTAAATGTCAAAGCTACATTCCAAATAAGATATAGTGGGATCTTTCTCGCCTGTAAACATCTTGGAGGTCACATTTGGTAAATGGGTTAGAAATCTGAGAACAACCACCAGATGACAGTTTCACAAATAAATCTATGTCATTGTCTTCATAAGATTTCCCCTGTGTTAAATTCAGCACAGTAGTATGCTGGCAATTTGCCTTATGGCCCAAATGACTTACATGAAAGAAAAATGTATTTTTTTTCTGTTAAGCATCAGTTTAAAGGTATATATTGAATAGTCTTTAGCTCATTTGTTTGAAAATGTGACACATTACAAAGCTGTCAGTCATATGCATTGTTATTTTATATTGCAAACGTTATACGAATAGTTCATTATGCTAATAATGAGGGGTAATGAGGATTTTATTATATATTTGTTGAAATAAATCAAATTCATAAAGTATGCGATAAAAATGGGAACATCATAAAATAAACAATCCAGTCCCATAGCTATAAAAAAACCAAAGACAGAATTGCCAACAAAATTGTTTAGGGAGATTTATTACTGGAATGTAAAAGTCAGGAGGCATTTGTGATTGATGAATGGAAAATGATGACTTTGTTTAGAGATATATAACAGACATGATGTTCTTATTAAATCTAAATATTATTCATGGTATATTGGCCCCTTATGAGAGCTAAATAAATCTCTTTTTTAGAAGAGAAAGAGACACTGACACATAAATTTCGTAGCTTCAATATCAGGAGTATTCTGTTATTGAGCAACACCATGTGCTAAGTAGAGCATTTAAATTAGAGATGCTTATAATTTCCAGAAACTATAACTACCTACATAGGTCCAGTTTCCAGTCTCAGATTTGGTAATCACAATTAGGTAATACTTATCTTTTTATCATGCAAACAAACTTACCTTTTGTGTATAATCTAATGATGTTCATCAAAACATTTAACCTTGAAATGTGGAAAGGCTACAATGTGAGTGTATGTATATGTGTGTTTGTGTGTGTGTGTGTGTGTGTGTGTGTGTGTGCATGTTTGTGTGTATATGTGTCTGTGCATATATATGTAAATGTGCATGTGTATATCATGCATGTGTATATTAGCATACATCTGTTTATTTGTGTATGCGTAACTATTTTTCTGTGATCATGTGCATGTGCTTATGTGTACTCATGTATTTCTGCAAATAAGTGAATAATGTGAGGAGACAAAAAGTGATCATCAATGGAAAAATATTGGCAGTATCCTTTTTCTCTTTAATAAGGGGTAGTTTGTGGAGAGGTAGAATTGTCTTATGGTGTCAACTTCTCTTCCTTTTTTAATTTACAAAAAGATTTATGCCAGGTGGTAGTGGTGCATTCTTTCAATCCAAGTACTGTGGAGGCAGAGGCAGATAGATCTCTGTGACTTTGAGCCCAGCCTGGTCTACAGAGAGAGAGAGTTCCAGGACAGCCAAGGAAGCACAGAGAAATCTGACTTGAAAAAACAAAAATAAACAAAACAAACCAAAAAAAAAGCAAAGAAAGAAGAAAGAAATTTATTAAGCTCACCTATTCAGGGGAGAAAAGAGCATGATGTTGGCTTTTGCTCAGCTCTGGAGAGGGCTTCATGACACCTGATATCACACAGATGCTGGAACATGCACCAATGAGAATGCAGCATGCTGTCACATGAAGCCTGAAAGTAGGAATGGGCCACTGTTGCTCTTTACATGACAACTTTTTTTCAGAAAGACAGTGTAAGACTAGCTGATTATATCTCTTGAAATCAGTGTCCCCAATATTTCCTTTAAAATATCACATACTACAAAGACTATGTGTCTTTCTTACCATCAGTCATGGTAACAAATTTCCAATACATGACTTTTTGGAGGACACAGTCAAATAATATCCATTCCATAACAGTCAAATACTCAAGATAACACTGTGGTGAAAAGCCTTACTGACACCATGAACACTTGGTATATCAAAGAAGAAGAGAGCTCCATTTCTAGGATGTTCCTTCATAAAGCTCTTACATCAGTCCAATCACAAGGATATATGAATGAGAGACATTCTATAAAATACCTGACCAGTGTTTCTCACATTGTTAGTCAACAAAGTATGAGCATCCAGAGAGCCTCAGAAGGTATAATGACCAACTTCAATGGGGATCCTGAGTGGGATCTTGAAAAAAATGCTCAAGAACAATAATAATGAAAATGAAGAAAAGATGGCTTTTAAATTGTAGTATTTTTGATATTGGTTTCTAAACTGTGGCAAATACATTTTGGTAATGTAAAATGTTAATTGGGCAGTACATGTGGTTTAGATATACTAGGAATCTCTGAATTATGTTTGCTGCTTACCTTTGAAGCTACAAATGTTCTAAAATAATAGTTATTTAATTATGTTTATAGAATCACATTTGAATTTCTTCATTTCCCTTGACATCTTGCTTTATTCAGGCAGTTAAATTCTGGAAATAATATAGCAGGAAACATCTAAAAAATATTAAATTAATTGTGAATTCATTACACCAGAAAATAAATATTTACATCATGAGCTGGTCAACTATTTACATGAGGCAAATTCTGATAACTCACTCTAAGAGATAATTTTATAATCCCTGGAAACAAAATAAATATACCTCTCTAACAATAGTTCACAGAATGATGAGGTTTGCTGCAATGCTTTCAGAATTTAATAGGAAAAAATAGTCTCCAAGATGGTAATTTAAGTGAACAATTTGAATCTTCTTGAAAAATAAAAAGTATCTCTAGAGAGGGGGGTAGAGAACACAGATGCTATGAAGAGAAAAAGGAACAAGGGAGAAACTTTAGCTGTGGAGGAAGATGTGAGGCTAATACAGAGGGAGAGGGAGGGAAGAGGTAAAAAACCTTAAGGATGATCGTAAAAGCCACAGGAAAATATAGTATTTTATAAGTCCATCTTAAAATACATTCTGTGTAAGTGTGCATGTATAGGATATATATAGTTTAAAATGAGTTATGTCTCATGGGGTGATAATGCTCTTTCCAAAAACCATAGCCTATAACAAAATTCCTAGCAGAAGGCATAGGAAACCTCCCTTTGATTTGATGGTCAGCAGAATCCAAGAGACCCTAACAATAAAAAGCTATTGCCATTGTCCTTGATTGCCTCATAGAGCTTGAAGGTAAGGCCCTATCATTGAGCCCATACACTTCTGTACATTTTTTGTTAATATTTTTGCAATGTTTTGTCTCCACAGTGGGGTTGCATAATGTTCAAGCTGGCTTTAATATTTACATCAAATGAGCTAGGCTCCTATGGTAATTTTACTAATAGTATAGCTAAGTAAATCATGGATCTGTGTACCCCCTACCAGACACAGTGCTATGAGATTGTAGTAATATGCCTGTGCTTGCCCAACCCCTCATTCCCTCCCAGGAAAAGGTAAGGCCTCCCTTGGGGAATCAGCAGAGCCTGGTACATTCAATTGAGGCAGGTCCAAGCCCCTCTGCCTGCATCAAGGCTGTTCAACGTGTTCCACCATAGGTAATGTGCTCCAAAAAGCCAGCTCATTCACCAGGCATGGATCCTGATCCTACTGCCAGGGTGACCCTTAAGCAGATCAAGCTACACACCTGTCTTGCTTATGCAGAGGGCCTAGTCCAGTCCCATGGAGGCTCCACAGCTCTTGGTATAAAGTTCATGAGTTTCCCACAGTTTGGTTTGGTTGGCTCTTTAGGTTTCCCCATCCTAATCTTGATATGCTTTGCTCTTAGAGTCCTTCTTCCCTCTCTTCTATTGGACTTCTGGAGCTCAGTTTGGTGTTTGGCTGTGGATCTCTGTATCTGTTTCTATCAGTTGTTACATGAAAGATCTATGATGACAGTTAGGTTATTCACCAATCTGATTATTGGAGTAGGCCAGTTCAGGCACTCTCTCCACTATTGCTAGTAGTCTAAGCTGGGGTCATCTTTGTGGATTCCTGGAATTTCCCTAGCACCAGTTTTCTCCCTATCCCATGATGTCTCCCTCTATCAAGGTATCGCTTTCATTGCTTTCCCACTCCACTCCTGTTCCAGCTCAACCATCCCGTTCCCTATGCTCTCATCCCCCATCCTTTACCCTCTATTGTCTCCTCTCATTCTCAGTTTACTCATGGAGATCTCAATTATTTCCCTTCCCTAGGATGATCCATACATCCCTCTTAGGGTCATCCTTATCAGATAGCTTCTCTGAAGCTGTGGGTTGCAGTCTGGTTATTGTTTGCTTTATATCTAGTATCCACTTATGAGTGGGTACATATTGTGTTTGTCTTTCTGAGTCTGGGTTACCTCACTCAGGATGATATTCTCTAGTTCCATTCATTTGCTTTTTTTTTTTTTTTTTTTAACCGCTAAGTAGTGCTCCATTGTGTATATGTACTACATTTTCTTTATTTATTCTTTGGTTGAGGGGCATCTAGGTTATCTAGGTTGTTTCCAGGTTCTGGCTATTATAAGTAATGCTGCTATGAACAGAGTTGAGCATGCGTCCTTGTGGTATTATTGAGTATTCCTTGAGTATGTGACCACTGGTATAGGTAGGTCTTGAGGTAGCATGATATCCAATTTTCTGAGAAACCACCATACTGATTTCCAAAGTGGCTGTACAAGTTTGCACTCCTACCAACAGTGGAGGAGTGTTCCCCTTGCTCCACATCCTCTCCAACATAAACTGTCATCAAAGTTTTTGATCATAATCATTATGAGAGGTGTAAGGTGTTATTGTTATTGATTGACAGTATATACATCTGTGAGGTGTAAATAACACCTTACAGAAAAAAAATATTCTAAGAGAAGTTAACAATAGGATTAGGATTATAATGAATGAAGAATTGGAGAAAGAATGTAAGTATTTGTAATATTAAAAACACACAATGTCATTATTAGAAAACAAGTGAATAAAACAACACACAATGGCCTATTTGCAGAAAGCAATGCACTATTATAGCAATGAAAACTAAATCCCATTTAGAACATAGTAGATGGACAACTCTTATCACCCTGAAGTTGTTTGTTTTAGAACAAAAGTGTATGCTTTCCTAAGTAAAGTGTGGTTGTTAAGAACAGAGTGAAAAATTGTAGTATTTTGCAACAGTAAGAAATTTTTATACCAATGCATCTCTCAGAGATGACTGTAAAGGAAGTAGTAATTAATTACAAGAAAGTACAGTGCATGAACTAATTGCACTATCAAGAAAAAGGGACATTAAAATAGTGTTAGGTTAGGATTAATATTGGGGACAGAAACAATAAAGAAAATACAAACTAAGGGAGTTCTGGATATGGAAATTCTAGGTAAGTGAACAGAGACTTACAGATACAAGCATTACCAACAGAGTACAAGAGATGGAAAAGAGAATTTCAGGCATGGAAGACCTAATAGAAAAAAAATAGATACCTTGGTCAAAGAAAATGTTGTCTAAAAATCTCCTGTCATGAAACATTCAGGAATTTTGAGACACCATGAAAAGACCAAACCTTAGAATCATAGGAATAGAAGAATGAAAAGATTCTCAGATCAAAGGCCCAAAATATTTTTTAAAGAAATCATAGAACAAATAAATTTCTAAATTAAGGAAGAACATGCCTATAAAGGTACATTAAGCTTACAAAACACAAAATAGATTAGATTAGAAAAGAAAGGCCCCCTCATCATATAATAATCAAAACAATAAACACACAGAACAAAGAAAGAATTTTAAAAGCTATAAGAGAAAAAAAGATAAATAGCATATAAAGACAGATCTATTAGAATTACACTTGACTTCTCAATATAGACATTTAAAGCCAGAAGGGCCTGGACAGATATCCTGCAGACTTGAAGAGACCACAGATGCCAGCCCAAGAAAAATGTTCAATCACCATAAGTGAAGAAAAAAAGATAATCCATGATAAAATCAAATTTAAGAAATATCTGTCCATTAATCCAGCCTTATACAAGGTACTAGAAGGAAAACTTCAACCCAGGGAGGTTAACTATATCAACAAAAGCAAGTCAATTAATAATCTTGCACCAGCATAACCCGAAGAAGGAACACACACACACACACATAAACACATACACACACACTACCACCATTATCAATTACAACAAAGTAACAGGAATTAAAAATCATTGGTTATTAATATCTCTCAAAAATCAACTCAATTCCCCAATTAAAAAAATAAGACAAACAGAAGGAATGCAAAACCAAGATCCATCCTTCTGCTGCATACAAGAAACACATCTCAGCCTGAAAGATAAACATTAACTAAGAGAAAAGTATTGGGAAAAGATTTTCCAAGCAAACACTCCAAGAAGCAAGGTGGTTTTAGTTATTATAATATCTAAAAAGACAGATTTCAAACCCAAAGTAATCAAATTGACAGATCATTCAGACAAAAACTAAACAGAGAAATAATCGAATTAACATGTTATAAAACCAAATGGACCTAACAGATATTTATAGAACATTTCACACAAACACAAAGGAATGCACTTTTGTAGAACATTCTCCAAAATTGACTACATACTCTGTCACAGAGAAAGTCTGAATAGATACAAGGAAATTGACATAACTCCTTGCATCCTATCAGAGCACTGTGGATTAAAGCTTGATTTCAACAAAAATAGAAAAAAAGAAAAAAGAAAATCTAGAAACTCATGGTAACTGAACAGTGTTAGACTGAATTACCATTGAGTAAGGGAAGAAATAAAGAAATAAATGAAAGACTTGCTAGAATTCAATAAAAATGAACACACAACATACTCAAACTTATGGGACACAATGAAAACACTGCTAGTAAGAAAATTCATAACATTAAATGCTTTCATAAAGCATTTAAGAAATCTCATACTATTGAGCTAACAGCACACCTGGATCCTATAGAACAAAAAGAAGCAAATATACCCAAGAGAAGAAAGGAGAAGATGGCAGGAAATAATCAAACTCAGGACTGACATAAATAAAATATAGAATAAGAGAACAAAACAAAGAATCAATGAAACAAAGTGTTGGTTCTTTGAGAAAATCAACAAGATAGAAAAACTCTTATCCAAAATAACTACAAGGCAGAGAGATACAAGTTAACAAAATCCGCAATAAAAAGGGAGACATAACACTTATACACAGGAAATCCAAAATTGGAAAAGCTAAAAGAAATGGACAAATTTAATGGTAGATATCACTTATAAAAGTTAAAACAAGATCACATAAACAATTTAAACAGAACTATGACCTCCCAGGAAAGAGAAGCAGTCATTAAAATCTCCCGGGGCGGGGAGGGGGAAGCCCAGGGCTAACAGTTTTAGCACTGAATTCTAACAGTCTTTCAAAGAAGAGTTAATACCAATACTTCTCAAATTATTCCACAAATAGAAGCAGAAGGACCATTGTCTAATTAATTTTGTGAGGCCATAATTATCCTCATACTCAAACCACACAAAGAAAGAGAATTATAGACCAATTTCCCTGGAGAGCATAGACATGATAATACTCAAGAAAACACCCACAAACCAAATATAAGAACACATCAAAATGATCATACACAATGACCAAGTATGCTTCACCCCAGCCATTCAAGGACTGTTCAACATATGAAAATCAGTCAACATAGTCTATCATATAAATAAACATGGAGAAAAAACATATAAAGTAATCACATTAGATGCTAAAAAGTCTTTGAAAAAGTTCAACATCCCTTTCCAATAAAAATCTTAGAAAGGTTAGGGATACAATAAACATAATAAAATATAATTATAACAATTTACAGCAAGCCTATAGCCAACATGAAATTAAATAGAGAGAAACTCAAAACAATTCAACTAACACTACAAGTCTTTACTCTCTCCACGTCTACTGAATATAGTACTTGAATAAGCACTAAGACAACTGGAGGAGATTAGGGGGGTATAAATTAGAAAGGAAGAAGTCAAGGAATCATTATTTGCAGATGATATGATAGTATACAGAAGCAACCCCAAAAAATATATCAGAGAACTTCTACAGGTGATAAACTCCTGTAGCATTGTGGCTGGATACAAGATTAACTCAAAAAAATCAGGAGCCCTACTTTATACAAATGACAAATAGCCTGAGAAAAAGAAATCCAGGAAACGACACCATTCTGTAATTGTCTGGGGTGGGGACCAGCCTCCAGGTAGCACAGGGCTTGAGGGAAACTCACAATGTTAGTGTATACTGTACTTTTCTATCTTAGGGGGTTAGAGGAAAAAGGCACTCACATACTCTCCTGGTGGTTCCTTTCTTCATTCTTCTGTTCTTTTCTCTCCCTCTACAGCTTATACCCCAATAAAATCTTTCAGGCAATACAAGGATCACAAAGGGTTACATTCAATTTTTAAGTGAATGATTATAATTAAGAACATATTTTCCATCTTCCTTACATGATTAAAAACAGTCATCTTGATAACCCACATACAATATATCTAATAACTTGTTACAAATTAATAGATAATGTTCAAGCAAAGAGCATTTTTATCAGCCAATTCTTTTGTTGACAGGCTGCAAATTGCAGTTACAAAGAGAGAAGCCATCACTTAATCATCTATCTTGAAAGGTAATCTTACAAGGAATTTTAAAGGGGTCACAAACCTAAACTTTTATACAAAAGAAAAGAGAAAAAAAAAAAAAAAACAACAGCCAGTCAACTGAATTTTGAATCTTTAGGTATACACTTATTCATCAATAGTTTCTTACATCATAAAATTTAGGTCAGGGATGGGTACAAGGAATTAACATCCTTGGATCATTAACCAGACCTAGTGAGGAAAGTACATGAGCTAGCAACAAATGGGCTGCTTTGTATTTTCAACCCTAGACTAATGAATCAGACAGCTCAGCTATGTGTCCTTATGAACTATACATTGTTTTCTGGGGTTATATATCTTAAAATTACTACCGAAACATCTGGTCTAACCTAAAGTTAGTTTGAAGTTTTGTTTCAGCTAATGTGCACACATGGTTTCAGCATTAAGAGAATTAGAGGCAGTCTGGCTCCTGGAGATGCAATTGTTTTCCTTAATCATTAATCTGAATTGTGCTCTAAAGCAGCTCCGTAAGGTGGAACTCATAGGCTTCAGCTGTGAAACATAACCTTGTATTAATTTTTATTCATCAAAACTCTGTATAAGCTATCATTATTATCATCAATTAAAAAGTACAACTTTGGGAGAAACAGATTAAAAATGCCCAGTAGAACAGAATGTTTCCATGAGATAAACACACTACATTACTGGCAGTGGGGATCTCTCCACACCCATTCACATAATGCCAGGTACCAGAGGAAGACAGCTGCAGCCAACATGTAGTGGAACAACAGAAGCAAAAGACATGCAGGTGTCTGTAGTCCATGGCCTTTCTACATGAAATTCACCCATCAGAGTTTCCTCCTGGTGGGCTGATAATTTGAACTTCAATTGCCACCTGATACTGCTCTGACATGGCCACTGGCACCCTTCACAATAGCCACAAACAATATAAAAGATCTTGTAGCAACCCTACCCACCAAAGTGAAAGACTTGTATGACAAAAATTTCATATCTTTGAAGAAAGAAATTGAAAGATATATCAGAAGTTGGAATGATCTTGAATGCTTATGGATCAGTAGGATCAAAAATGTAAAAATGACCATCCTAACAAAAATAATGTACAGATTTAATGCAATTCCCCCTCAAATTTCAACAAAAATTTCCCCAAACAGTTCAAGCTATTCAATTGTCTCACTTATCTAGAAGGCCTGATCCAGTTGGGGGCTCCACAGCTTTTGTTTCATAATTCATGTGTTTCCATTCGTTTGGCTATTTTTCCCTGTGATTTTTCCAATCTTGGTCTCAACAATTCTCGCTCATACAATCCCTTCTCTTTCTTGAAAATTAGACTCCTGGAGCTGTTTGGGAGATACCCAGACAGTGGGACCTGGACTTGTCCTTAGTGCATGAGCTAGCTGTTTGGAACCTGGGGCTTATTTGGGGACACTTTGCTCAGCCTGGAAGGAGGGGTTTGGACTTTCCTGTACTGAATCTACCAGGTTGAGTTGAATCCCGAGGGGAGTCTTTGCCCTGGAGGAGATGGGAATGGAGGGGAGGAGCTGGGGGGGGGAGGTGGGGGGGGGGGGGGGAGGGGGAGGACAGGGGAACCCATGGCTGACATGTAAAATTAAAATGCAATATCCATATTAAAAAAATAAAATTTGAAGTAAAAAAATTTCAACAAAATTTTTTATTGATCTTTAAAGGACAATTCTCAGCTTCATATGGAAAACAAAAAAAACCTAGGATAGCTAAAACAATCCTGAACAAAAATGAACTTCAGATGGAATCACTATCCCTGATTTTAAATGTTACTACAGAGCTATAGTAATAAAAACTGCATTGTGTTGGCATAAAAACAGACATGTTTATCAATGAAATCTAATAAAAAAAAAACCCAGACATCAATCCACAAACCTAAGGACACCTGATTTTTGATAAAGAAGCCAGAATTATACAATGGAAATAAGAAAGCATTTTCTACAAAAGAATGTCACCATGTAGAAGAATATGAATAGATCCGTATTCATTACTCTGCATACTCAAGTCCAAGAATCAAAGACATTGACATAAAACCAGACACAATGAACCTGATAGAAGAGAAAGTGAGTAAAATTATTGAACACATTGGCCCAGGAGATAACTTTACAAACAAAATACCAATAGTATAGACACTAAAATCAACAATTAATAAATGAGACCTCATGAAACTGAAATGCTTCTGTAAGGCAAAGAATACCATGAATAGTATAAAATGACATCCTATATAATGGGAAAATATTGTACCTAATTTTCTATTTATAACTGTACCCCATTTTAATTAAATTATTTGGTTAGTTGATGTCTAGTTTCAAGAGTTTTATGTATACAAATGACCATAACATACCAGAGTGTTATATTTGCAAAAGCCAATGTACTTCTACTGCAGAAAACACTGAATCCTGTTTCCAAAAGATTAGATAGCTTCATTTGCATATACCTGAAGGTGTGTTCTTCAGAAGTCCAATGCATACATTCCAAAGTGAAGATGGTTGTTAAAGAAAAGAGTATATACAGTAGGGGGTTTCAAAAACTAGAATTTCCTTATAACCATGAGATCTCCCAGAGAAATAAATTAAAAGGAAGAAAATTCATGATTATTAAAAGAAAGCAGTGAGCAAATATAGTAACACTGAATAAGGACATTAACATTTTGGAATGAGTCTATGCTAGGGGTAGGGATAGAACAAGATATAAATGTGAGAATAGAATAAAAGTATCTGTAAGGTTAGAAGAACACATGGTCATCTTCAGAAGGTGCATGCACAAGGCATATAAACATTGCAGAGTATTTGAAAATATAAACAATGAACTGCTACTGTAGAGAGAGCTAAATACACTTTACAACACAATAGAAAGCATTTCTCATACATCGCAGATGTTACTAGAATCAGAAGAGCAGATGATACATTCCTGAGTAATATGGGTTTTGAAAGAACAGATGTAAATGATAACTTTTTACAAGAACTTTGTTATCCCAATACTCCTCATAGAGAAGTTAAGAGAAGTGGTGATTGATTGCAAGAAAACCAAGCACATGAATACAGGAGCTTTTCATTGTATCACTGCTTAAGGGCATATGAATTAGAGTTAATGTTAGAACAAGAAATGAATGAGAAAGCAAATTATAAGTATCTGAAACTTAAGCAGTGCAGTGTCATCTTTAGAAAACACACATATAAATGACCAAAACTAAGCACAGTAGGGTACTTGCAAATACCAATGTGCTACTACTACAGCAGTGACCACTGAATCCTCTTGTAAACAGGAGGTGTCTTCCCAAGCCAGGGGAGGTGGAGGTGTCTAGTTGAGGTGGCCCTGCATGAAAATCTGTCAAGGCTGTCCTGTTGCTCTGTAGGGATTGTCTGAGGAAGTGAAGGGAGTAGGAGAGGTTCCTAAGCTAAAGCCCTACCTGGTCTTCTCTCAGGCATGGCATATAGCTGGGCAAGGATTGTCTGCCTGAGGCACAGAGAGCAAGAGGGTCCACAGGGGTAGGCCTACTTAGTCTTAGAAGGCATGGACTGTGGTTGAGCAGGAGGTGTCCACCTGACAGGGCTGAGAGAACAGGCTGGAAGAAGGAAGGGTGTATCTATAGGACATTTAGAAAGAATGGCCTGTGGTAGGGCAGGAGTTGTTACCTGCAGGTGTGGAGGAAGTAGTAAGGTCTGTAGGTGCCTCGCCTACCTGGTTTTCTAGAAGACAAAGCCTAGAGTTGGGCAGCAGGTGTCTGATCAGGGAAGGAGAGAAAATGTACCCAATGTACTTCTACTGTAGAGAAACCTAAATCATGTTTATAACACTTTGGAAAGCTTTACTCCTACTTCTCTGAAATTACTTGCATCAGAAGAGCAGAGCATACATTCTTAAGTAATGCAGATTTTAAACAAACAGGATGTAAGTGATAGTAATTTTACAACTGCAAGTACTTTGTTTTAACTATGCACTTCACAGAGAAGTACTGTGTGGGATGGGGTGAATAATTACAAGAAAGTCCAGTCCTGTTTATTATTGGAGCACTATACAAGGATATTAGGATTAGGTGCTGAGTTAGGTTAGATAGGGAAAGGATGAGAGAGCAGAGTATAAGTATCAATGACTTAAAAAGCACACAGTATCATCTTTTGGAGATGTACAAACAAGTGACTAAAACATCATACAGTGACATATTTAAAACAAAACATTGTACTTCTACCCTATTGAATACTAAATTCTGTCTTTAGAAAGGATTTACTTATATAATTTTAAAGTTGCTGCCATACAAAGAGGGAAGTATAGACTCCTAACTACAATGGAGTGTTAAGAAGGGAGAGAAAACAGTAGTACTTTCATAAAAGCAAGAACTTTGTTATCCCAATGCCCTTCATAGATAAGTCTACTAAGCGAGCTGGTGATTGATTGCAAGACAATGAGGACAGAAGTTTGTCACTGTAGCACTGAACAAGGATTAGGGATAACATGAGTGTTAGCACAAGAATTAAATGAGAGAGCAGAGTATATATCTGTAACCAAAGAACCACAGAATCATCTTTAGAAAACACACACACAGAAATGACCATAAAACATAGAACAGTGGCTTATTTGCAAAAGCCCGTCTTCTTCTACTGCAGAGAACACTGAATCTGGCTTACAACAGTTTCAATAGCTGTCCTCACATAGTTCTGAAGATGTGTTCACGAGAAGACCAATACATACATTCCAATATGAAGCTGAATTTTACAGAATAGAGTGTAATGGTAGAAGTTTTCCAACAACCAGAATTTTCTTAGAGCAATACAACTCCCAGAGAAGTAATATAAAAGAAAATGATGATTATTTAAAAGAAAGCAGTGCCCAATAAGTTTAGTATAGTAGCACTAAATAAAGACATTAATATTTGGGGTAGAGTTAGGGTGAAGATTAGAGACACAACAAAACATGCATGTGAGAACAGAGTATAAGTATTTTTAACATTAGAGGTACACAGTGTTATCATTAGAAGTAACATGCACAAGCAACTAAAACATTACATAGTGGCATATATATATATATTTCTGTTATAGCAAAACTAAGTACTTTCATGTACAACATGATGGAAAGCTTTTCTCACACATCGCAGCAGTTACTAGCACCAGAAGAGCAGAACATACAATCCTAAGTAATACAGGTTTGAAAAGAACAAAATATAAATGGTATTATTGTAGCACATTTTGATGTCTAATTTCTTGAGTTCTTTATATATTCTGGATATCAGCCCTCTGTCAGATGTGGGGTTGGTGAAGACCTTTTCCCATTCTGTAGGCTGTCGCTTTGTCTTGTTTTGCTCTGCAAAAGCTTCTCAGTTTTAGCAGGTCCCATTGATTGATTGTTTCTCTCAGTGTCTGTGCAACTGGTGTTATATTTAGAAAGTGATCTCCTATGCCAAAGTGTTCAAGACTACTTCCTTCTTTCTCTTCTATCAGGTTCAGAGTAACTGGATTTATGTTGAGGTCTTTGATCCATTTGGACTTAAGTTTTGTGCACGGTGACAGATATGGATCTATTTGCAGCTTTCTAGCACAGCAGAAGGATTCCAGAGTTAGGGTTGGATTTAGGGTTAGAAAAATAGAAATGGGAGGGAAGAGGATAAGCATCTGTGATTTGAGCAGCACACACTATATTCTGCAGAAGACCAATGTAGAATTGATTAAAACGTGACACAGTAGCATAATTAAAAAAAAAAATGCACTTCTATTGTGCAAACTGTAAATCCTGTTTCCTATGCTTTGGAAAACTCTATGCATGCATCTCTAAAGTTGTTTGTAACATAAGGAAAAAGCATGTAATCCTAAGTAAAGCAGGAGTGTTTTTCGAACAGAGTGAAAATGAGTACTTTTACAAAGCAAGAAATTTGTTATCCCAATGCCCCTCAAAAAAATTAAATAAAGTAAGCAAAGTGGTGACTGAATGCAAGAAAACTGAGCACATGACTTTTACCACTGCACAATGGCATACGAGTTTGCCTTAGGGTTAGAACAAGGACTGAATGAGGAAACAGAGAATACATTTCTATAACTGAAAGATCACACAGTTTTATATCTAGGAAACACAAACACACACACATGACAACAACTGAATACAATGGTGTATTTTCAAAAACCAATAGACTTTTACTGAAGTGAACACTGAATCCCATTTTACAAAATTTTGACAGCATTACTCACATATCTCTGAAGGTATGTTCATCACAAGATCAATGCATACATTCCAAAGTGCAGCTGATTTTTAATGAACATAGTGCATATGATAGGAGTTTTCCAACACCTAGAATTTCCTCATAACGATGCACCTGCCAGAGAAGTAGTATAAAAATGGTGAGTATTTAAATGAAAGTAGTGCCCATGATCTTATTATAGTTGTACTAAATAAGGGCATTAACATTTGGCTCAGGTTTTGAGTTAGTGTTAGGGATAAAACAAGATATGAATGTTAAAGCAGAGTATAAGCATCTGTAACCTTAGAAGTACACAGAGTCCTCTGTAGAAAACACATACAAAGTGGGTGAAATACCACACAGTGGCATATTTTCAATAACAATGGACTTCTAATGCAGCAAAATCTAAATCTCATTTACAACCAAATGGAAGGTTTTACTCCTACACACCTAAAATGGCTTGCTCAACAACAGCAGGTGCAGGTTCCTGGGTAAAGCCTGTTTGTTAAGAACACAATAAAATAATAATAGCTTTACAGCAGCAAGAACTTTAGTATAACAGTGCACTTCACTGGGATGTACTCTAACAGAAGTGGTGGTTGATTTATGAGAAAACAAAGCACTTGAGAATAGTGTATCAGTGTAACAGAACAGAGGTTTATCATTGGATAGCACATGAAGAAGTGATCAAAACTCTGTACAAGATGTATTTGCAAATATCAATGTACTTATTCTGCATCAAAATTCAAATCCTATTTACACCAATTTGGATTGCTTTAGTTGTACAACTCTGAAGCTTTCTGCATTAGAATAAAAAAGTGTGCTTGTTAAGAACACAATGAAAGTGGTAGTACCTTTACAGCAACACTTCTGTGTCACTTCTACATGTGCTATGCAAAGATGACACTATCATGGTACACAGACACACTGTTCTCATGTGCTCTGTTTTCTGAGAACTGCACCTCTCAGGGATGTATTGGAATAAAAATGTCAATTGATTTTAAGAAAGTGGAGCTCATGTGATCATTATATCATTGCACCAGGAAACTAAATTAGTATAGAGTGTCATCTTTAGAAAACACAAGCACAAGTTAACAAACATCATACAATCGCTTATTTGCAAAAGATGAATGTAATTTTTCTGCTGCGATATCTATATCCCATTTGCAAAGAAGCAGCATGATTTTCTCATACAACTCTGAAGTTAACTGCATCTGCAGAGCCTTGGAAATGGTCTTAGCTAAAGTGAGATAGTTAAAAAAACACAGTGTAAACAGTAGTGGTTTCACAGCAGAAAAACTTTGTTTTTCCAATGCACGTGACAAATTGCCTGTAACAGAAGTACTGATTGTTTAATTAGTAAGCAGAGGGCATGGGAATATTGTCCTGGCATTATAGGAAGACACTGTTTGAACAAAATTGGGATAGGATGCTCAGCATAAGAACCTGTAACTAAAACAGTTCACAATGACGTTTACTAGTGACTTAAACACCAAACAATGGCATATTTGCAATAGTGTGTTTTCAAAAACCTATATACTTGTAATTCAGAGCAATCTAAATCCCTTTTACAATGAAACAGAAGGGTTTACTCTTATGAAGTTGCTTACAACAGTTCATATACATTCCTCGTTAAAAAACTGTTAAGAACACAATGAAAACTACTATTGTTACACAAGAAGGAACTTTGGTGTAACAATGTACCCACAGACATGTACTAGAACAGAAGTTATAATTGTTGTACATGAAAACAGAGCTCATGAAATTGTTGTTTTAGGGTTGCACCTGGATACTGATTGAACAAGGATGGAAAAGAATAGCCCAGCATAAGTACTGTGTAACCAAAGGCATATACACTGGCATCTTTAGAAAATACACACATATGTCACTAAAATACCTCTAAATGAGACAGTTGTAAAAAAATAATAACAAAACCACCATGTATCTTACTGAAGTGAAATAAACATCCCGTTTAAAAAGAAAAAGATTTTTTTCCCTGTACTAATTCCTAACTCCACAGCAGACCACTGGCAGAGGCCTTCCTTTCCAACCTTCTGCCATCTCCAGTGGACTGCCCCAATCTTCTCCTGCTAGCCTTCCTACCCCCAAATTGCTGTTTTGTCGCAGCTTCCCATGGTAGCAAGCAATCCCTGAAAACCCAGAGGCCACTCTGGTCACAGAGAGAGGTAGATCTTCGCCTTTCTCTGAGCTTGGCCTAACCAATTCCCAGTTGCCTCTGAAGCTAGACAGCAGACCCATTGCTTTAACCCAGCCCCCACTTCAGCTGGCACTTCTTGCTAACCCACATGTTACTCAAGACACAGAGGCAATTAGGCCAGCAGGTGGCAGGCCTTTATTTCCCTCTGTGCTCCACCAAGTAAATTCCTACAGTCCCTTCCCTAGCTCTTTAGCAAACATTCTGCTGTGGCCTGTGGCCTCTTTCTCTCTCTCTCTCTCTCTCTCTCTCTCTCTCTCTCTCTCTCTCTGCCCCTATATACAGGGGACAAACTAAGTAGATCCTGGTGGAACAACTTGCTGTCCTAGCCCTTCCATATTCCTAAGTATCAGGACTCAACACCCAAGAACAATTTTTACTGGAACCTCTATTGCCCATACCAATCAGGATGCCAGAAGGTTTTCCTACAGGCAGCACAAAGCCACCATAATCTCCAAAGACAAAGAAAGGAAACAAAACACCCACCCAAGATAAATAAGACCAAATATTAGCATCTAGAATTATACTCTTACCATTCCTAGATGTCTAGACGGAAGCTTAAAAGCACAACCAATAACAACCAGGACAATATGTCCTCACTAAAGCTTGGCAGTCACACCACACCAGCTCAACATTCCCACATAGTTGAAGGGCAGGAAAAAGAAATTAAAGTAGCCTTTATGAATATGATAGTGGTCCTCAATGAGGAAATAAAGAAATTCCTTAAAGAAATCCAGGAAAACACAAATGGAAGAAAAACAGTGGAAGGAAATGAATAAACCATTCAAGACCTCAAGAGGGAAATAGAATCAATAAAGAAAACAGAAACTGAAGCAAATATGGAAATGAAAAACTTAGGAACTCCAACAGGCTCCCAGAGCCAAGCTTCACCAGCAGGATACAAGATATAGAAGAGAGAATCAAAGACATTGAAGGCTCAATAGAAGAAGTAGATATATCAGCAAAGAAAATATTGAATCGAAAATCCCCCTGGCACGAATCATAAAGGAAATCCAGGACATGATGAAAAGACAAAAATCTAAGAAAAATAGAAATAGAGGAAGGAAAATAAACACAGGTCAAAGGAACAGAAAATATTTATTATTATTTTTTCCTTTTTTTAATTTATTATATTTGTGTTTTAATTTTACACATCACCCATGGGTTCCCCTGTCCTCCCCCTTCTGCCCCCACCCACAACTTCCTCCCAGGCCCTCCCCTCCATTCCCATCTCCTCCAGGGACAAGACTCCCCTGGGGATTCATTTAAACATGGTGGATTCAGTACAGGCAGGTCCAGTCCCCTCCTTCCAGGCTGAGCAAAGTGTCCCTGTGTAAGAGCAAGGTTCCAAAGAGCCAGCTCTTGCACTAAGGACAGGTCTGGGTCCCACTGCCTGGGTGCCTCCCAAACAGTTCAAGCTATTCAATTGTCTCACTTATCTAGAGGGCCTGATCCAGCTGGGGTTCCACAGCCTTTGGTTCATAATTCATGTGCTTCCATTTGTTTGGCTATTTGTCCCTGTGCTTTTCCAATCTCGGTCTCAACAATTCACACTTACAGTCCCTCCTCTTTATCAACAATTGGACTCCTGGAGCTCCACCTGGGGCCTGGCTGAGGATCTCTGCATCCATCTCCTTCAGTTATTGGATGAGAGTTCCAGCACCACTGCTAGGGTGTTTAGCCATCTGATCACCAGAGTAGGTTAGATCAGGCTTTCTCTCGATCATCGCCAGCAGTCTAAAGAGGATGTATCATTGTGGATTTCTGGGGACCTCTCCAGCACTCTGCCTATTCCTGTTCTCATGTGGTCTTCATTTATCATGGTCTGTTATTCCTTGTTCTCCCTTTCTGTTCTTGATCCAGCTGGGATCTCCTGCTCCCCTAAGCTTTCTTTCCCTCAAACCTTGCCCTTCATTACTCCCACTGTTGTCCAGGTTGTTCATGTAAATCTCATCCATTTCTCTGTCATTGGGTGATCCCTGTGTCTTTCCTAGGGTCCCATTTTCTAGGTAGCCTCCCTGGAGTTGTGTTGCAGTCTAGTCATCTTTGTTTTATATCTAGTATCCTACTATGAGACCATGTTTGTCCTTCTGAGTCTGGGTTACCTCACTCAGGATGATTTTTTCTAGATCAATCCATTTGCCTGCAAACCTCATGATGTCATTGTTTTTCTCTGCTGAGTAGTACTCCATTGTGTATATGTACCATATTTTCTTTATCCATTCTTCAGTTGAAGGGCATCCAGGTTGTTTTTCTGGCTATACAATGCTGACAGGAAAATTTCTCTAATGGTAACTAGGAGATGCCTACCCAAGTCCAAGAATCATACAGAACACCAAGCAGATTGAACTATAGAAGAAAGATTTTTGGGACATAATAATCAAAACACTAAAAATATACAGAACAAGGAAAAAATATTAAAATCTCAAAGGGAAAAGGATCAAGTAAAATATGAAAGCAAACTTTTAGTTTTATACCTTACTTTTCAATAGATACTATAAAAGCAAGGAGAGCCTGTGAAGATATGCTATAAGCTCCAAGAGACCACAAAGCCAGCATAAACTATAATACTCAGCCAAACGTGCAATTACCACACATAATTTCCATACATAAGACATCATGATAAAACCAAAGTTAAGCAATATCTATCAACAAATCTAGCCTCATAGTAGGTGTTAGGAGGAAAACTCCAACTAAAAGAGGTTAAATGCATCAAAGAAAACACATGGAATAAATAATCCCAGAACAGAAGAATTTTAAGAAGTGAAATACAAATACACACAACAATAACAACCACAACAACAAAACAACAACAGCAAAACATAAATAGAGCAGAATTAACCATCATTGAGCATTGATAACTCTCCTATTTCCCATTAAAAAGACACAGACTAAAGGTGTGGATGTGAAAAGAGGATCCATTCTTCTGCTGTATCCTAGCAATGCAGCTTAACGTCAAGGATAAACATCCCTTAATGGTAAAGGGTTGGGAAAAGATTTTCAAACAAATGGACCTAAGAAACAAGCTTGTGTAGCCATTTTAATATCTAATAAAATAGACATCAAACCAAACTAATCAAGAGAGATAGGGAAGGAAATACATCCTCATCAAAGGGAAAATCCACCAAAAAGACATTTCAATTCTTTACATCTGTGTACCAAAAACAAGGGCACCAAATTTGTAAAAAGAAACACTACTAAAGTTTAAATCACATCTTGACCCTCATATACAAATAGTGGAAGATTTCAGTACTTCACTCTCACCAACAGACAAGTATTGCAGAACAGAAAGATAAACAGAGACATGAGGCTAACTCATGTTACTTAGACCAAATGTACCTAACATTTCACCAAACACAAAGGAATACAGCTTCTTCTAAGCACCTTATGTAACTTTTTACAAAATTGACCACATGCTCAGGTACAAAACAATTCTCAGCAGATACTAGAAAATGGAAATTACACCCTGCAAGGCCTCAGACCACCTCGGACTAGAGCATGATACCAACAAAAGAGAAGAAACAAAAAGTTTACAAAAGCATAGAAGCTGAATAACTCTCTACAGAAGGGAAAATGGGTCAAGATAGAAATTAAGAAAGAAATTAGAGGCTTCTACAATTGAATGAAAATTAATACACAACATACCAAACTTATGGGACACAATGAAGACTGTTCAATGAGGCAAATTCAAAGCACCGTATGTCTAAATTAAAAAAAAAAAAAAGCATTGGAGAGGGAGAGATCTTATATTAGCAACTTAATCATAGACTGGAAAGCTCTGGAGCAAAATGAGAAATTCAAGTCAAAATAGTAGAGAGCAAAAAATAATCCAACTCAGCTCTGAAATCAATATATAGAAATAATAAAAAAAACAAATCAATAAGGAACAATAAAAACATTTGGTTCTTTGAGAAAATCAAAAAGACTGATAAATCTTTATCAAAGTTAAGTAAAAGATACAAAGAGAAGATCCAAATTAACAAAATTAAAAATGTAAAGGGAAACATAACAACAAACACAGACAAATTTGGAAAATCACAAAGACATGTTTCAAAATGCTGTATTCCATGAAAATTAGAATATAAAAGAATTGGATAACTTTCTCCATATAAACTTGTTACCAAAGTAAAATCAAGATCAGATAACAATTTAAACAGACCTAAAACCACTAGTGAAATAGAAGTCATTAAAATAGAAGTCATTTCTCAAACAAAAACAACCAAAGGAAAAAAGCCCTGGCCCAGCTTGCTTTAGTGCAGAATTATACCAGGGTTTCAAAGAATAGTTATTGCCAATACTACTCAAATTATTCTACAAAACTCAAACAGAAGGAAGATTACTCAATTCATTTTATGAATCCATGTTTACCCTGATACTCAAAGCACACAAAGACCCAACAAAGACAGAAATTCACAGAAAGATTTTTCATGAACATAGATGAAAAATTCTCAATAAAAATCTATCCGAAGTACAAACCAATCCAAGAACATATCAATCATCAAGATCAGTTGGGCTTTACTCCAGAGATTCTGAAATACATATAATCCAACACTTAAGCAAATTGAAAGATGAAAAACACATGATAATCTCATTAGATGCAGCAAAGGATCTGATACTATCTAAGACTCCTTCGTGATAAAAATCCTAGGGAGATTAAGAATATAAGGGATATACCTCACCATAATAAAGCCAGTTGAGAGAAATCTCCTGGCCACTATGAACTGAAATGGAGAAAAATTCAAAGCAATTCCACTAAAATCAGGAACTTCAAAGGCAAGCACTTGAAGTAATAAAACTACCAAAGGAGCAAAAAGTACATAGATACTATACATGAGTGATTGAAAAAAATCCACCAGGAAATTTGTTCAGCTGATGAATACTTTTAGCAAAGTGTAGACTCAAAATTAATTCAAAATAATCAGTAGCCTTCATATATACAAATGATGAAAAAATTGAGAAAGAAGTCAGGGAAACAAAACCTTTTACAATAGCTTCAGGTAATGTATAATATCTTGGTGTAACTCTAACCAAGGAAGTGAAAGACTCAGATGATACAAATCTGGAGTCAAAGAAGAAAGAATTTGAGTAAGATATCAAAAGTTTGAAAGATGTTCTGTGATCATGGATTGTTAGAATTAATGTAACCCACATGGCCATCCCAATACAAGAAATCCTCAGATTCAATGCAATCTCCATCAAAATTCCAATGCTATCCTTCACAGATCTTGAAAGGAAACTTCAGTTTCATTTGGAAACACAAATTATGCAGGATAATTAGAACAATCCTAAACAATCAAAGAACTGCTGGGCATATCACCATCCCTCCTGATTTCAAGTTGTACTACAAAGCTGTAATAATAATAATAATAATAATAATAATAATAATAATAATAATAATAATAAACAGGATGGTATTGCCACAAAACCAGACATGTATACCAATGGATTCAAACTGAAGATGCAGACATGAATTCACATACCTATGGACATCTTATTGTTGATAAAGAAGACAGAAATATACAGTGGAAAAAAAAAGAACAACTTCAACAAATGGTGCAGATAAAACTGGGTGGGTGCATGAAGAAGAAACAAAATGGATCCATACTTTTCACCCTGCATAAAACTTAGCTCGAAATGGATCAAAGATCTCAACATAAAACCAGATACACTGAACATGAGAGAAGAGAAAGTAGTGGAAAAGCCTTGAACTCATTGGCACAGGAGACTTTCTGAACAGCACATACATTTCTAGGTAAATTAGTTTGTTTTGAAAACTATTGTACTTTTACAACAGCAAGAATTTGGTTATGTCAATGCATAGATGTATGGTAACAGAAATAGTGATTGGTATACAAGAAAGCAGAGCACATGAGATTATTTTTGTACCACTGATCCAGGACACTGAGTAAACAAGAGTGAATGAAGAATTCTCAGGAAAAAAATCTATAACTGAAGCAACTTTGGAAAACGCAATCAGAAATGAGTAAAACACAGCACAATGGCATACTGCCGTGAAGTCTAAATTTAGTGTACAATGAAAGAGGAAAGTGTACTCATACAATTCTGGAGCTACCAGCTTCAGAGCAGTAGTGTGAATGTTCCTAGGCAAAATGGGTTTGGTAAGACCAAAGTGAATACTTCTACCAGGGAAGAAGTTAGACTTGCTATAGACCTTCATGTCTCTGTTGCTTCTCCAAATCTAATCTCTCAGCCACATCCCCATCTCCACAACAGAATACAACCTGCAATTTCCCTTCCCCATTTCCACCATCTCCACTGTATCTCAAGCATCCTTTTCTCTTAAACTTAATGCCCCAACTCCTTCCTTTATCTCAGCTGGCACTCCTTGGGAACAAACTGGTCACCCTTGCCAGCAAAGCTAGTAGCCTGATTTCAGATCTTCACCTCTCTCCCCATAGCTCCAGATCCAGATCCTATCCCCTAGTCTCATGCCCAACTCTGCAGCAGAACACCTGTGGCTTCTTCCTTCATCCCATCTCTAATGGATCCCACAGATCTTCACCTCCTAGCCTCTCCCTTCAAGTTGTTGCTTTATCACAGTCCCAAAGTGAAGCAGGTATTACCTGGGAACCAGGTCAGAGAAACAGGTAGGCTAGCACCAGATGCTCACATTTTTGCTCAGCTCCTTCAAATTTAATTCCCCAGCCTCATGTGTAGCTCTGCAGCAGTCTACTGCTGAGGACTCCCCTCTCCCATGGTCCCACGTCTAGTGGACTACATAGATCTTATCCTCAAAACACACCACCCCCAACTAGTTGCTTTATCCCAGCCCACAATCCCATCAGCAGTCACTTTCTGCTAGCTGACAGGCCACTCCATCCAGGGAAGCAGTTAGGCCAACTGTCAGCCTTCACTTGTCTGTTTGTTCCTCCAAATCAAATGCCCCAGTCTCATCCCCAGTCTGTATTTAGCAAATATTCTGCTGTGGTCTTTCCTTACTCTCTGTCCTCAGGGCACTGACTTAGCAGATCCTGATGGAATACCCCACTTTCCTCCCTCTTGTGAAGCTTCTACACTGCCACAGTTCTTCCACATTCTTAAGTACCAGGTTCCAGTACCCTGAAATGATTTTTACATGGAAGCCATAGTGTCCACAGCTATCAGGACCCCAGAAGATTTTCCTACAGGAAACACACAGTCCCTACACTCCAAAGAACCAGAATGAAGCAAAAACAAAGGAACAGAACATCCACCCAACAAAGACAATATCAGATATCGTCATCTAGGTTTATACTCTTTCCCATTCCCAGATGCCTAGTCACAAGTATAAAAGCACAATCACTACTGCCCAGCTTGTGCCAGATTTATGAACATGTACCAAATGTTAGGAGGCATTTTCTATTCAGATGTGCCAATGGAATATAGGTCCTGTTTTTCTTTTCACTGGGTGTCATTCCTAATTGGTATGAATTTTTCATGTGTTTCCACTGTACTAGCACCGGTGTTTGGGTGGCAGTTATACAATACAGAGGGCTATTCAGCCATCACACTGCGTTATATGGAAAATTAACTTATTATGAGGGAGAGTGTGAATACTCGCCTCTATGCAGAGTTTCTCTTTGGCATATTTCAGCAGAATTAATCAGCATGATTTTCTTTTTATCGAGGGGAATACGAAACAAGAAAGAAGATGTGTGGCTGCCTATTTTTCAAGAACATTTCTTACCTCAGATGTGGGAGTCAAAGAATTTCTCCCAGGCTGTTGTTGGTTATGACTTAGGAAAGGGCACCTGTCGGGCCTGACAAGTGTGCACAGTGCTTCAGGCTCCAACTTCCCATTAGCAGCAAGAGCCCCAAAGGTTAATTTGTTTTGGCACTTCCTGATTACTTTCCAAATTCATCTCCTTCCAAGACTTCACAGTCACCATGTGATTTAAAGGCCCTACTTAGCAACACATTGCCATTTTTGCCAACTTATTGCTAGCTTTGGTCTTGTGATCTCTAAGTGCAAGTAAATAGCTGAAATCAATTTTCTGTTTAGAGTGGTTGACGATACCTGGTGGAATTTGCAGATTTCTTTTGTTGGATAAGTTTGAGAGTCATGTGGAAAAGTCATAACAGACAGATAGTATAAGAAGCCTTCTCATGTTTATGACCTTGGGTTTTTTTCTGTTACCAAAATCATCATCTCAAGTATTCTATCAGTCACCAACATTTTGATTAATATTTTAGTCAGTTTTAATGAATTTTGTAAATAAAAATAAATCCCCATCATACTTACTGATACATAGAGCCTCTAAATAAATTTACTTATTTATCATACTTCTGTGACATTTTATGGGGTGCTTTACCCTGATAAAGATGAACATACCCTCCATCATCTTGTTAAAACACCATTTCTCTCACTGATGACTCCCAGGTCTCTTACAACCCTGTGTACTATTTTGTTATTTTTCTTTGTACCTTCTCCTTCAGATTTCCTGCCAAGAGGTCCAAGTAGCATTTTTGAAATACATTAGAGTCCAGCAATGGACATTTACACAAATGCCCCAGTCAAACTATTATCACTCTTATTTTCAGGAGCTCTATGATGCTATCAGTGCCTTCACAAGGATAACATTTTGTTTTATTTTTATAATTAATATATTTATTTCTTTATTTCTTCACTAATGTTCCAAAAAGGACAAGCACTTCTATTAAAAATGTGTGCTCTTGAAGTGACCAAACCAGTTCATGTTAACATTTCCCTATGGAACCTCATGGCACCTCTTAAATTGTGGAAATTCAAATGTTAGGACAACTTCTAACTTTGAATTTTGGTGGAAGAAAGCATCATTTCTCTCTAAGACACTAACAAAAATGTAATTATTTTTTACCTTTTCACATGGTTTGTGTTAAGAATTAAGTCATTATCTAGAGCCTGTATTTTGGATTGATTTTTAAGTCCATTTTTACTCACAGATTGATCAGATCAGGGTTTTCTGTTTTAACTCATTGGTTTATCAGATTCATTTCAAGACTGACTTGTTAGCAGAGGTGTGTCTAATAGTTTGTCCTATTTATGTATCTGTGGCAGGGGACAGAGGACATATAAATAAAAATGGCCGTGGAACAGGTTGGAAGCACATGGAACTGGATGATGGATTGGACAGCTCCATGCTGCCTTCTCACCTGGTTGTACAAATGTTCAGATAATCTAAGGACCTTAGAAATTATTTCGAATTTTTTAACACTGTGTACTTCACTGCTCTCCCTGTTTGAGTTCAATGAAATATTTCTTGTTTATTCCTGTGAGATAATTCCCAGGAACTGTGGTGATTTGAAAGAAAATGGACCCCAAAAGTAGTGGCAATAGTAGGGAGTGTGGATTTTTTAAGTAGGTGTGGTCTTGTTGGATGAAGTGTGCCATTTGGAGGAAGACCTTGAGGGCTCATGTGAGCTCAAGCCATACCCAGTGAGACTGGCCACTTCCTGCTGCCTGCAAGATGTAAGCATCCTGGCTACTTCTCCAGCACCATGTCTGCCTGCATGCCACCATGTCCCACCATGATGATAATGGATTGAACCTCTGAACTGTAAGTGAGCTACTCCAATTAAATGTTTTCCTTTGTAGGAGTTACCGTGGTCATGGTGTCTCTTCACAGCACTAGAAACCCTAGCTAATACAGGAACCCTTCCAAACTTATCTGAATTTCCAAACTTTCTTTTCCTATTTTTATGAGGTTCCTTACTTGGTTTAATCCTGTACAAAACCAATAACTCTTCAGAAAATAAAATATTTAAATATTTTTGATATTATAAAGTAAATATAACTTCTAAAAATTAATATGAAAAGGAACATAGGCAACTTGTACTCCCCAAATGTTCCTTATCCAAAAGTAACAATCTTATAAGATATCTACCAAAAATATTGTATTCTATGGATACAAAGTCACCACAGTATAGACTCTCATGAGAATATAGCAATATAGTTTTCTATGAGTCTAATATCACTACAATATAGGTTCTCGTGAGAATTTTCCTGTGGTGGTTGGAATGAGAAATATCTCCAGAAGGCTCATGATTTTGAGTTTTCAGTGTCTAGTTGGTAGAATAGTATGGGGATATTAAAGAATGTTTAGATGTTTAAGAAGTAGGCCCTTGCTTAGGAAGTACATCACTATGATCTGAAGGTCTTATCCTATAGGCTTATAGGCCTTATCCTATGTTCTGTGCATGTACTCTCAAGTCTGTTTCAGTCTGTCTCTGTCTCTCTGTCTCTGTCTCTCTGCCTCTGTCTCTCTCTGCCTCTGTCTCTCTCTCTCTCTCTCTCTCTCTCTCTCTCTCTCTCTCTCTCCTCCCTGTGTGTTAAAGAAAGGTGATCTCTCTGCTTCCTGCTCCTGCCACTATGTTCTTGCCATTATGGACTCTAACTCTCAAGAACTCTAAGCTAAAATAAACACTTCTTTCTTTGAGTCACCTTTTGTCATAGACAACAGAACAGTAACTACTACAATTTCCATTTTATATACATAGAAAATAAAAATAAAATGATTGGCCAGGTGTGGTAGAACATGCCAATAGTCCCAGGAGTTGAAATGTTAAGTGAGCAGTATTGATAATTCAAAGTCACTTGGCTTTCATGAGAATTCAGGGTTATCCTGGAATATATAATACTTGTCTCAAACAAACAAGCAAACAGAGTAAAACAAAAACATACAATCAAAACAACAATAACAAAATCAAAGAAATGGAATAAAAAAGGAATACCTTTAGGCAAATCTTCACCTCTCCATCTGCTCCTCCAAATCCAATGTCCTAGTCTAATTCCCTGCTCTATAACAACACCTGCTGTGGTTTACTTTTCCTCTCTGACTGCATCCCCAAATGGATCAAAAAGATCTTCTCCTCCAATCAGCCTTTCCCCAACTCATCTCATTATCTTAGCTGAGATTCCCCAGCAGGAATTTCTTGGGAACACACCAGCTGAGCAGGCCTGAGATACAGGTAAGCTAATTGAAGACATTGACCACTCCCTCTTCTCATCCAAATCCAATATGCAATCTTATTGCTAGCGCCGTATCAGAAACCTGCTGCAGCCTTTTTTCCCCTCTGCCACATCTCCCTTCGACCCCACAGACCTTCCCCTCCTAATCTACCTCCTTCTATTTGTTACTTTATCCCAGTTTCTGATTCCCAAGGGCCACTCCTACCAGAAAAGTAGATAGGCTGACCACAGCAGGCCCTGAATATCCCAACATAGCTGAAGCACAGGAAAAAAATGATAAAACAGCCTTTATGAATATGACAGAGGTCCTTACAAAGAAAATTAATAAAACCCTCAGTATAATCCAGGAAAACACAAAGAATGGAAGGAAATGAATAAAACAATTGAAGAATGGAAAATAAAAATAGAATTAATAAAGAAAATCCAAATTGGGGGATTTTGGAAACAAATATTTAGACATTCAAACAGAAGCTACAGAGGTAAGCCTCAATAACAGAATACAAGTCATGGAAGAGATAATCTCAGGTGTTGAAGATCACATAGAAGAAATGATACATTGTTCAAGGAAAATGTTAAATATACAAATCTTGTGACACAAAACATCCAGGAAATGTGGGAGACTGTGCACAGACCAAATCTAAAACTAATAGGAACAGAGGAAAGAGAGGAAACACAGGTCAAAAGCACAGGAAATGTTTTCAACAAAATCACAGAAGAAAATTTTCCTAACCTAAAGAAGATGCCTATTAATGTATACAAAGCATCCAGAATACCAAATAGACTGAACGGCACAAGAAAATCAGCTCAGCACATAGCAACAAAACACTAAACATAAAGAACAAAGAAAAGAATATTGAAATCTGCAAGAAAAAAAATGTCAAATAACATATAAAGGTAGATCTATTAGAAATATACCTAACTTCTCAATGAAGACTCTAAAAGCCAGAAGAGCATGGACAAATGTGATGCAGACACCATAGAAGCCAGCCCAGATGGCAATACCCAACAAAAATTTCAATCATGATAGATCGATAAAAAATAAAACATTCTCAGCTGGACGGTGGTAGCACACGCCTGTAATCCCAGCACTCAGGAGGCAGAGGCAGGTGGATCTCTGTGAGTTTGAGGCCAGCCTGGTTTACAAAGTGAGTTCCAGGACAGCCTCCAAAGCTACAGAGAAACCCTGTCTCGAAAAACCAAAAAAAGAAAAAAAAAAGACATTCTATGAAAAAAAAAAATTTTAGCAATATTTATTTACAAACACAGCCCAAAGAATGTGCTAGAAGGAAAATTCCAACAAAATGAGGTTAATAACAGCCATGAAAACACAGAAAATAAATCATCTCAGATCAGTAAAATTGAAAAAGGGTAACAATATACAGAAATACACAAACACAAACAAACACACACATACCACAACCACCACCATCACCACCAAAAGTAACAAGAAGTAATAATCACTGGTCATTGATATTTTTCAACTTCAAAGGTCTCAATTCCCCAATAAAAAGCACAAACTAAAAGAATGGATGCAAAAAGAGGATCCTTCCTACTGCTGCATGCAAACAACACACCTTAATGTCAAGGATAGACATCACCTAAATGTTGAGGGTTAGAAGAAGATATTCCAAGAAAACAGACCTAAGAAAAAAGCTGGTGTAGCCATTTTTAATATCTAACAAATTACACTTTAAACCAAAACTAGTCAGAAGAAATAGGGAAGGAAAATACATTCTCATCCAAGGGAAAATCCACCAAGAGGACATTTCAATTCTTAACATCTATGCACAAAAACAAGGTCATCAAAGTTTGCAAAAGAAACACTACTATGATCTAAATTACATATTGGCCCTCTTGAAAGCTTCTCTAATGATGGCTGAATAAGGTGCTTTCTCCTGAAGCAAATGAAAACAAGTACAGAGGCCCATAGCCCGACCTTACACACACACACACACACACACACACACACACACACACACAAAACAAAAACAAACACAATAAAACAGAGAGAAAGAAAGAGAGAGGAGGAGAAAGAGGGAGGGGAAGAAAGAGACAGAGAGATATCTTGGAACATTCAGCTCTAAATGTGATGACTCCATCAAAACCTTCTATTTAAGCTCACGGAACCCCACAAAATGGAAGCTGAAAGAATGTAAACAATGGAGGACATGGAGGACACCAGAACAATACCCTCTAAACCAGCTGAGAAGGCTCCTGTGAACTCACAGAGACAGAAGCAGCAAGCATGGGTACTGCACGGGTCTGCAGCAGGTCCTCTTTGTATATATTATAAATTCCATGTCAGTGTGTTTATGGGATTCCTCAGCATGTGGAAGAGTTGGTCACTAATTCCCATGCATTCTCCTGTGCTATTTTTCTTATGTTGGTTTGCATTTCCCAACTTGGTTGTTGTGATTTTTATTTTATCTTATATTTTATTTGGTTATGTTTTCTTCTTATCTCCGAGAAACTTGTTATTGTCTAATGAGAGAGAGAGAAACTGAGTGGGTCTGGAGGAGAGGGGAAACTGTAGTCAGAATACATTGTATGAGAAAATAATTTATTTCAATAAAAGGAGAAACAATAATTTTAAGAACTAGGGCTATTTTCATGTAAATGTAATATATAGTAAGCATAGAAAAATATATAGCACTCAGACTACCAACTAACACCTTATATTTACATAATATAAAGTCAGAAGTAAAAACGTGGAGGATATTTTGTCCTATATATTGTATTTTTTAATATTTATTCACAAAGGATGTGGCTGAAATTGATCCATATCTACAAATACACCTACACACCCTACCTTAGACACATATACACATACACACACACTCATATGCACATACACACTTACATATGTACATATACACTCAGACATACACATTCAGACAATCACATATTTATTATATAAATACCACAAATGAAGATATATATATATATATATATATATATATATATATATATATATATATACCCATGAACATGGTCATATATGTACACAACCACACCACATTTTTACATTTGCATTTATACATACTCTCACATACACATATATACACTCACAAAGTTACATACAAATACACATATGTACACATTAGTAGATGCATATGTACATATATACACATACATCTATATACACATATATGTGCACACACATACATATACACACAAATGTACACAAATACATACATATATTTGCATGTATCCATGTATACACATATACATACATGAAAATATACATGTATACATACACACAAATCCACATCCACATACAAATGGATACATACATTTTCAGACACACGCACATATATACACACAACTATACATATATATGCATATGTACACATGTATGCATACAAACACATAAACACACATACATACCACATACCTCAGAGAACATTTCAGGAGAAAATTAAATACATTGTATTTAAAACCAGTGAGAGAAAATAATAATGTACACGGTTATAGAGATTTATTATAGGTTATTGAGCCCTAGGAACAAAATGACCAATATATTTAAAAAAACAAAACAAAACAAAAAACACTGTCCATAGCACCAAGACATTAGAGTGTAATAGCAGAGGTTAAAACAGCTTGCAACAGGAGAAGACATTAACTGTGTGTGTATCTGTTGAAATATGGGCATATGAGTGAAGAAACATACTCTAGAATTTGGTATTCATGATTGTTTCAGATCTTTCACTTTCACCAAATCTACACCATAAAAGTTTGGGAATTTCGGGGTCTATCAACAGTTTATCAACTTGTTTTGTTTGGAATGTCAAGTGTGGCATTTACCACAGTGAACTGAATCCTCACACATCAATCATTAATCAAAAAAATGCATCACAGGCTTACCTGAAGGCCAATCTGGTGCGGTCATTTTCCAAGTTGAGTTTCTTTCTTTCCAAATGTCTTTAACTGGTATCAAGTTGATATAAAATTATGCAACACAAGCATATAACTAAGTTTGTCACATACAACAAAATAGTTTCTAATTTTATTTAACCTCTGTATGTGACTAAAAGAGACCTTATCTTTTTTGTTATTTAACTGAATATACTGACATTGTCTAAAAGGAGGCATTAGAGCAGTGTGGTTCTCAACCTGTGGTTTGTGACCCCTTTGGGGGTTGGATATCTGCTCTCCTGTATATCTGATATTTACATTACAGTTCACAACAGTAGCAAAATTAGAGTTTTGAAAGAGCAATGAAATAATTTTGTGGTTGAGGAAATGTACTAAAGGGTCGATGCATTAGGAAGGTTGAGAACCACTATATTAGAGTAACTGTTGGAATTTAGAAAAAATCTGGCTCACACATTATCTTGAGGCCTCAAGAGTCCTCTTGAGAATGGCCATTAACTTTGGCAGGAATCAGTGTAATATGAGTGACTTGGATGAAGGAGCTGTAATTTATACTGTTTTAACCTCAATCGCTCAGTATAGTTTTGACAACTTTCCATTGGGATATGTATGCTTTCAGCTGAGTTGTTTGGAAAGAGAGAAACTGAGTGAATCTGTCTGAGCTGAGTATTTAAAACTGATCACCATAACTGGAGTGGGGAATATTCACATCTGTGGCAACTGCCAAAGGAGAGGCCAAGCTGCTCACAAGGCGCCGGGCCCAAGCACTGCTTTATTGTGCTGTGGCTGGCAGATGAGTTTATGAATTGCTTTTCAATCAGCCTCTCCAAACCATCCTCAGTTTGCTTTGCATTGTTTAGAAGAAATTGTCCTTCCTAGGCCTTAGGAAATGTTCACTACTATACTGTTTAAAGGAAAGGCAGACAAAACAAACAAACAAATGAAGGAATGAATGAATGAATAAACAAATGAATAAAATAAACAGACACATAAAGGCACAGGGTTATGTCTAAACCCATCATGTGCACCCAGGCCTTTTTCTTCTCATAGATGAAACTTTCTCTGAACTACTTTTTTCTTTGACTGCCATAATCCTTTATTGCTATTTTCATATTTATTAAATTTATTCATTTATTTTACAGCCTGACGACAGTTTCCCCTCTCTTCTCTCCTCCCACACCCCCCATCTCCCCTACCCCACCCCTATTCCAGTCCACTCCTCTTCTGTTTCTGTTCAGAAAGGGGAAGCCCTCTGGTGGGTGTCAACAAAGCATGGCATATCAAGCTGAGGTAGGACTAAGCTCCTCCCCTTGTATTGTATTTAGTTTGGGCAAGGCAACTCAGTATAAGGACTAGGCTTCTGGAAGCCAGACAAAGCTTTAGGGATAGGCCCTGCTTCCACCACAAGTAAATCAAGCTATACAACTGTCAAACATGTATAGGGCCTAGGTGGGTTCTAGGGGTGGGTTCTCCTTTGCTTTCAGTCCAGAGTCTGGGAGCTCCTATGATCCGAGATTAGTTGTTTCTTTGGGTTCCCATGTCATGATCTTGACCCTCCTGGACTGTACCTCCTGTCTTCCTTCTCTTTAATGGGACTCCTAGAGCTTGGATCAGTGCTTGACTGTGGTTCTCTGCATCTGTTTCCCTGCTTCTGTTTCCATCAGTCTCTGGATGAAGGCTCTCTGATGACAATTGGGGTAGTTACCAATCTGATTATAGAAGATTGCCAGTTTAGGCTATCTATCCACTATTGGCAGGAGTCCTAGCTGGGGTCATCCTTATAGACTTCAGGTTTCTACCTGACCCCAAAATGTCCCTTCCCCCACCAGGCCTTCTCTTTCATTACTCTTCCTCTCCACACCCCCAACCCAATCCCTCATGTTCCCAGCATCCCTGGCCCTCAGTCTACCCAAGAGATGTCTTCTATTTCCCCGTCCCAGGGAAATCTATGTGTCCCAGTCATTTTCTCACAACTTTTTAGGGGCCAGTCTCACTGTGACCTGGGCTCCCATTGTTCACTACTTTAGTTACCCATCATATGCAAACATCACAGAAATGATGCATTTGGCCTTGACTAGGTGCCTTGAGAGGCATGCATCATAGATTGATTCTTCGTGTTAGAGTCTGTGTCTCATGGAGCATTGTATGCCTTTCAGTCCCTGAGAAACCTAGGCATTCACTCAGGTAGTGGAGTGTTCAGGCCACCTGTTTATCTCTGCATTCCCTAAAAGTCAGCAAAGCATATTTAAGTTTGGCAGAACAATTAGTCTTTGACATTAGCCTTGTGTATCCTCTTGTATAGATTGCAAGCACAACTGTATCCTTGAAACTACATGTGTAATCCTTCTGGCAATCACCATTATATTCTGTTTCTGATAAGGGTTAAAAAAAAAAAAAAACATCTAATTGCTTCCAATAAACTCTGCTTAGTCTCAGTCTTGCTGAGAACCCTCCAACCTGGGTCTGGTTTTCACTCCCACTGACCCTATCAGGAGTCCCTGGTTCACTAAATAAGTGCTGGCTGGTGCTTTCAATTAGCCTTTGGTAAAAATAAAATCAAACCAAAAAAAATTAATAAATAAAAAAGTGAAACTCTAATATCTAGAGAAATGGAAGAGTGATTACTGCCTTTCCTCTTGTGCATGAGTTCAGTTGCTATCACACATCTTGTGTAGTTCACAACTGCCTAAGTCTCCACAGCTCCAGGGGAATTGACCTCCTCTTCTAGGTTCTGTGGGAAACTACACAAATTTGATGTACACACAAACAACAACAACAAAAAAAAACTCTCAAATACAAATAAATCTTTAAAAATGTGAAATTCTTTTCTCTGGGATTGGCTTTGGGTTCTTGTCAGAGGATCTTTTCCTGGCTCAACCTCTTAGGGGATAATAGCTTCTCAGGGTCCATGGTATATTCTCCCTTCTCAAGTTCAACACAGTTTTGGCAATCTAGTGAATTACCATAGTTTAAATTCCATGGATGGGAACCTTTTCTGCAGACATCAATATTCTTTTCTATCCCAAATGTGCAGATGGTTGGATCATAACTGAGCTATGACTGGCACTTGGCATATAATCCATTTGTTCCAGAATTCTTATATACACTCTGTCTTAGATATTCTCTTACTAAGTGATTTAAAGAGTCATATTAAAGCCTGATGAGATGACTCAGTAGATAAAGTTGCTTAGTGTCAAACCTGACAACCTGAGTTCAGTTCTTGGGGGTTCCACAGTGGAAGGAGAGAACTGACTCATGATAGTTGTCATCTTTCCACGTGTACATAGGCAACACATAAATAAACACACAAACACATACACACAAACAACTAACTAACTAAATGAATGAATGAATGATTTTAGTTAAAGCTGTAAAGAATTTGTCACAGAACGTGACAAGTTCACCAACCTGATGGAAAGAGAGCAGCCACATAAAGCTCCATGAACTGGTACCGGTGGTTAACATGGCTAGGAGTATACAGCCACCTGTCATGTGGGTTTTTCACCCGAGTTTCACCTTTTTATCCCCAGCACAGCCCTTGTTACTGATTTACTAGTTAGCATGGCCTTTTCCTGGAGAGTGGATGCTTTATTTCAAACCGGATATAGGAGTATCATGGCATTCAGCACCCTGTAGAAGTAAATGCCCAAGCAACTTCTTTTGTAATACCTGGATTGAAACAGAACAACTGACATAATTGTGTTAGTGGATATTTTTCCCTTGATAAAATGTTTTCATTATCTCACAGTCTAACTGCACAGTCGAAAAAGATTTGGGTATTTGTTTTTCACAAACTGCAAAAATGCAGAGCCATGCAGAGAAAGCTTATCTCTCTGCCTTCCTATCGGACAGTGGAATAAAAGTACATGATGTCTAAATGGCAAATCAACTCTTTCTATATATAGATTCTTAGTTATTGCTATTTTCATAATATTTAGAGTAGAAATATCTCATTAATGGAAATCTAAATCAGAGTTTCAAGTTAGACAAGCTATTACTAATTTAGTCAACTTTAAATATAGCTTAAATGTAGTTTTTCCTGTAAAATGTTTAAAAATCAAAATATACAAATTATTTGCATATATTTTCTGTGACAATGTGCCATTAAACAATAATTCAAATGAAGAGAAACACAGAGCAGGAGCCTTTGTGTGGTGAGGTAGCATGCAACTCCTGTGGGATGCTACTTACTTTATTCTTTTCCTTTTGGATTAAATAATTTAAGGTGTTTCAACTTAGATACTCTTCTTAGCTATCATTAATCTCAGCTTAGCTCTAGCTTTGGCATTCAGTCATCTTAGTCCTTCATTTAGCAGAGATGTTAAGTACTGACAGAGGTACAGGAGGAGAGTGCAGCGGGAATCCTAATTGGTCTTAATAAACACCCAGAGCCAGATATTGGGGAAAATGCTTAAAGATTAGAGATGAGCAGCCAGCCACCGGAGAGTTCTTACCTTCCCTACTCCTCAGCCCAAAAGAGTAGTAGTTCCTGTCTCCTACACCTTACATTTTTTTCTCTATCCAGCCATATTACTTTCTGCCTCAACCTCCCTGGTGCTGGGATTAAAAGTGTGTGTGTGTGTGTGTGTGTGTGTGTGTGTGTGTGTGGTGTGACACCACTGCCTGACTCTGACTCTGTTTCTCTTTTAGACTGGATCAATCTTGTGTATCCCAGTGTGTCCTTGAACTCACAGAGATTTATGTGTCTCTGCCTTCTGAATGCTGGGATTAAAGGTGTCTACCACCATTGCCTGGTCTCTATGGCTAACTAGTGGCTTAGCTCCACACTCTTAATCTTCAGGCAAGCTTCATTTGTTAGATCACAAACAAAATATCACCATAGGAGTGTAACAAGTTACCTGTGCTATGATTCCAGTAAAGACAAAAGGCCCTTCCCATTCCATCTCGCCTTCTCCCACAAAATGTTTCCATCATAAACTAAAGGCAAGCAAAATGAAGCCATATAGTCAACCTGTGGCATTTTATTTATATTTTATGTGTTTAAAGAAGCAGAGAAAATTTTTATTCTTTTAATATAAGGTAGTTGTCTTCCTTTGCACAAATGTCTTGAACATTTCTGTAGTTAGTAAGGATTTATTGCATTTTCTCAGTCAAACAAAAGGCATGGGCTCACAAATCTTGTATTCTGAATGCAATTTGCGTTTACCTTTTCAGGGATGTCTCAAAAATGTTGATCACAGTTTCTTGTACAGTTCTCAACATTCATAAACATTGACTAAATTAATTAAGCAACAAAATTTATGGCTTATGGATTTTCCTAAATAGAAATTTCAGGGTTATTCTCAAACTCTGATTATGGTATTAATGATAACAAAAGCAACCCACTTGTTTCAGGTGATCCAGCACTATTATTCTCCCTATCTGGTTTGATGTCACTCAACAGAAGAACAGATGAAGATGGAATCCTGAAGTTTACAGGCAAATGACTGGAGCAACAACAACAACATACAGAACAAAACAAAATCAAATGCCCCCATCTCACTCCCAGCTCTACTTTTAGCAGACATTCTGCAGTCACTTCTCCTCATTTTCTGTGCCGATGCTCAGGGCACTGACTTAGCAGATCTTGGTAGAGCACTGCTCTCCTCCCTCTTTGTCCTTAATGAGTCCCTTCTTCTACTATTAAAAGTGTGTTTTTCTAAACCTTACATTGTTCCCCAATAGTTTCTACCTCAAAGCCATGAACAAACACCTTATCCTAACCTTACTAACAATTCTACATGTATAAATTCTTTCTAAGGGTGATGGTCAAATCATTAATCTTCCCCAGTAGCAATGCTTGGAAAAAGTCAATCACTTTTCTTTTAAGTACCAGTAACACTATCCAGTGAGGGGCAAGAAACCCCTGAAAGTATTCCTTCAACCCATATAGAGATGTGGTGATAACCCATAGATTATGAGAGATATGAAGGCAACAATCAAAGCTATGTTCAATAACAGTATGTGGTCCTTAGAACATTTAGTTCTTAGAGCTTTGCCTCTGCAAGGCTCAATCAGACATGGCATTGCCAACCACTTAGCCATGTTCCATGAATTCCAGTGCTGCCTGTTGGTTCCCTCATATGGTCCCAACTCTCCACACTTAGGGAAGTTCAAGGATAATAACTTCCTAAAGCCTGGGCATCATCATATTTTATGACTCATGGGAGAAATGCTGTGTAGCTCTGGGTCAGCCAGTGCTCTGGCTAATGGGAAGTTAGTCAGTGACTATATAGAACTAGATCCCCAGCTGATCTCTGTGGAAAATCATTTGATCCATCTGACAAAACAAGTCCATGGATAGTGACCAGGTTCTGAAAGGAGATCAGGTACCTGTGTTTATACTTGAAGAGCTAGTTCAGTCATCACACTCTTTGGACCAGTGCATGGTCAAGCTGACGCTGCCCTCAGTCCAAAGCTGGATATTCTAAGACTCCATCTTGAACCCTTACAATTCCAGGACTTTTTCAAGAAGGGATGTTGGACTGTGTCAAAGCATTTGCTGCATCTAATGTGGTATTCATGTGGTTTTGATCATTCTGTCTGTTTATGTGGTAAATTCCAATTTTACTTTGCATCTCTTGGATAAAATCTAACTGATGTGGTATATGATATGTTCTTCAATACAGTTTTCAAGTATTTTATTTAATATTTTTTTTCATTTATGTTCATAAAAGAAATAAGTCTGCAATGTTCTTTCTTTGTTGAATCTTTATGTGGTTTTGGTATCAGAGTAACTGTGGGCTTATAAAATGAATTGGTCAATTTTCCTTCTGCTTGTATTTTGGAAAATAATTTTAGTAGTATTGATATTCACTCTTCTTTCAAAGACTGGTAGAATTTTGTACTAAAAAAAATATAGCCCAGGGCCTTTTGTTTTGTTTTGTTTTTGCTTGAGAGACTTTTAATGACTTCTTCTATCTCACTAGGGATTTTAGGTCTGTTTAAATTGTTTATATGATCATGATTTAACTTTGGTAAGAAGTATGTATAAAAAATGCCCATTTCTTTTATATTTTAAATTTTGTGGTGTACAAATTTTCAAAACATGTCTTTATGATTCTCCAAATTCCTTACCACCTGATCCTCTGTTTACTTTTTGTCCAGATGACCTGTTTATTGATGAGAGTGAGATATTGTAGTCTCCCACTATAAGTATGTGAGTGTCATCATGTGATTTAAAGTTCAGTAGTATTTCTTTTACAAACTTTGGTGTCCTTGTTTTTAGTACATAGATGTTAAGAATTGAAATGTCCTTTGGTGGAATTTCCCTTTGGTGTGAATACATTTTCCTTTCCTAAACTCTTCTGATAAATTTTGGTTTAAAGCCTTTGTTGTTACACATTAAAATGGCTACACCAGCTTGTTTCTTAGGTCCATTTGCTTGGAATATCTTTTGCCAACCCTTTACCCTTAGTGGGTGTTAAGCTGCATTGCTTGGATGTAGCAGAAGGATGGATCCTATTCTTACATCCAGTCTTCAGTTTGTGTCTTTTTATGGGGGAAAGGAACATTATCAATCACCAGTGATTGTTGATTCTGGTATATTGATGTTTTTGTTGTTGTTGAGTTTGTGTGTATGTGTGTGTGTGTGTGTGTGTGTGTGTGTGTGTGTGTGTGTGTCACTTTCTTTTATTTTTCTAGTCTGACGTTATTTATTCCCTGTGTTTTTTGGTGTATTTAACCTCTTTCCATTTGAGTAGTTTTTCTTCTTGCACTTTCTGTAGAGCTAGATTTGTAGATAGATATTCCTTAAATTTGGTTTTAGTATGGACTCTTTTTTTCTCCATGTGTGGTTGAAAATTTTGCTGGGTATATTTGTCTAGGCTGATCTTTGTTGTATATTATAGCCTATGGCATACCTGTCCTTGCTTGTCTGGCTTTCTACTGAGAAGTTAGGTGTAATTCCAAAATGTTTGCATTACATTTTACATACTCTCTTTATCTTGCATCTTGTAATGTTTTTCTTTGTTCTGAATACTTAGTGTTTTTATTATTAGGTGCCAAGGTCCCTTCTTTTCTGGTCCAGTCTATGTGGTGTTTAGTATGCTTCTTGGATTTTGATAGTCATCTTTTTCTTCAGGTTAGAGAAAGTTTTTTTCTATGATATTATTGAAAATATTTATTTCTGCCTTTGGCCTGTGTTTCTTTTCCTTCCTCTATTCCTAATGTTCTTAGATTTTTTGTCTTTTTTCTGTATTCCTGATTCGGAATGATTTGTGCCTAGAGGTTTTCAATTTAAATTTCTCTTTGACTGGTATATCTACTTCTTCAATGCCTTAGATTCTCTTTTCCATTTACTGTATTCTGCTAAAGAAGCTTGCTTCTTTGGAGCCAGTTTGAGTTCCTAAATTTTTCATTTCTATTACTCCTTCAGTTTGTATTTTCCTTATTTATTTTATTTCCATTTTCAAGTCTTGAATTGTTTGATTAATTTCCTTCCATTGTTTGTGTTTTCCTGAATTACACGAGGAGATATCTTCATTTTCTCTTTAAGGACATCCAACCATATTTATAAAGTCTATTTTAAGGTCTTTTTCTTGTGCTTCAATTATGTGGGAATATTTAGGACCTGCAGTGATAGGGCTTCTGAGCTCTACTGGAGATATATTATACTAATTGTTATTGATTTTGTTTTTATGCCTCTGTTTAGGGTCTGGGAATAGGAAGAGTATAATTCTATGTGCTGATATCTGGTCTTATGTTTGTTGGTTGCATGTTTTCTTTCCTCTCTGGTTCTATGGAGAGTGTGGTGAGTGTGTGTTGCATGTAGGAAAATCTGACATCCTGATGGGTGTGAGCACTAGAGGTTTTAGGTAAAAGATGTATGTGGGCAATGGGACCTGACGCTGAGTAATGGGGAAGGACTGGGGGACAGTTTAAGAACTTGACAAGAGGGAGGAACGCAGGATGTTACACCAGAATATGCTTAGTATATCTCTGTGCATGGTGGGAATAGAGGGAGAAGACATTAGAGGAGAATGTTTGCTAAAGAGCTAAGGATGATGCTGTGGAAATATATTTGGTGGAGCAAATATACTTGGTGAAGTGTGAGGGCTTGCTGCTGGCCTAACTGCTTTGTTGGCTGGAGTGGCCTGTGAGTAAGCAAAAAGTGTCAGCTGTAAAGGGGGGCTAGGATAAAGCAAAGAGTATGGGGGCATGTTATGATGATAAGATCTGTCTGGTCCACTGGAGACAGGGCTGTGGGGCATGGGTGGTCTTAGAAGGTAGTCTGCTTTAGAGCTAGGGATGCTAGGAATTGGGTTTGTAAGAACTGTGGGAAATGGGTATATCACCCTTAGTCTACTTGTAACTGGCTAGAGTGGCCTATCAGTTCTCAGGGAAATCCTGCTGTGGTTGAGATCTGGGTCAAAGCAAAAAGTTGGGGTAGGAAGGCTAAAAGGAGAAGGTTTGTGTAGTCCACTAGAGATGGTGGAAGGTAGGAAAGGGAGGCTTCTGCAGGTCTGCTGTGGAGGTAAGGATTAGTTGTACAGGAAAAAAATCTGCTTTTTTGTAAAAGAGATATTTGTTTAGCTGCAATAAGAAGTACATGGGATTTTAATGTCGTGTTTTATAAAGATGCCTCTGTGTACCCCTTCAGTTACAGAGTAATTATGCTGAGCTAGTCTATTCTATTCTTGTTCTGTCAATGTCCTAGTCTATTGCTAAAATAACAATCTCATCTTCTCTGTTTTTGTGTATGGCCATCACTACTTCTGTTATCATGGGTCTCTGTGGGTGCATTGTTACATCAAAGTTCTTTCTGGTGTAACAACAGCATGTTTTTTAAATTTTTTATTTGGGTTTTATTTATTTTTTTTTCCAAGCCAAATTTTCTCTGTGTAGCCTTTGATGTCCCAGAATTACCTCTGTAGACCAAAACTGGCTTAGAACCCATAGAGATCTGCCTGCCTCTGCCTCCTAGGTGCTTTCAATGAAGGTGTGTTCAACCACCACCTGGCTTCACTGGTGTTCTTAACAAACCAGCTTTACTTAACAAATTATGTGCTTCCATACTGATGACGCAAACAACTTCAGAGTTGTAAGAGTAAAGCCATCTACTACATTGTAAAAGGGATTTAGATTTCACTGCACAAGTATATAGGTTTTTGAAAATAAGACACTGAAAATACATTCCTGGTGTTTTGGTTACATGTGGATGACACTGCATGTCGCTTCACTTATAGAATTTTATTCCAGCACTCCTATTCCAATTTTGTTCAATAGGTGTCCTCATGTGATGCTATAATAATAATCTCATGTGTTCTGTTAATAATCAAGCAGCCACCACTTATGTTATAGGTAATCGATTATGTGCATTTGCAAAACAACATTTTTCTGCTGTAAAACTACTACTGTTTTCACTGTGTTCTTTATAATCTCTCTTTCCCTAAGAATGTTCCCGAGGCTCTGCTGATGCAGATAACTTCAGAGTAGTATGAGAAAACCACTATGCTTCACTGCAAATGGGATATAGATATCACAGCAGAAGAATTCCATTTATATTTTATAAATAAGCCATTGTATGGTGTTTGTTTACTTGTGCTTGTGTTTTCTAAAGATGACACTGTGTATTAATTCAGTTCCGAGTGCAATGGTATAATGATCACATGAGCTCTACTTTCTTGAAAATTAATTAGCATTTCTGTCCTAGTACATCCCTGTGAGGTGTAGTTCTCAGAAAACAGAGTACATGAGAACAGTGTATCTGTGTACCATGAAAGTGTCATCTTTGAACAGCACATGTAGAAGTGACACAAAGGCGTTGCTGTGAAGCTACTATCACTTCCACTGTCTTCTTAACAGACATGCTTTGCTTAGGAATATATCCACTAGTATTCTCATGCAGGCCATTACAGAGTTGTACAACTAAAGCCATCCAAATTTGTGTAAATGGGACTTGAGTTTCACTGTAGAAGTGTTAGTTTTAGTCATTTCTGCAGGTGCTATCCAAAGGTGAACCTTTGTACTGCTACACTGTCATGGTACACTGATACACTATTCTCAAGTGCTCTGTTTTTTTGTAAATCAATAACTACTTATGTTAGAGTACATCCCAGTGAGATGCATTGGTATACCAAAGTTCTTGCTGCTGTAAAAGCACTATCATTTTGTTTCCTTCCTTAACAAACCTGCTTTACCAAGTAACCATACACCCTACTGTTCTGATGCAAGAAACTTCACACTTGCAAGAGTAAAACTATCAACTCCCTTGTAAACAGGAGTTTCACTGCAATGAAAGGAAAAAAGTTATTTTTCAGGTAAGGAACTATGTGGTGTCTTCTGCACTTCTGTATGTATTTTCTAAAGATGACACTGTTTCCTAGAAAACTTACATATTCTTAGTGCTCTGTTCTCCTATTTCTTTGTTGTTCTTAATCCTAACTCTACAACTAGTCCTAAAGCTAACCCTTGCCTTAACCCTACTGTCCTTGTACAGTATTAAAATAATAGACTCATGCATTCCGCTGTGGTGTAATGAGCCACCACTTTCCTTACTGCAGCTCTCTGTGAGAGGTGCTGGTATAACAATGTTCTTGCTTTTGTAAAAATACTACTGCTTTAACCAAACATTTAGGCATGTGTGTGCTGCTCTTCTGATGCAAGCAACTTCAATGTTGGGTGAGTAAGCCAATCAAAACTATTTTCAAGTGGATTTTGATTTCAATGCAGTAGTACACTGGTATTTGAAAATATGAATTGTACATTGTTCCAATCACTTCTTCATGTGCTGTTCAAAGATGATGCTATATACTGCTTAAGTGTCATGGTATCATGATACATCATTCCAATGTGCTCTGTGTTCTTGCAATTCAGTCCCTTCTCCTATTCCAGTACATCCCAGTGAGGTACACTGGGATACCAAAGTTCTTGCTGCTGTTAAAACATCACCATTACTATTGTGCTCTTGAAAAAATGGCATTTCTTAGGAAGAGACACCATATTCTGATGCAAGCAGCTTCAGAGTGCAGGAGTTTATCTGTCTACTTCCACGTAAACAGGTTTTAGTTTCCTCTGCAGTATAACTACATTCTATTCTGAAAATATGACACTTTGCTATGTTTTAGTCACATGTGCATGCATTTTTAAAAGATGACAATGTGTGCTTCTATACTTACAGAATCTTACACTCTGCTCTTTTATTCCCTTCTTTGTTCTAACCCTAAACCTCTCTCTATTGCTAGCCCTAACCCTATCCTAACTGTTATATGTTCTTCGGTGCTACAAAAATAAGCTCATATACAGTCCTTACAGTTCTTCTTTGTAAGGTACATTGGGTTTAACAGTTTCTGTTGCTGTAAAAATACTACCATTTTTATGGTGTTCTTAACAAACCAGCTGTGATGGCAGATGCCCTGATGTTCTCATTAAAAAAATCTTCAGATTTGTGTTAGTAAAACTGTCCACCTCATTGTTAACAAGATTTAGATATCACTGCAGTTGAAGTCCATTTTTTAAATATACCACTGTATGGTGTTTTAGTCATTTGTGTGTGTTTTTTTCCGTATATAGCACTGTGTACTGTTAACATTATGGATTTTTATGTTCTGCTCTCATATTCCTTTCTTGTTCTAACCCTAACTCTAACCTAATCCTAAACCTGTGACATCTATATGGAGAAACTACTTTATAGGAAATGTTTTCTTTGCAAATACAATGTTCCTATACAATAATATGAGAACCATTCATATTTACTTGGTTATTAGAAAGCAAATAAGATATGCTACGAACAGAAAGAACATATTCTAGCCTACTCTCACCAATGTAACTAATAAGGGAGTGGCCTGTGTCTTTTTTTGGAACCTCATTTCCTTCATTGCACATGGACATCCTTTGTGTGTGTGTGATAGTTGTGAATAATATTGTGCACAAAGAGAGGACAACTTCCTACTGATCTTTAAGTAAAAAAGGTGTTTGCATAAAACAATGCTATAATGATACTGTGAGGATTGTAATGAACTTCCAAAGGTTAAAGTGAAACATTTTGGATTGACCACTCTTTCTGTGGTTTACTGATGGTGTAAAGGCAGATGAAATATATCCTGGACTGCCAAGTCAATTACCTGAGTAGCTTATGCCATGTTCTTTTTCTCTGTACTCACTGAAGACAAATGTAATGGGTTCCTCTTTCCCAAGAGTTTGGGTTTTGTTGTTGTTGTTGTTGTTTCTTTTTTTGACTTGGGCCTCATGTCAAACATTGCCTTTGGAAAGAGAACATGGACAGAATAGATTACAAAATAAAAAAAAAAAAATTAAGTTTAGAAGTTATCAAACTAGGGCTCTTCAATAATTCCTAATAGCATATTGCAGACACACCTCATTTGTTGTACTTAATGTGGCACTCAGGATGGATAGGAAAAAAAATCCCCCCATCCACTCTGCCACAGTATACAGTGTTAGGTGGCACCAAAGGTGGAAACCCACTCAGTGAAGAAAACACCAAAAAAAGGACACACATTTATGTTCCGTAAAGTTAGTGGATCAAAGAGCATTCTGTGTGGGAGATTCTATAGACAAATGCATGTTTTATAGAAGCAGAAACTGGGATAGCAGAAGTAAAAAGAAAATTCTCCAAGACTTGTTTTTATTGTTGTTATCTGTTAAACTAACATCGGGGTTTTATTATTCATCTTCATACCAGAAATGCCCTTTTGTGGCAACTGAAGAATGAGGGACAGGTGGGCAGATCCTAAAGTACATCCTAGCTCTGTGTGGATTTTATGTCAATGTTCTCTCTCCATCTGTAAATAAAAGCTAAAACAAATAATCATAATAAACTCAAACCCTTTGGAGTCTTGTGATTCTTCTTTGTTGTACACACTTCCATTTTCAAACACAGAGCAACTGGATGAACTGTGTTATCCTAGAAAATTATCTCTTCATGTGATCTCATCTTGTGGTCATCAAAAGTGAGTCAACATTAATATTTTTCTTGTTAATTGAAAAGGGATAATTTAAAACTTCCTTGTTTACTTTCCTACTCTTCTCAGATAAATAACCCAAGGGAACATACTTTAATCTTTCCAGTATTTGACAATTTCACCAAAGTTATGTAGTTTGTTTAATTAATAAAGGTTAAATACATCACAGTTTTCAGCATTCAGTATGTTTTATTTAATTTGATAATCAATATTAATGAGAAAAATATCACTTCAGTGCATTCTCTAATGAGAGCCAATGTGTGTGTGTGTGTGTATGTGTGTGTGTGTGTTGCATATGTTTGCACAAATGTACTTCCTTTTCTCTGCTGATAATGTGTATTGCTTCATTTTATGAATTTAATTGATTAATCTTATAAAATTATCTACATCACAATAATACATATTGATGGGTTGCCATATGATTTAGTGTGCATACACAGTAGAATCATATGGAACATTTTATGCTCTTCTATTAATTCTTTATGACAAAACAGTACACAATGATTCTCTATGGTCTTCTCCTGCATAGCAAGTAGCATACCAGAACTTCTCAATAACATATTGCCACCCCTTAGTGATCTTCGGTCACAATGTAATTCTTTTGTGTCTTCATTTGAACAAATGAACTAGTCTTAATTTATCATAGAAATAGAGAACAAATAATTCATGAACAGAAAAAATTAATCATATATTAGGAATCTTTGTCACATACTATTAGGCCTATGCAGTCATTGAGCATATACAACAGCAGCTCATTCAAGGCTAAGGAAGAGACTCTGGAAGCAGAAAGAAGAGATTCTAAGGGGCTGCTACAAATGAGCTACAATCACTCCTTTACAGTTAAAACCTGTGCTTTTATGTTGTTTTGCTCACCTCCTTCAAAAATTAGAATGCAGAATGAATTAAAATCAGGATAAAGTGCTGTTAACAGCTCTGCGAGAAAATTCTCTCCAACAGCAATTAATAACTATTTCTCTACCTTATTGTATGTATAGTTCTGTGTTCTCAGAGATAGTTGATTAATTGATCATTACTGCCTTTCTGGAATATACAAATTTACTAGGAATTAGTTAAACCAACCCATGGTTTTAAGATAGTAACAAATTATTACACATAATAGAACTTTCATTGAAGCAGTAAGCCTATAAAGATGTTGCGTTCTGTGCTGTGTTTATTTATTTAAAATTGTTTTTAAATTAACATTATATCTTTTCTAGACACACTCATTAGCCTCTTGATCAGAAAAGTATGGTCCCTGAGCTGACCCTCAAGAACAAAATGACTGGGCTGTAGATGTTTTCTGGAGGTAGTTAATTCTAATGCTTCAATTAAAGTTAACATATTTAATTCTTGTGTATATGTTTTATAAAAAACCTTTTCAATATTTTTCAGATGTTATTGCTATTCAGTGTTCATGAAAAAGCACAAATAGATTATCTTTAAAGAGTGGTAATATTCTTGCTATATATCTAATCTAACCCTACTCTTCTCATATTTTGATATAAATGTATTGTTTTCTGTCTCTTGAATATTGTACATATATTCACTACTTAAATGAAAATAATACAGATGATTTAATCTTGAAATCGCTTTGAAAATGTGTTCATACTCCAAAGCTGAATATATTATATCTATAAATATTTACTGATTAGATAAATGTCTTCATGACTATTTTGGAAATGATTATATTTTTAGACAGTCAAATGGCTTTTCAAAAATTTTAAAGTCATAGTAAAAACACCTTTAAAAAGAATTACATGCATAATATATAAATTAAGGGGAAAAGCTCTAGGGTACTCATTCAATATTAGAATGTTATAGCCACATAAACATGAAGAATATTTTATCTTTATAGTCTATTCCACATTGTATGCAGCACTCAGGCACTGGCATTGTGCAGAGTATTTTACTGAAAATGAAAGACTGAGTGAGGTGAATTAAATCATGTCAAGAGTTGTGTTTTAAACAGTGTCAAGCTATATGCTCCATTGTATTGTCATTGATCTTAGCTTTGGCTCAAGTAAAGATTTCCTTCCAGGCCTTACATCTCTTAGTGTTCTAGGACAATATAGAAACATGCAATGGGAAAAATTCTAGTCATCACCTAGTCTAATAGTTTATTTGATGAAGTATGACAAAGAGAATGGTGATTTACTCTCTCATCTTTTTTCTGAGCTGTGACTGATATTCCCATTTGCCACTTCCTTTCCAGGGCCCAGAACTCCTATTGCTTTGTTTCCTTTTGTTATATTGTAATGTCACTATTACATCAAAATGAATGTATGTAATTTCTGATATAAGAAACATGATGAAGTTAATTGTGAAGATGAGATGAAGTAAAATATGTGCTTAAGGTTTCTGTTCATGTTTATTTAGTTGGCTTATCAATTGTTGTTTTCTGATATTCAAATAAACTCAGAAATTCTCAGCATACAAAGAATCTAATGCTCCAAATTTGGTATTCACACAAATAATGCCTTAACCAAGTAGCAACTACTTCCACTGGGCATTGTAGTATGTGTCCGGCAGGCAAAATTAGTGAGCTCCAGGTTCAGTAAGATCCTCTCTTTAAAGAATTACAATCAATTAAGGAATACTGATAGTAGGAGAACTATTCTTTCTCATCACAAAGAGAAGACTAATTGTTGATGCAGTATTGAGTGGTCTGCTCTGAAAGCATACATACAGCTAGCATTATACAGACCAAGCAGGCTGTGTTTATGCCTTTAGGGAAATGTATATAACATGTTAAACACCAATTAAAGAAAGAAGAGGGCCATGAATTTGAAAGAGAGATATATGCGAAGGTTGGGAAAATTTTTTTTAAAAAGGGAAGGGGAAAATGAGTTAATTACATTAAAATCTCAATAAAATAAGCATTAAAAAGAAGATGGGGAGTGTTGAGTTCTTAATTTGCCCTTGGGTTTGACCTAAATGGGGCAGCAAAGAAGTAAAGATAGTTCAGACATAAGTACACAGGAAATCTGAGATTGTCTGGTTTGTTTTCTCACAGAGAAACTACCGGACCCTGAAAGCTCAGTATGTTTATTACATACAGTTGAACAGGAAGGTAGTGTCATTGCCTACAGCTAAATAAGAAGACAGAGTTTATAGTATATAGCTGGCCAGTGAGACAGAGAATCTTATCTGAGTAGGAGCAGTATCTACAAGGGAGCACTACAATGTCCAAGTTTTTATGGTGGTGTTGAGATCTGAACTCAGGCCTATGGCTTTCTTTCTATCTATCTGTCTGTCTATCTATCATCTATTTATGTAGTGAAAGATACAAGACATCTTGTATCTCTCTTGGGTAATTATTTTGGACAGAAAGGTAATTATAAACATGAATCTGTTACAAGAGCATTTCTTTTTTGTGCTTAATTATTTTTTGTTCATAGCCACAAGTTTAACTCTGCAATCCAACTAGAGTTGGAGGGGAAGGAAGAAAATACAGAACCCAAAGAACTTTAGTGAGAGCAGAGGTTATAAGGTATTTTGAGCAATTGGAGCAGGGGTGCTCTCCTGAGCTACAGAAAGAATGGTCTGGCAGGTAAGATGTGCACTAGTCAAAAAAATAAGTGTTGTCCACATTTGGAAATCGTGTTCCTGTTGCAGGCTTTGCCTATTCTGGACCCAAAATGCTTCATGGCTTCTATGGCTCTTATGCCTTCCTTCATCTTCCCAAAGACCACATATTTGCCATCCAGCCACTCAGTCTTGGCAGTGCAGATTTAAAAAAAAAATGGGGTGTGGGTGGGTGTGGAGTGGGAACTATTTGTGTTTGGGCCAGCATTTGCCATGGGCAAGATGCCAGGACCTGTATGCTAGTATGAAGTTCTCACCCTCCAATTCCCCAAATATGGATGTGCCACCAGTGCTATTATGACTTTTGAAGTCACCACCCTAGCACATAAATTCTGGAATAACTCAGTGAAAGGAGGAATGCTTATATACAAATCCTTTTCCTCCAATGCTCAGAGGATGAAAGTTTTCTGCTCTTTGGAACTTCGTTTGCAGATAGCTTGGAAGAGACATGGCCCAAGGGCTTACCATCAGTGTGATATGAAAGAACACAATGGAGTTGACCATAGCTGCAGAAAGCAGGGGTACTGGCATCTGCAAAGCCACAAGATCCATTTTTTAAGGACAAGAAACAATGATTTCAAGGTTGGAGCCAAGATATTTATGAGAGAACTAGGTTCTCTCAAGAATCCTTTCAAAGCAGTGGGACTGTGTCTAACCAAAGAATGAGCTTCATGTGCCTGCTCAAGTTGTAAACTTGCTGTGGAATAGTGATTTGTCTCTAACTCCCCCTTCAATTCCCCAACATTGTGTATAAACTTTGTAGGAAGATATATGTTCTGTCTGCTTTTCAATTCCTTCTACACAGCTACATATGCATGTATCACACACATACTTATCATAGGCAATTATTAAAATAAAATTTTATTTTCTGCTTATATATAATAATGAACATGTATGGAATAGTATTTCTACAACATAAAATGATATTATTTACATGTAATCACAGAGGGATTGCTGGGCAGTATATTGGAATGACCTAACTCTTCAAGGATGAACTACAAGAATTCTCAAGGAAAGAGCTTGTGTTCTTAGCGTTTTGTGGTTTATTTATATGTCCCATGCTCTTCAACAGTTCTGAGGGCACTGACTTCTTATTTCTCTAACCAGAGGAGGTTAATTTTACAGTTGTACATAGCAGCACTGGCTGCTAAATATACAGCCGTGTTCTTTTTCAGCAGTATTATTTTTAGGCTCTCAAAGGGTAGAAGTTCTGTTATCATGTGGCCCATGATCTACTGAGAAAAGGGAAAACAAGCTTCAACAGTGATAGATTAATATTATCAGTGATCAAAATCTGTAGATTAAGTGGAATAATTTAAGGTAAAAGGTAAAATCTTCATATTTATTTTTTAAATATCTCTTTAATAAACATGGAAATAAGATGAGTAAATTAAACAATCAGACTTTTCTCAAGCACAAAAATAATGAAATTAATTCTATGAAACCACACATTATTGATTTGTTAAAAAGTTTTCTTATTTGAAACAAATTTTAAATTTAAATATTTTTTTCTATATTATTCCTCTCGCAAGTCTTTCCAGATCCTCTCTTTTCTTACCCACCCAACTTTAGTTTCTTTCCCCAAACACAAACAAAAGCCTAGTACAAAAACAAAACTCCACAAACCAAGAACACAGATTTAAACAATACTAAAAGAAACAACAACAACAACAGAACACCTAACTGTATCCAAATAAAAACACACAAAACTGTGGTGTCTATTATATGTCCATCAAATAAATCCTTCTGAACTAGAGGTCTGCTCTGAAGTGGTTCATATATATCAGTATCAGCAACAGAGGAAATGGAGGAACTAACCATCTCTGAGGCAGTATTCAGCAAAGAAAATTGTCCAGCATTGCAGAGGAGCAAACTTCAATCTGATTAAAAACTCATTACTTGAAAGATAAAAGTGTATTTTAGTGCATAAAACATTTATTCTCCTTCATCTTTCCTCTGAAAACATGATTTGTAGTGAAGTAACTTCTGAATTCTATTCAGGGGCATTATCTCAGGCTGCTTCATGAGACTTTTAGTGTTTTGATATTCTCACCTGGCTCCACATCCTGTTTTGTTATAAGAAGTTATTACATGTCACACAGAACTTTAAAATAAATTCTGTTTGAGTACTGATGATACAACTAGCCTGAGAGCACATTCATTTCTCAATGCAACAAAAGAGTAACTGAAAAGAATAAACTTCTATTTCCTATTACCAATTGCTTTGTGGCAAAACTGAGATGATAATTATTGTTAAATTTGACTATACAAAATTTGGTTTATTTCTAATGTTGTTTCATATAACAACTAGGTGGAGTATTTCTCAGAGTGGCAAGTGATATTTATTTGGAATTATAATCTTCTTGAGAGAGACACAGATCTTATGTTTAAGAGGTATTTTCACATTTATTTAGTCCTATCTTTACTTCCTCACAGTCACCCAGATACCCACATGGTGCATGGACTATAATGCAGTACAGTAACATGTGTCTCAATGAAAATCATCAGAAGGAACCAGGAAGAAGCTAAGGAGAAGTTCCAGAAAATCTCAAAGCATTTAAAGGCCAAGAGTTATAAATTTCACATGTTAAAACAATGAAATGGGCCACACGCCTTTAATCCCAGCACTCGGAAGGCAGAGGGAGGTGGATCTCTCTGAGTTCGAGACCAGCCTGGGCAACCAAGTGAGTTGCAGGAAAGGTGCAAAGCTACACAGAGAAACCCTGTCTCAAAAAAAAAAAAAAACAAAAAAAAAACCCAAAAAACAAAAAAACAAAAGACAAACAAACAAAAAACCAACGAAATAAGTAACAGGAAGTCTATCTCCTTTTCTGGGTAATAAACCAGTTGAGTCTGGTGTCCCTGAGGCTGAGCCTCAGTTATCCTGCACATGGCTTGGTTCACATTTGTCAGCACACACATGTCTTTGTCATGCTTCTGTCCCCCCAATCAACACAAGCTGCCAATGTAGGTCCCTGCTCTGAGCATATTACTATTTTTTTTTTTTTTAAGCTGAGGATTGAACCCAGGGCTTTGCTCTTGCTAGGTAAGTGTTCTACCACTGAACTAAATCCCCAGACAGATTACTTTTCTATGGTCCAAATATTAGTGCATAAGACAGAGAAAGTAATAACTTATATTCTAACCATGGATCAATTGAGGGATGGCAGTTGACGAAGCTGAGATGTGGAATTTTTAGCAATTCTCTAGTATAAAGTTCTTCCCCAATTTCTTCTCTGTAATAAAACACAGCACAACATACTATTGGTATTGTGACCCTTTTGTATTCTAATACAGTGTAAACACATTTAGGATGTAGCCTGACCTAGAGTGGTTTGATTATAGATTCAAGAATCATCTGTACATTTAAGCACACAATATTTAACTACATGATCTCTCCTTGATATTACAACATGGTTGGAGAAGTTTTCTTCAAGGTGAGAAAGGTTTCCATTTTATCTTGAAATATATGAAAAGAAACAAATTAACAGTACCTATGTGAGGAAAAGTGTTGTCTTTAATTACAAAAAAGTACAAACAGGAAATGATTGATTCAATCATTAGGAAATAAAACTATGTTAACTATCCTCTAAATTTCATAGACGAATGTTTGCTTTCAGACAGATCTTTCCTGGCTATAAACAGGAATACATCTCCTATATCTTGTGTTCCATGTAATATTTAACCTTAGCAACACTATGAAATGTGAATATACATTAATTTTTTTGATGTCTCTTTTCAGAGTAGAAATCATCAGGTGAGCTCCATATGACTAGGCTCCAGGAAACAAAAAAGAAGATGGGGCTTCTCCCTGGGTAAAAGGAAGAAAAAAAAGCCATGTCCCATGAGTGATGCATCCATTAATAAGAATCATTTAGTCTTAAGCTGTGATAATGATTGTCACAAATATACATGAGAAGATATATGAAAAAATGTATTGATATTTGAGTTGATGAGGCAGAATGGAGGAAGCAGGAAAGAAAACTGAGTCATTCACAAAAGTTATACAGGGCCCAAAAGACTCCTCCATGGCTTTCTCACAAAGACTGTCTTCAGCAGTATGGAATGGTCTTGAATTCAGAAGCTAGACAGATAATCAAATTTTTGGGATGGTCCCATCTTAGACTACTAGCAATAGTGGAGAGGGTGCCTGAACTGGCCTACCCAGTAATTAGATTAGTAAATACCCTAACTGTCATCATAGAGCCTTTCTCCAGTAACTGATGGAAGCAGATGTGGAGATCCACAGCCAAACACTAGGCTGAGGTCCACAAGTCCAGTTGAAGAGAGAGAAGAGGGATTCTACAAGCAAGGGGCATCAAGATCATCATGTGGAAGTCTATGGAGACAACCAAACCAAGCTAGAGGGTGCTATGAACTTTAGACCAATAGCTATGGAGTCTCTGTGGGACTGGATTAGGCCCTCTGCATAAACCAAGCATTTGTAAAGCTTGGTCTGTTTAAGGGGCCTCCTGGCAGTGGAAGAAGGATCTATCCCTGGTGCATGAGCTGGATTTTTGGAGTCCATTACCTATGGTGGGACCATCCTTGCAGATTCCTGGGAACTTTCCTAGCATCAGGTTTCTCCCTATCCCCATGTTGTCTCCCTTTGTCATGGTATCTCTTCATTGCTGTCCTGTTCAATCTCTGTCCCTATGGTGGTACACCTTGTACAGCCTTGATGCAGTGGGGAGGAGCTGGGATCTGCCTCAACTGAATGTACCAGGGTTTGCTGACTCCCTGTGAGAGGCCTTACCTTTTCAGAGGAAGGGATGGAGTGTCAGTTGAGAGGGGTGCATTTGGTAGTAGCAGGAGGAGGGATGAGTTGGGGATCTGTGATGGGTATGTAAAATGAATAAAAAATTTCTTAATTAAAAAAAGTGTGTAAGTGCCTAAAATAATACACTGGGTTCCCAATTTCAAATATATATATATTTATCTGTTCTCACAGTCTGTTCAGTCTTAATGGGTTAGGCTGCTTCATGTCTCTTTGAGTGATTTTTGTTATTCTCCCACAGGCTCCAGCCACTCCAGACTACTCCATCATATCATCTTCTCTTGGCAGATCCTAGCACTGCCCAGCAAGTTCCTCCAGTGGTTTGAGCCTACAGACTCAGAAACACATTCCCAACTATCCTAATGCTGTCACTGTCACCAGCACAGGGGACTGTCATAGAGCCCTTCAGTACACACAGGGGACTGTCATAGAGCCCGTTGGTACCTTCTGCAACATTTGTCTTTATTTGTAAACTTTTTCTACTACACTTTTTTTTAAACATACATTGTTAGACTCAGACTTAAAATCTAATGTTAGGGAGAATCAAAATGTGTGTAAGTTGTATGTCCCCGTCTCTGTGGAACATAAAATTGTATTTGTCTCTTACTAAAAATCCAATGGCTATTCTTTAATCAAACTAATGAGGAAATTAGACACATTCTTTGGGATTAAGGGATGTGGAGTTTTTGTCTCTCTGTTAAATATTTTCTCTTGACCATGCATAAACCCTAAAGCTACAAAAACATTAAAGTCTAGATGAACACCAGTTAGATAATATCTATGATCATTTTTATAATGACCACTTTGGGCATTATTGCAAATAGAATTATCTGGGAATGTCATTCATTTATCTTAATCTTCCTACTCTCTGTGAATTCATGCATGTCTTTCCATCTAAAAATCAGAAAAACACTAGCATTTGGGATCTTCTTCCTACATTCAGTCTGACTTGGTGTTGGTATTTCAAAATCAGAGAAATATACTTATTTCACCAGTCACAACTATTAGAGGACTTCAGCCTTAGGGCTGTTTTAGAAAGGAAATAGAAATATTTCCTCGTGATGTGTTTTCTAGCAAAATGCACATTTAGTTTTGTATCTATCCTTTATTTTATGAGGATAAAAAATAGTGGAGCCTTCACATCCTAATATACAGATGCTTGGGAATATGTAATCACTATTTGAAACTGGGCAATTCCCAGTAGTCCATTTTTATTATCTTAGTGTCTCTAAATACGCTTCACTGGCATTCCTCTTCTTCAGAATTCAGCACAAATTTGTCATCTAGGGCTTTTAGAACTATCCAGAAACAATATCTTCCATGGTAGTAAACTGCTTTTTCTTTCCTCTAAGGAAATGAAACGCATTTAAAACAGAATAAATGGCTCTTTAAATATTGTAAAATAACTTACTATGTTTTATTTGGGTCACCATAAATTATTATAATATACTTACTTCTTACAGACTTTTAAAGGTTTGTTTTTTGTTACTAACTCTATGGTTATCTGTGGATAATTGTTTTCAGTGTTGCTTACTTGAAAGCATTTACCCATATAATTAACTGTGTGCTTTCTAACCTTGGGAAAATATTTAAGCATATACTAAATTTGCACATAGTACCATCTGTTTATATTTATTTACCATGTTATTCTCATTGATATTTCAAATAAAAATTGTAGGGGATCACACTCCCTAGAGTTCAGAATCAACTTTTCCCCCCAGAGCAGATTTGACCACATAAGTTTCAGCATCTTAAGTCTTCCCCTTACTTTGATCTCTCTGTTAGCTAGGGTTCTCTAGAGGAACAGAACTATAGAATGAGTTTATGTGTTTGATGTATATGTGTATGTGTGCATATATGTAAATATAAAGGGATGTATTGGAATGGCTCACATGCTGGGGTTCAGCCAGTTCAAGAATGGCTGTCTACCAATGGAAGCTACAAGAATCCAGTAGTTTTCCAGTTCATGAGGAAGGATGTCTCACCAGTACTTCAGTATATGCCAGAATCTCAAATACATGTGCTTTATTGCCAGTTAAGGAATGGCTAGTGAGAGTGAGAGCAGACAGGCAAAAAGAGAGCGTGATTCCTTCTTCTATGTCCTTTATGCTGCCAGCGAAATTGGTGTTTCTGGTTAAACATGGATGTTCCTACTTTAAAAGATCTGGATTAAAGGTGTAAGTTCTCACATCAAAAAGCCTGATGAGAAATGCATCTTCCCACTTCTCCTACAAGTTGATTTAAAAAAGTCCCTCTAAGGTGTGCACAGGTATTCATATTTTAGTTCTTTCCAGATAAGTGAAGTTGATAACCAAAAGTAGCCATCATAGTCTCGATTTTTTTTTTCAAAAGTAAATCTTGTATTAATGTATTTTTTAAAATACTTCTTTTCTTCAAGCACATTAAATGTTTTCTAGAGATGGAAACCAAGTTAATAGTATGCCCCGAGATCAGTGAAAAGCATGTAGCCAGGCTATGCTCTTACTGAAGATTTACCTGCTCAAATTTAAACTGTTTTTAAAACAAGGATGTAACCAGCCTTGCTATGCCTTAGGTTTATCTTAAATTATTTATTTATCCATGTCCATGATCAAGAATAATGCTTATTATATAAGTATGTGTAGTGCTAATCATTCGGTCACAACAGCCAACAGATTAAAAACAGGCTTCAATAAACACACCATAAATGTTGGAAACAATATGTTGAAATTCACCAATAATATCTGCATGCATCAAGAAAAGCCCTATGTGACAGGAAAAATATAGACACAGAAAACTGTGTCAATGCAGGCAGGCAAGAGGGACAAGCAGATCAGAAACATATAATAGATAGAGAGGAGACAGTCCACAAACTACAGACAGATGGAAGTCATGGGAATAGAAGTGGAGAATTCAAATTTAGGCTTGCTCTTGATAAATTATACTAGGAGAACCTTTCTTTATTTTATACCTTAATGAAACATCAACATATTTTGAAGTCCCCTCTGAGAGTCATTTTATACCTTTTTCACACAAAATCTCATATTGAGAATCTGTGCTTGACACACTGAACCATAGCTTATTTTAAATTTATTTTATTTAAAATATAAGCACATTACTTCCCCCTTACTGTCCTTCCACTAGCCCTTCCAATAACTCTTTCTAACCTCTCCCATATCCACATCTCTCACTCTTTCTCAAATTTGTGACCTGTTTTTCTTTTATTATTATTATTATTGTCACATGCAAAAACCACATACAAATGTACATGTACACACACATCAAAAATATATAAATGCAAACTTCAGTGTCACTTTTGTGTAGCTTGTGTGTATATGACTTCAGGGCTGACAATTTTGTATTAGCAAGCCAATTAAAAGGTTCATCTCTGGGAGACATTAATTATCCCTCTGTTAGCAGTTACTAGTTTTCTATAATTCTTCATCTAGGCCCAGGAGTTTTTGAGATTCTCCACTTTTGTGGTGGCACATCTATTGGTATTGTCACTTTAAAAAAACTCTTATTTAGTTAGCTATCTTATTGAGATACCATGGGCATAGCTTCTTTATCATTTCTAGGACACACAATCTCATAGCATGCTTTATGATCCTCTGGCTCTTACAATCTTTCTATCTCCACTTTTGATATGTTCCTTAAGTCATAGGTGCAAGAAATTGGTTGTAAACATATCCACTGGGGCTTGCCATCCCAAATTCAGTTGATCTCTCCATTTGACTGGTTGCAGTTTTCTGTAATGATGTCTGTCCACTAAAACAAGAAGCTTCTTTGATGTAGGGAGAGAGAGAGAGAGAGAGAGAGCATAAACTTATCCTCTGGGCACAAGGATAAGGTTTAGAATAAAGCTATGAATTATTCCAGTACACTGAGTGGCATTAGTTATTTCTTCTCTGTGATTCATGACCTTAATAGTTATGGATAGGTAGCTAAGTTTCTAGTACCAGGTATCATTTCTCTCATATTGAGTTGACCTTTTAGACACCTTCTGGTTACTGTCTAGATATAAGTGCCACTACTGCACCTTTAGGGATCTTGTCATGACGGTCCCTGAAGTCTGAAGTTCATAAGCATCACAACTAGATAGAAATATTGACTGCTTCCATCCTTTAGCAGCTTATGCATCACTTTCTGGTACTATAAAACTTAGCATACATGAAGGAGGGTTGAGTGGTAGATCCAGCTCAAGAATTCTGAGTCCTTTTTCTAAAATAATGAGGATTTAGGTTTGAACTCTGTGAGGCAACCAAGGGCAATAACAATAACTGATATTGTTTGCAGAGTTACTTGGACCACCTGACAAACAACTCAAGCAAAGTTTCTCATGCTTGGTATTGGAGTTTTTGTTAGACAATCTGTGACTTTAATGAGGAGGATTAACAATAGCATAACTCGATTAAAGTGAAAATTAAAACACAACACAGTACTATCTCTGGGACAAAATAAAAGCAGTTCTAGTAGATAATTCATAGCTATAAGAACAAGAAGATCCACTCTTGCCTGCACAACAAGATGGACAACAGATCTGTATTTTTTTCTGCTCCTCCAAATCTTGTCTCCCAATATGATCCCTCATCTGTATCAGAAAATTTGCTGCGGTATCCCTTTCCTCTCTGACCTTCATCCCCAATGGATCACAAACTTCTCCCCAACCTCTGTCTTTACAACTCACCGAATTATCCCACTTTCCAACACTAGCAGACATTGTCTGGGAGCATACCAGGAGGGCAGGCCGTGGAAATAGGTAAGCCAACTGTAGACCTTCACAATTCCCTTCTCCCCTCCAAACCCAAGACCCCAGTCTCATCCCTAGTTTTGCAACAAAACACCAGGTACAGCCCTCCTTCCTCCCTGCCTACATATCCTATTGGTCCTAGAAGACCATCCTGTCCTGTCCTCCCTGCCCAAATTTATCACATTATCACAGCCCCTAACTACAGCAGGTAGCCCTTGTAATCCCACAGTACATTCCTGCCGAAAAACCAGGTAGGCTACCTACACATCTCTTTTCTCTCTGTTGACCCAGATCAAATCCCCTTGTTTCATCCCCAACTCTGTATCAGAACTCTGTGGCAGCCTTCCCTGCCCCTGTTTCTATCACCTATGTACCCATCTTATATTTTCTCTCTATCACCCCTCCCCCAACTCTGTTTTGTCACAGCCACCCCACAGCAAGCAGCAGGCACCCTTACTAATTCAAGGGCCACTCCTGCCAGGAAAACAAATAGGCTGGCAGCACATCCACACCTCTGCTTCTGTGCCTTTAGATCCAATTCCACCAGTCACGTCCACAGCTCTTTAGCAAAAACCCGCTGCAGTCTCCCTTTCTTCTCTAACTATCTCCAACTGATTCTAAAGATCTCCCTGAATTAGCCTCCCCCAGTTCATTCCAGTATCCCAGCCTCCAACACTAGCAGGCATTCCCTTTGAACACATCAGCTGAGCAAGCCAGGAAAACAGGAAAGCTCACTAAAGACCATCACAATTCCCTCTTCTCCTCCATACCCTATCTCTCAGTCTCATCCATATCTTTGACAGAATACCCACTGTAGCCTTCCTTCTCTCTCTTCCCACATCTGCTTAGGATCCCAAAGACCTTCTCTTTATAACTTTCTTCATGCAAGTATGGCATTATCCCATCCCCTAGTTTACAGCAGGCACTTCGTCACCCCAATCTAAACAGCACTCTTATCAATAAAGCAGGTAGTCTGTCTGTAGAATTTCCCTTCTCCTTCTGGTTCTCTAGGTCCAATGCCAAGTCTCATCCCCAGTGCCACAGCAGACGCCCTGGAGTCACTCTCTACTGTCTCCACTATTCACTGTAGCTCCCATCCCCCATTGGAAGGAGATGAAATTAGCCGATCCTGACTGAACATTCTGCCCTCCTTCCTCCTGTGAACCCCTTCAGAACCTTAGATTATCCCCATTCTTAAGTGTCATCTTCCAATACCCAGAAACACATTGTATCTGGAACCCACAGTGGCCACATCTATCAGGTTCAAAGAAAGTTTCCGACCAGGAAACATACCCAACACACTCTCTTATAATCTGGAGAGGAACAAAACACCAAAGCAACAAACACAAATCCAGAAACAGCACCTAGACCTATAAACATCGCAATCCTAGATGCTTTCTACACTTGTCATAAAATACAATCAATAACAGAGAAAGTAATGTTTTTCCACATGTGCCCAGATATCCTACAGGCCCTCAATATTCCAACATAGCTGAAGAACAAGGAAAAGAAAGTAAAATTGCCTGTGTGAAGATGATAGAGTTTCTTAAAGAAGAAATTAAAAATCCCTTTAAAAAAATCTATGGAAACACAAACTGAGGTGATTCTGGGAATGAAAAATGTAGGAATTTGAACAGGAACTTCCAAGTAAAGCTTTATGAATATAGTGCAAGAGATGGAACAGACAGTCTCAGGCACTGAGATAATAAAAGAAATGGATGCATTGGTCAAATCAAATGTTGAATCAACAACAATAACAAAAATCTCCTGGCAAATGCAGGATATCTGGACACTATAAATAGACCACATCTAAGAATAAAAGAATAGAAGAAGGAGAAGAATCCCAGTTCAAAGACTCAGGATATATTGCCAACAAAAATCACAGAAGAAAATTTTCCTAACCTAAAGAAGGTAATACCTAGAAAAGTTCAAAAAGCATCTAGACCCCCAAATAGATTAGGAAAGAAAAAAAGGTATACACTCAGCACATAATTATCAAAACACTAAACATACAGAATGAAGAAAGAATACTAAAAGTTGCAAGGGAAATTGAGCAGGTAAATATAAAGGCAAACCAAACAGAATTACAGCTGACTTAATGATGGAGACTCCAGAAGCCAGAAGAACCCTGAAAGGTGAGCTGCAGACTCTAAGAACCACAGATAACATTTCATACTTCTATTTCCAGCAAAAAACTATCAATCACTCCACATGGAGAAAATAAGATATTCTATGATAAAGCCAATTTTAAACAATATTTATATACAAATCCAGCCCTGCAGAAGATGTTAGAAGGAAAAGTCAACCTAAGGCTACACCCATGTAAACACAAGGAATCTCACTGTTGTGACTAGACACATGTTGGTTATTTTATTAGTTTTAGGCTTAATTTATATATATATACTGAACATATTAAAGAAGTTGATCTTTTATGAGATGACTGATGGTTAACTTGTATGTCTTATAAGATTAGGATTTTATAGTTTTACCCCTTTAAAGTTAGCCTTAAAAGTGACAATTTCTGAAAAGCAAGGAAGTTAGACATTCATTCCTAAGTCAGTCTCTGTTAGCCTGAACAGACCTTAAAATTTCTGAAAAGCAAGGAAGTTAGACATACATACCTAAATCAGTCTTTGTTAGGCTGAGTAGACCTTAGGTAAGAAGAGTCCCTTTGCCAGGCTGCTTAGGTCACTGTCTTGCATCATCTTGAAATGGGAATATCTCAGTATCTGGTTTTAAGCTGTGGCTATAAGTTTTTATTTTAAGAATGAAGATACAGAGCATGACCATAATTTGTAGAAGGTAAAAAATCAAGTTTAAACAGTGTAAACAATTTGGTGTCTCTAAAATCAATACCAAGTGGATTATTCATTCATACATTACAAAATCTGGCTAACAGCAATATACATACCTGTACATGAATGCATGAAGGTGCAGCTTTAATACCTTAGCAAACTAGCATTGGTTTAAATCCAATTTTTATAAACCTTGTTTTCAGGATGGGACATGAATTATCATACAGAAATCCATCCTAACCCAAAATAGCTTGGAGACCTATTGGGCCCACTCCATCTGGTCACCTTTACTCAAGATGGCAGTGAAGTCACTTGACCTCCCTTTTCTCCAACCTTAGTCAAAATGGTGGCTTCCTACATGGCTGTACTTAAATAAGGTATGAGAAAACCATGTTTTGTTTTCCAGAGCAGTTTGAATTTGAAGTTACAAGTTTTAAATTAACTTTATGGTATAGATTTTAACTATATCAAATTCCTTAGCTATTTTTAATAAGATAGAAGAGAATAAAATAACTTTAACATTATATCTCAATGACATATGAATATCTGTCATTGAATCAGAGTCAGTGGCCAAGAATCCCAAAGGCAAATTCTGAGCCCAGGCACCAAATAGTAACAGCTGAGCTAGTTCCAATATGCATGGAACATGTAAACTCAGGCATCTAAGACCAGTCAGAAAGAAGCATGCAATGCCACATATAGTTACACACCCAACTGAGCCTGAAGTAGTTCTGTGTGGTTCTCATGTCCATGAGAAAACATACAGGCACAGATTCATACAAAATAGGCAGGACATTTCTAAGAGCAAGACAAACAAAACTTTCTATGGGAAACAGACATTGTTACAAATTATATGGATTTTAAACCATGTCAGACAAGCAATTTATAAATCTTGAAATATGAGTTTACAGTATAGAGCAGCATGTAAGAAGCCATAAGAATAAAAGATTTTTTAGGAGTGAAGAAGTGGGGCCTTAAAGGTTAAGAAACTTTGGAAGTGTAACAGAGTTTACACAGATTAGCAGGGGAGAGCAGGCAGAATCAGGGAAAGAGAATGGATCCTCACATGGCGGGAAGAATCCCCACACAGCCAGACCAAATGCCAGGAAAGTCTAGTGAGTAAAAAGGCAAAGTGGGTACCTTTTGGTGGGCCATGCCAAGGTATGCCACTAAGAGAACACATTAGGAACGGTGGAGTTAGTACAAGAGGTTTATCAAGGGAATGGGGAGAGTGAAACAGCGAAAGTCCATCTTGGAGTGAAGATGTGAGAGGAAGGTGGACAGACCAACAGAGAACAGGGGCCGTGGTGGAGGGTGGAGATGGTAGTGACTCACGTGCCATGATTCAGGATTCCACTCCCCAGGTAAACGGGCATCTGGAGGCACTGTAACACTAGACAACAAAGCCTGGGTCATGGGGCACTGGCTACGGAGGGAGGGATGAGAGCCCACGGCCCAAAAAACCCTAGATGCAGACACGCTCAGACCATTCATCCACATGCTGGCAGAAATTGTCAAATTCACAGAGGGTGTTAAAGTCAAGGGTTCCCTCTGGTGGCTATATTGACTGGTTATCAAGGGCACATTGAGACCAGGCTCTAGAGTACAAGGAAATCAGGTGTTTGGGACATATGGTGTCAATGAGCCTCAATTTGGATACATTTTGTAATGGACACCCCAGGGGTGACAGAGGATCTGGCTTGGACCTTCAGTTACCCATTTCCAAGTATTTTTCTGGAGACCAAAGGCTATAGTGATGCCTCTAGTTCTATAGCCTAGGGCTGAGGGGGGTGAGTGTGAGCACTGCCTTTGTGCAGAACTTTTCCTACACGAAGACCCCATGGAAGAGAGACAGTCTCTGCTCCAGAAACAGGTTAGAGTTTTTCTGCTGCATCCAAGAAATACACCTCAACACCATGGATAGATATTACCTGAGGGTAAAGGGTTGAAAAAAAAATACTCCAAACAAATGGATCTAAGCAGGAAGCTTGTATAATGAAAGTCATTCTAATACCTTACAAAACTAACCAAAATGCACCACAGACTCACCAAAGAAAAAAAATCCACAATGATGACATTTCAAATTGTTTCATTAATTAATTTAATATTATGTGCATTGTTTTTCCAGCATTCATGTCTGTGTACAGATGTCAGATTCCTTGGACCTGGAGTTAAAAACAGTTGTGTGCTGCAGTGTGTATACTGGGAATTGGACCCAGGTCCTCCAGCCCCAACATCTTAATTCTTAATATCTATGTACGAAAACATGGGCACCAAGATCTGTAAAAGGAACACTACTACAGCTTAAATCACATATTGACCCTCATACACTGACAGTGGGAGATTTCAGTACCTCTCTTCACCAATAAACTGGTTATGTAGACTAAAATTATACAGAAAAATGCTGACTGAATCTAACTGATGTTAATTAAACCAAAATGGACTTAGCACAGTGTTATCAACCTTCCTAATTTTGTGACCATTTAATACAGTTCCTCATGTTATGGTGACAGCCAAGCATAAAACTATTTTCATTCTTGGTTCATAACTGTTAATTATTCTACTGTTTTGAATCATAATGCAAATATCTGTGTTTTCATTAGGCTTAGGCGACCCCTGTGAAAGGTTAACTTGACCCTGCAAAAGGGTCATGACTCACTTCTGATCTAACATGTATTTACATAATATTTCACCCAAACAAAAAAGAATATATACCTTTTCTGCACCTCAAGGAACTTTTTGCAAAGTTGATCACATACTCAGACACAAAGCAAGTCTCAACAGATCCATGAAAATTGAAATAACATCATAAATCCTATAAGACCACCATGTATTAAAGCTGGATATCAGCTGGGTGTTGGTGGTGCATGCCTGTAATCCTAGTACTTGGGAGGCAGAGTCAGGCGGATCTCTGTGAGTTTGAGGCAAGCCTGGTCTACAAACCTAGTAAAAAAAAAAAAAAAAGAAGAGAAAAGCTGAATATCAACAACAACAGAAACAACAGAAGGCCTACAAACTCATGGAATCAAGGTGTGGAGAAGCAAATAGTTACACTTTCAATCTCACCTAGCATCCCACTAGCAATTTTTTTTTCTTCCTGTTCAAGTGAACTAAAGTTCTGTTGGCCTAGGAGTTTTGGTTCCAGAGCAGGAAGTACTCCTGTCAGGAGCCACAGTAAATATTCCAATGAACTGGATGCTTAAACTACTATCTACTTAGGTTGTCTAATGCCCTAAAACCAACAGGCTAAAAAAGGAGTAACAGGGTTAGTTGGGGTGATTGATTTAGATTTCCATTGGAAAATTGGATTGATTTTCCATAGTGGAGGGAAGAAACATTATGCCTGTAGTGCAAGAGATCCTTTAGAGTGTCTCCTGATGTTACAGTGTCCTGTGATAAATCAATGGCAAACTACAACAGCCTAATCCAGGCATGATGTTCTGTATGTCAAATGTGTTGCTCTGATTGGTTAAAATAAATAAAGTGTTGATTGGCCAGTAGCCAGGCAGGAAGTATAGGTGGGACAAACAGAGAAGAAAATTTGGGGAACAGGAAGGCTGGGTGGAGAGACACTGCCAGCCGCCACCATGACAAGAAAGATGTAAGGTACTGGTAAGCCACGAACCACAAGGCAAAGTATAGATTAATAGAAATGGGCTAAATATAAGAGTAAGAGCTAGACAATGGTAGGCCTGAGCTAATGGCCAAGCAGTTTAAATAATATAATTGTCTGTGTGTTTATTTTATAAGTGGATTGTCAGACTGACAGGGCTTGGCAGGAGCTGGAGAGAAGGTCTCCAACTACAGGACAAAGGTCACAGGCCTGTCAGGAATGAAGATATGTGTCACTTCTCCAGTAAAAAGCCAAGATCTGCTGAGGTGCTTGCAGAAGGCAGAGAAAATACAAAATTGGTGGTAGAGGAAAGTAATTATAAAGACCATCTAAGGCCAAGCAACAAGTTTCAGAAATGGGGATTATAACTGACATGAGTGCTTTTGTTGAATTTTGGTAAGAATGTATTTGTACAGATATTTGTGTTTTCTTTCAACTTCTTTAGCACCAATTAAGAGACTATCAATGGTTATTACATTTAAGTTTGGGATACTAAAAGGATGTCTCCTAAGAGACACTGCCACCTAATCTAAATTTATGATGTGTTTGCAGTTGTACTAGAGATAGTTATATAATGTTTAAGCATTATTATGACCTGGTTATTATTTTTATTTGAAAATCAATCATGACATAGGAGAAATGATTGTTTGTCATGTTGACAAGGGGTGGGCTATGATGGCTCTTCTTGGTTGACCACTGGGCTACATCATTAATGAACTACAATCCAGAAATGGAAAGACACCTGGGATCTGGATCTTTTGGAAGGACAACAACATGCCTTGAATCCAGATTTCAGGCTGGTAGACACAGGCCTTTGATCTTGAGGTGGTATGACATACCCTTAATCTAGGCTATGCCTTCTGCTGGAAGCCTATGTAAGGACATGAAGGAAGGAAAGTTTCTTCTTTGCCTTCTGGCCCTTGCCTTGACAGTATAGCTATTCCTTCACTGGTGTTGGAGGATAATTCTTTGGTTTGCCAACATATAGAGAAGACCAGTTGGGATATCCAGCCTTGTGGGACTGAGCAACTACTAGATTCCTACACTTTCAATCCACAGCCAGCCATTGCTGGATTTATTGGACTGTAACCTACAAGTCATTCCAATAAATTCCCTTGAGATAATGAATATATAAATATACATGTGTGTGTATGTGTGTGTGTTTGCAGTCATATTGGGGATAGTTATATCATGTTTAAGCATTATTATGGCCTAGTTATTATTTTTATTTGGAAATTAATCATGACGTAGGAGACATGATTGTTTGTCAAATTTACAAGGGGTGGGCTGATTGCTCTCATATGTGTGTGTGTGTGTGTATGTGTGTGTGTGTGTGTGTGTGTGTGTGTGTGTGTGTGTGTGTAGAAAGAGAGAGAGATTCATTACATAAGTTTTCTGGCTCTAGAGAACCATAAATAATACAATGGCCATCCTACGAAAAACAATCTAGGGATTCAATGCAATCCACATCAAGATCTAATAACATTCTTCACAGGCCTTGAAAGGACAATCTCAGCTTCATATAGAAACACCAATAACTCATGATACTTGAAACAATCCTGAATAATAAATGAACTGTAGAAGTCTAACCATTCCTAGTTTCAAGTTGTACTACAGAGCTATGGTAATAAAGCTGCATCATATTGACATAAAGACAATCACTTTGTTACATGAAACTGAATTGAAGTCAGAGACATAAACCCACATACCTATAGACACCTGGTTCTTGATAAAGAAACCAGAAATATGTAAATGATTGTCTGCATTGTAGAAGAGTTCAAATAGATTTATACCTATCCCCTTGCACAAAATTCATCTCTGAATGCATCATGGACATCCACATAAAACCAGATACACTGACCCTGATGGAAGACAAAGTGGGGAATATCCTTGAATGCACTGGCACAGGAGACAAATTTCTGAAAAGGACACCAACGCAGGTACTGAAATCAAAAATCAATAAATGGGACCTCAAGAAACCAAAACTCTTCTGTAAGGCAAAGGACACTGGCAATAGCACAGAATAGCAGCCTGCAGAATGAGAAAATAATTTTTACCAATTCCACATATGACAGAGGGCTAATTTCCAAAATGTGCAAAGTATTCAAGAAACTAGATATCAACAAAACAAGTATCTAGTGGGTAGCTGCTAGCTATTCTAGCTTTGACTTGGAAGTAATACCCCCAGTGAGGCTTTCGGTAACTGTCATGCCTACCTATGATCTGCCCCTGAAGCAGGGCCAAGATGGGATCCCATAAGATACAAGATCTGGATGTGTCCGCTCTCTTGGTTCCTGGTGGTCCTGTATGATGGATGGTAGACTGAGCAAAGTTCTCCAGAGAACACTGCTGCACTGCACTTTACCTCTCTCAGATCCTGTCACCAATCCCTTTGCTTGCTGTAAGTTATCCCCAAATAAACCTCCCTTTTAACTACATGGAGTTAACTTAATAAATCCCCCAATGCAAGTAATCAGATTTTTAAAAAAATGGGTTACAGTCTAGGTTACCTCAGGATGATTTTTTTCTAGATCCATCCATTTGCCTGCAAACCTCATGATGTCATGATTTTTCTCTGCTGAGAAGTACTCCAGTGTGTATATGTACCATATTTTCTTTATCCATTCTTCAGTTAAGGGGCATCTAGGTTGCTTCCAGTTCTGGCTATTACAAACAATGCTGATATGAACATAGCTGAGCAAATGCCCTTGTGGTATGATTGAGCATTCCTTGAGTATATGCCCAAGAGTGCTACACCTGGGTCTTAGGGGAGATGGATTCCCAATTTTCTAAGTGCCATATTGATTTCTAAAGTTGTCTCGATGAATGGGTCAATGGAAATATTTACTTTATCTCTGTAACTATCAGATGGCTGATTACCACTCTGGTAATTACAAGAAACAAATTTCTTAAGTTAGGATCTTATTAAACCGGGGTGAAAGTAAGGAATTAAGAATCTAAGGTTAGTGAGGTTATCTTCTCTTATCTGTAGATAAGTTGAGCTCAGGGCATGCTAGTGCTCATCTATGTTCAGTCTGTCCTTGGAAGTCTGAGAAGTGTCTCAAATGAAATACTTTTGTCCAGAGACGACATTGGCCAGATGCCTGCTAATGAAGATAACTATAGGAAAGTGGACTCTAAGTCTATACTGGAATAAGAGGAATGAAGACCTGATTTTCAGAAAGGGGTCTTTGTGACTGTTTTCACACATAGATAAGGGGAAGTTATCCATATACCCCAAATGTATAAGGGAAATTGTGCTAAATAAATGATCAGTCACACTGTTGGAAGTTTTTGGGAAAAGAATCGAACGGGAAGGCTGCAATAGAACACAAGAAGTTTACTGCAGGAAGCAGCTAATATATTCAAAAGGCAATATCACCAAAACATCTTATGTTTTGGCTTCAGTCTCCACCAGAGCTCCTGGCTCTAATACGTCAGTCTTGTCAATGCCAACTGAGTTCCTACTTCATATTTCTATGGCCCACAGCACCTAATGAAGTAGCTGCCATTACATTCTAATATATTTAGTGCAAAAAGGTACTCTGGAGGCTACCAAAGAAGAAACATGAACGCTAATCTGGAAAAAAAACAAACAAACAAAAAAAAAACAAACCAAAAAAAACCAAAAAAACTTTGACTTACACTGTTATCCTTGAAAAATATACTAGGGTGATAGTGGCACAGAACTTGTGGGAGTATCTAATCAATGTCTGATTTGACTTAAGGCCCACTATACAAGATGGAATCCATAAGCAACACTGCTTGGGTAATCAAGAACCAGAGACTAAATAGCCCAGAGATCTAGGGTACACCAAAAACTACATGTCTAAAAAAAAGTATCAATAAAATGACTCCCAATGATATTATGCTATATATGTTCATGGATCTTTCTGTTCTACCATCCAGCTCCCAAATAAATACATGGAGACTTCTTATTCATTGTGAAAGTTCAGGCAATAGCTTAGACTTGTTTCTTATCTTTTGTCTCATGGCTTTATTACCTTTACTCTGTACTGCCCATGCTGCCCCTCTCCACCTGGCTGGTGACTCCCTGTGTCTCCATCCTTCTTTCAAGCATCATCTCTGCATTGAAAATCCTGCCCAGCTAGTGGTTGTTGAGCTTTCTATTAAACTAATCTAAGTGGCAAATCTAATCATGTACAAAAAGATTTTTCCACAATAGCTATACTCATACATTATTACCTTGTTCAGTCATCTGAGAAGTTTCCTCATGCAGCAAATGGGAACAGATGCAGAGATTAACAGCCAGTAAGTATGCAGAGAGTGAGTCCTTGGAACACATAGCTCTGAATGGGCCATATCCATCAAATTCCTCTTTTAGAGCTCAGAGATCTTCATGCAAGAAGAGGTGGAACAAGTGTAAGAACATGAGGGGATTGAAAAAAAAAAAAAAACAGAAAAACAAGACCTTTAAATCAACTGAACAAGTTTCATATGAACGGACAGACTGAATCAGCAATACCTGAGTCTACACAGGTTTTTCACTAGGTCCTCTGCATATATATTACAGCTTTCTGTTTAGGGTTTTTATGGGACTCCTAAGTACATGAGCAAGTGGGTCTTTGATTCTTATTCCTTCTTTGGGCTCTGTTCCCTCTGCTGGGTTTCCTTGTCTAGCCTTGATATGATGGTTTTTGCTTTATCTTCTATTTTTATTTTGTCATGTTTGGTTGTTATCTCTTATAAGCCTGTTTTGTTCTAATGAGATACAAAAGGGCAATGGACCTGGAGAGAAGAACAGGTAAGCAGAAACTGAGAGGAGTCGGGGGGGGGGGTGTAATCAGAATATACTGTATGTGAAAATTATTTTCAATAAAAAGTAAAAGTGCAAACAGTAAAAAGTATTATTATAAACTTATGTAAATGACTTGATGATGAAATTTAACAATTTGAAAAATATGAACAAATGAAACCCCAAAAAAGTAGATGGCAAGAAATAATAAGAAAATCAAAGAAAAAAATTAATGAAACAGGAATAGTGTCATAGTTTATTTTTAAATGCTAGTAGGATATACATCCTCCTTATATTTTTTTTGTTTGCAAATTGGTTGTCTTTGTCTCTCTAACACACATATGTCCTCTTTATCTTTTTCATCATTTCCCCATCTGCTTTTGTTTTCTTACTGTCTTCTAACATATATTCATATGTGACTACTATCAATATTTTGACTAAAACTCTTGTCCTCCAGGTCCATATCCAAAGTTGTGTTAAAATGTATTAGATTATTTAAGTCAATTCTACTAAAATTTTACTATTTAAACTTATGACAAGCTGTTTTTCCTGTGAAATTTATTTCATTTTTTATCTCTCCATCTTTTTGCTGCCTGTTTTTACAACCTATTGACTCTGTTCTCACTTCCATATGTTTTCTTTTATTGATCAACTATTATTGTAGTTGTCCATCACAAATAACCTCTAATTCCGTGGATTGAAATGATATACTGATTTAAAAAATTACCTGCAGCTCATCTATGTGGATTGCACTTCCTGGGTGATTTCCCCAGGATGACATGAAACCATGTGTTCTGTGATACTATAACTCGAGGTTGCTTATGGAAAACAACAGGGATTAAGAAGTTAAACAACCATCTTTGATATGGTTTTTAAAATATGAGGTTACCAAACAGATGACATTCAATTGAAGGTACAAGAGACACAAAGACAGAAAAAATAAACAGATATTTAGCAAATTAAAATGGAAGTGATGAAAAGAGCTGTAAATTTCAGTGTCTCCCTCTGAGTCTTGAAGCAAAAGGACTGCTGTGAAAAGTAGCTTTGTTTATATGAGTTCTAACATCTCTCCTATTTTTTAGAAACATTATCTAGTATGGTCATTTGAAAGAAAATGTGGCACTATTTGGAGTGACTTTTTTGGAGTAGGTGGGGCCTTGTTGGAGGAATTGTATCACTCTTGGGGTGACTATAGTTATGAGGTTTCATGACTCTCAGAAGAGAATTTTAGACGTTTAAACAGGGTTGAGACTGTTATAGAATATGGGGACTTTTGAAGTTGAACTGAATGCATTTTTGCATCATGATACAGCTACAAGCCTATAATTGCCAGGAAGTGACAATTATTAGGAGATGTGTGCTTTTTGGAGTATATGTGGTATTGTTGGAGGAAGTGAATCATTGTGAGGGTGGGCTTTGAAGTCGTCTATGCTCGGTGTGGAACACAGACTCCTTCTGCTGTGTTCAGATCAACATGTATAGCTCTCAGTTCATTCTCCAGCACCATGTCTGCCTGCACATCCCCATGTACCACCATCCATGGTGATAATGGACTAAATCTCTGGAACTGTAAGTAAGCCACAGTTAAATGCTTTCCTTTATAAATGTTGCTGTGGACATTACATGGAAACTTTATAAGAACTGCTGTGATCATGCAAAATATTGCCTCTACATAGCAATAGAAACCCAAACTAAAACATCTAGAAATGTCATTTTTATGACCAGAGAATGCCATTGGTGTTGGGCATCCAAAAGCTTTACTTATCTGCATTCAGTATGATTATTCTTAGACTGCATATACCAACTGTTAGAGATACCACTGAACCTTTCCAGTTTAAAATCTACACTGATTCTTGCTGAGAGTAGTATTATTTCATTCACAGTATTATTTTATTCTTCAACAACTTCACTTAACCAATAGAAGCTTGTTTTGTATATAACTCTCTTATTCAGGCTATGAGACTTATGTTTCTTTACAGAGTGAGAACTAAACCACATTTAGGCTACTTTATAACAACATAATTCTGAAAGTATGTAAAATTTTTAACACTTAAATGTCATTCCATTCTTTGCTTCCCAGTTACTTCATTCGCTATTTTGTCTTTGTGTCAACACCAGTGGTTTTCCTATGTCAAACAATACATTCAATGATACTTAACTCTAAGGTACTGTAAGCCATAAAAATATGAAGTAGGAATTTAGCTGACAATGACAAAAGCTATTACCTGGTTGAGTCAAGAATTATTCCAGAGGATAAAGACAAGGAGTATTGGTGATACTGGGTTTTTACTATATTAGCTGTTTCCTGCAAGAAATTTCTTGTGTGCTACTGTAGCTTTCCCATTTGATTCTTTTCCTAAGAACTTCTAACAGTGTGATTGATCATTCATTAGGCACAATTTCCTCTATACAATGGCGGTACTTGGATAACATTCCCCAACTATGTTGACAACAGCCACACACTCAAAATTCACTTTTTCAGGCTTTTGTTCTCTTTTTTAGTGTTAGACTCAGAAGTCTGACTTTCTGTAATTATCTTCACTAGCAAGTGTGTGGCCAGGGCCATCTCTGGACAAAAGTGTTTTATCTGAGATAATTCTCAAGCATCCAAGGACAGACTACAGATAGATAAGCATTCATACCATCTGCTAGTTTCATGAGATAAAGTAAATATCCATACTGAGACAATTTCCAAGGCCAGTCGGATATTAAGTACAAAGCTTTGCTTCTTGTGCAAGTTAAGCTTAAATCCTCCTTTCTCCATAGTGCAAATGGTATCCCTAGTTCTAAAAGATTCATCCTTTAATAATTAACTGAGAACAAAAGGGTTTTTGTATACCAGGTACATCAAGCTGTGATGCAGGCTGCCTAACTACTGAGTTAGAAAATGGTGAAAATGAGATAAGCTGAGACAGTTACGATGCCAAAGGGAAAAAAGGCAGTTTTATTTTACTCATGATTTATAGTGACATAAAACTCCTAACATTTATCTAAACACTTCTAAGAATATAGTTTGAGCACATAAATTCCCTTTTTAGACGTCTTAACTGATTTTAGCTTAGTTGACCCCATCTCCCTTAATCACTCCCAAAATGTTTGTAAATGAAGCTGACAATCACTGCTCTTTGTGTGGATCTTATCACCTCTCTATGACCCTGAAAGCTTCCCATTGCATTATCAAAGTATTACTGCTGGTAAGTGTATATATACTGATACCCCCACAGCACTAGTAGAATTTGAATGAGAAGAATAAAGTATGGATTAAAGAGTTTGGTGTACTTAGATTCATTCTATATCCCTTATATTAATTCTTCGCTGCCAGTAGTGTCTCTTCTGGGACTCTGGGAGATTCCCTTCAGGACAGGTACCTAAGGAGAATTTGATATTAAGCCAAGGAGGTAGGGCAGTTGTCTGTCTTTACATCTGATTGAAAGGTGGTTTTGTCAATATGTAGGCCCAGGCAAGACTTCAGTATACATTACAATTTCAATGTTAGGCATTGTGCTATCTTTCAAATGAGGCCTTTTCTGGAGAGCATTATTTCATAATGGCTAAAACTATATAATTTTTTGTTGATTAATGCAAATGTGTTATGAATGGCAGAGCTTTCTCCATGATTTTGTCTAGATTATTGGTGCAGAGTTTTCCCATGGTGCTATCAACCTTGTTAGTGTAGAGCTTTCCCCATGATGCTATCTAGGTTGTTGGTGTAGAGTTTTTCCCATGTTTTTATCTAGATTATGTGTCTAGTTCCTTCCCATGGTGCTATCCAGGCCATTGTTAAAAAGCTTTATTTCATTCTCAGGGACACTAAAGAAAGTAGAAAAGTATGACAACATGATCAGAACACTGTGCTAGCACAAAGTGTAACACTGATATGAAAGGAGCTGTAATCACACAGAAGAAACTTTCTTTGTACTGATAATTCACACTTAAATTTGTTTAACAGTTCATTCAAGCATACAGATAACATATGAACAAAATGAGAAATAATACTGTGATTTCAAGCTTCACTAAATGAGTGTATAGAATTCTGAGCCAACACACGTAAAATGTTTGCCAGGTAAATGACTGTGAATGAATTGTTTTTACTCACTAGCTCTTCAAGACCAAAAAATGGGAATGTGCATTTAAGTCTTATATAGTCTCTAGATTTTTAACTTGTGGCACTTGTTAGATGTAGAATGAAGGGAATGTATAGGTTCTAGGCTTACATGTTAAAGAACATTTAAATCTTGGCTCATGAGTTAATTCTAACAAGGATAATGCAGTTTCTTTTGTTGTTCTAAATGTAGTTATAAGATTCTGAGTTTATTATGACTGTGTTAAAGGCATAAAGAGTATAGGGGAAAAATACCTAAAAATTGATGACAAGATGCTTACTATATAATTTGATATTTTATTATGAGGACATTGAGATTACCAAATACTGAAATGCAGTTTCAATGGTCAGAAATATAGAATAATAATGAATAAAAGATTAAGTAGTAGGGATAATGAGAAGGATATTCACAATGACCCCATAGACAGAGCAAATTACTTGAAATTTGCAAATTATTACTTTGTTTAACTATTAGCCAGTGGTAGGGATAATAATCTGTGCCTCTGGAGTTTTCTGTTAAGATCTTTTCAGCTGGGTTTTTAACATGGATTCAATGTCTGGTCTGCAAGCCCAGTTCCCTGCACAAGGTCCTCAGAAAGTTTGGCAATGGGCAGCCTAGAAGCAGATATTCCTGATATATCTCAGAGAGGTACTGAGAGACTCAGGATTTTGTTTAGCTAAAATGGGGGTTTCCATACCTCACTATAGGTTGAGGTGATGTGCCAAAATATAGAGGAAAAATACCTAAAAATTGATGACAAGATGCTTACTATGTAATATGATATTTTAGTATGAGGACATTGAGATTACCAAATACTGAAATGCAGTTTGAATGGTCAGAAATATAGAATAATAATGAATAAAAGATTAAGTAGTAGTGATAATGAGAAGGATATTCTCAAGAACAAATACAATTTGCATTTCCTGCAGTGTGTTATTATCAAGGAACAGACCTCCAGAAAGGGAAAAAGGGAGGCAGGAAACAAGATAAAGTTGACAAACCAAAGTTAATTACAATTTCAAATTAATTTATTAATTTATGTATATAAGTCTAGTATCTGTCTCAGGTAAGTTCTTTAGCTTGCTGTGTCAACTAAGTCTTGCTGATACCAATGAACTTGAACCAATGGAAGAGAATGCATTAAATTAGGTAGGAGTTAATGCTTTCCTGATTTCCATCCTCTGTGCTAAATAAACCATTTATATGAAACAAAATGCTCTATGTAATCTATCAACAATTTGCTATTTTCCTTTTGTCCTTTAATAAAATAGTTTTCTCTTAGGGTTTATAACACTGTGGATCTCCTTTTAGAATTATAAACACAGTTTTCTTAAACTAGCCATTTTTGAAATGCCAGAAAACAAGTGTCTTTGTTTGAGATGTAGTTACCCACTTGAAACTGTGAATAATAACAATACATTTATGTACTTCATACATTTAATTAACGCTAGGAGCTATTTATTGAACTTTGTCAAGCCAGCATGAAAATCTACCCATCCACAGTATGAAACTTAGTGAGACAAGTCTTAAAAGTACTTAATGTACTTGATTTGGTCTTTTAGGCCCAGTAGGGAGCTGGGTAAGTGCCTACAATTTTAAGAGTTACCATCATAACAACAAAGTCCCCTTTTCTTCTCTGAGAGAAGTGGGGGTGTCACAATAAACTTGGTCTTTGCAAAGCAGTTGCTCACCCTTCATGCAGCATGCTCCTGAAAACACTTGCTGATAGTAGTGTATAACCTGACAACAGGAAGCCCATCTGCCTATCTGCAGAAATGTGCTCTTTTCCCTCCACCTCCCACTTTCTCTCATTAATTTTTTCTTTTTTTTCTTAAAATCATAATTACATCATTTCCCCTGTCCACTCCTCCCAAATCCTCCCATATGCCCATCCTTGCTCTTTCAAATCCATAACCTCTTTTTTTTTCATTAATTGTTTGATATATATGTGAATATATGCATTTAAGTATAAAGTTCTCAGTCTGTGTATGATACCTGTATATATGTTTTCATGATTGACCATTTGGTACTGGAAAACCATAACCAATCAAAATGTAGAGTTGTTAAGCCCAGTCCCAACAGATAACATCTACAATATAACTTCTGTACTTTCTATCTTTTAATATGACATCTTTTTATTACCCTATGAACACTTTCATTTGGTCACATGATTATTTCTTCAGTGAATTGGCCTGTTTCAATCTCTATTTCAAGTGTCAATTTCTTCCCAGGCCACATTAAGCCTTGAGGTAAACCATGGATGTACTGCTTGCTCACAGAATTTGCTGAAATCAACTAGTATTTTCTGGGATGGACAAGCTGCTCTGTCTGACTTTCTGAAGACATGGAATATTCTTTATAGCTAAATAACACACAGAGCCTAACAACAGAAGAGAAACTTACCTGTCACCTGGTCAGTGGCCTGTTGTGATCACTTTTTTAAGAACTCTGTCTAGGATATTTAAATTTCTGTTTACAATTTTGGAGCTCCATTAAGGGGAAATTGTAACTGTCTTCCCATAATGAGCAAAAGGCTCCAGACTTGTTTTTCCTACTTTTATATCATGCAATTTAAAATACAAACTGATGGTAATTACCTTCAAGTAGCTCAGGAGTTGGCTCATCTTTGCAATGTGAGGACCAGACTTCAAGCTTTAAAAGCCTGTCATAATTGTACCCACATTCCCTGTGGTATCAGGAGCAGAGATAAGAGTATTGAGGAGACTCACTGTTTGCCATCCTGGCTTCAGGCTCAGTGAGGACCCCTATCTCAAGGCCATAGTGTGGAGAGTGACAGAGTAGAACACTTAATATCATTTTATAACCTACATATGTGTCTGTAGGCATACACATGTGTGACTACATACAGTAGACACAAATACACTACACAAATAAATCCATAAATTAATTTTTAAGACTATATTAACATTTTATTTCATTAATTGGTATATGTATATGTTTTAATTTAAGGAGAATTTACAAGGCAGATTAAGTATCTATATGGTCTTAATTGTCTTTTACATTGTGGAAGAGAAAAAATTATTTGTTAGTAAACACAAAGGAGAAAATAAATTCTAAAAGGGAAAATGACTCTACAATGTTTTAACAAAGTTGTTGAAAACCGAAGTATCAAGTCTTTTGATGTTATTATTAAATGTAACTTCCACAAATTAGAAACAAGACTGCTCATTTTAAAAATTTTGATCTAAATGAAGTAACATGAAGTTGGCTGTTGAGAGTTTTCTAGATACTACATTCAGCTTATCCTTATGGTTTACTTATTCTTATGTTGTTTATTGAATCCTTAAAGCATCTCCTTACAGTGCCCAGATTCTCCTTGGAGAACTCATTTGTACATAGCTCCTCCTGGGCTCTGCTTATTAGATCTGATGTGATCTCATTTGAAGGAAGTGCTGTAAGCAACCATTTGTTTTATAGAAATAAAAATTCTCATCATGAAATTCTGAGGAGAAGCAGGATGTGATTTAGGAGGGATACTTTTGTGCAGAAATAAAAAAAATCATTACATATAGATAATGAAGACCCAAATACGCCCAAAACTACATCTAGACAATAAAACAAACTTTTACACAAGTGGTAAATCACCACTGAACATAGACGTTCTTCCTTCTTCCTTCCTTCGTTCCTACCTTCCTTCCTTCCTTTCTTTTTTTTTTTTCACATACTTGTGTTGGTTTTGTACCATGTGCTATTCCTTTACTTCCTTTCCATGTGTTGCTACAACTGTAACCAATTTTTTTCATTGGAAAGCTTAGAAGTTTAAAAAGTCAGAAACATACTACTACATTAGTTACATTACACTAGAGGCTTTGAAACTAAGCAGACTACTACCCATATCTCAGAATCATTTCTCAGTATATTATCTTAGCAATTGCAATCCTGTAGTTCACAGATCCATCAAGATAGAATGAAATAATTCTAATAGCTATTAGTACTATTTTCCAGACATTTCCGGCCTCCACTGTATAAGCATGGGTAGGAGACAAATGATTACTTTTAGAAACTACATATGACAAAAATTAGCACATGCCAATATGGAAAAGGAACAGTTTACACGTGTGCAGATACTTCTTAGAACACACATTCCCTGTCTTACAGTAAGACAAATGGTGGCTTCCCTGTAAGCATTAGTCTAATAGTGCATCCACCAGGACAGTATCTCTATTTGATCTAGAAAAGACTATCTACAAAAGAAGGAATGTATCTCTGGTGTAATATGTCCTTTAGATTTGAGAGCTGTTTCATTTTATATATATATATATGTATATATATATATATATATATATATATACACATATATATTAAACAATTTTAAAATTTAAATATATTTTGATCATATCTTTCACCTCCCCAAGTTCTTCCATATCCTCTCTCCCTCCCAACCAATCTAATAATAAGTTTTTCTCAAAAAAACAAAAAGCTGAATACAACAACCAACCCCCCCAACCAAGAAAACAAAATAAAACAATACCAGAAGAGAAAGAAAGAAAACAAACAAACAAAACAAACATCTATTATAACCAAATAAAAGCATTAAAAAAAAAACTTGTCATGTCCATTTTTTGCTGTTCAACATCTCCTCAACATCTCAACATGAAGCCTGACCTGGAATGGATATTATACCCTGTGTCAATCCATTTGAGAGAATTGATCTTCCCTCTCTCAGCAGGTATAAATGAAAGTTCAGTTGTTAAGTCACCCTAATGAGTAAGTTTTCATTCACTCATTTAAAAAAAAATATATAACAAAGTAAAATATAATGAGGTGAAAAAAATTATCACACCAAAGTTGGAAAAGACAAACCAAGTGAAGAAAAGAGCCTTAAGAGAAGTCACAAGAAGCAAAGAACCTCTTGTTCACACACTCAGGAATCTCATAAAAATGCTGAACTAAAAGCTATAAAATATATGCAGTGGACATGGTGCATACCTGTGGAGGACTTGTGCATGCTGTCTCAGTCTCTGTGAGTTCGTATGGGCTTTGCTCATGGTAATTTAGAGGGCCTTGTTTTCCTGCTCTTCTCCATTTCCCCTGGCCCTCATATTCTTTGAGCCTCCTTTTCAAGAGATTCCCTTGAGCTCCAAGAGGAAGGATTTCATGGAGACATCCCATTTAGGACTGAGTGTTCCAAGGTAAGAGTTGTTTACCACTAAAATATAATCAGAAATTACCAGTACCAAGAAATCATAAGTTTTATGTCTTAACATTTAGAGTCTACAGGGTTGGGGATTTAGTTCAGTGGTAGAGTGTTTGCCTAGCAAGTGCAAGCCCTGGGTTCAGTCCTCAGCTCCGGCAAAAAATTAAAAATTAAAAAAATAAAATAAAATAAAATAAAAAATAAAGCATTAAGAGTCTAGTAAATATAGTGATGAGATATCTCTGCAAAGTATCATTTTCATAGCATTATTTAAATGTAACAGACAAAAAGTCTTGCAAAATCACCATTGGTTTAAAATTGCCTGCATCCTGCAACATTAAGAAAGGTCCCAATGTATTTCAATAGGTCATTTATTGTATTTATTTCCATGCTACTCTGGGATATTTTACAGAGATGTCCAGCAAATCTTTTTCAATCACATCATGGCCAAGACTGATAACTAAAAAGTTTATAAAATGCACTTGTATAATTTCACTTTCTCAAAGGGTCCTGATTATTCACATTCAAGTCTATACTTCAGCATTTCCCATTGGCAAAGCTTTCCTTCACTGCAGTAAAATATTCCTGCCAATTAGAGTGTTCCTGTATTAGTTTTTTAATGCTGCCATAATGAACAACCATAGACTATCTGACCAAAAGGCTGAAATTTATCATTCCCCAATTCTGGAGGCTGTCAGTATGAACAAAGTAGAAGAGTTCACTAGTGGAAAAGTTAAAAGAATATCCCATTGTATATACAGACACAAAGGTGGGTAACAGAAACATTTTTAACCAAATTACTATAGAAAAATTCTAGCCTGTATACTTTATGGACTATCAACCAGGACAAAAGCATTGTGTTAATTTCTCACTTCACTTAATTACCTGTGGAGTCCAAACACAAAGTTACATAGATTGTCTCACAATTTTCAATATACAATGTGTTTGTATGTGTGTGTGTGTGTGTGTGTGTGTGTGCGTGTGTGTGCGTGCGCGCATGAGCGCATGTGGGGGAAATTTGTACTTATCTACTTTATTTTTTTATTCATTTTTTTAAAGATTTTATTATTATTGTATATGTATATGAGTGCTTTATCTGCATGTACAACTTCATGCCAGAAGCAGGCATCAGATCCCGCTAGAGATGGTTGTGAGCCACCCTGTGGTTGCTGGGAGTTGAACTTAGGACCTCTGGGAGAGCAGGCAGTACTCTTAACCACTGAGCCATCTCTCCAGCCCCTTCTTATCTACTTTAAGTGTAAATGGAGATATGGAGATTTCTTTCGTTTGACCTTCATATTTGAATAAATACTTGCGTTCTTTAGGAGACTCAAATGTTCAGTTTTCTTTCATTTTATTAACTATTTTTTTTTTCAGATTGTCAAAGTTAAGTTGTTTCTTAAATCATTTTCTTGAGTAGTCTCAATCTTTCTACAAAGGATAATGGTTATATACATTTTATTATCACTCCACAAAAATAATACTTTATGTTACTTCTTCAATGCCCAATAAACTAGATTAACAAAGCTTAACACACAGAAAATCAGGGAATGATAAGAAGCATTTTATCTGTTGGTATAAGCAGGTAATAACAGAGAGAAGAAACAAGATGTTCCAAGCTTGCAGAATAGAAATGCCATCATTCCAGCTGTCGTCTGATACTTTTTTTTTATGATGATGGCAGCCACAAACAACTGTCCTGGTTGTCTTCTTAGACACCTTGTCTAAAATGGACAAAACAACTGAAATTGAGGAAGGGTTTTTTGGGGGGATGGGAGGCAGGGCAATGGTTTTATTTTTCTTTTGGTTTGCAATTTGAAGGAACATAATCCATTGTAATAGAGAAAGCATGGTGGCAGAGGTGGGAGATGGCTTCATGTGACTATCACAACTGTAATCAGGAAGCAAAGAAAAATAAATATTGCTGTGGTGCTGGCTTTCTCCTTCTTATTTATTTAGTCTGAGACCCAATTCCATTCTTATTGCTAACCACATTCAGCAAGAATATTCCCTCTTCAATTAAGCCATTCTAGAAATACCTTATGAACACACTCAGATGTGTTTTTCTATGGTAATTCTAAATCTAATCAAATTAATGATAAATATAAAGTATCACACTGTCCACCTTGTTTGGCTGTTCTTTTTATTCCATAGCTGACTCCTATGACATTATGACAACTGACTTTTATTTAAAAATAGGGCTAACCTTTCTTATATAGAATGAAATAAAGAAGAAATTGTTTTCTGAACAGCAGTGAAGAGGTGAGTTCTGGGACTAAATCCTTATTCAATATGAGATTTGTATAATTGCTACCAAGAACTGTCCTGGAAAATGAGGACTTACAGATGTAACAGGAACACTTAATATATTTAATGACATAAAATGATAAATTTGCAAATTTAATCATAAAGGGCAACATTTGCAATTAACTGAAGAGAGAATAAATTACCTAGAATGGATTACTTCCCCCTTAAATGTTTGAAATAAGACTCTACACTTAAATTTAAAGGAAAGAGTCAATAGGTATCTTGTACTTAATATTGAAACCATATATTTTAAAAGTGACTTAAAATATTTCTCTGTAGCAGGTTTGGAACTGAGGTGTACAAATTACTCTAAAAGACTTGAGACCGAGAGAATATACTAACAGTTCTTTGGGGCTTATGAATGAATAACAGATTAATATGTATTCATGTCATCATGGTTTGAATTTTTGTGCAAATAATCAGATTGTTCAATTTTATCTACAATGATTGGAAAATATTTCTTCTTAAAACCACTAGTCTTGTGAACTGTTCAGCTTAAACTGTGTGAGCAAATGAAAGCTGAACCTTCACCCTTTTTTCCACTCCCTCATGGAAAGAAGAAATTGAAGACCATATGGGATAGTAACTATTTAAAACAACATCGAGATTCAAACCAGCACAGGTGACCCCAAAATTTCAAGCGGAGCCAGATCTAGGGATGGAGGTCATGAAGCTTCACCCTGTATTTTTGGAAAGAATGTGTTTGATTCACATTAAAGAGACCAGAGAAGACTTTCAAAGCTGGAAGCAGTAATAATTAGTTGAAGTAGTGAATATACTTGATCTGTATTATCTGCAAGAAAGGGAATATCATAAGAAATCTCACAATATTAAATTAGTATGTAGCAATGAAGAAAGTAAAAAGATTGTGGATTGCCCTTATGTCACACCTCAAATTGCTATGCCAATTTTAAGTGGCAGAGGCAGGTGGATTTCTTTGAGTTCAAGGCCAGCCTGATCTCCAGAGCTATTCTAGGAGTGCCAATGCTACACAGAAAAACGTGTCTCAAAAAAAAATGATATGACTTGTGTTACTCTAAATTAATTCTAACATTTTTCTATGTGATGTATTTCAGTGTGCTGCTTCTCAAATTTTAAACTGCAGGAAACTCATCCAAAGTTCTGGTTAAAAATTTAGTTTTGGCCTTAGGTGGTCACTGAGAGTGAGAGTCTCAGGTTTTCCATTTGCTGAAATTTTCCAGCATTCATGCAACTGTCCTTCCAAGAATCACATTCTCCAGTAACAATAGTCTAGAAAACAGCACCTCAGATCTAACAGAATTTGAAAAGACCACTTAGTGATCAAATATACTGTGTTCTTAGAAGGTATAGCCTCTGCTTGATGGACAATACTCTTTTGTTGTTTTGTGCTCTCATTTAAACCCTTTTTAAAAAAAGTTTTCAATGGCAAACATGAGTCAAATATTTTGTATTTTAATTTGTTGAGCTTGAACTGAGATATATTAAAGAATACCATATGGCGCAACATAAGGATTTATGCAACAATCTGTTTGAAAATCTCATATTTAATGACGAGTGAAATATGACAACTTGAAGGAGCCACTATTCACATGACTTGTCAGCTGATCACAATACCATAGTGCCCCATTATGGCACCTTACTGATCAATATAAAATTGTAGTTTTCTACCCATGTTGACGGGACTGAATCTTCTCACAGTGTAATGGCATGGTAAGTGTTCAAGTTGTTGAGGCACCTACCTAAATTTTTCTGAGTACCTTCCTACAAAGGTAGAAGACTGGTCAATGATCTCAGGTAAATGCTCTATGAAGCATCTGACACTTTTTTTTCTTTTACTAAGTGAACATGAATTTAAATAACAGTAATGGAACTAACATTTGACTCTTTAAAATGCTGTAGTTTTTAACTTTCTCATTTTTCTTTGCATAGTTCAAACACCTGGGTAAACAGTTAGCATCTTACTTGGTACAAGTGCTACCATGTAAGCAGAACTTCTGTGACTGATGTAATCCCTGCTAGTTTAGGATCATTATATCATATAAAATATCTCTTAACTTTAATATACTAAATTTAATATATCTTTAATTTAATAAAAATGTCTCTTAGATTTTTAAAAATTAAAAAATGTGTGTGTTAGTGTGTGCATGTTTGTCTCTCTCTCTCTCTCTCTCTCTCTCTCTCTCTCTCTGTGTGTGTGTGTGTGTGTGTGTGTGTGTGTGTGTGTGTGTATGTGTATGTGTGTGTGTTTACAGCTAGTAAACTGTTCTGGCATTAACACTTTGAATATTTCTTACATCTGATTTTCTCTATAGCCTGAAATTACTTCCACTGTTTGTTACAAAGCATTTTATACATGTCAAGTACTAGAGCTCAAAACAAATAATTATATTTTTATTAGGAAAATTTGAATTATTTCCTGATCTTTGAAACATATTTGAATGTATTTTGGAGAAGTGCATGTGTTCAATATTCAGTAATGGCTTATTGTGTAATCTATCTCTTCCTCTTACAGTTTGGTGACCTAGAGTATCTGGATACCACCATTAGACCAAGGAACAAAGAGATGTAACTGCCAATTGTTATAAACATGTACTAGTATTAATGGTAAGATTTTTGTTGTTGTTGTTGTTGTTAAAGGTGGCATTCTTTTCTTCTTCATCCAATAGATACATAAAAACAAAGTCTGGCTAACAAATATGTTCTTGAAGACACTGATATAATTAAGGTTTATTTATTTATTTTCACTAGGGGCTTGAGGAGGTAGCTCAGAGTCTCAGATGTGTCAGAAGTTTCACAGCATGAGAACTTGGGTTCAGATCCCTGGAACACTTTGAAAATCAGACTTCTAAATCCTGTCTGGATTCCCACTATCCCTATGCCAAGGAGACAGATGGAGACAGGAAATTTCCTGAGAGCTTGCAGGGTAGTAAACACAGAATATACACCAGTTTATGAAAGACTTTCTCTCACACATATGAAAGGCATGGTCCAACAGCTATAGTAGTCCACTAAATCTACACATATGCCATAGTGCACGAATTCTTATAACATGTATTATAGTAAAATCAGATTCTACCTGTAGTAGTTTGCATGAGAACGCCTCCCATAGGTTTGTATGTTTGAATGCTTGCCCTTCAGTTGGTGTTTGTGAAGGTGTGGCCCTGTTGGAGTTGGTATGTCTCTTGGGAATAGAGTCTGAAGTTTCAAAAGTCCACATTATTCCAATCAGCTCTCTCTGTCTCACACTTGTGGATGAGGTCAAGCTCTCAGCTACTTCTCCAGGACCTACCTGCTGCCATCCTCCCTGCCATGATAGTCATGGACTCTTACCCTCTAGCAGTGTGAACCCCAAATTAAATGCTTTCTTTTATAAATAGCCTTTATCATGGCAGTAGAAATGTAACTAAGACAGAAATATGGTAACGTATCCTTTTCTTTGACTTTAGTATTAATCTAGTTGAGCAGGAAATGGTCATAATAAGGAGGGAACATTCACTTAAGGAAATATATACTTTCCTCTCCAGAATCCCCATCTCTAGTGTAGTTCCTAGAAGCTACTCTGAGTTTCTGCTTGGTCTAGCTACTTTTCTGGGTCCTGATTTAGAAAGGTGTCACTATTCATAGTTCTTCTTTTCCCTTTTGATGCTGGCCAGAGCCTAAGTAGGCTACTATAATCCCTAACACTTTGTACTTCCTTGATTTTTGTCTAAACTGCCACTTCTTGGCTGTATGCCTTTCTGTTAGCATTCAGCTGACCTCCACACCAACTTACCTTCCTTCTCTTCTTCTGGACAGCTCCAGATATACAGCTTTCCTATACTGGGCTTGTTTTCTTTTAAACTATAATAAATTATCACCAAGCTTCCATTTGAGTCCTTTCTTTCCTCCCTTGAGCTCTGTTTGTGTCTAATATAATAGTCTCTCTCTAATGAGACAAAGAAGCCCCCAAATGGAACTTTATGTGTTACTTTTGAATGGGATAGATGAGTCATAACCTAACTATAAACCAGAGACTAGTTTGAAAGCAAGACCCAGGGTAGAAGGGATTGGGCTCACAAGGAACTCCAAACATCAAGTAAAGGAGACAACTGTCTTACAGAATGGCCTTTTAGTACTTTACACTCACAAGCTCAGTAGTCATGTTAATCTGTTTTCTATTACTGTGATAAAACACCATGACCATAAGCAGCTTATGGAGGAGACAGTTTATTTAATCTTACACTTCCATATAACAGTCCATTATGGAGGAAAGTCCAGCCAGGAATGCAAGCTGTAGCCATGAAAGGGTGCTGGTTACTGGCTTACTTCCCATGGTTTACTCAGCCTGCTTTTTATATTGTCCACAACCACCTGCCCAGGGCTGGCACCACCCATAGTGGGCTGGGCCCTCTCATATCAATCATAAAGCAAGAAAATTTTCTTACTCTCTTTTTTTTTTTTTTTCCAGAGCTGAGGATCGAACCCAGGGCCTTGAGCTTGCTAGGCAAGTGCTCTACCACTGAGCTAAATCCCCAACCCCACAAGAAAATTTTCTATACGTTTGTCTGATAATTATAATTTATCATTGTAACTTCTGTCTTTCCATCCTAACATCACAGAGTAGACAACTAAGAAGATTGAAATCCTGAGTAATAACTCATTTGTTTATTTGTTCTCTTTTCTATTTATCATATTTCTAATTCTTTTACTTTCTTCTAATATTCTAAGGGCTTATGTTGAATCTCCCTAAATATATCTACCTCATCTCTGTCTACCTTTCTAGTGAGATGGGCTGCTGTGTGACTTTTCCTGTGGACTATGTAAACAAGCAATATTCACCTTGATATTGCACCAATGATAGATCAATAAAACAATTCCCCCCCCATGCCTTTCTTTGTGAGTTTATTGTGGTTACTACAAGGATGTGGGTAAGGAGTTGCTTGCAGGTGTTAGTTGAGTCATGGTTGACTCAAAGGCAGCCATGTCAGCAAAATCCCACCCCAGCACAGTTAACAACTGCAGCTTTCGCTAGACTCAGAGGCAGCTTGGCTGTCAAGAGAGTTTCTTCTCAATAGCACCTGTTTGTGAACCTCAGAAACTTCATAAGACTATAGAGGTTATTTGCCTCTTGAGCCTTGGAAAATGGTTCAATTATTTCAAAATAGCTACACAACTCTGAAACATTGTGGTAGCTGTGGCTCCATTTGGGAAACTCCCAGAATCCAGCAATTTTTAATATCCTGCCTGTGAGCACACATGCAAACACACACACACACACACACACACACACACACACACTCACACATGCACAAAAGCACACTGACATACACACTTGTACATACATGTATACACAGTGCAAGACATTGCTTCATCAGAATGAACGAGGTTTCTGTTCCATTCACTTGCTAATGGTTGGCAAGGGTCTGCTGATGAGTACTTAGGAATATTTATATATCCATATTCAGCATTCCTAATCACTCATCAGCAGAGCCTTGCCAATCATTAGGGAGTGAATGGAACAATGGTACAGAAGAATATAAGAATAAATACACAACCATTACTAAATATAGTAATGGATATACAAGCATTTGTATGCATATATATGTATATATGTAATCAAGGTGTGGCTTTATTTCTTCAATCTCTACTAATGTAAAGTAAGATAAGCATACTTGTAAATAAAAGCAAAACAAATTGTGAAAGAGGAGAGTAGAGCTTTGAGCGATGAAATAATGGAGGATTCCTGTTTTACTTCATATTAGTGGATTCTTTAAAGCTAAAATGAAGCCTCCCCAGGCCTTGTTGTTTAGAACTTCATAGCAAGCACTTAGGAAATTTTTAGGCAATATGAAAACAATATTATTGGGTGCTAAAATGATGAATAAAATCAAAATACTGAAATTAATTCATAAAACACACAATGTTAGTATGAAACAGTTTTCATATATCTATATACATGTGTACCATGAGTTAATTTTAAAAAGTTTTATCTTATCTAGTGTTTGGAAAAATATAGGCTGATCTTTATAGTTTCTGACTAAATATCATGAGTATTTAAAAATTATTAAGCTATTTTGAGTAGTCATCATGTGAGAATGTGCAAATGGGATATTAACATTCATACTACTATAATCATCTTTTTTTTTTAAAGATTTATCTTTGTTATTTTTGGTTTTGTGTGTGTGTGTGTGTGTGTGTGTGTGTGTGTGTGTGTGTGTGTGTGTTTCTCTATGTATGGGTCTTTGCATATGAGTGTAGGTACCCACAGAGGGCTGAATAACGTGTTGAGACTTTTGGTGCTGGAGTTACAGGTGGTTGTGAGCCACCCAATATGAGTGCTGGAAACTGAACACAGATTCCCTAGAAGAAAGACCCTGTAATGTTGTTAGTATGAACAATGTTAAAACTGAATATGCCCTTGTTGTGTGATTTTTTTTTTCTGGGACAGATATTTGAAAAAAAAAACTCTCCATCCTGTACAAGGAGCCTATAGATTAAAGAAATGATTCAGTCCAAGTCCGTCTTAGTAATCAAGTGAATTTAGTAATTGTGTTACTGGATGGAGATTTATCCTTGTTATTCTCCAAGGAAATAGTTGAACTGAGAGATTCAAGTTTAATTCTGCTGTGATATTTTTGGTGAAGAAAAAGTATAGTATGTTTATATGCTTTACATTGTATTGAAGTATTAGGAACTAATGTTCAAGATGGAAATTGACAAGGGATTGGTTGAAGGATGCATGAAAAAGCTGATATTGTGTTTCTATAGTTAGCACATCAAGTGGTCAGTACTTCTAGAGTATCTTTCTTTAACCCAGGTGGCCAAACCTACTCAACTTAGTTTTCTTTTCCTTTTCAGAAGCATAACAACATCCTTTAATATCCCCCTATCTCTCTCCTCTCTCCAATGCCCCATGTGCCATACATTTCTTAAGTATTAAAAAAAAAAAAACCCTGCACATATTTGTACTGTGCCATTGCAGATGTATGGTTGAGGTAAAGTGTCCATGATGGTGTTCCTTAGAGACAATGTGCAGAAAAGTTATTCACTGTTTTCTAGGCTCAGGGTAAAGCAGCAAGCACACTTTCATAGGAAACAATAACATGCAGTGTTACACAGCAACAACAAAAGTTTACACACATATACAAACACTCACAGGGTTCTCTTTTCATCGCATACGAGTCTCATTAAGAGAGATAATAGAATATGACAAGATTAATTTTTTGTATAAAAATTCAGTCAAAACATTCAAGAAAATAATCTCATGAATGTACTTATAAAAAGAGAATTATGCATCAACATTTAAAATATTATAAATGGAAAATATGTATGGTATTTATATGAATTGCACATTATGTATAAACAGTTGATATATATAGAAATGAGCTTATTTTTTCCATAAGAAACATAGCAGTTAAGGATCTTGACATCTTCTCTCTTAGTCCTTCCAAAATTACTTTAGTATATATTTCCAGCTAGACTCCAAATCATTCTCTCATATTCCAAATGAAATTATAACCAAAGAATTGCATTCTGTTGCATGTGCTCCAACCCTAGTCCTTACTATGGCAAAGGACAGAGCACCAATAAAGGAAAATCAGAGTACCCCCTGTGGATCTTCATGTTAGACCACTCAAGACAGCACAGGTTCTGTAGTTGTTGCTTACATTGCCCCTGTTCCTTTTTCAAGGACTCTGGACTGATGCATTCCCCAGTGTGCAAAGAAAAGGGGATCAAATGCAATATGCGGAACAGCAGAAGCCAAGTCTCTGATTATTCTGAAATACTACAGCATTCATATTTCTGCAAAACCCTGAGATCCTACTTTCTTTGTTTCCCATTTCTACTTCTCAGGTTCCTATGCAGTTCTTTTTCTTGTCAATTAGAATCAGATGCAGAATCTTTCCCATGGCCTTGCTGACATCTCACCCTTGTCTTCATAACATTATAACTCTGGGATATAGTTTGATTTTCCTGATTCTTGTTTATTGCCTGCATTATTACATTTCCTATTTAAGTAAATTCTGAAGCTGACCATCATAGTTTGATTAATTTGGAACTGACAGAGGTTTATTTAGTTCATGGTCTGAAAGGCCAGTACCTTGACATCAGTTTAGTCTTGGCATCTGGCTAGAGCCTTTTTTTTTTTTTTTTTTTTTTTTACATCATAACACAGTAGACAATTTGACATGGCAAGACAGAACAAGCTTCCTACTTTGGGCCTTTTTATTAGGCCACTAATTTATCACTCAGGTTTACCTTCATAATTTCATGTCATACATCAAACCTCAAAATGCTATTAATACATGCTCTTGCTATGAAATTTGGAGGTAAAAAGCAGATTGGCCATAAAATACCCTATACAGTTCTTCTTGCTTTTTGGTTGATTTTCTTCTGATTGTATAAAATGTATTTTCTTTTTAATTTAAAATTTTAAATGAAAACAGGATGTAGAAAATAGGGCCACAAATTGGCATAAACTGAACGTCTCTGAATAATTCCCCATTCTTATAATCTAGACAATGGAACCTGGGGTTTATTATTTTTTTTGTGTGTGTGTGGCTTGGAATACTCTTTTTTGGTCTTACAGATAGCTCTATGGTTTTCTCAGATACAAGGCAAAGAACTCTACCACCGAGGTGTACTCCTAAACCTGGAATACTATTTCCAAAGATCCCCCTTGTCTTGTGTACTAGCCTCTGATTCACTTTCAATAACAAGTGGATTTGATATTTCTATATGACATGGCCTTGATAATAGGCTCTGGAATTAGACTCCATACATCTATTAGTGACTTATCTACTTTCTACCTGTGTGACACTAGGTACATTACTCTCTCATAGTACATGATATAAACCCAGCATAGTAATAGTTATTTTCAACTAGGATCTGCACAGTTCTGAGGCCTCTTAATGAGTCCAGTTTTTTTTTTTAATCAAATTACTACTTTCTTTTACTCATACTCATAGAAAACAATTTATTTCATCATTCAAAACACTATCAACTCAGTGAATTAGTCTAGGTTAGTATAAGTTTGCTATAGCAAAGGCCACAGAGAGTTTGTCTTCCACAAAACTTTCTCACAGACCTTAGGTCTAGAAATCCAATAACAAACTGTCTGCAGAATAAACACCATCTGAGGCTTCACCTCTTGGCTTCTGGGAACCATGTCTGCTGGGTCTAATGATGTGGGCAGTTCTGTATGTGTTTTTCTAATATCATCTCCTCTTCCCGTGAAGAAACTTAGAACCAGTTGTATCCTCATGATCTCACATAACCTGAACCATTTCTTTGTAACCATGTAATTGTATATTCTCTGTGATATTGGAGACTAGGGTTTCAGCATAGAGATTGTAAGGGGGAAATGACTGAGCCTATAACAAGCTGTATAGTTTGTTTCACTTCCAAGAGTTTAAGCTGGTGAAGCACTATAATTCCAGACCTCTGGAAGCTTAGGCAGGGGCATTGCAAGTTTGAGGCTATCCAGAAATAGTAAAATTCTACTTCAAAATGAATCAAAAAGGGTAGGAGGAATAAAGTGATGGAGAGGTAAGAATTTACATTTTTCTTACATTGGGTATAAATAAAATAAATGTAACTATTAGGAACAATGAAAGAGAGAGTAGCATCAATGGAGGCACAAAGGCTATTGCCCTGCATTTACTTTTGTATCTCTTGAGCAAACCTTCCTTTTGTAGCCTAGAATAACAGTCAGTTAGTTTCACTTGAGTATGACTGATCACCATGACTCTTCTAAGAGTGGCTTTTAAAACCTGGAGTGTGACATTGCTAGAAATTAACCTATGTATGTCCATAACATAGCAGATGCTTTGTCCACAGAAGAAATGTGAATGATTACATTTTATTAATGGCAATGGCAAATATACCATGTTTTTTATGTCTAGCCAAACATCTAAGCATTCTACAGGGTTCATTCTGAATATTCATTCACTCTTGTGGTTTGTTCTTCTTTTATCCTTGAGACATACAAACTTGAGTTTTGGGTTGTTAACCAATTATGAAAAAGAATTTGAAATTTGTTGTAATATTTATAGAAAATATGAGGAACTTTATTTTAGTAAAAATTATGGCGTTTTATCTGTAATTTCATCATATGGTTCTAGTCAGTTTAGTCAGAGACAACTTGCAAATGAAAGGATTAAAATTATTTTATCTATTTACACATTATATATGCTTAACAAATATTAGAATTATTCATTTATTATTCCTGAACTATTGGGCTTTGATGGAGGAAGAGAATATCAGACAACCATCTACTATACACCAGAAAGTGAAGAAACTACTCCAATTAATTGCTAAACTAGAATTCACACACGTGACTAATTTCAGGCTTCTGAAGATGTGATGATGTCACTGCAAAAGCTTCTTAACAAAGAGAGTTGATCAAAAGAAAAACTATCGAGCTTAATTAAGCAATACTATCAACATGTTTGCTCACAGAACAGTTTTGTATTAGATACTATCATCTGAAACAAATTTATCCTCTGTAAACATTCAGCTCTATAGTAATTGGCTCTCAATAAGAATGCTGGATATTAGACACAAAATTTATTCATAAACTAACTTCAGAATTCTTACTCTGTGATAAATACAATATAGAACTTTAACTCGAGAATACTTAAATCTTACTGAAATCAATTTTGAATGTTTCTCTGTGTTGAATAAATTCAAATATACTTTTGTACAAAAAAAAGAAAACTTTCCTTAACCTTGCTGAGGTAGCATAAAACTGTAATCCTTGTACAAGAAAGAAGATATAGGAGTGTCACGGTACAAAGTCATCTTCAGCTACGTAATTATTTCAAGTCTAGTATGAGCTACTTCTGATCCTGTCTCAAACAATTAGAAAAAAAAATCTCTCAAATATCTTTGTGTAGATAATTTTCAGTCACTACTATGGATTAATAAGATATCTGAGATATATTTTAACCTATACAAAAACTCTATCAGAAAAAAAGGTAAGTTAAAGGTATATCACTGTATATTTCACAGCCTCAGTTCAAGATCAGCAGCACAGAACACCTCCCAGTCTTACTTTTCTTTTCTGAAATCTACTATTGGCTTTGGTTTAAATTTTTTTTTACAAGTATATTGAAGATTCACTGAAGAACTGTGCCACGTTTCATTCTTTTCTTCTTGCATGACTGTCTTGCCCATCATTATCTTTTGTCATTTCACATACAAGTTTCTCTTTCCATGCACCAGGGACCATCATCAGTACTATCATCGTTAGTGTTATATAGATCTTTCCCTGTTGTCCCACAAATCCGAGCTTTCTCTAAGTATCCTTAGATCTTCAGTTTTATATTTTTATCATATAAACCACATTTACTATTGACTTTTGTTGTAGAAACTGTCATTATAGAGATATTTCTTAAAAGACTTACATAGATTTTTTTTAAAAAAATATTTCTTTTATTTTGGGGAGTATAATCACAATTACATGTTTTCCACTCCCTATAACTCCCTAAAAAGCCTCTCATATTCTCCTCCTTGCTGTCTTTCAAATTCATGAGCTCCTTGTCCATTAATTGTTATTTTATATATATATATATATATATATATATATATATATATGTGTATGTGTGTGTGTGTGTGTATGTCTCTAAATTCATATATTATTTCCAAATATACATGATATTTCTAAATATAATCTACTTCATATGTATAATTGTGCTTGTATATATGTTTTCAAGGATTACCATTTGATACTGGATAACCAATTGGTATATTTTTCCTCTGGGAAGACTATTTCTTGATCTCTCACCATTCCTTATTTGCCTGTAGTTTTTTGTGTAGGGTTGGAGACCATGGTCTTCTCCCATTCCATGTGCATGTCAACTGTGGTCATTATTTTTCTGCTTGTGCTTAGGCAGTCATGTTAGTTGGAATTTGTTGATGTTGCTTCCGACATTTCAAGGAGAAACAATCTCACAACAAATTCTGGCTCTTTCAGTATTCTGCTCCCTCCTCCACAGTGTTAGTCACTCTTCTGCTGTGTGCTCTCAGTCTTAGGTGGGAGAGAATTTAGGAAATGTATCCAGTGGGACTGGCTCCACAACTCTCCATGTTGATCCCTTTTGGTTTTCTGTAATGGTTTCCATCTACTGCAAAAAGAAGTTTCCTTGGTTAGGAGTTCAGACTACACTTATCTGTGGGTATAAGACAAATATACCACTCTTGGTACATCCCTAAGGACTCTACTCAGAGATGCTTGCTCATTCATATTCATTGCTACCTTATTCATAATTACCAGAAATTACAAACAAACTAAAAGCCCATTAGCCATAAACTGATGAATGAATGATGAAAATATTGCACATTTCATAAAATGTTATTCATTTATTCAAAAAAATAAAATTTTCTTATGAATGGAAGGAGCTAGAAGCAATTATCCTGAATATGATGACCCAGACACAGAAAGAAATTGTTAGTTTTCTCTCATAATTGGATGTTAGCTTTTAAGCTTTAATTACATGTATCTCTATCAGAATAACTACAAAATTTTCCTAGTATGGGACTGGGAAAGGAAAGGGGGATCTTTAGTAAAGAAAAAATAAAATGTAGTGTTATAAAGAGATAAAGGAAAAACTAGAATAGAAGAATTAAATGGAAGCGGGAGGGAGTGGCATCTACTACTACTATGTAGTACTGGAGATGCTTTCTAAAATATACATAAATATAAAAATTTAAATTGATTCACCATAAAATTAGGGAGAAAATTTTCCCAAATGGACATCTCATACCACCAGTGTCAGGAATGTGTTAGATCTTGATTGATATCTTGTTGGAGAAAATGATTCCATAGACTACTCAAACATCACACAAAGGCCTTGGATTTACAATCAGAAAGTAAGGCCCAATTGCTAAAGACAACACTTACTCCTGTCATAAAATATAGAGAAACCAAGTTTCACTCCTATTAACTATCATTTATGGTAATGGAAGGCACATACACATGCTATCAATGAAAACAATAATCATTAGTATCACCCAGATGTGGAGTCTGGAACCTTCCATAGCAACTATCTTGTTTGCAAGATAGACTAGTGCAATAGTGACACATATTATGGGAGATGCTAATCACCGTTTAATTGTATTCATGGCCCATTCCATGAGAAAGAACCCATTTCTGACATGGATAAAATCACCAAGAGCCTGATTCTGGTTGGGTAGTGGGTCTTAGGGGAAAACTGACTCTCATTATTCTGCTCAAAGAACACAGGAAGGAAATGAGTCCTTAAGACATATTGCTATACCAGTGCTATACCATAGACCAGTTCTTTGACCTACCCTCATCATAGAAGGACCTAGCCCTAATAGCATGTTCTTGTCAAGCCCTTCCTCTATATCTAAGAAATCTTAGAGTCATTCACTAACATCTGGCTCATAAAATTCATTCCACTTCCTCTTCAGCATGTTTATAGAAACATTTTAGGCGGCAGACATTGTTTGGTGGATGAAGCCTGAGGAAACAGCATCTTTTGTATACAATATGACTGATACATATAAATACACAAAGATTGTGACATCATCCACAAGACCTGTGTAAATTCAAACCAGACCAAATCTCATCATGAAGAAGAAGGTGAAGTGGGCACAAGGAGTTAGTTTAAAAAAAACAAAAAAACTAATACTTGTTGGGAAAGGGGCATCAGGTAACAATTTTTCTCCAATGCAGTGACTACACTCTAGAGCAGGCATCATGGTGAGGAGTTTTGTACCAATACAAAATGAACTCTGTATTTTTTTAGCACTTTTTGTTTTGGTTTTGTTTGTTATGTTTTGTTGTGTTGGTTTTTCTTATTCATTAGTTTATTTTTTTATTTCCCTTTTTTGTTTCTTGGGTTTTATTTTATTTAGAGAGAGGAGGAACAAGAAGCTTGGTTGGTAACAAAGGAAGGAATAATCTGTGGTAGAATAAGGGAGGGAAAAGAGTATGATCAAACAACACTATAAGAAAAACATTAAATAATAATTTAAAAAGTACTTTCATCTAGCATAACTATCTAATACGACAAGATAGGAGAACTATTCTAACAATATACTAGAAACCAGGAAGAACTTTTTCACGTCATGCACTCTGGGTTTCTTTAAATGATAATCTATGTCAGATAAAGGAAGTGGAAACTTGTCCTTTCTTTTGGGATAATGATAAATAATGTCAATACAGTGTGAAAAATTCCTTTACAAAAGTCTGCAGAGCAACAATGGAAGCACAGAAGGAAAAAAAAAATTCACCTAAGCTTTAAAAGTCACCAATACCAAAGGTGAGAAAGTAAAACAGGATCATTGCCAGACTAGGGAGATTAGAGAACAATGGAGAAAGAGGGGAGGGAATAGCAAGACACAAGTGGTCTGATCAAAGAAATGGGAAAGAAGCATATTTGTAGGCAAAGTAAAGGAGGCAAATGCAAGAGGAGGTGGAAGGAAGACAAGTGGGGATAGCTGGAAGCGAGAGACCTGCTGGGAGAATGAGGCTCTTTACTGAGGAAAGAGGGATGCGAATACACAAGAAGGAAGGAGGTAGATAAAAATAACATAAGGATGTCTGAAAAAGTTACAAAGGAATATACTGAAAGGGAAAAGTCAATAGTCATCTTGAGAGAGGCTCCCCCTCCTCTAAAGGTATTTGCTGAACTGAACAGAAGTTGAACAACTCATAGGAAGGTAAGCCTGAAGCCATAAATCTATATATCCTAGACTTGGTAAAACCAGATATGGGGAGTAATGGGATCAAATGACCAGAAGTTGAACTCAGGGGATAGATAGTAGGACTGGAACAATAAATCTGAATGTATCTATCCTGGGTTCAGCAAAAGCAGGGCATAGGGAGTAAATAATTTATGACTCTGTAAATACTCTGAATCTTGTTAGCCATCAGTCACTTCAAAGAACTACCTCACTCCTAATCCCCTCATCCAATCCCAAGTTGCATGTAAACCATTCCTATATAAACCCCTTCAAGTGAGAGCTTGGAACCATCCTTCTCCACCCAGTGTGTCAGATGTTGGACACAGACCAAGCCAGAGCTTGCTTGTTATCAATAAACTCCTTTGTGTTTTGCATTAGATATTGGCTCTTTGGTTGTCTTTCTTGTGGGTCTTGTGAATTGGGCACAACAATACTATGGGCTATTTATCTTTTAAAACATGTAATTCCACGTAAAAACACAAACATATACCATACTAAATACTACCTAACAAAAAATCAATACCAAACATGAGAAACTCTCTTCTCAGTTTGTTGGCCAGGGCTGTTCAAGAGACCCCCAAAACATATAGCTGATTGCCTTTGCCCTTGGTTGTCCATCCCCCAGAGTTAGAAGGTAAGTCCCTATTGCTGAAGACACTTTGCACTTTAGATACAGAGATCCCTGAGCTGGAGGTGACTTGAATGCTCCCTCCTTGAGAACTAGCTTTCATGGTACTAGAAGGCATCATGCAAGCTTCCAAATGAAGGAGACAACAAACAGAATTACCTAGATAAAGCACCTATTAAGCACATCAATGACAAGCATTGGCACGATAATGGTAATAATGCCATAGTGGCACATATACTTTGGAATCAACCAACAACTATTGAATTGGACTGAGTGGTCATCCAGCTGGATGGTGGTGACACATGCCTTTAATCCCAGCACTCAGAAGGCAGTAGAAAGCAGATCTCTGAAATCAAGGCCAACCTGGTCTACAGAGCTCTTTCCAGGATAGTCAGGGCTACACAGAGAAAACCTGTCTCGAAACAAAAACAATAACAACAACAACAAAAAAAAAATGAAATAAAAACAAAGCAAAACAAATAACAACTACAACAACAAAAAGAAAACCAAATCCACTCAATTAGAGGAAAATGAAACTTAGGTAACTACTTGGTACTGTACTAGTGAATTCATAGTTATTTGAGGAGAATCTATAATCACTAAATAACTAAAAAAAAATTGTTATCCCTAATAACAATCTATAAACATTCATCCTTATACTCACATATGAGTGTAGTTATTATCTCTCATCAAAGAAACTTTATTGATTACCCAGGGTGAGTGGGGGGATTTCTCTACATCCAGAGTGGAATATCTGAGGGGAAAAAAATCTACATACATTATGCTCTTATGTCTGTTACCTTTATTCCTCTAAGACAAAATTCCATCAATACAGCTATAGCGCCATCAGGCATTCAGGACAAGAATAAATATTCATACACCTGTTAGTTATTTGGCGCTCTTACCCTGCGAAGAACATGTCCCGGAACATGACAAATCCACAGAAGAGTTGTTTATTGAGATAGGATAGGAAAAGAGACATGACAGGCCTGTGGGAAACACACGTATGTGGTCAAGAGAAGAAGAAGGGGCTCATGCAAGATGTCTCTGGCTTTATAAAGGGTGGGCCGCGCATGTGTATAGGAACTCGGTTGGCTACTCCATGCATGCCCATAGATTACATGGCTGCGCTCGCTTTACGCAACCATGCAAAGGGACAGAGTCCTAGTCACACGAGATGTTTTGGCCCGGAAAAGGCTATTTTGAACCAGAAATAACTAGGCAGTCCAGCGGGCAAGCCCAACCGTGTGGGCATGTTGTGACTTCATATCAACACCAAACTCTTTATCCCTCTACTTTATTTCTCTGGGGTGAAAACCTGTCTACATAGCTTCAGTTCCGTCCAGTTCCCTAGCCCATAGTCCTGCTAATCACTAAACTCCTGTGCTCACAGCCTCATCTTTGTCCTCCTTTTCCTGATTCTTTATTTCCACAACTACTCCTGGCACTCAGAAAACTCTATCCGAGATCTGCTTACTCTCTGCGGAACCTCTGTCTTCCTCTCTTTTTTCATCGTGCTGGTCATTCTGGTTCTGTCTGTTTCTACATAAAATGCCTGTCCTCCTCTCCTCCGCCATGTGGTTCTCTGCCTCCTCAGGAAAGTTCCTCTACCCTAACTTCCACCTTTATATGTAAAACCTTCTTTTGTTCTCAGTCAATTACTCTAGAGAGCCACTAGGCCTCAAGAGGAGGAGATGGTCTGAGCTTCATTTGCACAAGAAGCAGAGCTCTGTGTCTTCAGCCAGCTTGTCACCTAGGCTCAGCATGGGAGTTAGTAACCTAGAAGTTCAGCGGGTCTTGAAATATTTGGGCACATGAGAATTTCATAGTAGAAAACAGCTGAAATATTAAAGGCTGGATAGAACCAAATACTCATAACAAATAGCTTGCCTTTTGACAGACCATTAGCTGGTCAAAGTATAGCTTTAATACATAGCTGAATCTCTATAGTATATTCTTGCAGCCCACAAGAAAACTTCTCTTTGCAATAGAGGGATAACACTAGAACAAACCACAACCAATCAAAAATGAGAGGGTGAAGCCCAGTCCCAATGGATACATGTAAAAAAAAAAAAAAAAAAAAAAAACAACCAAAAAACGCTCTTGACCAAAGGCTCAAGGAATATTGTGGAATACGAAATGGAACGATTTTATGAGCCAGAGGATCAGGGCCATTGTCCATAAGGTTGTCTTGTTGTAATGTCAGAAGCTATGCTAATACAGTTTCACCAAAAGGATGGCCCAAATTGAGCTGAACAAGAATTACAACAATGAACATTCCAAAGTGGATGGGGAAAAGCTCACGCAGTTTCAAATCTACATTAAGAATTACAGATAATTGAGGAAATCTGGGAGCTGGAGAGGTGGTCCTTTCCATGTTGGCTGTTCAGTGCCTAACAGAGATCCCAGAGAACATGCATATAAATATATGTATGAACTGATCAGGTTATAGTTAGGAATATATATACATACATACATATATATATATATATGTATGTATGTATATAATAAATTCTTGCACTAGCCATGAAAAAAGATGCAATGGATTTGAAAGAGAGTGGGGAGGCCTATATGGTAGTTTGAGGAGAGAAAAGTAAAGGGAGAAATGTAATAATAATCTCAAAAGTAAAATCATCAACACTGTTTCAGAGAAGTAACATTCTCTGGAAATCCTGAAGAATAGAAAAAGTTTCTCAGGCAACAAGTAATAAATTATTGTTTTCAACCCTTGACAATGGACATACATTCAGTTGATCAATTTTGTAATGCTTTATGGAGAGATGAGAGATTATAGAGTGAGAAGGGAAGAGAGCAAATGGTTTGGGAAGAAGCAAGTGATCCACACTACCAGGGCTGGCTTTTTCTTATAATTTGAAAAGTCAGTTCAAAAGGTTTGAGTGTTGTCTCAGTAAATAAAAGCACTTACGGCTCTTCCAGTTGACTCAGATTTGATTTCCAACATCCACATCATGGCTCACAACCCTCTGTACCTTCAGTAGTGGGCCATCTAATGTCCTTTTCTGGCCTCGATGTATATCATATAATTGTGTGGTACACACACTGACATGTATATAAAACATTCATAAACATAAAACTTTAACATTAATAAACCTTGCAAAGAAGAAAAGCCAATATAATATTATAGGCAGGGGTCAGAGTTACTGTATACAGGAGGCCAAATTAAAAGCTAATACTGGAATCAAATAAATGCTCTAGAGATAAAGCAAAGCTTTACAGAAATGCTGGGGATTAGAGGAATACAGTACTGAGAGATGAAGAGAAAGACAAAATGCAGAGTACAGAAATATACACAATGAGAGGAAGGTAAAGAATGGAAATTATCTGATAGGTTTGGATAGTTACTGATGCCAGTAATCAATATTGCTATAATGAGATCTATTGCAGGAGGTTAAGATACTTCACATTGTTGGGTTATTCCTTACTCTCAGGTAAACATGTTCAATTAGAGGCTATAAACATTTTGCAGGGGTATGAATTGAGACTCAAAATTATATATTCAAAAGCCACTGGTATGTGCTCAGATAAAGTCTAATTATGAGACATGAAGTAGAGAGTTTTACAGAGATACTTCATGGTGATCGATATCATGAAGAATACAGAAAGAGGATCAAACAAGGACTTTAAGAATACTTGTAGATGTAATGAATGTGTCTCTATCCTTGACTTACATGGTACTTTCACAGGTGTATGCATATATGTCTCAACTAATCAAGCTGTATACATTTCTGAATATAGGGTACTACTATGATTTGTGCAACAATACAACTATTTAAAATATAACAACACAAAAATAAACCAACTAATATTTGAATTGGATGATCTATGAGCTGTTCAAATTTCAAAAGGCAGCAAAGAACATGTGCATATCTTTTTATATCACTTTGCAGATAATTTCAGAAATAAAGAGTTACAGGCTCTATTTCTGAAGAAGCCATTGCTCAATTAAGAAACGTGCCTAATCTTTTCTGCCTGGTAATTTATTTTGAGTCAAGAAGAGATGCTGCCTATTTACATCATACAAACAGTATGGTTGAAAAGGAAGGACCTTTTGTCCTTCCAGTAACTTCCCCTATCTGTGGCAGCAGTCACTCTTTCTGAGGTGGCCCCCAGGAGACAACAGATGATCACACAATGCATAGCCCCAGAAGTCTTTGTGTGCCATGAACAGATGAGCTTGTTATTTATTCTTACCCTTCTCCATTCCTTTCACTGTTACAAACCATTCAGTAGGCTTGCAGACAGCTCTGCATTTGTCATTTCTCCATCTATATAAAAAAAGAAACATAATTTAGTGAGGCTGATGTAACTGCTACAATACATGTCACAAGGAGTTCACATGTTCTGTATCACTGATTCCAACATGCATGGACATCTTCCTAGAAACATCTCAGTGTATATAAAGAATCCTCAGCCAGTGTACACAGGCACAAAAAAAGCACTATCATTCTGTCATTCTATAATTTTATTTCCTTCATGCTTATTTAAGTATGTTCATTTTTATTCATTTGAAAACAGTAAGCTGAAGAACTTTCGAGTGCTATTATTGCAGTGAAACTTATCTACTGGTTTTCATCCCCATTACTTGTGAGAAACTAATTGCTCTGCAGAGCTTTGTTTATGCAAAATGAACACAATCCCCCATTATGTGTGCTGCTCCTGTTATAATTTTTATGTTCAACATGACCAGTATCTCCTAAATTGTTTGCAGCAATCTGATTCCATTTCTGTGTTAATTGAATTCTCCAAATAATTACAGCTGGTGATGGTATTTTAAGTACCTGCTACAGGTGCTGAAGAGTGTGTTCTGTTTTGATTTCATGTGAAAAAGCATTAAGAAAGTCTAAATTCTTGGAACTTTGCCACAGTATAGAGGTGCTTTTCAAGTATAAATGGCAGATTATATTTTTACTCTCTATATACTCATGGCCAAATGTGCATCTCCAGTATATATGTGTATATATGGGCACATATAAGTTATCTCAGGGCTAAGCAGCTGGCGTGAATATTCATCTACTTAAGTACTTGCAGCAATATTAATTGTGCTTCAACCTGATCACCTCTGCAACAAAATTCTAGCAATGTAGTTACTGAGAAATAAGAATGTGAACAATATTAGAGCCTGTACAGGAAACTGGGGAGGAGAAAATGTATGCTTGTGTGTGCTGATGTATATGAGAAGGTACCTTTATCACTCACTGGGCAGACTATGTCATCTTAAGAACTTGCTTTGGCAACATAATGGTAAGGATATTATAACATAGGGTTTATGTTTAAAGGATTGAATCCATGGACAGTGCCCGTTTTATTTGTAAGAAATATCAGACAGTTGACAATGGCATCAGCTTTTGTTATTAAAATGAATAACAAAAATAACAATAACAGAGGAGGCAGACATAGATGCCAGAGTTTATACACCAACTCAAAGTAATTTGGAGCTCCATACAGTGAAAAGAGGTAGGTAGTGTTTTCAGGGCACTCACTGCACAGTGAAAGATCAATCTCATGTACATTACTAAGTAGTCCAGAGTTTGCTATAGATGTTGGGACAAATGTGAAGGATACTTGTTAACTCATGTTTAATTTTGCATCCAAAGTGCACTTTTTGCCAGTCTAATTTCTTAATGTAATGGAGAAAAACATACATGGCTTGTTGTGACCTTTTGCCTCATTACTTATGTATCTTTCCCATTCGTGAAAACATCAGTGACACTGACAAGATAGTTCATGTGGTGTTGAAGATACAGTCAGACATGACTTCCTGTGTCTGTGGGAGGCACTGCTGTTCTTCAGTTCTCTTTGTCTCTTTTTCTATAAACTTCAACAGGTCTGATTCACAGAGCAGGAAATATTGGCTGGTCAGGCAATCCCTTGACAAAAGTGAGATTAAGAAATGCTTGAGCTGCGTGCAGGGGAACTGGTGGTATTTCTGTCGACACACTCATCTTTCATGGGAGAACTTCAATTCCCTAATCAATGTCTCTTGTATTGTGTCTTTCATAACAAGAAAGGCAAGCAGAAAGCAGGAGACCTGGGAGAGTTAGTCATTTTAACAGAACCCCTGTGATACTATGTGCAAAGTAAAAGCTGAAACAGAAGTAATGCTAATTGTAATCTTCTGAATTTTAATGAAGACCAAATTGTATCATTAAGATGTGCATACACTTCTTGGTTTCATGGTTTCAATGTTTCTGTCTCTGAAACACTGAATTCCTGCTTCTGTTTCTCAGGGAATACTTTACAGATGATTATTAAAGCTGCAGAGATTGCAAGATCTCAATCATTCCATAAGTGTCCAGTTATCTCCAGCATTCTCTACACTTCATAGTAGTAAAGACTTTGTAATGCAGTTACCTAAATTAAACAAGTAGAGAAACATTTACTTAGCTCTGGTCTTTCTCTCTGCTAATGCCCCAAATTGTATCCCTAGGATATTTCTTCCTTTGATTAATTAAGTCCTAGGTTCTACCCAGTGCAAATACAAACTTCGGATTACACTTTCAGGAAAAAGAGCCTGGCCATTTTAAAGAACATCATTTCTTTTCTCAGAATAGGATTTAACAATGTTTTCCACCAGGCAACACCACCTTGTCTTTGTAACAGCTAAGGAAATAAAAAATTGAGTCAACCCTGTACTCAGAGATAGCAAATCGAGTAAACTGTGTCCCCTGGATGATTGAAACTACCTATTGACTTAGATATTATGTTAGTTATTTTGTGGTCTCTCTGTAAATGAGAACTTGTGGCCAGAGACCACTTCTTATAAGAAGCACTTAAATATAATGCAATTAGTCTGAAATTATCTATTTATTTTGTTCTAATACCTTATAAATACTATAAGACAAACAGCTATATATGACTAAATTATTTTTCTAGAGGAGCTTTTAATCTCATTTAGATGACTAACCACAATGAAGCAATAGAAAAAATTCTAGGCTACACAGACAAAATAAGTTCCCTTATATACTGCAGTGATGAGGTGATCAACAACTTCCAGAGAAAAAGAAATAAGAAAACAGTGGTCTGTAGGACTAAAGCAAAAATATGAGGTAAGCAAGAGCAGAGGATGAGTTTGGAAGGAGAAAGAACACTTTGATAGTTAAGGTACGGAGGTTCCAGTTTACACTTTATCAACTATGGTGGCTTCTAAACACTCCCTGGTGGAGCACAGATTAAACAGAAAAGATAATCTGAGGCTATGGTGATATCGTAGCCAATGTTTATAATACTGAGCTTGGTAAATTTTGGTTTTGAACTTAAAGCATATCATTCAAAATAGGAAAATTTACTTAGTTTTATGTTGCACACCAGATTAATCTGGCTAGGTTACTAATTATCACAGGTGACAGTTAACATTGGTAGTTTTTTTGTTTTTTTTTTTTTTTTCAAAGTGAGAGAGGAAACAACACCATCCCCATAATTTTTTTTTTTTTAATGTTGTAGGAAGTTTAGGAGTCATGGTGCACACTTGGAATAGCAACAATCAAACAGGCTAGATAAGGAAGACTGCTATAAATTTGAGATTATCTCAGGCTACCAAGTAAATCCCTTTCTAGTTTGGTCTACAGACCAAGAATGTGTATATAAAATAAATAAATGGAAAAAGAAAACATTATTGGAAATTGTTGTAATAGAGAGGATGCTCCCACTTTCAGTACATATTGATTGCTCTTGTTGTTCAAGCATATGAGGTCCTTCAAGGCAGCTCTCATTTTCTCCTGAGGTCCATGTTTCTGTTTTGTTATCTTTGTAAAGATCTATTATTCTCTGTGAACATATTCACTCTTTGGGATACTATGTGTGGATGGAGGAGGAGATCCTTACCACCCCAGAAAAACTACAAATTCTCATCCAACATCTTGATGAAATAATGCCTTTATTATATACCATTTTTCTGGTTCACTAGAAATATTAATTTGCCTTAATTGGCTTATTCTCATTGAATCCTGGGTATAGAAGAATGTACTCTGATTTCTCCAATTTTCTTCTTATAGTCTGGCTTCCTAGAAATCACTGCTAACCTTATAGTCCAGCTTCCAAAGCTGAAGAAAAAATATAGCCATAATTAATTTTCATCTTCACACCATGAAGAATAGCATAAAATTACTTCTAAGTAATTACCCTGAGACAGTGTTTAAGGAACTTAATGATTGTTAACCTGACACTTTTAGACAAATGGTAACCTGGAGAGGGAGGCAGTGGAAACAATTATCAGTAATATTCCATATTCCAGGGCTTTCAAAAGATTAAGTCATAAATATTTTTAGTCTTCAGCATTAGACAATAAATATTCCTACCTAGAATATGTGTGTGTGTGTGTGTGTGTGTGTGTGTGTGTGTGTATGTGTGTAATATACGAATGGTATATATACTGTGTATGTGTGCATGCACATATGTAAGTCTGGCATACAGTCTCCTTGTTATATAACTCTTTCTTCTCCATCATGATTTTCTGCTGTGAGACTGTCAAACACCTAAGACTTAGCAAAACATATTCACACTGCTGTAGTCTACAGCAGTTTCTAGCAGTCTTTGCAGTTTCTGTATTGGGAATTACAATAGAAGATCTGTATTTAGACTAGAAAAGAAGAAACACTCTCTGAAACAGCTGAACAGAGACATCGTGGATACTAGGGAGAATAGCATCGAGCTTGGAGATGTGTAGAATGCAGATAATATGAAAATATGTAAGAGGAACTAGCATCAATTGTTCTTCAAGTGGAGGTAGGTAGGAGCAAAAATCTCTCGTTGTAAGATCACTCACGGAAGGGCATGAAGAGTACAAAAAAAAAAAAAGGATTTTTTTTTTCAAGTTGGAATAATGTCTTAATAAAAGAATGAAATTATGGATATACTTTCTTCTGCTTTAGAGCTATGAAATTGAAGCCTGAGTGATACTGAATACCATGCGTGGATACTTTCCTTCAAACCAGGCCTCACAACCATAAGAAAGCAGTTGGTTAACGACACCCAAGCCCCATAACAGTGATGTCACCATTGCCCGGTGAGCACATCTTACTAGGCAGGTCAGCACTTTAGCATGAAAAATCCAGGACTGGGTAAGAACTCTGATGCTTTTATCTCCTCAAGTAGCCTGCACAGCAAGTTGAGACATTATCTAGACATGGCTCTCATGCTCATGAATTGATAGCAACATTTATGTGACATCAACAACCTTAAAGTTCATACTACTTGAATAAATGAATCTTCATTATGCCATTCAATCTCCACCCATTCCTACCCTTCCTGTTGTAACAGAAGTCATCAGAAACTGAATCAGAAAAGTGACACTGAATAGTCTAGGTTATAAAACTGCTAAAAGCCAGGTTTGAGAGGTAAAATCTTCAGTAAGAACGTAGGCCTCAGCAAGTTTCCCAGGTTAATGCTGCATTGTACTTCAGCTCTGTTAAAGTTATCAATGACCTTACTTTGCACAGTAAAATGTAAGCAGATATATCAGAATTTCCTTACACCCTGCTCTAAGAAGTACCACTTCCTTGGCTATGTGAGGCAGGACTCTGTTCTGTCCATCTAATGCAAGCCTGTGTCAGCCTGGATACTCTTCAGCCATTCAAAAAGGGAAATAGAGAAGCCACAGATTAGAATGGACTGAATTTCAGGATGAGGCAAAATCTTTTTGGATGGATCATTCTCATTTAAAGTATTGAGCAGCAAAAAATATTCCAATGACAGGGAAATCCTCTGGTACCTAATAGTCTAGACTATTTGAAATTGAAATAAATCACCATGAATTACACTTGAAAAACTGAGTATACAAGTATTCTAAAGTTACCCAAACATTAGTTCAAGTTTTAGTTCCTTCAGGAATACTGAGACACAGGCCTGAGTGTTTGTGCCTTGTGACTGAGATTAATCTTGAGATTGAGTATTTGGCTGTTTAAATTCAGAAATCTATGCTTGTAGTTTTTATATAAATTCATTTGAAACTTCTGGAGCTTCTTGGACTAAGGGATAAAAAGCAAATGTACAACTTCTTTCTATCAAGGATATCACAGTTGGGTCTACACTGAAAGCAAGGAGGAATGTCAGGAAAGGCAGGAGGAACACTATGTGCCAGGCCTTGCAGCACTGGTGAGTGCTGATTTAAATATTAATATTTTATATTGATTTCACATTAACAGATAAATAGTAATTAAAATAAAAGTTCATTTTAATCCCAGCACTCAGGAGGCAGAGCCAGGTGGATCTCTGTGAGTGAGTTCAAGGCTAGCCTAGGCTACCAAATGAGTTCCAGGAAAGGCACAAAGCTACACAGAGAAACCCTGTCTCAAAAAAAACCAAAAAAACAAAAAAAATTCATATCAGATTCTTTTGTTCACTCAGTAATATGAAATATATTTGCTTTATATCAGATATATATATATATATATTAGCAATATATCATCAATTCTGATAAATAAAAACAGCAAAATACCGTATAATAGTCAACGATATCCTGAAACTAGTATTTATTAGTGGATGCCAGAGATCATCTGATACCAATAGCTAAGATCACTAAAGACAACCTAGCTTCAAAGGACAGAGATCACAATCATTTCACACAAGTCCTGCTGAGAGACACAAACAGTTGGAGGCAGGAGAATTGCAGATATGTATTTGAAATTCTAAACTTTCTAAGTTTAGTCTGGGATATTACTTGACTTCCATAATAGAAGGATGTCTTTTTGGTTATTTCTTCATTTTCATTTGCTTTGTTCCAAGGCAATGTTAGCCTTCTACCTGTTGGCTATCATGGAACTGCACACTGTGTAGCAATAAGACAGGACACATAAAGAGAAATGAGGGCTATATTAATTTTCTGAAGCTTCTCAATAGTGGCATAATTCATCTAGGCCAAGACATCCTTTGTTGTACTAAACTGTGTTCACTAGAAGCAAAACATTTCCCCATCTGATGCCAAATGGTCTGGATTGGAATAGGCTGCCTAGGAATGTAGCCTTGGTAGCAAATATTTATAAAATCAAAAGCATTGGTGAGTTTAAAACATTCCACAAAGTGCCACACACATAATATTACTAGAAAAAATATTAATACTAGATAAAAGCAAAATTAATTCAGGACAGACATGCTCATTCTTTCAATATATTCTTGGGATTTTTTTCTAGATGGCATTAGTTCTGTTTCCTACTGTTAGTGTGGCCTTCCCTTTCTCTATGTAGCATGTGATATCTATGCCAAGGATAATGATAGAACTGCAGAAAACATGTACATATGAGTATAGTGTCTATTGATGACTTTTGTATGTTGGCTAATGAAACAGGGTTTTGTAACTTGATAAGTAAGCATGTTGAATTCAGAACTGAAGAAAGACACTTTAGGTTCATTTTAATTGGTGTACCATCTTTAGTTGTCCTTCCTGAGGGCCAGAGCCTCCACAGGATGATTGTATAATACAACTTCTGCATATAAATCACACCCTGCCACCTGTGATTTAATAGCAGGCAGTGCTGACTCAATAATGGTAAGATTCCTTAAGATTGTTCCCTACAGCTCTGAGTGTTCCCCATAGAGGTAATTGTCTAGAAAATAAATGTCTTAGACAAAGAACAAGATGTTATAGACCCAGGAACATCCTTTACTATCTCAAAAGGGAACTTTTCATTGCACTCATACATTTTGTTCTTCATTCTTTAGAGCTATTGTAGTAAGTTTTCATCACAAGCAAGTGGGTTTACATAATTTGTTTTCGATTAAAGAATTTAGGAATACCCACTGGGTATCAGTAATGATCAATTGAGGCTATTGATTACTCAGATACCCCCTTTCCTTTTTCAGCAGGTCATTCCATATCCAAATAATAAATCTAATACAGAGAAAACACTTGCCAAACACATTCCTAAGGGGATTACAAAATCCAGTTTTAAAAAAATCCACTGAGGCATCAAAGCAAATGACCAAGGAACTGGATATTTGATCAGTTTCTTAAGGTTAAACACATTACTGTTTCATGAAATATATAATTCTGTTCAAGTTCATTTAAAAGCACACAGCCTAATCTGTACAGATGTTGTGCTTAATAAGGTAAGTATTTAATCAAAAAGGACAAAAATAGTACAAATGGAATTTGCCTAAAATGTATGGCTCCACTAGTCAAAAAAATACTGACACCATTAAAAAATACATGGGACATTTTAAATAATAAAACTCAAGAAACTTTTGCCATAGTAGTTATTGCTAGCTAACTCTAATATCAGTTATAAGTGCTTGCTTGGTGTAAGTTTTAAAGAAAACTTATCCTTTCTAATATAGTCTAATTTTCTCTGTCTTGGAAATATGTCATTCAATAAGTAGTTTATCTGAGAATTTAACTAAGAAGTCTAAAAAGGAATCTATGTTAATATATTAATTGTTAAATTTCTCAAATTCTGGCCTTTTAAAGGTTGACTATGCTAATTGCTTTAGATGTTGCTGATGTGAACTCTTTACAAAATCTGCTTAAAGATGATAGAGTTTGTCGTAGCTTACAGCTTATGAATACAGTCCATCATGGAAGGGAATCATGGTGGTAGGAACATGAGAAAACTGCTCCCACTAATCTACAGTCATGAGAAAAAGATGAATGCTACTATGCAGCTCACTTTCTTCTTCTCTCCAGTCTGGGACACTAATACATACAAAAGTCCTGGCCACTTTTAGGATGAGTCTTCTCACTGAATCAACCTAATCTCGATGATCTTTCACAGGCAAACATGTAGATGTTTCTAGGTCTCCTAGATGATTCTAGTATCCCATCAAGTCAAGGATCACTATTAGTCATCACAGGGACCTATCAAAGTGATGATTTTAAATTCCCTTTACTTCTGAAAGTGTCCACATGCTTAATTTATATACATTTATGAATGTTTTACTCATATACATAATAAATAATTTTGTTCAAAAATGACTTTCTCAGACAAGTCATCATATGTCCCCAGGTAGAGTCTACAATTTCCCAAGCAGAGATTGAGAGAGACTTTAATGAAGAAAAAAAAAATTGAACAGGTAAAATACTAGATGCCAAGAATGAAGCCAGTGTGTCTTGATCTAAGCTCAATCTGTTGTGGGTTTGCCAAAACATGCTGTGGCCAATTTCTGGCAATATAATCAATAAATAAACAATTGTATGGAAGCTTAATAAAGGAATTGAGCCAAGGAAGCAGCAACAGCAGAAAATGTGACTGGAGAAAAGGAGTTTTACTCACAGAAACGAAAGGGGCAGTGACTCCTGGTAGACAGGATCTCTCCAGATATCTAGAAATTTGTGAAGTCAGACTCAGTCTGAGAAGGTAAGAGAAGAGGCAGATCACTTTTATTATTCTGAATGGATGCGGAACCCATTCATGGAGAAGGAACTGGGCTAAAGCTTACAGAACACTTCTCATACACAGACCCAGGATCTTTCATAAGTCACAATATGGAGTATCATTTTAGTACAAGATCAGTCTCTATAAGAAAGATGATAAGCATAAAACCATTATATTAAAAGACTAAATCCACTGAGTTTCCTTAATCACTAATGAAGACAAGCAGGCAATTCCTCTTCATATTTGACTGCATAGAGTTATCAGCTGAGGGCTGATGTTAATGTTTATTTGCTTGTTTGTTTGTTTGTTTAATTATATTTGTGTTTTAATTTTACACATCAGCCATGGGTTCCCCTCCATTCCCATCTCCTCCAGGGCCAAGACTCCCGTGGGGATTCATTTAAACCTGATGGATTCAGTATAGGCAGGTCCTGTCCCCTCCTTCCAGGCTGAGCAAAGTGTCCCTGTGTAAGCCCAAGGTTCCAAACAGCCAGCTCATGCACTAAGGACAGGTCCAGGTCCCACTGCCTGGGTGTCTCTCAAACAGTTCAAGCTATTCAGTTGTCTCACTTATCCAGAGGGCCTGCTCCAGCTGGGGGCTCCACAGCCATTGGTTCATAATTCATGTGCTTCCATTCGATTGGCTATTTGTCCCTGCAATGGTCAAGAGAAAGCCTGATCTGACTTAATCTGGTGATCAGATGGCCAAACACCCTGACGGTCGTGCTGGAACTCTCATCCAATAACTGATGGAAGTGGATGCAGAGATCCTCTGCCAGGCCCCAGGTGGAGCTCCAGGAGTCCAATTGTCGAGAAAGAGGAGGGACTATAAGTGTGAATTGTTGAGACCAAGATTGTAAAAGCACAGGGACAAATAGCCAAACAAATTATTTGCTTGGTATTAATTCTATTTATTTATTCATTCTTGATCCTATTCATCTCCCCATCCCTTTGAACAGTTCCTTAGTACAAAAACATGAAAGGATGCCAACAGACAACTGGATGAATGCCAACAGTGGCTTTACTGGGTTGGAGTCTACTAAGTTGTCCTATTCACAGAGCCTGCACCATTCAAATTTGATGGGGCTCTAATGTGAGTTATTTGGCTAGGCTTACTTTTAAGCAAAATCTCAGGAGATTCTAAAAGTTCTCCTGGCTCAATTATTTACTCACACCTTGCATTACTAATTACCACTTTCTAAACCATTTTATTCTAAGACAAAAAGTTTTCACAAATGAATTTGTGTAGTCCATGTAAGATTAAGCACTGCTTGTGAAACATACCGATCAACATACACACACTCCATGTGGTAGACGAATTGATAGCTCGAACTAATTTTTTTTTTTCATGAAACAGAGGATTTTTCCTTAAATTAAAACATAATTTTATTTTAAGCTGTTTTATTAGGTTGTTGTGTTCTGAAAATTGGTGCTAGCCTTCATTATTGTGTTAAAGACCCACAAAGGCATGGGCAGTAGATATATCTTTTGCTGTACAGCTCCTGTCATCTTGCCATGTGAAAATAATCATATTCATTTTTCATGTTGACAATAAGAGAGCCCATAGACCTTTGTCTAGGAAACTGTGATGGTTCATCCTGAAAAATCTTCAGATGAACTATTTACAGGTCACTGTGCCTGAAGCCTTCACACAGTATAAAGGATAAACATTCACAGGTGTTACAGAATTTGATATAATGAATCTTTATTACCAGTTCTGCTTCAGACCTCTCAGAATTCTTTGTCTGTAATGAAGCTGACATTATTGAGAATTTGTGTGTGTATTACAGACTTAATCCACATCCAGGATTGTCATTTGTTGTGCCTGGCTAAGGCTGATAACTATGTTCAACAGACTTTGGCCAGCATCTCCATCTTTTTTTAACATTTCAATTCTTGTTAGTGATATTTTTCAATGTAACAACCAGATAGGAGCTTGGGAAAATGTAACTCACATTATCCTAATGGCAGCTCTAAAATTTTAGGAGAAGAATGTCACATTCTGAGTACATTGACAGGCTTTCTTACAGTTTCTTCTGATGCAGGGGAACCTGGGGTCTTCTCAAGTAAGCTCACTCTAAAACAAACTATCTACTTGGAAAGATTTATAATAATGTCTCAAAATTGAAAATTTTGTCTTTATCTCATTATTTCTCTTCAATTTTCTTAGAATACATAAAATTCAAAAGTAGGTTCTACATTCTTTCTGACTGCTCTTTCTCAGGGTTCCCTGAGCTCTGAGAAGTCGTCTATTGGAGAATTCCCACTTAAAGATAAATGTTCAGAGCATACCCACACCACCCTCTCTCTATGTAATAACAGGCTCTGGGTCTCTGTCTGTATTTCTTTCTACCTGCTATAGGAGGAAGCTTCTCTAATAAGGGCTGAATAAGGCACTGATCTATGAGTTTAGGAGAAAATCATCATTAGTAGTTATATAATCACAATTTGTTTTTTAAAAGATGAATAATATTTAGTTTTATCTTAGGTCTCTGGACTATCTAATTTCTAGTTCTTGGACACCCAAGTAGTGTCAGGTATGGGATACTTCTCATGAAGTGGGCCTTAAGTCACGTTAGCTATTGGTTGGTTCTTCCCACAGGCTTTGTGCCACCATTGCCATAGAATATTTTGAAGGCAGTATAGCACTGTAGATTAAAGGTTTGTGGTAATGCTGGTGCAAACATGTTTCCATTGGTAGCTTTCAGAGTATCTTCCTATACTCATATCACTAAATCATAGGTATGAAGGTTCTATGTAGGAAATAGTACAAGATCCAGAAGTAATGGGGGACCCCAGGAGGACAAGGCCTTCTAAATCAAGACAACAAAGTTCATATGAACTCACAGAGACTAACACAGTAAGCACAGGGACTACATGAATCTGCATTAAGTCCTCTGTGTATACAGTGTTTTCAGTTTAATGTTTTTACAAGACTCCTGAGTGAGTGGGTGAATGATTGGGTCTCTGACTCTTGGGCTTTCTGTTGGTCTCATTCCATTCTGTTGGTTTGCCTTGTCTTATGATGTATTTTTGTTGTTTTATCTTACAAAATTTTATTTTGTTATGCCTTGTTGTCATTTCCTAGTAGTTCATTCTTTTCTAATAAGAGAAAGAAAGGCTGTGAATCTAGATGTGGGGGGAAGTAGGAAGGAACAAGGAGGAGTAGAATGAGGAGAAACTAATCAGAATGTATTGTGTGAGAAAAGGATCTATTTTCAATAAAAAGGGAAAATGCAAATTTCAGAAAAGCCAGTTTCATAGATTTGATTGACCCACTGGAAGATTATAAATATCCAAAATAAAATTCTTAGGATACTGTACTGATCCCATTTGGAACTTGGTAGAAACATAAAGACTTATAACATATCCTATAACTATAGACCAGAAATCCAAAGGGTGGCCTTAAGAATCTGTATTTTATAGAGATCTCCAGATGAGCCTGATGCAAAGTAATGTTTGTAAAACATTTATTAATTTGTGTATATTTTCCTTATTTTTTAAAACATTCATCCAGTTTCTTTACTAATTTTTCCCTGTGATGTTTTATTTTGTAATAATATATTTTTTTCAAACTATAAAATATCACTTAGTTGGCTCGAATTTTCATGTTTTCCATGACAAAGTTGTGACCTTCTTCAGTTATTAAATAAATGCAAATTAAAACTACTTACTATCTCATACCAGTAAGAACAAGCAATGTGAAAGTAACTTTTCCCCATCCTTTGTGAAAATAAAAACTATTATAGTCACTTTGGAAACCTTTCTAAAAAACTTGAAATGGAACTACCTTTTACTCACCCATACCACTTGTGGAGGCTATTCTTGGTTGTCAACTTAGCTGCATTTGGAATAACTAAAATTCAAAACTAGCTGGCACATCTGTGAGGGATTTTCACTTAATATCTGTTGAAATGAGAAGACCCACTTCTAATCAGGACCTTTGAAGTGAGAATATAGACATTTAATCCACATCTTTTGGTGTGGTAAAATCCACCACTAATCTGGGCCTTACATTCTGCTGGCAGCCTATATAAAGAACATGGTAGAAGGAAGCTTGTTATCTTATTGCCTGCTTGCACTCACTCTCACTGGCAAATCCATTTCTTCACTAGCATTAGACTTTACTTCTTCTAGATCCTGACATATATTGATTAGAAGCTAAGATATCTATTCTTGTGTACTAAATAACTACTAGATTCTTGGACCTTTGATTGGTAGAGAGCCATTGTTAGACATGTGAAGAGACACCATGACCATGACCATGGCAACACTTATAAGGAAAACATTTAATTGAGGGGATTTGCTTACAGTGTCAGAGTTTCAGCTCATTACCACCATGGTGGGGAGTATGGCAGCATGTAGGCAGATGTGGTGCTGGAGAACCTGAGAGTCCTACATCTTGCAGTCAATAGGAAGTCAACTGACAGTCACACTGAGGGAACCTTGATCAAAAGTAACTTCAAATCCACCCCAATGACACATGGGCTCCAACAAGGCCATACCTCTTAATAGTACCACTCTCTTTGGGTAGAATTTTCTTTCAATATACCACATACTTAAGTGAAGACACGGCCAAGATCCCTTGAGGAAGGACCTTGGTAATATATCTGAGTTTATTAGCCTTTCTTCAGTCCTTCTCAAGAGAAATGTTTTACTTTAACCAGAAACATACATAACCATACAGAAACAATCAAAATACCAGGTTTTATTTGATAGTGTTTCAAAATTGATGATGGTCCCAGAAGACCCCAGAAATAATATGGCTCTCCAGCTAATGAAGGGACTTATGGACATCAGGTGGTTAATGAAGTTGCAGTGAAATCAAAAATCACAGTAGGAACAGTGCAATCCTGAACTCATCCTGTGGTTATTTCCCTAGTCCTAGAATATATTATTGAGACAGATACATTTAGGAGCTGGCAGGGTTCTCAGGTTGGTGTCTTGACCTGTGGAATGAGGGCTGTTTTGGTTGGAATGGCTGAAGCAAAGCCTCTAGATTTCCCAATGCCAGGAAAAGAGTGAATCAAAAACAGTGTTAAGTTCCTGAAGGAATTCCAAAAATTAAGGCTACCATCAAGGACTTGAAAATTGCTGGGGTAGATAGTTCCCACCACATCTCCATTTAACTCTCCTGTCTGGCCAGTGCAGAAGAGAGATGGATTATAGAAAATGACTGTGGAATATCAAAAACTCAATAAAGCTGTGACTCTGATTGTAGCTGTTGGAACAGATGTGGTGTCCTTACTTGAGCAGATTAACACAAATTTTGATACATGATATACAGCTATTGATCTAGCAAATGCCTTTTTCTCAGTACTTGTCCATAAGGACCCCAGAAGCAGTATACATTTAGAGTTTTACCTCAAGGATATATGGCATAGTCTTTTGAAGATAGAATTACCATGCCAGTTAAGTGGCAACAGCCTGGTTTTTTAGAACAGTGTTCTCCAGAAAGCATAATATTCTTTGAATTAAGGTCACATATAGGATATGGTTTCTGCCAAAGCCAAGATCTAAGGATCCAGAAATCAAAAGGTGGAAAGGGAATTTTTCCACTTACTATCACTCCTAGTGGCCCACTAGGAAAAGTTTTACTTTCTGTTTCTGTGCACTTAAATTCTACTAGCTTATAAATTTTGGCTCCACAGTAGGAAGTATTACTTCCAGGAGCCACAACAAACATTCCATTGAACTAGAAGTTCAAACTTCAACATGGCTGTTTGAGGCTTTTGATGCCCTTGAGCCAACAGGCTAAGAATGGAATGACAGTGTTAGATGGGGTGATTAATTGAGATTACCAAGGAAAAATGCGATTCCTTCTCTACAATGGAAGTAAGATTATGTCTGGATTGCAGGAGATCCTTTAGGGTAGTGGTTCTCACCTTTCCTAATAATGTAATTTTTAATATAGTTCCTCATGTTGGGGTGACCAGCAACTATAAAATTATTTGGTTGCTACTTCATAACTGTACTTTTGCTACTGCCATCAGTCATAA